>NC_083570.1:3565000-4237500 GCF_027579695.1 Neoarius graeffei
GTGATGAAAAAGAGAAACCAAGACAGAGAGACATAATAAGAGGCAGAGGAGAAGAAAAATGAGAGAGAAGTGAAGAGAAAAAATGGGTTAAATGAGAGTAGGCTGACTGTGTGGGATGTGATCACATGACCTGTGTAATGTGATGATGATTACATGACCTGTTTGGGATGTGATCACATGGCTGGTGTGCAATGTGATCATGTGACCTGTGTGGGATGTGATCACATGGCTGGTGTGCAATGTGATCATGTGACCTGTGTGTCATGTGATCACGTAACCTGTGTGTAATGTGATAATGATTACATGACCTGTGTGACCTGTGTGGGATGTGATCATGTGACCTGTGCATGTGATAATGATTAAATGGCCTGTATGTGATGCGATCACGTGACCTGTGTGTATTGTGTTCACGTGACTTGTGTGGGATGTGATCACATGGCCTGTGTGTGATGTGACCTGTGTGGGATGTGACCATATGACCTGTGTGTGTGATGATAATTACATGACCTGTTTGTCATGTGATCATGTGACCTGTGTGTGAGATATGATTACATGGCCTGTGTGTGATGTGATCATGTGACCTGTGTGGGATGTGATCATGTGACCTCCCCACTGAGTTGAGGTGGTTTGTTGTGGTGCTCTGCATTAACCCAGTGACACTCCCACATGCCTATATACAGTGGCTTGCATAAGTATTGACCCCCTTGAGCGTTTCTAAACTGTGTCAGAGGGAATTAGAGACACGATAAAGAGAACCGCGCAGCTCTCAGCGTGATGCTACCACTACCATGCTTCACAGCATAGCGTTAAGAAGTTCGGCTTTGGTCTGATCTGACCCGAGAACGTTTTCCGACATGTTTACGTATGCAAGGTGCTGTATGGAGGGAGGGACGGACAGACACGCCCTCCTTCTGCTGAAAAGCACACAGCTTTTATCCTGTTAATAAAAATTATTCATGCTAACAGGTGTGCGTCCGCTTTCGGGGGTTGCTGGGATGAGTTCCTCCTCATGAGCCATCTCTCACTTTTTTCTGGTGTGTGTGTGTGTGTTTACAGCCAGGGACACACATGCAGGCGGGTAGTGGGTGTGTCCCCTGCCACTGTAACTCGTTTGGCTCTAAATCGTTCGACTGCAGTGAGAGCGGTCAGTGCCGCTGTCAGCCCGGGGTCACGGGACAGAAGTGCGACCGCTGCGCTCCCGGACACTTCAACTTCCAGGAGGGAGGATGCACACGTAAGACCCCTTGACCTTTGTCCTTTGACCTTTACAGAACTGGCTGAAAGTGGGCGTGGACACACCTGACTCAAATGTCTTAAATGTACTCAAAGACACACCAGCATTTACATATATACACTCAAAGCCACTCATGTTTCCATATATGGAATCAACGAACCAATCACGTTTCCATACTCAAAGAAAGACACACCCACGATTTGATGAACCGTTCTATTAAAAGACTCAATGACGCACCATAATTCCTGAATATGGACTTAATGCTCCACCCACTTTCCTCAATGTCATCAGTGTTCCACAAACCTTACCTACTATTCTTTCATTTCCATATCGAGATCAAAGATAGACCTCTGTTTCCATATATGGACTTAAAGACACACTGACATGCCCATAAATGGACTCAAACACATTTTAATATTTCCTTATATGGACTCAAAGACACATAACTGACTCAAAAAAAAAAAAAGCCTTCTGCCTTTTGATTAACTTCCTCACGTCCACTATTCAATTAACGGAATAAAGGACACACCCTTATTCTTATTCCCATATACTTATTCTTATTCCCATATATGGACATAATGCCACATCACCACTTCATCACACCACCCTGCTGTTGATTATTTTATTATAACGGCATGACGCTGTGTGTGTGAAGCGTTTTCCTTAGAAAAAACCAAATAGCACAGTTTTGTGGAAAATACACACAGAGTTACAGGTGTCAGAAAAATGTGGCTCAGGGTTACATCAGTTTAAATATGTGTTGCACATTATCTCTCACACACACACACACACACACACACACACACACATATCTGAGGTAAGTGATGGATGATGGAGGGATGGAGATAATGAGTCAAAGTGTGAAAGTGCAGCCCGTGACATTTGCACACACCTGAGTGTGTCATTAATCTCTCTCTCTCTCTCTCTCTCTCTCTCTCTCTCTCTCTCTCTCTCAGCGTGTGAGTGTTCTCATGTAGGGAATAACTGTGACCCGGGGACAGGTCGCTGTGTTTGTCCTCCCAACACGGTGGGAGATCGATGCGAGAAATGTGCTGCTAATCACTGGGGCCACGATATCACCACCGGCTGCAGGGTACCACTTCCTGTCTTCTCCTTTCACTTCCTGTTTCTTTCTATCACTTCCTCTCACTTCTTGTCTTTTCCTGTCTCTTCCTTTCACATTCTCTCTCTTTTTGTCTTGTCTTGGCTCTTCCTGTCTTTTCCTGTCACTTCGTGTGTCTTCTTGTCTTTTCCTGCCTCTTTCTGTCACTACCTGTCTTTTCCTGTCACTTCCTGTCTCTTTTTTATCCTCTCTTCGTCTCTTCCTGTGACTTCTTGTCTTTTCCTGTCACTTCCTGTCTCTTTCTGTCACTTTGTGTCTCTTCTTTATCCTCTCTTTGTCTCTTCCTGTCGTTTCCTGTCACTTCCTGTCTCTTTCTGTCACGTCCTGTCTCTTCTTTATCCTCTCTTTGTCTCTTCCCGTCTCCTCTTGTCTTTTCGTGTCACTTCCTGTCTCTTTCTGTCTCGTCCTGTCTCTTCTTGTCGTTTCCTGTCACTTCCTATCTCTCTGCCACTTCCCGTCTCTTTTCTATCATCTCTTTGTCTCTTCTTGTCTTTTCCTGTCACTTCCTGTCTCTTTCTGTCACTTTGTGTCTCTTCTTTGTCCTCTCTTTCTCTCTTCCTGTCTTTTCCTGTCACTTCCTGTCTGTTCTTGTTTTTTCCTGCCTCTTTCTGTCACTTTCTGTCTTTTCCTGTCACTTCCTGTCTCTTTCTGTCACTTTGTGTCTCTTCTTTATCCTCTCTTTGTCTCTTCCTGTCGTTTCCTGTCACTTCCTGTCTCTTTCTGTCACGTCCTGTCTCTTCTTTATCCTCTCTTTGTCTCTTCCTGTCTCCTCTTGTCTTTTCGTGTCACTTCCTGTCTCTTTCTGTCTCGTCCTGTCTCTTCTTGTCGTTTCCTGTCACTTCCTAGCTTTCTGCCACTTCCTGTCTCTTTTTTATCCTCTCTGTGTCTCTTTTTGTCTTTTCCTGTCTCTTTCTGCCACTTCCCGTCTCTTTTCTATCATCTCTTTGTCTCTTCTTGTCTTTTCCTGTCACTTCCTGTCTCTTTCTGTCACTTTGTGTCTCTTCTTTGTCCTCTCTTTCTCTCTTCCTGTCTTTTCCTGTCACTTCCTATCTGTTCTTGTCTTTTCCTGCCTCTTTCTGTCACTTTCTGTCTTCTCCTGTCACGTCCTGTCTCTTTCTGTCACGTCCTGTCTCTTCTTTATCCTCTCTTTGTCTCTTCCTGTGACTTCTTGTCTTTTCCTGTCACTTCCTGTCTCTTTCTGTCACTTTGTGTCCCTTCTTTATCCTGTCTTTGTCTCTTTCTGTCATGTCCTGTCTCTTCTTTATCCTCTCTTTGTCTCTTCCTGTCTCCTCTTGTCTTTTCGTGTCACTTCCTGTCTCTTCTTGTTGTTTCCTGTCTCTTTCTGTCACTTCCTGTCTCTTCTTGTGTCTTCTTGCCTCTTTCTGTTACTTTCTGTCTCTTCCTCTCACTTCCTGTCAGTTTCTATCTCTTCCTGTCTCTCCCTGTCTTTCTGTTACTTCCTGTCTCTCAGCATCTCTATCTGCAGTTTTCTCTCCTGCTCAGAGCTCAGCTCAGAGTGATGCTAAAATGGAGGCTTTACACTTCCTTTACTCGTTAGCGACATCAGCTTCATCGTGAAGAAGCGAACATCAGACACCAAACTTACAGTGGGATTGTGGAGCTTTATGTTTGGACAAATGTTTCCTTTAAGCCAATGTGAAATAACTCATGAGTGACTTGTGTTTAGTTTAATTGTATTAAAACTCTCTCTCGCACTCCCTGTAGGCGTGTGGCTGTAACGTGATGGGCGCGGTCACTCAGCAGTGCAACGTCAACACAGGATGCTGTTTTTGTCGGGATCAGTACACGGGTGAGAAGTGTAACGAGTGTAAGCTCGGCTACAGGAACTTCCCTCACTGCATTTCCTGTGACTGCTCGCTCTCCGGCTCCAACGCCGAAACGTGCGACGCTGAAGCGGGCGTGTGTGCGTGTGCTGAGAGGACCGGACAGTGCTCCTGCAAGGTGACCCCTTCGTTTTCGTCCTTTCGTTCAGTGTTCATCAGAGATCTAATCTGCTACGGCTTTGTTCGAGATTCGAGTAAATGTTGGTTTACGTCGCACCAATGCTGCAGATCCGACAGATTAGATTTTCTCCGTAATTATTTCAGTTGTGTGTGTGTGTGTGTGTGTGTGTGTGTGTGTGTGTGTGTGTGTGTGTGTGTTGCAGGAGAACGTGGAGGGTCTGAGATGTGAGGTGTGTAAGGTCGGGACGTTTGGACTCAGTGTGAGGAATCCTCTCGGCTGCAGTCGCTGTTACTGCTTTGGCCTGAGTACGAGCTGCACCGAGGCCCAGGGACTGATCCGCATGAGGGTGAGACACACCGAAACCCAGGGTCTTTAATTACTACATTTTCATCCCTTTTTATATTGGGGGTGGGGCTTACAGCACACACAGCTATCTATGGTGATTGTTATTGTTATATGTGGTCCGACAGCAGTAACCCCGCCCCTGAGTCCTGACTCCTGATTGGTCAGCGCTATACTGTTGTCACTTGTAATTTAAATAAAGTTATCGCACAATCCCATGTGTGTCTATTTGCGACATTTTGTTGTAAATTTCTCCGAGCGAGCTCATTTACGGTGTAGATTTTACTGACAAAAAAAAATTTCAAATTAATTTTCGTTTCAGCTTCGATAAATCATTTGAGGTCACAGAAACAGAAGAAATAAAGAAAGGCGGAGAGAAAGATTTACATTACAGAGCGAAAGCAAGAAACAAAAGGACAAGAAGAGAGATAAAGGGAAATAATCAGGAGAGAGAGAGAGGGACATTATACTGCTGTTTGTTTTTAATAAAGATTTCCTTTACGACTTCCTCGAATCTCCCATCAGCCCCTGCTCCATCCACTGAGACACGCATCAGCGAGTTCCCTGAACCGGAACGACAGATCAAATAACGTTTACAGCCCAAGAGTTAATCTGAGTTTGCTTTCCGGGAAGGGAGGGGGAGGGGATTGGTGAAGGAAGGAGCGAGCGGATGAGTGCAATCCTTCACTTCATCCTGCAGGAGAAAAGTGAGAGATTTTCTCCGAGCCACTGAGTTGTAAGATTGCTTGTGGACTCGAGAGTTTCCTTCGCTAATCGTTTCGCTACGTAAATACGGAGTAATCTGTGCTTCAGACAGAAATGTGGATCAAAAGGGGCGGGGCTTCATTTGTCTCTGATCAGCCAATCACAGCGTTGAATCCATTACCTCACCATGAGCTTTTCCTTTCGTTCTCACTGTTTAGCAGAATATACTTGCGATGTTGTTGAACTAACCATCCAAAACTGTGTTTATATTCTCACGCGGATGTAGCTGACTCTGATGCCGGAGCAGACAGTGCTCCCCCTAGTGGATAAAGACAACACCAAGGAGATTACATTTGGAGTAACGTTCCAGTATCCGGAAATCATCGCTAATGCTGAGGTGATTCGTCAGGAACTCGCCGAGCCGTACTACTGGAAGCTCCCCAAACAGTTCAGAGGATCCATGGTAAGAGTCTGATGTTCAGAAATCATCTAAAACTAAAATGTTTAGCGCAAAGAGGCGAATATTTTCCCCATTTTTCCTTTCACGTCGAATGGGATTGATTTGCCAAGAGGTATTTGTTGAGTTTAAACTTTCTTTAAACCGATATAATTTAATTTTTTTATTGAGCATTAACAACACAGTAGATAAGTATACAGTGCCTTGCAAAAGTATTCATACCCCTTGAACTTTTTCACATTTTTCCACCTTACAACCATGAACTTAAAAGTTTTTTATTGAGATTTTATGTGATAGACCAACACAGAGTAGCACATAATTGTGAATGGTGTGACTGGTAATTACTCACACTAGCCACTAGGCGGTGTGTATGACTGGTAATTACTAACACTGACCACTAGGTGGTGTGTATGACTGGTAATTACTCACTGGCCACGAGGCAGTGTGTGTGACTGGTAATTACTAACACTGGCCACTAGGCGGTGTGTATGACTGGTAATTACTAACACTGACCACTAGGCGGTGTGTATGACTGTAATTACTCACACTGGCCACTAGGCAGTGTGTGTGACTGGTAATTACTCACACTGGCCACTAGGCGGTGTGTATGACTGGTAATTATTCACACTGGCCACTAGGCGGTGTGTATGACTAGTAATTACTAACACTGGCCACTAGGCGGTGTGTATGACTGGTAATTATTCACACTGGCCACTAGGCGGTGTGTATGACTAGTAATTACTAACACTGGCCACTAGGCGGTGTGTGTGACTGGTAATTACTAACACTGGCCACTAGGTGGTGTGTATGACTGGTAATTACTCACACTGGCCACTAGGCGGTGTGTATGACTGGTAATTATTCACACTAGCCACTAGGCGGTGTGTATGACTAGTAATTACTAACACTGGCCAGTAGGCGGTGTGTATGACTGGTAATTACTAACACTGACCACTAGGTGGTGTGTATGACTGGTAATTACTAACACTAGGCGGTGTGTATGACTGGTAATTACTCACACTGGCCACTAGGCGGTGTGTATGACTGGTAATTACTAACACTGACCACTAGGCGGTATGTATGACTGGTAATTACTCACACTGGCCACTAGGCGGTGTGTATGACTGGTAATTACTAACACTGGCCACTAGGCGGTGTGTCTCATCTCATCTCATTATCTCTAGCCTGGCCACTAGGCGGTGTGTCTCATCTCATCTCATTATCTCTAGCCGCTTTATCCTTCTACAGGGTCGCAGGCAAGCTGGAGCCTATCCCAGCTGACTACGGGCGAAAGGCGGGGTACACCCTGGACAAGTCGCCAGGTCATCACAGGGCTGACACATAGACACAGACAACCATTCACACTCACATTCACACCTACGCTCAATTTAGAGTCACCAGTTAACCTAACCTGCATGTCTTTGGACTGTGGGGGAAACCGGAGCACCCGGAGGAAACCCACGCGGACACGGGGAGAACATGCAAACTCCACACAGAAAGGCCGTCGCCGGCCCCGGGGCTCGAACCCAGGACCTTCTTGCTGTGAGGCGACAGCGCTAACCACTACACCACCGTGCCGCCTAGGCGGTGTGTAGGACTGGTAATTACTAACACACTAGGCGGTGTGTATGACTGGTAATTACTCACACTGGCCACTAGGCGGTGTGTATGACTGGTAATTTCTAACACTGACCACTAGGTGGTGTGTATGACTGGTAATTACTCACACTGCCCACTAGGCAGTGTGTGTGACTGGTAATTACTAACACTGGCCACTAGGCGGTGTGTATGACTGGTAATTACTAACACTGACCACTAGGCGGTGTGTATGACTGGTAATTACTCACACTGGCCACTAGGCAGTGTGTGTGACTGGTAATTACTAACACTGACCACTAGGCGGTGTGTATGACTGGTAATTACTAACACACTAGGCGGTGTGTATGACTGGTAATTACTAGCACTGGCCACTAGGCGGTGTGTATGACTGGTAATTACTAACACTGGCCACTAGGCGGTGTGTACGACAGGTAATTACTAACACTGACCACTAGGCGGTGTGTATGAGTGGTGGTACACGGACAAACCACAAAAAATCGACTCGATGGGTTTACCATTTTTTCTTAGGTATGGTGCTCCGCTGGGAGCTCCGCTATTAGTGTATTGTAAGATAGAGAGGGGAAGGCTGGAGGTGGCCAGGGCTCTAAGAGAGGTGGAGATGCAAGATGCAGCTTCAAGGCGGCACCAGTCTGCATCAAGAGTACGGAGCCAATACGTGATTTTTTGAACATTTGAGGACCAATAATAATGGCAAAAATTTGGAAGAGCTAAGCCACCTTGTTTTTTAGGGAGCGCATGCAACAGGGTCAGATATATACATTAATAAATCATCTGCGTAAAGAGATACGCTATGCTCTCTCCCCCCCATGAATCCCGGTTAATGTTTTGAGTGTAATAGACAAGGGCTCTATGGCCAAGGCGAACAGCAATGGACTGATTGGGCAGCCCTGACGGGTGCCCCTTGACAGCTGGAAATATTGTGAACGTTTACCGTTCGTTTGTGGTTACAGAGGCTTTGGGTGAGGTGTACTAGTGCATCTCAAAAAATTAGAATATTTCATTTCGAGTTTGAGTAAAACAGTATGAACACGGTGTTTCTCTCGGTCTAGTTCAGTACACACAACCACAATCATGGGGAAGACTGCTGACTTGACTGCTGTCCAGAAAATTATCACTGATGCCCTCCACAAGGAGGGTAAGCCACAGAAGGTCATTGCTGAAAAGGGTGGCTGGAAAAGGTGCACAAGCAACAGGGATGGCTGCAGTCTTGAGACGATTGTCAAGAAAAGTTGATTCAAGAACTTGGGAGAGCTTC
Source organism: Neoarius graeffei (assembly GCF_027579695.1). Classification (NCBI taxonomy): domain Eukaryota; kingdom Metazoa; phylum Chordata; class Actinopteri; order Siluriformes; family Ariidae; genus Neoarius; species Neoarius graeffei. The sequence continues at coordinate 3,573,702 of NC_083570.1, forward strand.
ACAAGGAGTGGACTGAGGCTGGTGTCAGTGTATCAAGACCCATCACGAACAGACATCTTCAAGAAAGGGGATACAACTTTCGCATTCCTAATATCAAGCTACTCCTGAGCCAGAGACAATGTCAGAAGTGGGCTAAGGAGAGAAAGAAATGGACTGTTGCTCAGTGGTCCAAAGTCCTGTTTTCAGATGAAAGTACATTTTGCATTTAATTTGGAAATCACGGTTCTGGAGTCTGGAGGAAGAGTGGAGAGGCACAGAATCCAAGGTGTTTGAAGCCCAGTGTGAAGTTTCCACAGTCTGTGATGATTTGGGGTGCCATGTCATCTGCTGGTGTTGGTCCACTATATTTTATCAAGTCCAAATTCAACACAGCCATCTACCAGGAGATTTTAGAGCACTTCATGCTTCCATCTGCTGACGAGCTTTTTGGAGATGCTGATTTCCTTTTCCAGCAGGACTTAGCACCTACCCACAGTGCCAAAACTACTAGCAAATGGTTTGCTGACCATGATATTACTGTGTTTGATTGGCCAGCCAACTTGCCTGACCTGAACCCCATAGAGAATCTGTCAAGAGGAAGATGAGAAACACCCGACCCAAAAATACAGATACGCTGAAGGCCACTATCAAAGCAACCTGGGCTTCAATAACACCTCAGCAGTGCCACAGACTGATCACCTCCATGCCACACCGCACTGATACAGTAATTCATGGTAAAGGAGCCCCAACCAAGTACTGAGTGTATAAATGAATATACTTTTCAGAAGTTGGACATTTCTGTATTGTAAATCCTTTTTTTTGATTGATCTTAGGGAATATTCTAATAATTTGAGATACTGGATTTCTGACTTTCATGAGCTATAATCATCAAAATTAAAACAAAAAAGGCTTTAAATATTTCACTTTACATGTAATGAATATGGAATATATGAAAGTGTACCTTTTTGAATTAAATTATGAAAAAAAAGGAACTTTTTCATGGTATTCTAATTTTTTGAGATGCACTAGTATAAGAGTTTAAGCCATGAGATAAAATTAGGGCTATATCCGAATTTCTTTAAACATGCAAATAAATATCCCCGTTCTATCCAGTCAAATGTTTTCTCTGCGTCCAGCGCGATAACCACTTCGGGTACCGCGCTGGACACAGGAGAGTGAATAACATTCAGGAGCCGACGGATATTTGTAAATGAATGACGGCCTAAAATAAAACCAGTTTGGTCATCAGATACCGCGTCTTGGATTGTGGTTTCTAGACGTAGGACAAGGACTTCACATCGGAGTTTAGGAGGGAGATGGGACGATACGAGCCACGTTCTGTACTGTCTTTACCTGGCTTCAGTAGAAAGGTAATTGATGCTTCAGTCAATGTCTGTGGGAGTGACCCATTAAACATCTCATCTCATCTCATTATCTGTAGCCGCTTTATCCTGTTCTACAGGGTCGCAGGCAAGCTGGAGCCTATCCCAGCTGACTACGGGTGAAAGGCGGGGTACACCCTGGACAAGTCGCCAGGTCATCACAGGGCTGACACATAGACACAGACAACCATTCACACTCACATTCACACCTACGCTCAATTTAGAGTCACCAGTTAACCTAACCTGCATGTCTTTGGACTGTGGGGGAAACCGGAGCACCCGGAGGAAACCCACGCGGACACGGCGAGAACATGCAAACTCCACACAGAAAGGCCCTCGCCGGCCACGGGGCTCGAACCCAGGACCTTCTTGCTGTGAGGCAACAGTGCTAACCACTACACCACCGTGCTGCCGGTCATTAAACATATCAAGCAAACTTGTTAATAGTTTATCAGAGAACTTTTTAAAGAACTCTATGGGATACCCATCAGGGCCCGGCGCCTTGCCACTCTGCATGGCCTTTATCGCAGAAATGACTTCTATACGGAGTTTGCATGTTCTCCCCGTGTCCGCGTGGGTTTCCTCCGGGTGCTCCGGTTTCCCCCACAGTCCAAAGACATGCAGGTTAGGTTAACTGGTGACTCTAAATTGACCGTAGGTGTGAATGTGAGTGTGAATGGTTGTCTGTGTCTATGTGTCAGCCCTGTGATGACCTGGCGACTTGTCCAGGGTGTACCCCGCCTTTCGCCCGTAGTCAGCTGGGATAGGCTCCAGCTCGCCTGCGACCCTGTAGAAGGATAAAGCAGCTACAGATAATGAGATGAGATGAGATGACTTCTATACGATTTAGTGGACGCTCAGTTTCAGTCCTATGAACTGTTGTTCCAGAAGGAGCTTGGAGGTTATTGGTCCATGTCAGAGCAATCATTTGTCACTTCTGATGCGTACAGATTTGAATAAAAAGAGGCGAATGTTTCTTTAATTTCTTCTGGTTCAATAGTTAGTTCACCGTCATCTTTGTGGGATTTGTTGAGAAGCTGAGCGACACTTAAGTTGGCATGCTAATAAACGTCCAGCCTTGCCGCCATGCTCATAGATATACCCCCGTGATTTTAATAGGAGACGTTCTGTTTGTTCGGTTGATAGCAAATTATATTGTGTTTGGAGGTCCAGCTTCTTTTTACAGAGCTCAGGGGAGGGAGAGATAGAGTACCGAGCATCCACCATAGATATGGCTCCTCTTGCTTAATTCTCTTCATTTTATTTATTTTAGCTGAATATGATATAATCTCACCCCTAATTACAGCTTTCAGTGTTTCCCACAGGAGAGAAGGGGAAGTATTATCTTTTTTGTTGGAATTTATAAAAGTCGTCTATTTTTTGGGATATCATTTCACAAAAGCTCTCATCGGCCAGGAGATTTCTGTTTGATTTCCACGAGGGGTGTTCTAATTGGTAAAGAGGAAATGCGAGCTCCATTAATACAGGAGCATGATCTGACTCTTATAGATGAATATTCAACTTTTTTGAGAAAGGGGAGAATAAAAAAATAGTCTATTTTACTATATGAGTGATGTAGGTTAGAAAAAAAAGAGACGGACTTACTTTGTGGAAATAAAAAATGCCAGGGGTCAACACTTCCTGTCTGGTCAGTAAAAACTGATAATAATCTGGCTTTTTTGGAAAGATTTGTAGATTTGGAATTGGAGCGGTCAAGTACTATGGAATCAAAATTTGTGCCAAAATGTTCATACAATACTTTTGAAATATCAAACAAAAACGACAAATCAAAAAACAAAAAAAGTCCATTTTTTTAGACTGGCAAACAAATTATTCGTGTAATCGTGCAAAATTTCAGTCTATTACTCTTCAGAAACCTTTTATTTTTGTTCCGCGTCTTTCTCGGTTTTGTTCGACGTAATTTATTTTGGTTGCGATTCCAGCTTTCTCGTTTGCGCTCCCTGACTTTTTGCTTGAAGTTTTGGCACAAACTTCACGTGTGGGCGGGCTGTCCAGGCAGGAATGCATTCCCATTGGCTAACTTGTGTTTGACTGACAGCTACGCTCAGCCATTCCCTACTCGGATTCTGGCGGACTGTTTGACGAGTGAGCGATCCATTGACGGTAAACAAGGATCGAGTGGACTTCAGTGGCGACTATGATACTGAATTAATTCAACAAAGTGTAAATTCAATCTCATAGTCGCCACTCGATCCTTGTTTACCGTCAATGGATCGGTCACTCGTCAAACAGTCCGCCAGAATCCGAGTAGGGAATGGCTGAGCGTAGCTGTCAGTCAAACACAAGTTACCCAATGGGAATGCATTCCTGGACAGCCCGCCCACACGTGAAGTTTGTGCCAAAACTTCAAGCAAAATGTCAGGGAGCACAAACGAGAAAGCTGGAATCACAACCAAAATAAATTACGTCGAACAAAACCGAGAAAGACACGGAACAAAAATAAAAGGTTTCTGAAGAGTAATAGACTGATATTTTGCACGATTACATGAATAATTTGTTTGCCAGTCTAAAAAAATTGACTTTTTTTTGTTTTTTTGTCTTTTGATTTGTCGTTTTTGTTTGATATTTCAAAAGTATTGTATGAACATTTTGGCACAAAATTGATTCCATAAAGTACTGGATTCATCACACAGTTTAAATCTCCACCGTAAATCAATTGGTGTGACTTCAGATCTGGAATTAATGACAAAATTTTGCCCATAAACTTATCATCGTCCCAGTTCGGGGCGTATATATTTACCAGAACCACAGGCTTGTGGTACCGTAGAGTAGCCCTGAGACCATCACAAATCGTCCTTGTGGATCTGAGATAACAGTGGTTGCATTAAACTGAATTTTTTTATGAAACAATCTGGCTGTTCCACACGTTTTAGAGTTAAGATTGGAGTGGAATACACTCCCCACCCATCCTTTTTTCAGTTTGACTTGATCTTTTACCAGCAGGTGAGTTTCCTGGAGAAATGCCACATCACATCTTAAGTACTTAAGATGATTAAATATCCTGGCTCTTTTAACGGGCCCATTTATGCTCTTCACATTCCAACTAAGGAATCGTATAGTGGCCATCTTCGCATCAATACCATTCACCATGTTTAACTAAGGCTACATCCACACGACAACGGCAACGAGATGTTATTTAAAAAAATATCACGTCCAAATGGGCAACGATCAGTAAAATATCAGGTCCATATGGCAACGCAACGCTTGCTGAAAACGATGCAATACACATGCCACACCTCTAGGGGCGCTGTAAGACGGTCCCTTCGGAGACACCAGAACAACAGAAGAAGTAAGGACACATGCGCATAAACTATTATGCGCGAGACTTCATATTAGCCACAAAGTCAGGAAAATCTGTTCGTAAAATTACCGTATTTTTCGGACTATAAGTCGCACTTTTTTTCATGGTTCAGCTAGCCATGCGACTTATACTCCGGTGCGACGTATATACGTTTTTTTTTTTTTTTCACCGCGGAATAACTGGAGCTGATGCCGAGTCTGACGACAGCCACGCAGAAGAAGAGGAAACGGGGCTTCGTCTGCCGCTGGAGGCAGAGTTGTTCAGAAGCGACACCGAGGATGAGGAATTCAATGGATTTGCTGATTTGGAGTGAAATCGCCAGCTTGATAAACTTGATTGACCTGTGTTTTATTATTAATGATAGGCCTATAGTTATTTAAATAAGTTATGTAATGATTTTAGGCAGTGCTTAATTTGTGAAGTGGGAGGTCCCGGAACGCAGGAGGTGGGTGGGTCCGGCGACTCAAAAAAAAAAAGGCGGGGGGTGGTTTACTATAACTTTACGCACACGCGCTTATTGTGTGTGTAAAAAAATAATAATAATATCAGACATTATGATCTTAGAAAACGCTTTAGTGACGAACAGTTACAGACAGTAATATGTCGTGATATGTTATAAAATGTTATTTTTTATTAGGCTATATATTAAATTATATATTAAATTTATCTTCTAAAATAACAGACTACTCATATCACAACCGGTTTATTTCACCATTGGAGATCAGATCACACAAGACATGAGTTAAAGTACTCTTTTTAAGGATTTAAGTAGGGGATTTAAAAGCGGTTGTTGTTTTTTTTTTCACTAGACGGTTGTCTTTGGAGATGATATACCTATAGCCTACTTGGCCTCTGATTTAATGAAATAAAATTCGACAAAAATGAAGAATGACACTCCTCGATGATGACTACAGCTTTAATAACACAGATGAAAGAGCCATGGGGCGATAATAAGCCCTACCGGTAAAAATATTCTAAAAGCAAACTGATTAATGCATCAGTAATAGGCTACTAATATTAGTTATAATAATAATATAGGCTATTAGTAATAACGATAGTGATAGTATTAAAGAAAGTAGTAGATATTTAAAATAAATCAGACTAGGCTACTTACAGGGCAAAGGGCGCGTCATCACTGCTCAGCTGTTCGTTTATTAAATAAACAATGCAGTCGCGCAGTAACCACGCGCCGCTTATCAGATACAATCACAGATTCTATGGATAGAATAACCCTTCAAAAAAGTGCGACTTATAGTCCGGTGCGACGTATATATGTTTTTTTCGTCTTCATAATGCATTTTTTGGCTGATGCGACTTAAACTCCGGAGCGACGTATAGTCCGGAAAATACGGTACATTATAATGACCAAATACAATGAAAAGTATTTTTCCAGTCTCACCTGTGAAAGGTAATCCCATGTGATCTCGTTTGGACGGCAAACCTGTTGGTACAGTTAAACGCAGCTAATCTTTATTCTCCGCTTTGACCTATCCAATACGGCGGCGAGGATGATGTATGATTCTACGCGGAAGGCGGCGTCTTTAATGATCCGGAATAAATTGAATGCTACACGTTGATGGATTAATTTGCTCTTCTACGCCCTTTTTGAGGAATGTATTGTAGGACTTAAACCAACATCTGAAGAGGTGAGATCGCTCCTTTTTTTCCCTATTTTTGCTGGCGGGATTGACTCTGCCCTAAGGGCTATTCTCTCTCTCTCTCTCTCTCTCTCTCTCTCACTTTGCACCATTAAACAATAAATATTCACAGTGAAAATATTTTGTAAGCGCGTTTCATGAACCAAGTTATAGGATTTGTTGACAACTCGCATCGAGTTCGTTACACTTCTACCCGGCGTGAAGCACTCACAGTCATGTGGTTGTGACGTCATCGTAAACAAATCCGTTCTACTCATCCAGACGACTTCACAAGGGCAACGTTGCCAGATCTTTCCACTCTGGAACCCGTTCTCAAAAAGATTGCTTTTTGGGCACCCAAAACGCCGGTGCCGTGTGGACGCCAGGCCTAAACGATAAGCAATTGTATCGGAGTCACCTAAATCCGTTGCCGTGTGGACAGGGCCTAAGGCTACATCCACACGACAATGGCAACGAGATTTTTTTAAAAAAATATCGCGTCCACATGGGCAACGGATCAGTAAAATATCAGGTACATATGGCAACGCAACAGTTGCTGAAAACGATGCAATACACATGCCACAACTCTACGTGCGCTGTAAGACGGTCCCATCGGAGACACCAGAACAATAGAAGAAGTAGGACGCATGCGCATAAACCCCTTCTTCTACCCGGCGGGAAGCACTCTCAGGAACAAGCACACAACAACAAGAAGAAGATGGCTGCGACTACGCGAGGAAATCGTGCCTTCTGTGTGTACAAATTAGTTTTATTAGTGTGCATAGTTTTATATAACTTAATTTTCTTATTGTGTGAACATTTTGAAAAGCATTTTTATCTAATTTATATAACTTTTTATATTGTGTGTGAACATTTTGAAAAGTAGTCTTATCCAATAAAAAAAAAAGAAATTCAAGAAATGGTTCAGTTACTTGTTTATTTAAAAGAAAAGCTGTATACAAAAGTGAATGCAATGCAGTGGTTCATACAAAACAGCGAGAGTGCTGCTTGTTCTAGTCATGTGGTTGTTACGTCATCGTAAACAAATCCGTTCTACTCATCCAGACGACTTCGCAACGGCGCCGTTGCCAGATTTTTCCACTCTGGAACCCGTTCTCATTTTGGGGCACCCAAAACGCCGGTGCCGTGTGGACGCCAGGCCGAAACGATAAACAATTTTATCAGATTCACCTGAATCCGTTGCCGTGTGGACAGCCTCTAAAGAAAGTAAAATGAGAAAAAGGAGGTACGGTAAGTAATAAAAAGGTAAAACTATGATCATGTTACAGTGCACAGTTTGGTTAATTTCTTCTCTTAAGCTAACAAAGGCGAGTAAATGATGCAAAAACATGGTGGTGTCCCTTTCCCTAACCCTATCCAAGAACAAAACTAGAACTAAGCCTATACTTGCCGCTCTCTCTTACCCCTTTTCCACCAAATCAGTTCCAGGGCTGGTTCGGGGCCGGTGCCGGTGCTGGTTCACAACTCGTTCAACTTGCGAGCCAGCTGAGAACCAGTTTGCTTTTCCATAGCTCGGGGTGCTAAGGGAAGACACGTCATTACGTCGCTGTATACGTCAGTTACGTCGCTACGTTTGTATAAACTTTGGCGCGAATATCGAAGCAAAAACAACACAGAAGCAGCAGCAGCAACAACAACAATAATAATAATAATAATGGATGACTTCGCGTTTGTACAGCTGCTGCTTCTCGTCGCTTAAAAATGGCGACCTTTCGCGGTCTTGTTATTGTTGTTGGTCTTAACAACTCTGCCCCCCGCTGACGTAAGCGGTTCTTTCCTCTGGCCCAGCAGAGAGTTGGTGCTAGCCTGGAACCGGTTTTTCTGGCCCCAGAGCCAGTTCTTTGTCAGTGGAAACAGAAAACCCGGTTCCAAACTAAGCACTGGCCCCGAACCGGCCCTGGAACTGCTTTGGTGGAAAAGAGGCAAGCTGCAGGTTAAACACCGTTTCAAATAACTTCTGGTAACACACTTTCTCAATACTTCTGCCCAGGAAGGCTCCCAGTTCCTGTGATAAGCTATATAACCTCTTAACACCAAAGTGGAAACAAAAATAAGATGGTTGAGCAGCGCAATAACTATCAAACAAGTGGGCACACATATGTATGGTTTGTCCGGGAATAACAACACTGAATGTCCATTCTTTGGGTCCACGGACCATATGTTGACGTCTTTGATGAAAATGTGAACTTACACGTCGTTGAGCTCCGATGATTAATCAAGTCCAAACCGTGACATATAGCCCTATTCTTTACCGAATCTCTGATCAAAGAACTTTTGGGCTTCATCAGGCGAGTCGAAGGTGATCACGTCGTCTCCGCACATCACTCGCAGCCGGGCTGGGTAGAGCAGGTGGAACCTAACATTCTTCTGATACAAGGCTGGCTTGATGCCGTTAAACACGGCTCTCTTTTTTTAGCGAGTGTCGCGCTAACATCCTGATAGATCCTAATAATGGCACCTTGGTATTTGAGCTCGTGAGTTCTGGCCCAGCGCAGTGCAGCTTCTTTCTGTTGGAACCTGGAGAAGCAGACCAGGAATGTGCAGGGGGACGATCTCTGGCCGGCTCTAGAGGTCGGGGTTCGGTGGGCTCTCTCCAGTTCAGGCGACGTGGAAAAAACATCTGGGCCCATCGTTTCTGTCAAAACATCCGACATGAACTTTAGAGGATCTTTGCCATCTTCACTGCCTTCGGGGATGTTCAATATGCGGAGATTAAATCTACGTGAGCGGTTCTCGAGGTCGTCGCACCAGTCCAGCAGCGACTGGTTCTGGCTCTGGAGCGTCCTAATGGCGGACTCCGCTACTGTTAGCCGTTCAAAATTATCACCAGCTACAGACTCGACGGAGGTGAGACGCTTGTTGAATGAGGTCACTGTTGACTGTAGTGAGTCCAGTGACTCTTGTATTGGTTTAATGGCGTCTCGAATCAGAGTGGAAACATCTTCCTTGAGTGAGGTTCTCTGTTTAGCGAACTCAGCAGACAGTTGATCCATAGCCACCACCGCCGCCGCAGGTTTTTCGGGTGATACAGGAGCTCTTGCTGGTGTCGGAGGGTTGTTGTTAGCAAAGGATGCTAGCTTAACCGCAGTGCGTGTGGCCGGAGTTTGTACATCAACTGGTTTTGCATGTTTAGACATACTCAACTCCGAATAATTAGTTGAACTAACTTCAGCAGTTAAAACTATGTCGAACTTAGTGCGGAAAATTTGTGCAAAAAGGTTGGGTTACAAAAAGTGAATCCCTACATGTCACAACCGGAAGTTCTAAACCGATTTCATTAATATATTTTTTACTTTTTGATTAATTGTTTTCACTTTTTGACATTGTTCTAGATAACTGCGTACGGAGGAAGACTGAAGTACACCATTTATTACGAAGCTCGTGACGAAACAGGCCACGCCTCCTACGAGCCACAGGTCATTATTAAGGGTGGTGCTAACAGGGACAAAGTCATGATACGCCACATGGTGGAGCCACAGATTGGTCAGCTGACCCGTCACGAGATCGACATGACAGAGGTGAGCCAATCACAGTGCAGAACCAAAGCTCCACCCACTACAGAAATGAGATGACAGGATAGGGAGTCAGTCACACTGGAGAACAGAAACTCCACCCTTTCGAGAATGCCTGCTGCTCGCATGCGTGATGTATGCGTCAAATGAACAAACAGCAAAACTGTTCATTGTTGTTGTTGTTGTTGTTGTGCTTCTTGCTTTCATTAATTGTTGTTTGTTGTGTAGCATGAGTGGAAGCACCATGACAACAGTGCAATGAGTCGAGAGGATTTTATGGACGTTCTGTTCTACATTGATTATGTTTTCATCAGAGCCTCACATGGCAACGTCATGAGACAGAGCAGGTGAGTAATCGCACCTTTACAGGCCACGCCTCCTTTACTGTGACTGACAGGTACAGAGGCCACACCTCCTTTACTGAGACTGACAGGTACAGAGGCCACACCTCCTTTACTGAGACTGACAGGAACAGAGGCCACACCTCTTTCACTGTGACTGACAGGTACACAGGCCACACCTCCTTCAGTGAGACTGACAGGTACAGAGGCCACACCTCCTTTACTGTCACTGACAGGTACAGAGGCCACAACTCCTTTACTGTCACTGACAGGTACAGAGGCCACACCTCCTTTACTGTCACTGACAGGTACAGAGGACATACCTCCTTTAGTGAAACTGACAGGTACACAGGCCACACCTCCTTTAGTGAGATTGACAGATACAGAGGCCACACCTCCTTTAGAGTAACTGACAGGTACAGAGGCCACACCTCCTTTACTGTCACTGACAGGTACAGAGGCCACACCTCCTTTACTGTCACTGACAGGTACAGAGGCCACACCTCCTTTATTGAAACTGACAGGTACAGAGGCCACACCTCCTTCAGTGAGACTGACAGGTACAGAGGCCACACCTCCTTTACTGTCACTGACAGGTACAGAGGCCACAACTCCTTTACTGTCACTGACAGGTACAGAGGCCACACCTCCTTTACTGTCACTGACAGGTACAGAGGACATACCTCCTTTAGTGAAACTGACAGGTACACAGGCCACACCTCCTTTAGTGAGATTGACATACAGAGGCCACACCTCCTTTAGAGTAACTGACAGGTACAGAGGCCACATCTCCTTTACTGTCACTGTCAGGTACAGAGGCCACACCTCCTTTACTGTCACTGACAGGTACAGAGGCCACACCTCCTTTATTGAAACTGACAGGTACAGAGGCCACACCTCCTTCAGTGAGACTGACAGGTACAGAGGCTACACCTCCTTTACTGAGACTGACAGGTACAGAGGCCACACCTCTTTCACTGTGACTGACAGGTACACAGGCCACACCTCCTTCAGTGAGACTGACAGGTACAGAGGCCACACCTCCTTTAGTGAAACTGACAGGTACAGAGGCCACACCCCCTTAACTGAGACTGACAGGTACAGAGGCCACACCTCTTTTACTGAAACTGACAGGTACAGAGGCCACACCTCTTTTACTGAGACTGAGGCCACACCTCCTTTACTGTAACTGACAGGTACAGAGGCCACACCTCCTTTACTGTAACTGACAGGTACAGAGGCCACACCTCCTTTACTGTAACTGACAGGTACAGAGGCCACACCCCCTTCAATGCTCTTTGGGAGAACATTAGTATAACAGAAAGCTTTAAGTGAATAAAATCAGCCCAAAAACCGTTTCCCTCCGGAGAGCGTTCTGTAGTTTTCCCATCTGAGTTTGATTCACTTGCGCACTCACTGGTGACGCCTCCATCTGCAGATACACAATGTAGAGCTGAACACACACACACACACACACACACACACACACACACACACACACACACACAACACTAGACTAGAGCCTGTATCGCCTTTGCTGAACTCTCACACTGTTGTACTTTGTGATATTAAATCGGTGTTAATCCAGTGCTCCGTCTGGACTCTGTAGGGTTTTGTTCAACATTGCAGTTGTTAATTAAACACCAAACTCTGTTCTGTCTTTTTCCCGCCGTCAGGATCTCCGAGATCTCTCTGGAGGTAGCAGAAGAGGGCCGGCCTTCAGTGGAGAGCGAACGAGCGCATCAGATCGAGAAGTGCAAGTGTCCTCCGGGATACTCCGGCCTCTCCTGTGAGGTGCTGTTACTCACACACACACACACACACACACACACACACACACACACACACACACACACACACACACACACACAGAGAGCCAACACTTTTAGACAGTGATAATATAAATATTACGAGGTGCTGTTATGATAAAGCTGCTTTTCAAGCTAAGGACTTACACATTAGACTTCGTAGTAAATGTGTGTGTGTTAAACACCTCTCTTAAAGTACTTCCTGATAAAAAGCCACTGGCATATAGTGCTAAAGTGTGTGTGTGTGTGTGTGTGTGTGTGAGATGTTCAGTTGGAGGTTGGACCATGTTTTGAGGGGACAGATGGCGATTCCTGAGAAATGCCTTCTGGTTTATAAAGTATTTTAAAACAGGCGTTTAACAAAGTTCAACACCACCAGATGGAGTGGAACAAACCATTTACATGGGGGGGGACAGAGACAGAGTAAGGAAGAAAGGAGACAGGTAGAAAAAAGGATGAGAAAGGGAGAGAAAGACAGCCACTGGTCCGACTCTAAGAACACCTATTGGTTGAACTAAAAGGTTGAACTCTTCTGTCTGACACAAAGACACACCCATCTGTCTACTTGGCACATGGACACTCCCACCTGTCTAATCCAAAGACATGCCTGTCTGTTCCATCACATGTCCTACTCAGACATGGACATGCCCATCTGTCTCACTCACACATGGACACACCTGTCTGTCTAACTCAAAGACACACCTATCCGTCCAACTCAGATATGGTCATACCCATCTGTCTAACTTAAGGACACACCCATCTGTCTATCTCAGACATGGACACATCCATCTGTTCAACTGAAAGACACACCCATCTGTCAAACTCAGACATGATTAGAACCATCTGTCTAGCTCAGACATGGACACACCCATCTGTCTAACTTAAGGACACACCCATCTGTCTATCTCAGACATGAACACACCTATCTGTCTAACTTAAGGACACACCCATCTGTCTATCTCAGACATAGACACACCTATCTGTCTAACTTAAGGACACACCCATCTGTCTATCTCAGACATGGACACACCCATCTGTCTAACTTAAGGACACACCCATCTGTCTATCTCAGACATGGACACATCCATCTGTCCAACTCAAAGACACACCCATCTGTCTAACTCAGACATGATTAGAACCATCTGTCTAGATCAGACATGGACACACCCATCTGTCTAACTTAAAGACACACCTATCTGTCCAACTCAGACATGGACACACCCAATCTGTCTAAATCAAAGACACACCCAATCCATCTAAGTCAGACATGATCACACCCATGTGTCTAAATGAAAGACACACCCATCTGTCTAACTCAAAGACACACCCATGTGTCCAACTCAGACATGATTATACCCATCTGTCTAATTTAAAGACACACCCATCTGTCTATCTCAGACATGGACACATCCATCTGTTCAACTGAAAGACACACCCATCTGTCAAACTCAGACATGATTAGAACCATCTGTCTAGCTCAGACATGGACACACCCATCTGTCTAACTTAAGGACACACCCATCTGTCTAACTTAAGGACACACCCATCTGTCTATCTCAGACATGGACACACCCATCTGTCCAACTCCAACATGATTAGAACCATCTGTCTAACTCAGACATGGCCACACCCATCTGTCTAACGTAAAGACACATCCATCTGTCTAACTTAAGGACACACCCATCTGTCTATCTCAGACATGGACACACCCATCTGTCCAACTCCGACATGATTAGAACCATCTGTCTAACTCAGACATGGCCACACCCATCTGTCTAACGTAAAGACACATCCATCTGTCTAACTTAAGGACACACCCATCTGTCTATCTCAGACATGGACACACCCATCTGTCCAACTCAAAAACACACCCATCTGTCTAACTCCGACATGATTAGAACCATCTGTCTAACTCAGACATGGCCACACCCATCTGTCTAACGTAAAGACACACCCATCTGTCTAACTTAAAGACACACCCATCTGTCTAACTCAAAGACACACCCATCTGTCAAGCTCAAAGACACACTCATCTGTTGTACTCAAAGACACACCCATCTGTCTAACTCAGACATGATCACTCCCATCTGTTTTACATGCTCATTTCTTGAACTCAAATAAGGACATGCCCATCTGTGTAAATACAATACACAATAGAGATAATGTTTCATATATATTGATGCTCCCAGTGTGTATTGTATCCTGTGTGTGTGTGTGTGTGTGTGTGTGTGTGTGTGTGTGTGTGTGCGTTACAGGAATGTGCGGCTGGGTTCTACAGGTTGCCTGCGCATCTCTCCGGCTCCGTGTTCAGGTCTGGGATGGGTAGCTGTGTTCGGTGTGAGTGTAACAGCCACAGCAGCTCCTGTGACCCCGACACCGGCGTCTGCCAGGTGAGACCTGCGCTCCCATTGGTCCAGGGTTTAGTCAGCTCACCTCTGATTGGACAAAAGTTTCAGCACTTACATTTAGCACATATCTGATTTCTGACATTAAGAGAAAAAGTGCAGTGTGACTGGAGGTTTATTCGCATCGGCACTAATGAAAACATCATTAGCATTTTCAGGGATAGTTGCTAATTAAATGAAGTGTGTGTGTGTGTGTGTGTGCGCGAGAGAGAGAAAAAAGAGAGAGATTTGGTTCATGAAAGTCTGAGTAACACGGACGAGCAACACACACACACTTCATTTGTGTAGTAAAATTCCTCTCACTCTCACTCTGATAATTACAACTTCTGTGTGACATGTTATAAGAATATTAACTCTGTTTTGTGTGTGTGTGTAGAACTGTCAACACAACACAGAAGGAGAGAAGTGTGAGAGATGTTCTGCTGGTTTTTATGGTGTAGTACGCGGCTCTCCTGATGACTGCAAACGCTGCGCCTGTCCTCTCACCAACCCTGGGAACAAGTGCGTAACACACACACACACTTTCTGTCACTATGCTTTATTCATCAGTAATTACACAGTAATAACTCATTTATAACCATGTAATAAAAGTGATTTACATCTGTGTGTCTCAGTTTCAGTCCTGTGTGTGTAACGGAGGGTTTTAATGATTATCGCTGCACCGCCTGTCCTGAAGGTTACGAGGGAAAGTACTGTGAGAGGTAACGCACACAAAGACACACACACACACACACACACACACACACACACACACTCCATCTTGTAACTCTCTGTGTTTACATTTCACCTTCTCCTCCCACAGGTGTGCGACTGGTTACCATGGCAACCCACAGCAACCAGGCGGGCGGTGTGAGGAGTGTGAGTGTGACCTGGTTGGCGCGATGCCCGTTCCGTGTGACACACACACGGGCGCGTGTCAGTGCCGACCCGGAGCTACGGGCTTGAAGTGTGACCAGTGCATGGAGCGGCATGTGTGTGGACCAGCAGGCATCGTGTGTATGTGGGCTTACTAACACACACACACACACACACACACACACACACACACACACACACACACACACAAATGACAAATGTATACTCTATACATCTACACACACGCCCATACACACAGTTATGCACAGTTATATACACACACACACACATTAGAAACACACAAATACACAAACCTAGTGCGTATATAGACAGACAATAAAATACACATTAATACACACATGTATGCAGTTCATATACTTAGATACACACAATCACACAACACACACTAAAATACACACACACTTTAAAAACACTTATTCCCAAAAACACAGACTTACACACTATAAAAAACAAAAATATGTGTTTGAGGTGATTAATCTCTTACTGCAAGTGTGTGTGTGTGTGTGTGTGTGTGTGCGCGCTTCAGGTGATGAATTGTTTCCCCTGACGTAAAAAAACAAGAACTAAATGGTAGTTTCATTGCATGTACTATTATGCACCTGGTGTGTGTGTGTGTGCACTCATTCTGCATTTGCTACATTTCATCCCATTTCATCATGGCACTTTGTGTTGTCACCATACACTCATTAAGCTTTTCATATATGCTTACACACACACACACACACACACACACACACACACACACACACACACACACGTGTGTGCGTGTATGCGAAGCAAAACCATTCTTTACAATTTGTATCTTGAATCTTGCAACAAAGGATGTGGCGAGTTAGTGACTTAGCCTTGATTTAGCATTTTAGCTTGGGCTAGCAATATCATGGTGTGTGAGTTAGCATGTTAGCTAACTCACCAACCATAAAGAGTGAAAAACAGTAACAAGAACAGCAACAAGCTCACAGTAACGGACAATTATAAAGTCTAATACAGCTGTAGGTATTGGTTAAAGTAGTAAATTCCATACAGTTAAACTTGATGCAAAGTTTAGCTTGTGAATTTTTGGCTTGTGCACGTGTGTCCAAAACTATCCCTTTAAAACAAAACCCCCAATATATTTAATAACACTAGCCTTCAGAAGTCAAGTTATTATCTTATGTCAGTGTAGAAATAAGCAGATTTTCTGTATTTATGCATTTTTCTATAAACTTGCTTATGCAAGTGTTATAAAGTCTTCGTGTTCATATCCTCCAAACATGGTGTTAGCACACACTGAGAAGGGGCTAGACAAGTGAACGTCTCCTCAGCACTGAACAGACTGAAGACGATTTCTCTTCCCTTTGCTCTTTTTTCTGCTCCCTCCGTTTTTTTTCTCTCTCAGTCGCTCGACTCTCATAACAGTCAGCCAGGAGGCGTTTCACACTCGACTGTGAATTTCACGCTCGAGCAGTCTTTCACCCTGCACACACACCTCCCACACACACACACACACACACACACTCAGCGAGGGAAAGTGTAGATCGAGAAAGGAAGTGAGAGATGAAGTAGGAGAGAGAGGGAGAGAATAAATGAAAAGAGGAAGAAGATTAAAAAGGAAGGCAAGGAAGAATGAATGAAGGTAAGAGGAAAACGAAAAAAGAGAGAGTGACCAGGTGAGGGAGAGAGAAAAAAATAAGGAATGAGGTTTTAAAAGTATAATAATAAGGAAAGGAGAGAGAGAGAGGGAGAAAGAGAATGAATGAAAGAAAGTCGTAAGAGAGATGTAAATAATAAGAAAAAGTAAACACTGTAGAGACATGAAGGAGAGAAAGAAAGACAGATGAAACGAAAGAAAGAAAGAAACCGAAGAGGCTTGAGAGGATGGAGCAACAGAAAAAAATGAGAAAAGAGAAGGAGAAATGAGGTAGAATGAGAGGAGCTGGGAAAAGAATGAACGGGTAATGAAAAGGGAGGATGAGGAAGAGAAAATGTAGAGATGAGGAGAGAGAGAGAGAGAGAGAGAGAGAGAGAGAGAGAGAAAAAGACGATAAAAGAAGGGGGAGGATGAAAAAAATGAAAGAAAGAGACTGGGAAAAG
This sequence comes from Neoarius graeffei, assembly GCF_027579695.1. NCBI lineage: Eukaryota > Metazoa > Chordata > Actinopteri > Siluriformes > Ariidae > Neoarius > Neoarius graeffei. Next base: position 3,591,058 of record NC_083570.1, read on the forward strand.
AAGAAAAGGACAGAGGGACAGAGAGAGAGAGTAAGAAAGAAAATAGGGGAGAGAGAGAGAAAGTAAACAAGATCTTGGTGTGCATAGTAAGGAACTGAGAGCCGCTTCAGGGGAACCGTGTGTGTGTGTGTGTGTGTGTGTGTGTGTGTGTGTGTGTGTGTGTGTGTGTGAGCAGTGCTGTCAGAGAGAGTGCTCATGGGGATCACTCTGGTCGAAAATGAATGAGGGAAATTGGATGAGTGCAACTGTGCAAACAGCAAGAGAGCGAATGATGGAAAAGACGGAGAGAGAGAGAGAGAGAGTTAGATCCATTCACACACTGCTTCTCTCTCGCCCGAGGCGCTCTCTTCTTACTGAGTGTTAACACAGCTGTCCTTTCATGTCGACTCAATCCTCCAGCTCCTTCACACACACACACACACACACACACACACACACACACACACACACACACACACACACAGAAACTGTAGGCTTCTCCTATTAGCATAACATTAGCTTGTTAACTTGCAAGTTAATGGTGTTTGCTGTAGAACTTTCAACACATAATACACTCACTATTCAATGGGTTAAACTTGTGAGTATTGAGGTTTTTCACTCACGTGACCAAGTCATGTGATGCTGCCATTTTGGACGTCACGGCTCGAATCGGTTTGAATGCGAGGAAGGCGACAAACGAAAAACATAAAAGAAAAAGGAGCGAGATGCAGAAAACACCTTCACTATCCAGCGACGTAGGGCATTTACAGTACAGGGCGAGCAGATGGAGAGGTATTTGCAAAAATTGAGGTTAGCAGGCTTAGAGAACGACGTTTACCTGCTTCCACCAGGATTGTTCACTGACGTACGGAAGTACACGAAGCCCTCGTCTTTACCTGACTTCGGCCCACATGATCTGTATACCTATGTCGTTAAAAACCCATCGCCATACACAGGTATTGATCTGAAAGCGTATAAGAGTTTGGATGCCTACAGATATTTTGTGTCAGGCTGGGTAACATGCCTACATCAGCGGGTCGTCCCTGGAGCCGGTGCTCGCCATCTTATTACAGCTAAGGTTTGTTCACATTTTCATTTACTTTCGGTCCTCAGGATAAACAAAATGTTATTAAATGTCATTGAAATAACTTCTTAGTCTGTTGAGACATGGCCCGTTATAAATCTGCTGTTACCAGGCAATGACCAAGAACTGTATTATTAGGGTCGGTGTCTGTTGTAGCAGTGTACTAGCAGCTAGCTGTTAGCACTAGCTAATGTCAACAACATAGCTAGTATGTTACTGTAGCAATGTTTACGTTCAGTCATTTGGATGACTGTTAAAACCTTTCAGTCTCAAATTTTTCCTTTACTGTATTTACTAGTTTACTGTAATTATGAACCGGCAGCTATTTACACCGGATCCAGTGTAAATTTATCCAGTGTAAATGCACAGTGGCAAGAAACCTGGAATAGTAATATCAAGAACATCAACATTTTCCTCAGATACAGTGGGGCAAAAAAGTATTTAGTCAGTCACCAGTTGTGCAAGTTCTCCCACTTAAAAAGATGAGAGAGGGCTGTAATTTTCATCATAGGTACTCTTCAACTATGAGAGACAAAATGAGAAAAAAATCCAGAAAATCACATTGTCTGATTTTTTTAAAAGAATTTATTTGCAAATTATGGTGGAAAATAAGTATTTGGTCAATAACAAAAGTACATCTCAATACCTTGTTATATACCCTTTGTTGGCAATGACAGAGGTCAAACGTTTTCTGTAAGTCTTCACAAGGTTTTCACACACTGTTGCTGGTATTTTGGCCCATTCCTCCATGCAGATCTCCTCTAGAGCAGTGATGTTTTGGGGCTGTCGCTGGGCAACACGGACTTTCAACTCCCTCCAAAGATTTTCTATGGGGTTGAGATCTGGAGACTGGCTAGGCCACTCCAGGACCTTGAAATGCTTCTTACGAAGCCACTCCTTCGTTGCCCGGGCGGTGTGTTTGGGATCATTGTCATGCTGAAAGACCCAGCCACATTTCATCTTCAATGCCCTTGCTGATGGAAGGAGGTTTTCATTCAAAATCTCACGATACATGGCCCCATTCATTTTTTCCTTCACACGGATCAGTCGTCCTGGTCCCTTTGCAGAAAAACAGCCCCAAAGCATGATGTTTCCACCCCCATGCTTCACAGTAGGTATGGTGTTCTTTGGATGCAACTCAGCATTCTTTCTCCTCCAAACACGACAAGTTGAGTTTTTACCAAAAAGTTCTATTTTGGTTTCATCTGACCATATGACATTCTCCCAATCCTCTTCTGGATCATCCAAATGCTCTCTAGCAAACTTCAGATGGGCCTGGACATGTACTGGCTTAAGCAGGGGGACACGTCTGGCACTGCAGGATTTGAGTCCCTGGCAGCGTAGTGTGTTACTGATGGTAGCCTTTGTTACTTTGGTCCCAGCTCTCTGCAGGTCATTCACTAGGTCCCCCTGTGTGGTTCTGGGATTTTTGCTCACCATTCTTGTGATCATTTTGACCCCATGGGGTGAGATCTTGCGTGGAGCCCCAGATCAAGGGAGATTATCAGTGGTCTTGTATGTCTTCCATTTTCTAATAATTGTTCCTACAGTTGATTTCTCCACACCAAGCTGCTTACCTATTGCAGATTCAGTCTTCCCAGCCTGGTGCAGGTCTACAATTTTGTTTCTGGTGTCCTTTGACAGCTCTTTGGTCTTGGCCATAGTGGAGTTTGGAGTGTGACTGTTTGAGGTTGTGGACAGGTGTCTTTTATACTGATAACGAGTTCAAACAGGTGCCATTAATACAGGTAATGAGTGGAGGACAGAGGAGCCTCTTAAAAAATAAGTTACAGGTCTGTGAGAGCCAGAAATCTTGCTCGTTTGTAGGTGACCAAATACTTATTTTACCGAGGAATTTACCAATTAATTCATTAAAAATCCTACAATGTGATTTCCTGGATTCTTGCCCCCCATTCTGTCTCTCATAGTTGAAGTGTACCTATGATGAAAATTACAGGCCTCTCTCATCTTTTTAAGTGGGAGAACTTGCACAATTGGTGGCTGACTAAATACTTTTTTGCCCCACTGTATTTGACTAACTTGGTCATAAAACACTTTATTTAACTTGTATTATATTGTAAATCCAGTTAGCATCAACCGCTAACCAAACCGCCCTTATTGAGGCTTTTATCTGGACAATTTAAAAGCACAGTGGCAATAAAAATAAGACAGAAATGTTGAGAACGTCAGCATTTTCCACAGATGTGTTACTAAATTACTCAGTAAACACTTCGTTTGATAAGTATTACACCGTAAAAACAGTTAGCATCAACCGCTAATCAAACCGCCCTTGTTGAGGCTTTTATCTGGACAATTTAAAGGCACAGTGGCAATAAAAATAAGACAGAAATGTCAAGAACATCAACATTTTCCTCAGAGGTGTGACAAAATTACTCAGAAAACCCTTTGCTTGACTAGTATTACATTTTAGATACAGTCAGCATCAACCGCTAACCAAACCGCCCTTGTTGAGGCTTTTATCTGGACAATTTAAAGGCACAGTGGCAATAAACCTGGTATAGAAATGTCGAGAACGTCAACATTTTCCTCAGATGTGTTCCTAAATTAGTCAGAAAACACTTTGTTCAACTAGTATTACATTTTAAATGCAGTTAGCATCAACTGCTAACCAAACCGCCCTTGTTGAGGCTTTTATCTGGACAATTTAAAGGCAAAGTGACAATAAAAATAAGACAGAAATGTTGAGAACGTCAGCATTTTCCACAGATGTGTTGCTAAATTACTCAGTAAACACTTTGTTTGATAAGTATTACACCGTAAAAACAGTTAGCATCAACCGCTAATCAAACCGCCCTTGTTGAGGCTTTTATCTGGACAATTTAAAGGCACAGTAGCAATAAAAATAAGACAGAAATGTCAAGAACATCAACATTTTCTTCAGATGTGTGACAAAATTACTCAGAAAACCCTTTGCTTGACTAGTATTACATTTTAAATACAGTCAGCATCAACCGCTAACCAAACCGCCCTTGCTGAAGCTTTTATCTGGACAATTTAAAGGCACAGTGGCAATAAACCTGGTATAGAAATGTCGAGAACGTCAACATTTTCCTCAGATGTGTTACTAAATTAGCCAAGAAACACTTTGTTCAACTAGTATTACATTTTAAATGCAGTTAGCATCAACTGCTAACCAAACCGCCCTTGTTGAGGCTTTTATCTGGACAATTTAAAGGCACAGTGACAATAAAAATAAGACAGAAATGTCGAGAACGTCAGCATTTTCCACAGATGTGTTACTAAATTACTCAGTAAACACTTTGTTTGATAAGTATTACACCGTAAAAACAGTTAGCATCAACCGCTAATCAAACCACCCTTGTTGAGGCTTTTATCTGGACAATTTAAAGGCACAGTGACAATAAAAATAAGACAGAAATGTCGAGAACGTCAGCATTTTCCACAGATGTGTTACTAAATTACTCAGTAAACACTTTGTTTGATAAGTATTACACCGTAAAAACAGTTAGCATCAACCACTAATCAAACCTCCCTTGTTGAGGCTTTTATCTGGACAATTTAAAGGCACAGTGACAATAAAAATAAGACAGAAATGTTGAGAACATCAACATTTTCCTCAGATGTGTGACAAAATTACTCAGAAAACCCTTTGCTTGACTAGTATTACATTTTAAATACAGTCAGCATCAACCGCTAACCAAACTGCCCTTGTTGAGGCTTTTATCTGGACAATTTAAAGGCAAAGTGGCAATAAACGTGGTATAGAAATGTCGAGAACGTCAACATTTTCCTCAGATGTGTTACTAAATTAGTCAGAAAACACTTTGTTCAACTAGTATTACATTTTAAATGCAGTTAGCATCAACTGCTAACCAAACTGCCCTTGTTGAGGCTTTAAATCTGGACAATTTAAAGGCACAGTGACAATAAAAATAAGACAGAAATGTTGAGAACGTCAGCATTTTCCACAGATGTGTTACTAAATTACTCAGTAAACACTTCATTTGATAAGTATTACACCGTAAAAACAGTTAGCATCAACCGCTAATCAAACCGCCCTTGTTGAGGCTTTTATCTGGACAATTTAAAGGCACAGTGGCAATAAACCTGGTATAGAAATGTCGCGAACGTCAACATTTTCCTCAGATGTGTTACTAAATTAGTCAGAAAACACTTTGTTCAACTAGTATTGCATTTTAAATGCAGTTAGCATCAACTGCTAACCAAACTGCCCTTGTTGAGGCTTTTATCTGGACAATTTAAAGGCACAGTGACAATAAAAATAAGACAGTTGAGAATGTCAGAATTTTCCACAGATGTGTTACTAAATTACACTTTGTTTGAGAAGTATTACACTGTAAAAACAGTTAGCATCAACTGCTAACCAAATTGGCCTTGTTGAGGCTTTTATCTGGACAATTTAAACGCAAAGTGACAATAAAAATAAGACAGAAATGTTGAGAACGTCAGCATTGTCCACAGATGTGTTACTAAATTACACTTCGTTTGAGAAGTATTACATTGTAAAAACAGTTAGCATCACCCGCTAATCAGACCGCCCTTGTTGAGGCTTTTATCTGGACAATTTAAAGGCACAGTGGCAATAAACCTGGAATAGTAATATCAAGAACATCAACATTTTCCACAGATGTGTTACTAAATTACTCAGTAAACACTTCATTTGATAAGTATTACACCGTAAAAACAGTTAGCATCAACCGCTAATCAGACCGCCCTTGTTGAGGCTTTTATCTGGATAATTTAAAGGCACAGTGGCAATACACCTGGAATAGTAATATCAAGAACATCAACATTTTCCTCAGTTGTGTGACTAACTTGGTCATAAAACACTTTGTTCAACTAGTATTACATTTTAAATGCAGTTAGCATCAACTGCTAACCAAACTGCCCTTGTTGAGGCTTTTATTTGGACAATTTAAAGGCAAAGTGACAATAAAAATAAGACAGAAATGTCGAGAACGTCAACATTTTCCTCAGATGTGTTCCTAAATTAGTCAGAAAACACTTTGTTCAACTAGTATTACATTTTAAATGCAGTTAGCATCAACCGCTAATCAAACCGCCCTTGTTGAGGCTTTTATTTGGACAATTTAAAGGTACAGTGGCAATAAACCTGGTATAGAAATGTCGAGAACGTCAACATTTTCCTCAGATGTGTTACTAAATTAGTCAGAAAACACTTTGTTCAACTTGTATTACATTTTAAATGCAGTTAGCATCGACCGCTCACCGCACCTCCTGTTAACGTTTTAGTGTGTTGTTGTGTGTCTGATTAAATAATGGTGCATGACACTTGTGTGAGATTTCACTTGGATAACGGTGTGTGTGTGTGTGTGTGTGTGTGTGTGTGTTACAGCATGTGATGATGACTGTGCTGGGCTCCTGATCAGAGACATGGATCGGTTGCTACGATTGATTAGTGGTGCGAATCTGACGCTGCCCCTCCCCCCACCATACGGTGCTCTCTATCGTGTTGAGAACATGACCGATGAGCTCAAGGTGTGTGTGTGTGTGAATTATGAGGAAAATCATTCTTTAGCATTATATTGGGCGACTTAAAAGCGGCAGGGCTTAAGTTAACCTCGATCAGCCAATCGCAAACTTGATCACGTGACATCACTGTGAGGGTAGTGTCTCACTGGGCTGCGACAGTTGTGTCTCCAACTAGTCGCGGGCTGTCGCAGCCCGGCTTTCCCTTGGCAGGCAGGGAAGTAGAGGAAGCCTCACGGAAACTGACTTGAGAAGGGTTCGCGACGGCTTTGCGACACCAGTGACGCATTTGCGGCTATAATAGGGGTGTTCACACGGCAACTTTTACTCCGGTGTAGCACCGGGGCTGCCCCGGTAGAGCGTTCACACGGTACAAAGTTATAGCGGTGTAGCCCCTGAAAGCTGCTTAAACCAGCGCAAATTTACTCCGGAGTAAATGCTAGTTTGCGGGGCAGCACCGATATAAAACGGGACGTCTGAACGCTACAGGGGTAGACTCGCTACGCGTCAGGAGAGTTGATTACATACGGGCATTGCATAATTTGCATCCTGGTATTTTGCGCTTCCAAAATGGCGAATATCAACAACAACAGAACTGCGTGTCTTCCAGTGTTGCCAGATTGGGCGGTTTTAAGTGCATTTTCGCGGATTTGAACATATTTTGGGCTGGAAAACGTCAGCAGTATCTGGCAACACTGGTATCTTCATCCACGTTGTTTTCCTGGCGCTTGGTGATGCCATGACAACCGGGAAAAGGAAGTACATTTTCACACATGCGCATATTTCATTTCCGCATTATTACTGTACTATCGTATAGCACACTGCCGTGTGAACGCAACCGTGTGCTAACACGCTTCTCTCTAGTAAGCAGGTTTGTGACGTGTGAACGCTGCACAAAATTTACACCGGTGTAAGATATATCGCAACAAAATACATCGGCGCAGCATGGATGCAAATATGTGCCGCTTTTGAGAGAAATTTTGTCGCACGAATTTTTTGAACATGTTCAAAATTTCAGCGACGAAGGAGCGACACTTTGCGACTCATGCGAGGAAATCGAGAAGCCCCGCGAATGTTTCAAGACGCTTTTGAAACTCTCTCGCGAATGACGTTGAGATACTGGCTTTAGCATTTCGTTTCTTGGTTTTATCTCAATGTTGCGCGAATCACAAACCTGGCCACGTGGCTTTATCGTACCGGACGTCAAGCTGAGGAAGTGAAAGAAAGACTAGTGATTGGTTTGTGATTGGTTGAGCAAATATAACTTATCTGACACTTGAGGTGTTCGATTGTATGTCTTCAAATCATAAACTCTGTCTGTCTGTCTGTCTGTCTGCAGCACATGCTGTCTCCTCATCGGGCTCCAGAGAGACTTCTGCAGTTGGCTGACAGTAACCTGGGCAGCCTGGTCACCGAGATGGACGAGTTGCTGAGCAGGGTTTGTCACTTCTCTAGAAAAATGATTCCAGAGGCGTGGCTATGTTTGAGCTTGGGTTGTGACGTCACAAAATGAATAAGCACCACAACTTTGGACCAATCCTGGCTGATATGCAGATTATTAGAGAATGATTAACTTTGACCCACGGAATCTGCGCTAAGCTTGTTAGCTTGCGCTGATGAACAAATCATCCCATTTTATTTAGATCTAGCGAGGCGTACGTGAGCTAGGTCACTAGCGGTTGATATGAGCGCACTTGAAGATGAAGACGGAGGAAATAGCACAAGAAGGCGGAATTATTACGTTTAATTTCTGTTGTTTGATAAATAAATAAATAAATATAGGGTAATAAATTAGCATTCGAAGCATGTGGTGTAATTGTTTTACAATCCGCAGGCCACGAAAGTGTCAGCAGACGGAGAACAAACGGACTCGGATGCCGAGAGGAGCCACAAACGAGCTGAAGATCTCGCGCTGTTCACTAAGAACACACTCCTTGCGGCAAAAGGTGTGTACGTGTGTATACACACACACACACACTACATTGTTAAAGAAAGTCAGGAGAGAAAATAGCTTTTATTTTTTTTTTTCTGTGGATGTGTGGGGCTGCTGAGCATGATGGGTCTTGTTGTCCATTAACGAGTGTGTGTGTGTTGTGGCATTTTAACTGGGCTGATTTAAGAGGCTGCTATGGCTAATGAAGGCTACACTGGTGTAAACGCTTAATTAAAAGCAACCAGAACCAGCGAAGGCGGAGTAATCAATCCAGGATCGAAAGAGAGAGAGAGAGGAAAAACTGTGTATCTGTAGGAAGATGTATGTCTGCAGCAGATGGTGTTGCATTTATAAATCTAGGGAACACACACACACACACACACACACACACACACACTGGATCAGAGTGAGTTCATGATTCACATTTTGTATCTGACAACTTTGATTATGTCACTGATTTTGACTAAAACTCGCTGAGGGGGAACATCGACACGCAGTGATCACTGCAAATCATTCTTTATTTCTGAATTAATCTTCAATTTTTGCAAATTTTATAGACATTAAAGCTGCAGTGTGTGACGTCTAGACGTGTTTAAACCAGGGCTTTGAACCAGAATTTTTTTCCGATTGGTTCGTTCCGAACAGAAACGGAATTTTAACGTTTCCGGTTTTGGGTTCCACCATTAAATAGACGTTCCCGAACCGGTTAGAACAAAAAAATTTCGTTCCCAGAACGGTTAATTACGTTCCCTGTCAGCTGTTTAACAAACGGCTATAAATTTATGTCTCTGTCTCATCCAGCTTAAGCCAAATGTAGGCTAATTCTATTACAACCTTCATTAAATAAGACAAGAAATAATTCAAAACAATTATTATTTCAAATGTTGGCGATTTGGATTCTCATCATGTCTTCCCATCGACACAAACAGAAAAAGTGCCAAAAATGAAAGAGAATTCGTTTAGTGTGTTACCAAAGGCTAGTCAGGCCCTATGCATTGATAGGCTAACAGAGGTTAACGTCATTTAATGTTCGCGAGCCTCTCATTAACGTGGACAAATATATTGATATCGTGTTTGAAATTGACGTTTTTGAATAACGACAGACTGCGATATTTACCTCTTATTTAAGATGTGGAGACGTGATAGTAGTCCACCCTCCCGCTCTCTACATTCAGTCAGCGAACGTCACACAGGAAGTGAACCCCAGCGGGTCATAGAAACTTGCGCAGGAGAAGAATGACTTTTTTATTTGTAAGCTACGGAAACTTTGAGGAACGAAATAAAAACCGGTATTAACCGGTTACCATTATTTTTAATAAGCGTTTCTGTTCCGGAACATGAAAAATAATGAAGTTTCTGGTTTCGTTTCTGTTCCATGTGAAATAGAAAAAGTTCCCGGTTTTCGTTCCTTGAACCGGTTCAAAGCCCTGGTTTAATCTCGACGTGTTGACTCTCTAGGTTAGTGTTCACTGGGTAGATTAGCCCTGCCCACTTATCCTCTCCAGATTAGCCCTGGCAGGGGCGGCACGGTGGTGTAGTGGTTAGCGCTGTCGCCTCACAGCAAGAAGGTCCGGGTTCGAGCCCTGTGGCCGGCGACGGCCTTTCTGTGCGGAGTTTGCATGTTCTCCCCGTGGGTTTCCTCCGGGTGCTCCGGTTTCCCCCACAGTCCAAAGACATGCAGGTTAGGTTAACTGGTGACTCTAAATTGACCGTAGGTGTGAATGTGAGTGTGAATGGTTGTCTGTGTCTATGTGTCAGCCCTGTGATGACCTGGCGACTTGTCCAGGGTGTACCCCGCCTTTCGCCCGTAGTCCTGCCCACTCCATACAGATTATCCCCACCCACTTACCCCCTGTCCAGATTAGCCCCGCCTGCTTCTCATGCTGCGTTCATGTGCTATGGGAAGATGATATTTTCCAGTTGGGAAGTGGTATTTACCAGTGTGCTGTGTTCACATGCTTTTGTTGTTGTTGACAAATTAAAGATGGTGGACCAGATTCAAGTTAGCAATAGTTAGTTAGCTATCGTTAGTAATAGCGTCTGCTCTGGATAGGTAAAAACAAACCATAACACATTTTTAAAGGAAACGGATTTCTAACGTATTATATTACACTTGTTAATGACGCAACATTGCATAGACACAAACTACCCACTAGTACTAGTAAAAAAAAACTTTAGTAGCATACAATGCTTAACATTCAAGTGTCTTGTACCGCTCGCCGCCATGTTCAAAAGGTTAAAGTTCATCTCATCTCGGCAACTCGTGTATCAAAATTTTCTACGAGTTGCCCAGTGGAAAATACCACAAGAGGGGGCGTTCATGTGTGCTTTCTATGTCAGCGTTTGGTATTTACCATAATTCCCATAGCACATGAACGCAGCATCACTGTAACAGGAGAAGTAGTTTGTGGAGAAGTTGATGATGATCTCGACTCTTTGTGCTGCAGACTGCGAGACTGGCAGGAAGCTCGTTAGAAAAAATAATAATAACTGATATTATTATCGAGACTTTTAGACTTCAGCAGGTGCTTATTCTTAGCTACTGTACTTTAATGAGTTTATGATTTTTTTTTTTTCCCCACCTCGAAATCATTTCACGTAGTTTCTTTTAAACAGCAAATTAAATAAATGGGTCTAATTCCACCTCATTTACATTTCACTCTAATGCTTTCTATTCAAATTAAAAACTCCTACTTCTTCATCATCATCTTTTTTTTAAAGCTTTTGAACTAATTGGATTTTGATTTCAAAGGCTTTGAATTAATTTAATTGAATTAAAACCTGCCAAAACTGAATTTTTTTTAATGAACCTGAAAGGGGAAAAAAGAAAACCAACTAAAAGAAAGAAAGGAAATTAAACACTGACAGTGTAAAGATGAAAAAAATGTGTGTGTGTGTAGCTCTGCATGATAAAGCCCGTGAGCTGAATGCCACTTTGGGTGTGAGGGACGGCGGCGTGGAGAAGAGCGTGAACGAGATGCAGGACGAGATCAAGGCCATGATCGCCGAACTCCGTGCACGCCAACTCACACACCCACACACACACACCGTGCAGGAGGAACTCAGGTAACACCTACACACACCTGTAGACACACAGTGTGTGAGCATGTGATTGTGTTAATCGCCGTGTTTCTGTTTCGTCTCTTCGTTGCATTTCGTGCTTCAGCGAGTCGTGACTGGGACGCAATGAGCTTCTTGTTCTTATGTAAAACTCTTAATGAACTCATTAAACAGCGCCTGAGGGGAGAGAAAGCGAGAGAGATCTCTTCTAATCATATCACCGTGGTAATGTGTCCGCTTCATTAACATGCCGAGTTACCATGGCAACATGAACAGCGACACCTACTGGTGCAACTCAGACCCCTGTATAATAATGAACACGATTGTGATGGAGTTTGGGGGCGCCAAAACTTATGACTCCTGTCGTAGCGTGTTGTTTTTTTTTTTTTTTAAGAATGATTAAGAAAAAAAAAAAACCCAGCATTTGAATGACATTCAAATTGAAACAAAACTGTTTTACTTGTATTCGGCAGTTTTCAGATTTTTTTTTTTAAATGTTTAGATATTTTAGATATATTTTCATATTTGTGTTATAAATTTTTCAGATTTTTAAAAACTTTTTTTTAGATTATTTTCAGTTTTTTTTTCTTTTTGGATTGCGCACGACAAGCCTGTTTCGAGAGCGACTTGCTCTCATATCAGGTGCAGCAAGAATATCAGTACACGGCAGTGGCGGCTGCTGGTTTTTCAAACAGGAAGCCTATTTTACGCATTCATCGTAAAACCTGTAGGCCGGATATCAAAGCATAGAAAGGTGTGCCCCATTAGCATAGTGAACTAGACAACCCTACCTAGTGGCAGAAAGTATTTTTGCTTGTACATTTCATGTTATAGTCTGGCTTGCCAGGCTAGTGCCTCATATCCTTAATCAAAAATATCAAACATCCAAAAATCACTGGCTATTCTACGAAGAGCCTTGAACATCATACCCTGATATGCAACACAGAGTCTTTAACACAACACCCAGCTGTGCAACACATCCTTGAACATCTTCTGCAACACAGAACCAGGTAGGCTATGCAACACACAGAACCTTGAATATTATACCCAGGTATAACCTATAACACAGAGCCCACCATTCTCTTAACATTACTGAACAATATACACACTTCACATTCATGAACATGAACACTATTTATACACAAATTCTGCCCTCCGCTCCTTTTCCAGAAAATGGTCTGTGACCCTGTCATACCAGCTGGTTGTGCTTTCCAGAGACTTCACCAATTTCTGTTAGCAGCTAGCACTGCAGATCCCAATAAGGCTCAAGCTAGCCTACAATCAGATTGAACTACAAATGAAATAAACGAGTGAATTCACGAATAATCAAACTGATAGAATGGATGAAAGTTAACAGAGCACAACGAGTAATATTTACATTTATTTGCAGAGTAATGTACAGAGACATCAATGAGAAGAAACGTTTATATGAAAAGAAATTCGGACAGCACTTTGGCACACGACTACACTTTCTCGACATCTGCTAGGGACTGACTGATCATACTTCCGTGTTCCTCTCCGAAGTACCGGCGTCCTCATGTCTTTCAAACACTACCTCCAATAATCCTTCATCAGCCCGGCTTCTTGTCCCTCCAACTGTCTCGTTTAGTCCCAGAGAAGCCCGGCTTCCCTGGAAGTGACGATTTTGTCGATTTTAACCAATAACAACTTGCCGAAATTGGCTGTTCAGAGCCGTCTCGTAGACTGCAACGGATATGTTCAAAACCCACCAAAATGCACTTAAAACCGCCCAATCTAGCAACACTGCTGCCAGTCCATAGAGCCCATTGAAATAAGAAAGGTTACAGCCTGGCAGCAAAGGTGGTTCTCGTAGCGAACTGCAAGTTCGTCAGACATCACTCAAATAAGTTACAGGATAGTTATGAACGTAAATACAATCTTGGGCATATATTATGTTATGCAAGTTATTGTTTTAATGAGAATTCAACGTCGTAGACGCCGCAGTTTGGGGAGAGAATTTTAGGGGAAGCTCGGCTTCCCTTGTTGTCTCTGAGAAATCGCTCCTGGTACACGGCTAAAGATGTTTGCTAAAATAAACCTACTAGCATGCCGGCATGCGCTGGCTAGTTCATTGCGCTTGTTTAGCGTGCCTAGGTGTGGTTTGCATACAATATAATATTTTTCTGCGAGGCACAAATTACAGTGCTATTGTTATATGCCGGAGCGCGTGCTATAATGTCCCATGTCAGTATATAATTTTCTCCGGATTCCTTTAGAGTCCATATATGTTTACTCAGTTCTGTTGCGTGACGGAATGACGCAGTGTGGTTATTGTAGCGTGACTTGAATGTATCCCCCGTAAGCCCGATATAGGTTTCCTTACCGCGCTCACTCTCAACGGTGGCTTGGTAAATAATGTTCTTTGTAAGGCACGCGCCGTTGAGGGGGCAGGTCGTCTTATTGCGGCAGTTACACATCTTGGGCGGCTCCGATGTTTCCATCAGTATTTTCTTGTTGTCAGGGCTTTGAACCGGTTCAAGGAACGAAAACGAAAACCGGGAACTTTTTCTATTTCACATGGAACAGAAACGAAACCAGAAACTTTATTATTTTTCATGTTCCGGAACAGAAACGCTTATTAAAAATAATGGTAACCGGTTAATACCGGTTTTTATTTCGTTCCTCAAAGTTTCCGTAGCCTACAAATAAAAAAGTCATTCTTCTCCTGCGCAAGTTTCTATGACCCGCTGGGGTTCACTTCCTGTGTGACGGTCGCTGACTGAATGGAGAGAGCGGGAGGGTGGACTACTATCACGTCTCCACATCTTAAATAAGAGGTAAATATTGCAGTCTATCGTTATTCAAAAACGTCAATTTCAAACACGATATCAATATATTTGTCCACGTTAATGAGAGGCTCGCGAACATTAAATGACGTTAACCTCTGTTAGCCTATCAATGCATAGGGCCTGACTAGCCTTTGGTAACACACTAAACGAATTCTCTTTCATTTTTGGCACTTTTTCTGTTTGTGTAGATGGGAAGACATGATGAGAATCCAAATCGCCAACATTTGAAATAATAATTGTTTTGAATTATTTCTTGTCTTATTTAATGAAGGTTGTAATAGAATTAGCCGACATTTGGCTTAAGCTGGATGAGACAGAGACATAATTTTATAGCCGTTTGTTAAACAGCTGACAGGGAACGTAATTAACCGTTCCGGGAACGAAATTTTTTTGTTCTAACCGGTTCGGGAACGTCTATTTAATGGTGGAACCCAAAACCGGAAACGTTAAAATTCCGTTTCTGTTCGGAACGAACCAATTGGAAAAAAATTCTGGTTCAAAGCCCTGCTTGTTGTGTGCGCTGATTTTGGTGGCCAAACTTGGCATACAGGAATAACTCAACTTAAGGGTGTTCTTGTTGAAAATCCTGGCCAGGGGATGCCCACGTCTAAAGCAATCCTTGATTGTTGCGAGGAATTTTCTCCCCACGTTTGTTTTAACCTGTTTGTTGTAGGGGGGGTTAAACCACATAATCTTCCGGCCACGATTTCGTCTGGTGCGGAGTCTTTGGGCGTTGGTCGCATCAAAGCATAGGCGGTGCCCATAGCCGCTGCTGTCAAGGGAAACAGGCTTGTCGTGCGCAATAAAATTATGCGTACAAATTGAGGTATTTCTCTCTTTATTTTGTTGTATTATTGCTCCTAGTTTGAGCACTCTTGTGTCTAAGGATTACCCTATTCTTTTAAATTAAAATATAAATATTTTTCATATTGCTTTGGATTTTCTTTCTGATTTATCTGGATTTCTCATCATAGTTTGAATTTATTGAGATTTTTAGATTTTTCAAATTTATGTCATTTTTTTTCCATTTTGAAAAATGTTTTAGATAGTCTGGTATTTTTCTTTTTGAATTTTTGTAATAATTGTTAATATTTTTTTTCTGATTCTTGGGATGTCTGATTTTGAAAATATTTTTCAAAACCTTACATTTTTAAAAATAGTTTCAAATATTTGTTGAGGTGTTTTTTTTTTTTCATTTTTTGGATATTGTTTCTCAATTTTTTTGATGGATATTTTTCAGACGTTTGGATATTTTGCAAAAAAAAAAAGGTTGTTTTTCATTCTTTCTGAAAAATCTTTTTAATTTTCCTTTTTCAGATATTCAGATTCTTTTTTAAAGGTCCCATGGCATGGTGGTTTGTTGATGCTTTAAACGGGCTCGTGGAGGTTTCCGGATGTTATATCCGCAGCCTTTCTCGAAATGAACCCTCGGCACATAGATATAGCCTCCTGGGAGAAAGCCCCATTTCAGCGCTTTTCCCAGTGCGTTGTTTTGCTAATGAGAAGCAGGAGGCGGGGAAGGGTAGAGGGTGGGGGCGGGTCTTATCGTTAATATTCATGACATGTAAACGTATTACCTCTGATTGGCTAACAGCACTGTGACGCTACCTCCAGTGGGTCAGAACAAGCGGATGTGGGTGTCTTACTATGGCGAGAGAGAAGGAACAAACCGCGAAGGGAAAAATACCGCGCGCTGACGTCATTAAGGTGCGACGCGAGGAAATAAAATAAATTCAACAAATGTTTGGGTTTTTACTGAACAAACAAACAAATAAAATGAACGAGTGACTTAAAAAAAAGAATGTGGGTGTCTTTGTAAAAACTGTTTTGATTGGCTATTATAACAGAGGTAGCGCAGAGTACCTGGCTAACTGCAGGAAGCGGTTAGCTGCACAGCTAATGTAGCCATTGCTAGGCTAACATGGCACCGATTTTAAAACACGGCAAAACGACTTAACAGTTCTACACTTACTTGTTCGGTGTTTGTGGCTGATGCGGCAGGGATGCTTGGTACGGACCCAGGCTTCAGTGACAGTTGATGTGCAAAACCTGCCCTGTACTGTCCCAAGTTGTGGAAACATTCCTCAGGAAAATGCTTCCGACAAACATACACCGTCTTAGGTAGACTCGACGGCGTATTATTGGAGTAAATAAAATGAAGCCACTGCGTCTTCAGGGGCTCTCCCGTCGGCAGTAAAAACAGACTCCTTTCTGTGTTGTCACATCCATGTACAGCGCAATTTCCATGTTTGGTGGCAACTTTTGAGCTGGGCGGGGCAATCCATACAGTGGGTGGGAATCCAGAGGGGGGCGTGGGGATCATCTCCCTTGCTGACGTAGTAAAGGGAAGAGTTTATCAACGCGCCGTTTTGACGCGCCATTCTCAAATATTGGGCATAGTTTGGTTTACACATTATGAAATTTCTAGCCACTGGGGTGACTTAAGAAGGTCAGAGGAACTCATTTTAACGTTAAAAAACCTCAGAAAGTGAAAATTTCATGCCATGGGACCTTTAAAGGCTTTCATTTCAGATGAATATCATTACCTGAGCGCGCGCGCGTGTGTGTGTGTGTGTGTGTGTGTGTGTGTGTGTGAGTCACATAAACTTTACACTCAGTGTTTCTTTAAAGCAGCGTATTAACGAGTTGATGATGTGATTAATTGCCTCCTGCAGCTGTGTCTGTGTGAGTGTCGTACTGATGGTCAGTGATTAATAACAGAACGTCACGCCGCAGGGCTGCTCAGGATCTCCTGATGAAGGTCCAGCGCAGCTTCGTGGCTCCTCACCGCGTCTCCGAGGAGCTGCAGCAGGAAGTCGATGCCAAACTGCGAGACCACGGCGACAAACTGCGCGGAGCTCAGGAGCTGCTGGACAAGGCTCAGAGCAACACGGGACGCACTCGAACACTGAATAGTGACAACCTGCGCAGACTAGAGGAGCTGCAGGTACACACACACACACACACACACACACACACACTCGCAGTGTAATGAGCACTCATCAAAGCACACACTCTTTCATTGACAGAGAAAAAGGAATGAAAGCAATAAAAAGAAGAAGGAGACGGAGGGAATCCTGGAGGATGGAGAGAAGATACTGAATGAAGCTAACGCTCTCTCGGACAACATCAACAGCGGCATAGAGGTCAACACACACACACACACACTTAAACCCTAACCATGACCCAGCCTCTAACGCCTAACCCCTAATGATGCTTCAGGTTAATTATGTTGTATTACTTAATTAGTTGAGTAGATTATTATTATTATTATTATTATTATTAAAGAAATTAAAAATGCTACTTGTTAGCAAATGTATGTTTTTTTCTGTTTTGTTTGTTTTTTCCTGATAAACCAGATTTAATTTTTCAGTCATAAAATCCATCAAATTAATTAAAAGTATGAAATAATCCAAATAAATGTTTGTAATTTTATTTATTTATTTTTTAAAATAATAATTTTCAACTTTTTTTCTGACCTTTTGGATCTTTCCTTGCTCATTCGTTCTGGATATTTATTTCAGGTTATTTAAAGTTGTTTTTTTTTCATATTGTCGTTCAGATTTTTACAAATATTTCGTTTTTTATATTGTATAATTTATATTATATTTTATATTGCTATTTATTTTTTATCAATTTAAAAAAAAATCAGATTTAAAAAATAATTTTAAACATCTTGGGCATAATTTTTATTTTAAAAAATAAAATAAATTGATCACAAACTTGAGGAACATTTTGTGTCCTAAATGCTTAGGCCACACCAATTTAATTAGTTGGTTCTCGGATTTTTTTCAGGAAAAATATGAAGCGAGTGAGCGAAATAAAAATAAAATTAAAAAAAATGCTCTGATGGTAACAAAACAAAGACAATACATCATTGTTACACATTTCATATGGCTCTTTTAATAGCTTATCTTATTTCCACCCATACAGTATGTGTCAGATAACGGAATCCAGGGGCACATGTCGGCGCGGGGGCATTTTGAGTTATTGACAGATTCAGAAAGTACAGTTTCTAAGCTTTCCAATGATGCCTTCCATGTGGAGATCTGACAATATTTGAAGAATGTGTGGCCTTTTGAAAGTGTATACTTCTTAAAACAGAAAAGGGAGAAAATCGCCCTCAAAGTTTTCCATCTCAGCTACTCTGGGTGTAGGGCGGGCACATAATGGTGCTCATTTGCATGATATTAAGGAAAGCCCTACCCCCTACGAGCTAGCACGATGCTACTTTCATGTAAACAAAGATCACCACGTCAATTTTCCTTCCATGCAAAGTATGCCCAACACAATTATGAAGTACAAAAATAAGTCCTAAAGTATACTTTAACGTTTTGTGGTTGGAAAATTACTCACACCGTAAGAAAGAAAGATAGCACGATGATGATGATACAACGCTAGTTTCATGTAACCAAACCACAACACTCTCCGTTACATGCAAAAATAACCACACAGCCTTAGATTAATAAACTCACCCCATCAGAAAGAGAAACGGCGCCTTGCACACACCAATGCCTCCGATGGAATATGTAGTCCTAGAACACTTCCTTTTGGTTGTTTTTTTTTTTGCTAGAAATGGTTATCGCCGATGTAACTACTGTGTGTCTGTTTGCTTCGCGGTGTTTCAGCTCCTCTGTGCTCTGTTTAGCTTCCTCATTCCATAGTGAAATCACACGCCTGTATGCAGCTAAGGTGGGGTTTACATTAGACCGTATCAGCGGATCATCAGATTAACGTTTTTAAAACGATTCGCGTGCACACAGCAACGCTAATACACGATTCGCGTGCACACAGCAACGCCAATACACGGATACGCTAATCACATGACCAATTAGACGGCACGTTACATGATCCCAGTGCATATCGGGCATGCGCAAGTCACTCACCACTTGCAAGTGGAAGGATGGCAAGCGAACACCTTCTCCAGCAGATAAACACACCTGGCTGTGATGTTCATGCTCTCACTGAGTTTAAGCGCCTGAAGGAGGTAAATAAGTTGAAATGTGTAAATAAACCTCAGTGCGGCTCAGCGCTTCCTCCTGCGCTCCAAATCACTCCGCCCTGAACAGCGAGTGCCCTCTGGAGGGTGCGCACTCCGGCCCTGCGCAGCTCACAGAGTGCGCGAGTGAAGCGCACGAGCAGTGATTCGGGACTGAGCCGCTGTGTGTGTGATCCCAACGCCAGCGAATCAGGAAGGTGGATGTCACAGTAACGTTGTCCAATGACGACGTCAGCTAGAGCTCAGCACTGCGTTTCCTCGTTCCTCAATGTTTACACAGCACCGGATCAGATACGAACTGGGTTGAATACGTGGGCCCTGGTGGATTCAAGTTGTTCCGCCTGTGGAGTCGTTTCCCGGCGTTTTAATGTGCACGGACAGTGCATCCGCAACGAAAATGAGATGGATACAGTCTAATGTAAACACCACCTAAGTAGCCACGAGCTCAGCTCGTATCATACAGCTGATTGGCAAAAAAAAAAAGACTTAAATCATCATGTGAATGGCCCATATGGTAATTTACCCACACCCCCCAGCAGGCTACAGTCCTGACAAAAACGAGACAATTTGCAACAAAAAATGTATGCTTTTCCAACAAAACAATCTATTATCTGAAATACTGATTGCATTCTTCAAGATCTCAACTTGCACATTATGGAAAAAAACGAAAATCACAAATTTCGAAAAAAAATGCTTCTTTTGCGATTATCTCGGATTCGTTTCGGCCGACATGCGTCCCTGGATTCGGTGAGGCGTCACATATGCATTAAGGATAATTGAAAATAAAAGTCTCAAACAACAGTCTTCATTTTTTCCTTTTATTTGTGTAAACGAGCCCCCGAGGGGAACTCAAACAACTGTGCCTGACGAGTCAGAATGCCGTCTCTCGGCAGAATTTTTCACCCTGAAAGATATGGATGTTGTATTCGTAGCATTTACAGCATGTGAAGCCTGTAACTTTCACCACACACATTTCACCAGGCCTACGGTACATTCAAACTCTTTTTTCTGTCACGAAAACAGTTTATCACAGCAACGGGTGACTAATAGTGTTAGAACGACAAGATCGCGCTGTTTCACCGGATATGCGGACGGTAGCCTATGTGACTAAAACTCCGCGATCAGTTTAACCGAGATGAATATTCATCAGCGTGCAGTTAGGTGAATCGGGCGAGAGTAAGGGTGTATTCAGACCAGGATAGTTCGATAGTTCACTTGCTTTGGTCCGAACCAAATGCTTTTTTTATTTTTTCATTTTGGTGCGGTTCGCTTTCACACTGTACATTTTAGTAAGCGGACCAAAATCTGTCAACAAAGCCACGCGCCCTGAGGTCGTTCAGCTATTGGTCAGAGACGACACGCGCACAAAGCGTTAAGTTCAAAAGTATTCACGGAGGATAGCGCTGATGAGCGCACATCATGTTGTGACAGTTCTGGCTCTTCACGCAAGTCGCTAGTGCCGCCACTTTTTGAAAGAATGTCCCTGATTTTAATGTAGGTCTGACGGAGTTTCTTCACTTTTAGCCGACATTGTTCTGGGGAGCGTGTGAACCCCTTCTCCTTCATTTTCTCACGGAATACAGCAAACACGTCGGCATTTTTGTGTGTTCTCTCCAAAAGCTCAGATATGTGGACATCTGCCCATACAGTGGTGCTTGAAAGTTTGTGAACCCTTTAGAATTTTCTATATTTCTACATAAATATGACCGAAAACATCATCAGATTTTCACAAAAGTCCTAAAAGTAGATAAAGAGAACCCAGTTAAACAAATGAGACAAAAATATTATACTTGGTCATTTATTTATTGAGGAAAATTATCCAATATTACATATCTGTGAGTGGCAAAAGTATGTGAACCTCTCAGATTAGCAGTTAATTTGAAGGTGAAATTCGAGTCAGGTGTTTTCAATCAATGGTATGACAATCAGGTGTGAGTGGGCACCCTGTTTTATTTAAAGAACAGGGATCTATCAAAGTCTGATCTTCACAACACATGTTTGTGGAAGTGTATCATGGCACAAACAAAGGAGATTTCTGAGGACCTCAGAAAAAGCGTTGTTGATGCTCATCAGGCTGGAAAAGGTTACAAAACCATCTCTAAAGAGTTTGGACTCCACCAATCCACAGTCAGACAGATTGTGTACAAATGGAGGAAATTCAAGACCATTGTTACCCTCCCCAGGAGTGGTCGACCAACAAAGATCACTCCAAGAGCAAGGCGTGTAATAGTCGGCGAGGTCACAAAGGACCCCAGGGTAACTTCTAAGCAACTGAAGGCCTCTCTCACATTGACTAATGTTAATGTTCATGAGTCCACCATCAGGAGAACACTGAACAACAATGGTGTGCAGGGTTGCAAGGAGAAAGCCACTGCTCTCCAAAAAGAACATTGCTGCTCGTCTGCAGTTTGCTAAAGACCACATGCACAAGCCAGAAGGCTATTGGAAAAATGTTTTGTGGACGGATGAGACCAAAATAGAACTTTTTGGTTTAAATGAGAAGCATTATGTTTGGAGAAAGGAAAACACTGCATTCCAGCATAAGAACCTTATCCCATCTGTGAAACATGGTGGTGGTAGTATCATGGTTTGGGCCTGTTTTGCTGCATCTGGGCCAGGACGGCTTGCCATCATTGATGGAACAATGAATTCTAAATTATACCAGTGAATTCTAAAGGAAAATGTCAGGACATCTGTCCATGAACTGAATCTCAAGAGAATGTGGGTCATGCAGCAAGACAATGACCCTAAGCATACAAGTCGTTCTACCAAAGAATGGTTAAAGAAGAATAAAGTTAATGTTTTGGAATGGCCAAGTCAAAGTCCTGACCTTAATCCAATCGAAACGTTGTGGAAGGATCCAAAGCGAGCAGTTCATGTGAGGAAACCCACCAACATCCCAGAGTTGAAGCTGTTCTGTACGGAGGAACGGGCTAAAATTCCTCCAAGCCGGTGTGCAGGACTGATCAACAGTTACCGGAACCATTTAGTTGTAGTTACTGCTGCACAAGGGGGTCACACCAGATACTGAAAGCAAAGGTTCACATACTTTTGCCACTCACAGATATGTAATATTGGATCATTTTCCTCAATAAATAAATGACCAAGTATAATATTTTTGTCTCATTTGTTTAACTGGGTTCTCTTTATCTACTTTTAGGATTTGTGTGAAAATCTGATGATGTTTTAGGTCATATTTATGCAGAAATATAGAAAATTCTAAAGGGTTCACAAACTTTCAAGCACCACTGTATATCCACAAGGGTGCGCGTTTCTTCCTCGGCCCACGTTTGCCCCCTACTCATTTTTTGTACTCTGTAGTCTAGCCTACCACTGGTCTGAATGACTGAACGACTGTTGTAAGGTTCCCTTGACAACCGAAACAGTGTTTGCGCTTTGCGGTGGAGTGTCAAGACTCTGTTTCCCATAATGCTCGACAAACGACGGAAGCTCCCGAGGTACAAAAAAGCAAAACTGTCGGATTAGGTCCGGTCTGCTTTCGCACCTCCAAAAGGTCCGCACCAGGGTTCCTTTGGTCCGGACCAAGTCCGACCTTGCAGCTCGGTCTCGGTCCGCTTGTTTGGTCCGGACCAGAGTTCGGTGGTTTGTATTCAGACCAACCCAGAAGGTCCGGACCAAGGGAAATTTGGTTCGTTTGGTCCGGACCAAACAACGTAGGTGTGAATACGCCATAAGAGCAGATTTTTTTGCATGAGAAACAGGAGGTGTGTTGTGTGAGGGCGTGAGAGGGCAGTCATACACGTGTCTCACGCTCACTACGTACCATAACAGTCGGCAGCCCTGCTCAAGAGGGATGCGACCCAGAAAAAATGAACAAGGGAATAAACCCAGTAGGCCTACAGTAAATTTGTGTCATGTATTGTCTTTGTCAGCAGGGCTAGCTCTGGCTGTACGTCTTTTATCAGGCAAACCAGTAAACAGAGGGGCTAAACAAACGATTGAATTACAGTCAATTGAACATCTACGGTACAATGCACAGAAAAACAGATTTGACCAGGAGTAGCTACTTCTGATGGTTAAATACTTCGAATGATTTTTTGTTTGCCCCTCACATCAATCAGTGAAATATATAAATCAAACCCACCTCCACAGAGTTGTTGTCCAAGTTCACACATCGCAGGGTACCAAGCTCACGGCATCTTGAGTAGAACTGTGCAAAGTTTTCCCCCTTTTGAATTTCGACACACCTGTCAAAGATTTTACGCTTCTGTTCGCTGAATATCCTAACAATCACAAACACAGGCTTTGCAGGATTCCCCTCCACAGGCATGCTTCTTCCACAAGTCTTTATCTAAAGTGAAAGGGGCGATTTGATTGGTTTTCGACGTCACGTGACCTCACCCTGCAGTCTGTTTTTCTGTTGGTGGGAGGTTTTTTTTTTTCCATTTTGCATTTTCTTCAAGCCCGATTCCAAAAAAGTTGGGACAAAGTACAAATTGTAAATAAAAACGGAACGCAATAATTTACAAATCTCAAAAACTGATATTGTATTCACAATAGAACATAGACAACATATCAAATGTCGAAAGTGAGACATTTTGAAATTTCATGCCAAATATTGGCTCATTTGAAATTTCATGACAGCAACACATCTCAAAAAAGTTGGGACAGGGGCAATAAGAGGCTGGAAAAGTTAAAGGTGCAAAAAAGGAACAGCTGGAGGACCAAATTGCAACTCATTAGGTCAATTGGCAATAGGTCATTAACATGACTGGGTATAAAAAGAGCATCTTGGAGTGGCAGCGGCTCTCAGAAGTAAAGATGGGAAGAGGATCACCAATCCCCCTAATTCTGCGCCGACAAATCGTGGAGCAATATCAGAAAGGAGTTCGACAGTGTAAAACTGCAAAGAGTTTGAACATATCATCATCTACAGTGCATAATATCATCAAAAGATTCAGAGAATCTGGAAGAATCTCTGTGCGTAAGGGTCAAGGCCGGAAAACCATACCGGGTGCCCGTGATCTTCGGGCCCTTAGACGGCACTGCATCACATACAGACATGCTTCTGTATTGGAAATCACAAAATGGGCTCAGGAATATTTCCAGAGAACATTATCTGTGAACACAATTCACCGTGCCATCCGCCGTTGCCAGCTAAAACTCTATAGTTCAAAGAAGAAGCCGTATCTAAACACGATCCAGAAGCGCAGACGTCTTCTCTGGGCCAAGGCTCATTTAAAATGGACTGTGGCAAAGTGGAAAACTGTTCTGTGGTCAGACGAATCAAAATTTGAAGTTCTTTATGGAAATCAGGGATACCATGTCATTCGGACTAAAGAGGAGAAGGACGACCCGAGTTGTTATCGGCGCTCAGTTCAGAAGCCTGCATCTCTGATGGTATGGGGTTGCATTAGTGCGTGTGGCATGGGCAGCTTACACATCTGGAAAGACACCATCAATGCTGAAAGGTATATCCAGGTTCTAGAGCAACATATGCTCCCATCCAGACGACGTCTCTTTCAGGGAAGACCTTGCATTTTCCAACATGACAATGCCAAACCACATACTGCATCAATTACAGCATCATGGCTGCGTAGAAGAAGGGTCCGGGTACTGAACTGGCCAGCCTGCAGTCCAGATCTTTCACCCATAGAAAACATTTGGCGCATCATAAAACGGAAGATACGACAAAAAAGACCAACTAGAATCCTACATTAGACAAGAATGGGTTAACATTCCTATCCCTAAACTTGAGCAACTTGTCTCCTCAGTCCCCAGACGTTTACAGACTGTTGTAAAGAGAAAAGGGGATGTCTCACAGTGGGAAACATGGCCTTGTCCCAACTTTTTTGAGATGTGTTGTTGTCATGAAATTTAAAATCACCTAATTTTTCTCTTTAAATGATACATTTTCTCAGTTTAAACATTTGATATGTCATCTATGTTCGATTCTGAATAAAATATGGACTTTTGAAACTTCCACATCATTGCATTCCATTTTTATTTACAATTTGTACTTTGTCCTGACATTTTTGGAATCGGGGTTGTAAAAAGGTGTTGCATGGTGATAATTTGCGTACTGTAACCTGATCGGCTCTGATATTTGATAACTCTCGGTTACATGTTCAACTCAATTTCTACCCAGCACAAGTTGTTCACTGCCTTAAAATATAAAACTTTTACCACTTGATTTGCCCAAACACTCAGAGTTAATGATGACGTGTTTTCTAAAGTTTTATAATATGTAATGTTTATCGTGTGATCCTGTAGGAGTTGGAGGAGATGGACCGCGAGCTCGGGCCCCTTGAACATCAGCTCGACTACAAAGTGTCCCGATTGGCTCGAGTCGTAGAGGACGACACGCTACCAGAACTCCTGCTCAGAGCCGAGAACCACGCCTCAAAGCTCAACCACTCTGCCGCCATACTGGACAGGTGTGTGTGTGTGAGAGAGAGAGAGATGATTCATATGATTCAGTTCAATTCAAAGTGATTCAAATTGATTCAAAGCTAATTATGCCAGTATACACAGTGTGATGAAAGGTGTGTATTAATGTAGAGAGAGTGTGTGTGTGTCATACTTTATTTCAAAGAACTTCAGTGTATGTGTTTGTGAATTTGATTCATTTCCATTGAATATGACTCAATTCCAAGCGATTCAGTTTGATTCATTCTGTTTTAAGTTTCTTCACTGTATTTCAAAAGCCAATATATACTGTGTGACAAGTAGTGTATGTGATATAGAAAGTGTGTGTGTGTGTAGCATCCTGGCTGAGGCTAAGAACCTCTCCTTCAATGCCACGGCCGCATTCAACGCCTACAGCAACATCAAGAACTACATTGAAGAGGCGGATAAAGCAGCCAAGCAAGCGAAGGCTACGGCTACGGAGGCTGTGCAGCTGGTACACACACACACACACACACACACACACACACACACACACACACACACACACACACGTGTCTCAGTACTCCATGCTCTTCCCTGTCCACAGTTCCACTCTACATTCAAAACCAAGAACCAAAAAAGGAACCAACAGGACTCGAGGTTCTGGTTTATTTTCCATCAACATGGTTCTGGATCATACAGCATGTAGCTAAACATGGGCTTTTAAATTGTTCTGTAGGAGCTTTTATCATTTTCAACCAATCAAAGTTCTGTATCATAGGCTCCGCCTCCAGTAGTTCCTGGTCCACATGCAAGTACGGTACCAGAGGGAACCTGGTTCCTGAAGAAACATTTAAAATTCTGACACATTTACCTGCAAACACACACACGCTAAAGGAACGAAGGCAAATGGAGGAGAAAGGGAATTGCTTCAGTACATAATCAAGCAGTAATGCACACCCTGTGCTCGAAAGAGATGAAATTTATTCCCTCTCTCTTTTCCTCGTCTGTTCTGCGGCTCATAAAAATCTGAAACCGAGCAACTCTCTGAACGCAATATAGAAAAGGAGGAATGAGCGTGTGTGTGTGTGTGTGTGGGGGGGATGAAACTGCAATTGCACCAAAACAAAATGAATATGCTAAACAAGCTGAATGTTAATGTGAAGCAGCCGAGTGGGTTTTTATTCACAGACCATCATTCTGTGTAAAAATTAAATTACCTGAGTCTATTTATGCAGCATTTTTTTCCTTTTTTTATATGTGTGTGTGTGTGTGTGCGCAAGGGTGCAATGAGCTCTGTTTTCCCTCTGTAAAGGCCACGGGACCAAAGGGCGCTCTGAAAGATGAGGCGAAGGGCTCGGTGCAGAAAAGCCAGCGCCTCTGGAACGAGGCTAAGAACCTCGAGAACGTTGTGAAAGGTAAAAAAGAAAAAATAAAACTTCCTGTTCCACAAAACATGGAACGATCTGGAAATTAAATAAGCAAGCGATATCACGCTGGTACCGAATATGAGCTGTCGCTGAAATTCAGTACAACAGTGTCATGTTGAGTTTATAGATTTATATAGTTCCATAAACAAGACATTAATATTGAATAAGTGAGATTTCAGACACGGTTTGTTTGCTCCGCTTGTGGAAATCGTTCCTGAAGAAGCTACACTCGTTTTATACCGTAGCATGCCGGCTAGCTAGCTCGCTCGCTCACGTTGACTTGTATATTCTTGTTGCAGGTGCTTTCAGAAGAAAAAACTGGGTCCGTTCTTCTTTTTCATCTTTATTTGATGAGTGTTCTACGGAAGAGCGATAGTTCCACTAAGAAATACATATATTTTTTTAAATTTCTGAGAAAAGACGCTCAGAATTTTCGAGATTAAAGTCAGAAATTTCAAGAAAAAAGTCAAAAATTTCGAGAAACAATCTCAAAACTTTTGAGAAAAAAAGTCAAAATTTTCGAGAAAAAAATCGAAAATTTTGAGGAAAAAAAAGTCGAAATTTTTGCGGAAAAAAAGTCGGAAATTTTGAGAAAAAAGTCGAAATTTTCGAGAAAAAAGTCACAAATTTAGGCTACCAGGAAGTACCAGGTCATTCAGAGCTGACGGAGACTACTACTAAACTACTACTGTGTTTAGTGCTGCTGAAATGGACGACTTAATCAAATGTTATTTCGGGATTGGGTTTAATAACAAAGAGATCCTTGCAGTCTTGGCACAGAATCACAATATTGTGATTTCTATCCGGACTTTGAAGAGGCGGTGTCGTGAACTTGGTCTTTTCAGGAGGCGAAATCAGTCGGACATTGACAATGCAATAGCCTTCCCATCACCAACCGACTTCCTGTACCCCGGTTGTCACAACTCTGAATTCCATGGCTCTGGTCTCAGCCATTCATGTCTACCGGCCGCGAGTGAGTGTCACTTCCGTATGGAAGCCCGCCTTCTACAGATTTCTGACTTTTTTTTTCTCAAAAATTTCGACTTTTTTTTTCGAAAATTTTGGCTTTATTTCTCGAAAGTTCTGACTTTTTTTCTCTCTAAAATTTCGACATTTTTCTCGAAACTTTTGACTTTTTTCCTTGAAAATTTTTACTTTAATTTCAAAAATTCTGAGTTTTTTTCTCAGAAGTTTCCAAATAAAATATAAAACCCTGGTCCTATTGCTCTGCCGTAGTGTTCATACTTTAAACTGAAAGTTATATTCCTGAAACGTATCACTGATAGCTGACATCGCTAACTCTACTGTAATAACAGTTTCGAAGTAGGAAGAGGACTTTTACGTTGAACATGACACACATGGTGAAACGTCCCAGTGCTGTGACCATGAAATATCAGCGCTCGTAAAACGTTAGATAACTAACTGTTGTATAATTCTGATTGTTTCTTTTATCAGGAATCTCTAGCTAGCTAGCAATAATCTCTTGTGGCAGCTTCTTTTGCTAAGAAGTTAGCATCGTAAGTGGAATTAGCTTGTGAGGCGGAAATGTGCATTAAAAGCACTTTTCGATAAATAAGAATTCAAACTCGTCAAAATGTAAGATAAGAAATGTGCTTAAGATGTACGTCGAACTTCTTTTTTTTCCCCACACTCATTTCAACGCTAACTTAGCGACTGTAGGATGTTATTGCTAACTAGCGCGCTACAAGAACCTTAACTTACGATAGAAAAAGAAATATCGGTGTTAATTGTTGTTTGGGTCAAGTTATCAAATCAAGAGGTGTTTTTTTTTTTAACCCATGTCTATATTTATGACAAAAGTTTATTGCTAGCTAGCTAACATAGCGAGCTATAGGCCCAATCCCAATTCTAATTTCTACCCCTACCCCTCCCCCTTCCCCTCCCCCTTCCCCTTGGCCCTTCCCCTTGAAACTGAGCTACAAGGGATAGGGCTTGAAATTCAACCCCTACGTATTGGGATAGCCCTTCAACGATCGCACACGTCATCGCGTACCTCCGTCAGCGTTTACGTTAGCAAAACGCGACCAAATGCGTCACTGGCTGCGATCAGCCGCTACAGTCAGAGCCAGAAATCTCTGCTGGCAGGGTGTGATTTGTTAACTAACACCACTGAATGGGATATCTTTGGCGCTTCGTGCACCACATCCGACAGAATGAGGTGTAAGAACACTCATGTAAACAATAAAAGCGAGAATAACAGAACAAAACGTACGCAGTCAAGCAACCGAAAACAATACTCACTCCCAAAGCTTTTTAGCAGCAGCTTGGATTTCAGAAATCGCTGCTCATTCTCAGCTCGAAAGCGAATCAAGCGGCGTGTTTCCTCTGGATAACAACTTAAAACACGTAAATAATGGAGAAAATACATTTATGACAATCTTTCGCCGCGGGAACCGCCATCTTTCTGAAATCCGCATGAAATCTCGCTGAAATCCACATGGCATTGTGGGAAATCACTCAAACCCCTTCGTTCGGAGTCAGCTCCAGCAAAATCTCCGTTTGGAGGGGTACAGAAGCCCTACCCCTTCCCCTACCCCTCCGCGTTAACTGGGATTGGGATACCCCTACCCCTTCACGTGAACGCGCAAAATGGAGGGGAAGGGCCAAGGGGTATGTCCAAGGGGTGAAATGGGATTCGGCCATAGTTACCTGTAGGCTGCCATTTTGAAAAATTACAACAGTAGCTCGTGGCTAGCTGGCTAATTTAGTTCTCACACAATTGTAAGCGTAACTGGAAATTTTAGAATTTTAGAACTGTAAATTTTACTTATTTTTTAACCCGTGTCAGAAAGTCAGTGTGAAAATTGAACTTGGCTACTTGATGTTAGTATAAGGCTTCTTCTTCTTCTTCTTCTTGATGTCCTGTTGGTGTTTTTGTTTTCACCTGCGAAGTTTCATGTCAAAATAGTTCTTCAGTATCTTCACTAACAGACAGTCCACCTCCTCCTGTCTGACTCAAGCAAAGAAAACTTCAAGTTGTTTCTTTTTTTGTTTTGTTTTGTCTCTTTAGAGAATGGAAATAATTTGGGAGTTCTGCAGCTACGGCTCAAAGGCGCTGATGCCAAGAACAAAGACCTGCTGAAGGGCCTGAACGAAAACCTGGCAATGCTCCGAGCCATCCCCAATGGTGTGTGTGTGTACAAATATATCTCAAAATTAAACACTGTTTACCAAATTTACACCTAATTACTGTTTCCTATTTGCCTGAACTTGTTTCACTATAAATCTAACATATACTGCAGAACTTTAAAGATATCTCTAAGATGCTAACATTACTGTTTCCATAAATCGGTTAGAATCTAAATCCCATCAACATTCGTAATGTTTGCTGTTTGGTTGATTTTAATCCAGTGTAAAGTTTACAGTCAGTTTTACCGTAAACATTTTAGAGATGATTTAACTTGCCACATTTTTGGTTCTCAACTGTAAAGTTTACTGTAAAACCTTTCTGGAGTGTATTAGCTCACTGTAAAGTTTATTACATATCTCTGGATATTCTTAATTCACTGTAAACTTTAGTGTAAAATATTTATGCAAATTGGAATATAACTAACATACAGTTTACAGGGATATATGTACTCTATATCTCTGTAAAGTTTTTAATTGTCACTGTAAATGCCTTTATTTTTACCTAAAAAACAATTTTTTAAGTAAAAAACAAGGATATTATGAACTCGAGGTGAGATTAGCAAAGTTAGTAGCTTTGTTACTGTAAATCTTACATTGAATTAAGAACATAAAGAGAAACTGTATAGTAGACTAAACAGTAAAAACGCTAAATAATATTTACAGTGAGATCTGTAGGACTGCACTTTGTTCAATTTTTAAGCTTTCACTGTAAAGAAAGTTGACATTTAAAATTTGTAATATTCTTCGTGGATTCTTAATTCATTGCAAAGTTTACTGTAAAATCTTTATCGAAGCCCCCGGGCTGCGAACATTCCTAATCCATTCGTCTAAATCTCACTCCAACCACATTCACTTTTACTTTTTCACTGTAAAGTTTACTGTAAAAGGTGTTTGGAGGTTATTAAGCTCACAATAGCCTTCTTTTTTTACTTTAAAATTCCAGGTAAGATTTCTGTAAAACTTTATCTTCAGGTGATTACGCTTCAGTGCAGTTTGGAAAACTTAATTTCTTTCACGAAGAATTTTTTTATAATTGTGTTATTGTATCTTTCTGGTCAGACACGGCGGCTAAACTCCAGGCCACAAAGCAGAAAGCGGGCAAAGCGAACGACACGGCGCGTGAGGTTCTGGCTCGGCTCAAAGACATGAACCAGAACCTGATGGGTCTGAATCGGAATTACAGTAAACTGAAGGATGACATCAACAAAGCCAACAACCTCATCCAAGACCCTGAGAAAAACAGTGTGTCCTTTTTTCTTTTTTTTTTTTAGCCATTACGTTAATCTCAGTTAAAATTCCTGTATCTTGTAAATTTAAGCTTCCGAACTATGGAATCAATTTTGTGCCAAAATGTTCATACAACACTTTTGAAATATCACACAAGAACGACAAATCAAAATGCAAAAAAAGAAAAAAAAGTTACTTTTTTTAGACTGGCAAACAAATTATTCGTGTAATCGTGCAAAATATCAGTCTATTACTCTTCAGAAACCTTTTATTTTTGTTCCGCGTCTTTCTCGGTTTTGTTTGACGTAATTTATTTTGGTTGCGATTCCAGCTTTCTCGTTTGCGCTCCCTGACTTTTTGCTTGCAGTTTTGGCACAAACTTCACGTGTGGGCGGGCTGTCCAGGAATGCGTTCCCATTGGGTAACTTGTGTTTGACTGACAGCTACGCTCAGCCATTCCCTACTCGGATTCTGGCGGACTGTTTGACGAGTGACCGATCCATTGACGGTAAACAAGGATCGAGTGGCGACTATGATGTTGAATTGTTTACCGTCAATGGATCGCTCACTCGTCAAACAGTCCGCCAGAATCCGAGTAGGGAATGGCTGAGCGTAGCTGTCAGTCAAACACAAGTTACCCAATGGGAATGCATTCCTGGACAGCCCGCCCACACGTCAAGTTTGTGCCAAAACTGCAAGCAAAAAGTCAGGGAGCGCAAACGAGAAAGCTGGAATCGCAACCAAAATAAATTACGCCAAACAAAACCGAGAAAGCCGCGGAACAAAAATAAAAGGTTTCTGAAGAGTAATAGACTGATATTTTGCACGATTACACGAATAATTTGTTTGCCAGTCTAAAAAAATTGACTTTTTTTGTATTTTGATTTGTCGTTTTTGTTTGATATTTCAAAAGTATTGTATGAACATTTTGGCACAAAATTGATTCCATACCGAACAGATGTTTTGTCTGAACAGAAACTGGTCCATCGTTTAAAGCTGTACTGCCTTTCAGATTTTTCAAGTGTAGGTCAAAAAAAGAATTTTCCCGACACACAATTATTTTTGTTTCGCGACCGAAAGCGACTGAATTCGAATCCCAGCCTTCCAATTGTATTTTTATTTTTTTTAAATAGAATAATTAATATATTTATCTCCACATGGCCTTAAATTCTGCGCTATTTTTTCCTGCTTCACCATGACCCAATTCAAGATACTACGTCATGCGTGACATCACGTAGTGGGCTTTCCCCGTTCACGCAAGGCATTGTGGGATACAAATTTGAAACTGGAGAGAAAAATGGAGGGCGTGAGTGTGCAAATGAAACGTGAAAGACCGACTACAGTATAGTAACGGAAAGAAAGCAAGAAGAAAAGACGTTATGTTCTATACGAAGGAAAGGAAACGCAGGACCAAACTAATAAATATTGGCGCTCAGCGAGCACCTCGGTGTGATCAGCTGTTCGTTTAGCGACAGAATGATGGAACTGTCAGTGCACGCTCAAAGGGAAACCTGTAGATGGCAGTAATGCGACACTGTGGATGCCAGCTGCCGTAAAACCCAAAAGAAGAAGAAGAAGAAGGTGGTAAACCTGCACATGCGCACACACACGGACTTCCTCTGTCTGCTTGACTGCGCAATTTCATGCACGTTGTTTGCTTTAATCCGCTCAAATTAAATAACTTCCCAGCCACAGAATGGCCTGATATTTTGTGCGATATTACGTACAGAAATAAACAGATATCACAATCATCACATTACATAAATTTCACTGATTTTATGAAATTGAAAGGCCGTCTAGCTTTAAAGGAACCAGGAACATTATTATTTTCTAATCGGAACAATGTTTTGAAGTGAATTTAATCCATTTTCATTTCGAGTGTCATGTTTTGCTCAAAATCTCTATGAGGCTGCTTCAGCTTTCATTGATATTTTATACAAAATAGCGCAGTACGTTCTGTAGAACTTCCCTTGATTGCTCTCCTGTCTTCTTTAGATCTTGTGTGATTTACAAGTGTCTCAATGTGTCTTACAATCATATTTTTATCCTTTTTTTTCTCCTCCCACATTTTATATTACAAACATCAACAGCGATAAGTATGTCTTCCAGTTTCTATACCTCCTCCGACAGCTTCAGCATGTTTCACCTTCACTTTCCGCCATCCACGCTGACGCATGTACATCGCTCCAGCTGAATGAGCCGCTCTTTCCTGTCTTTATTTTAATCCATATCTTTATTAAAACAGACAGAAACCTCTCGAGCTCCAGCTAACGTGCGCTTTCACTAAAACTACTTGCACGCTAATCATAAATACACACTTAGCCTGCTTTCTAATGCTGTTTTTTATTTTATTTTATTTTTTTTATTGCATCCTTCTCCACGTCCTTCACTGCTTTCCTGAATCCTTGGTCTAAGCCTTCTTTTCACTTTAAATTATCAGCTGAAGGTCCAAGGCATGTTGGATGCACCTGATTTTACACTGCAAAAGTGACACATTATCCAGTAAAACTAAATATGACGGACAAACTGGAATAAAGTTGAAGTTATACAAGCAACTAAATACTGAAACTGAATCACGCTGAGAACTAAATAGATCTTTTTATGTTCCGTGTAAGGATCAGATTTGTTCGCGAGTGCAATAAATTAATTATACTTGATAACTTAAAAGCTGTAAAAAAAAAAAAACAACAACCCCCCCTAAAAGTTTAAAACAATCTTATCAGATTGTTTCTGTAAGTTTTGTCGTAAATATATTTTAAAAAACCCTAATTGTCAGTACAACCCCGATTCCAAAAAAGTTGGGACAAAGTACAAATTGTAAATAAAAACGGAATGCAATAATTTACAAATCTCAAAAACTGATATTGTATTCACAATAGAACATAGACAACATATCAAATGTCAAAAGTGAGACATTTTGAAATTTCATGACAGCAACACATCTCAAAAAAGTTGGGACAGGGGCAATAAGAGGCTGGAAAAGTTAAAGGTACAAAAAAGGAACAGCTGGAGGACCAAATTGCAACTCATTAGGTCAATTGGCAATAGGTCATTAACATGACTGGGTATAAAAAGAGCATCTTGGAGTGGCAGCGGCTCTCAGAAGTAAAGACGGGAAGAGGATCACCAATCCCCCTAATTCTGCGCCGACAAATAGTGGAGCAATATCAGAAAGGAGTTCAACAGTGTAAAATTGCAAAGAGTTTGAACATATCATCATATACAGTGCATAATATCATCAAAAGATTCAGAGAATCTGGAAGAATCTCTGTGCGTAAGGGTCAAGGCCGGAAAACCATACTGGGTGCCCGTGATCTTCGGGCCCTTAGACGGCACTGCATCACATACAGGCATGCTTCTGTATTGGAAATCACAAAATGGGCTCAGGAATATTTCCAGAGAACATTATCTGTGAACACAATTCACCATGCCATCCGCCGTCGCCAGCTAAAACTCTATAGTTCAAAGAAGAAGCCGTATCTAAACACGATCCAGAAGCGCAGACGTCTTCTCTGGGCCAAGGCTCATTTAAAATGGACTGTGGCAAAGTGGAAAACTGTTCTGTGGTCAGACGAATCAAAATGTGAAGTTCTTTATGGAAATCAGGGACGCCGTGTCATTCGGACTAAAGAGGAGAAGGACGACCCGAGTTGTTATCGGCGCTCAGTTCAGAAGCCTGCATCTCTGATGGTATGGGGTTGCATTAGTGCGTGTGGCATGGGCAGCTTACACATCTGGAAAGACACCATCAATGCTGAAAGGTATATCCAGGTTCTAGAGCAACATGTGCGCCCATCCAGACGACGTCTCTTTCAGGGAAGACCTTGCGTTTTCCCACATGACAATGCCAAACCACATACTGCATCAATTACAGCATCATGGCTGCGTAGAAGAAGGGTCCGGGTACTGAACTGGCCAGCCTGCAGTCCAGATCTTTCACCCATAGAAAACATTTGGCGCATCATAAAACGGAAGATACGACAAAAAAGACCAACTAGAATCCTACATTAGACAAGAATGGGTTAACATTCCTCTCCCTAAACTTGAGCAACTTGTCTCCTCAGTCCCCAGACGTTTACAGACTGTTGTAAAGAGAAAAGGGGATGTCTCACAGTGGGAAACATGGCCTTGTCCCAACTTTTTTGAGATGTGTTGTTGTCATGAAATTTAAAATCACCTAATTTTTCTCTTTAAATGATACATTTTCTCAGTTTAAACATTTGATATGTCATCTATGTTCTATTCTGAATAAAATATGGCATTTTGAAACTTCCACATCATTGCGTTCCGTTTTCATTTACAATTTGTACTTTGTCCCGACTTTTTTGGAATCCGGGTTGTACATTTTTTGCTTTTTTTTTTCCCTCAAGTGTAAGTTTATAAAATATTACAAACGTACTTATTTTGCTTATAAGTAAATTTATCAAGTAAAATGTTCATTTTGTTTCCTTCATTTATTTATTTATTTTTGAACATTTAAAAAAAAAACCTTTCTCAGATTACGGCAAATTAAATTTTTCAAAATAAATCCCCAGATTAAACCGTATTAAAATAGTGTCCAAGTAAAATGATCGTATTCTAAAGTAGCAGATGATTTCATTTTTTACTTAAAAAAAAGTCAAGAAATACTGTATGTTTAATAATATTAAAATAATTCTGAGATTTCTATAATGTGAAATATTCTATAAAATGAACATTACGGCGCCATTTATGAAAAATGACTGACTATGTTTTTGCTGTATCATAGAAAATTTAAAAAAAAAATCTTAATTATGGCAAAAAGTATCAAATTTTTCAGGGTGAGATTATTTTTAAAATTATTTATTTAAGCTACTAATTAATTTTAACCCTTTGATGCAAAACATGGGTCAAAAGTGACCCGGCTGAGTTTTTATCTTCTATATCTTTGCAATAAATTAATTCCATCATTCAGTATTCAAGGTGTTCCTCAATTAACTTGTTTTTGATCGTCATACATCCTTATTTTATTTTTTCCTTTCTTACTTTTTGAATAAAAACCCTTTTTGTATCACTACCCTTCTAATGCACAACATGGGTCAAAAACGACCTGCATTCATTTTCCAGGTTATTTCATGTATGGCTGAGTGTTTCTATGATCTACTTTTGAAATAAATTCATTTTGTCATTTACTTTTCCAAATATGCAGTAAATATCTTGTTTCTGTTTAGCACAAATCATCATTTTTATTTTTCCTTTCTTAAGTTATGAACAAGCACAGCTTTTGTAATTCTACATCAAGTTTACACACATGGGTCAGAACCGGCCCGCATGCATTTACTCCAGCGTTTGGTGGGAACTGTGAATTGTGCTTGTGTCAGACATTTCACAGCTCAGCACGGCGCCCTTTGCCCATCTCATACATGCAAGTAATGTTTTTCAATTGTTCGAACATTACCTTAGAAAAAAATTGATGATGTTTAGGTTACCTTGAGAGTGAGTAGATTACTTGTCAGAAAGTTACAAGTAATCACTATTAGCTACCGAGCTGTTGACATATTCTACTTTAGTTAGCTAATTTTATTGTAGTTGGCTTAGCTAACGACATAGTTAATAAATAAATAACTGGCCCCATTCACTGCTAAAGTAATTACTTGAAACAAATGATTATTATAGTATTAAGACATTTAATTTTAAATCACACTTGGATGACCCATGTGTAGTAATATAAAAAGTATTTTTGTTCATAAAGTAGGAAAGAAAAAATTAAATTAATGATTTGTGGTAATTAAAAACAAGATATTTAAATAATACTTGGAATATTCAATCATAAAATAAATTGATTTCAAAAGATAGAGCAAAGAAAAACTCAGTCAGCATGAAATAACCTGGAAAATGAATGCGGGTCATTTCTGACCCATGTTGTGCATTAGAAGGGGTGTGCATATGCTTTGCATCAAAGGGTTAATACGACGTGAAATTACGCTGTTTAAACTCTGTATTTCTTATTAAAAAGTGAAGATTTGTGTCTCTGTCCCTGAAACTGTAAAACGAATATTTTTAAAATAAGTATTCCTAAACACGGTTTTATAAACTTGTGATAAATATTGGATATAATGCATGAATTTGGGATGTTTTGACTTCTAAAGCTGTAATCTCTCGCACTGTTGCTGTAAAAACAGGCATGATTTATTGTCATCTGTAAAGTCGGTAAACATCTGAGCGCAGGCTTAGCAGTATTTCTGTCGTCCTTTACTTATCCATTAAGTACGCTATTTAAAACATAACGCAGTCTCATTTTTTTTTCCTTTTCATTCTTTCTGTCCTCGCTTTATTCTTTGCTGTTTGAAAAATCATTATGACTGTTTTAAATGCGTGGTGACACCTCGCTCTTCGTATCTACCTGCCTGTGTGTGTGTGTGTAAAGTCCATGCAGCCGGTGCTAAAGTGAAGGATCTGGAGGATGAAGCCGAGCGCTTGTTGGAGAAGCTGAAGCCGATTCGGGAGCTACAGGACAACCTGCGCAAAAACATCTCTCAGATTAAAGAGCTCATTAATCAGGCTCGCAAACAGGCCAATTCCGTGAGTCCTGAACACACACGCTGCTATTTTTTGCAATGCAGTGATTGGAACAATGATTAATTCACAGTTAGAACACTCTGGTGTTGATGATATTATATTATTTAAATTTGGTTTTAAAGCGAGCCTGCCTTTCAGATTTTTCAAGCGTAGGTCAAAAAAAGAATTTTCCGGACACCCAATTATTTTTGTTTAGTGACCGAATTCAAATCAGAGACTTCCAATTTTATTCGTTTTTTTAAAACATAGAACAATTAATGAATTTATCTCCACATGGCCTGAAATTCTCCGTTATTTTTTCCTGCTTCACCATGACCCGGTACAAGATACTACTTCATGCATCACATCACATGGTGGGCTTTCCCCGTTCGCGCAAGGCATTGTGGGATACAAATTTGAAACAGGAGAGAAAAATGGAGGACGTGAGTGTGCGAATGAAACATGAAAGACCGACTACAGTATAGTAACGGAAAGAAAGCGAGAAGAAGAAAAGACGTTATGTTCTATACGAAGGAAAGGAAACGCAGGATCAAACTAATAAATATGGGCGCTCTGATCAGCTGTTCGTTTAGCGACAGAATGATGGAACTGTCAGTGCACGCTCAAAGGGAAACCTGTAGATGGCAGTAATGCAACACTGTGGATGCCAGCTGCTGTAAAACCCAAAAGAAGAAGAAGAAGGTGGTAAACCTGCGCATGCGCACACACACGGACTTCCTCTGTCTGCTCGACTGCGCGATTTCATGCACATTATTTGCTTTAATCCG
Source organism: Neoarius graeffei (assembly GCF_027579695.1). Lineage (NCBI taxonomy): Eukaryota > Metazoa > Chordata > Actinopteri > Siluriformes > Ariidae > Neoarius > Neoarius graeffei. The sequence goes on from NC_083570.1 coordinate 3,629,878, forward strand.
CTCAAATTAAATAACTTCCCAGCCACAGAATGGCCTGATATTTTGTGAGATATTACAGAAATAAACAGATATCACAATCGCCACATTTCAGACGGAACTAAATTTCACTGATTTTATGAAATTGAAAGACCGTCTAGCTTTAAGTGAATTTACAGATTCATTCCAGGAAAAGAAAACGATCTTGTCGATGCAGTACCAGAATAGACCACTTGGGGGCAAAGTGCAGCTCAAACTAGCTAACCTAAAGTAGCTGTACATGCTGCAGAGAACAAGCGATATTCCATCCATCCATCCATCCATTATCTGTAGCCGCTTTATCCTGTTCTACAGGGTCGCAGGCGAGCTGGAGCCTATCCCAGCTGACTACGGGCGAAAGGCGGGGTTCACCCTGGACAAGTCGCCAGGTCATCACAGGGCTGACACATAGACACAGACAACCATTCACACTCACATTCACACCTACGCTCAATTTAGAGTCACCAGTTAACCTAACCTGCATGTCTTTGGGCTGTGGGGGAAACCGGAGCACCCGGAGGAAACCCACGCGGACAACATGCAAACTCCGCACAGAAAGGCCCTCGCCAGCCACAGGGCTCGAACCCAGGACCTTCTTGCTGTGAGGCGACAGCGCTAACCACTACACCACCGTGCCGCCCCTCCAGCGATATTCAAATTAACAAAACCAAAACTGTAAGAAGCAGTTTTATTGTAAACTGATACAACCCCGATTTGAAAAATCCCCCCAAAAATATTCCAATATTTTTGGAATCGGGGTTGAATAAAACCTGATGTGAAAACGAATCCAACTGCTTTTATTGCTGTCTCTGAATTATTCTCCAGTTTTAATTTTTCTGCACTTCTCTGAATAATTGAATCGTTCCACTTTAATGAAACGAACCACAAACCGGCCATGTTTCTTTAATTTATTTTGGCTCATTTTCAGCTGAGTTAAGTTTTTTTTTTTCTCCCTTTAAACTGAAACAGACTCAAGACCAGTTTGAATTGTTAAACTGATTAACATTAATTTCGGGATGCTTTGACCTGGTTTTTGAAATTAATTCATTCATTTTCATTCCATTTGAAGGTGTGATCAGGAAGAGCAGGCTCTGTTGAATCTCCTCATGTTACATTTACTGAGACCGACCTCGGCTTTTTGTCTCGATTACTGTATCTTCAGTACTATACAGAATCCTTTAACAACTCCCTGACCTTTGACCTCCAGATCAAAGTGTCCGTGTCGTCCGGGGGAGACTGTATCCGCACCTACAGGCCGGTTATTAAGAAAGGCCGCTACAACGCCATCATCCTGAACGTGAAGACGCTCGCCGCGGATAACCTGCTCTTCTACCTCGGCTCGGCCAAATTCGTGAGTAACGGAGCGCGTGGATCAGCTTCACACACCCGAAAACCAGGGCTTTGAACCGGTTCAAGGAACGAAAACGAAAACCGGGAACTTTTTCTATTTCACATGGAACAGAAACGAAACCAGAAACTTTATTATTTTTTATGTTCCGGAACAGAAACGCTTATTAAAAATAATGGTAACCGGTTAATACCGGTTTTTATTTCGTTCCTCAAAGTTTCTGTAGCCTACAAATAAAAAAGTCATTCTTCTCCTGCGCAAGTTTCTATGACCCGCTGGGGTTCACTTCCTGTGTGACGTTCGCTGACTGAATGGAGAGAGCGGGAGGGTGGACTACTATCACGTCTCCATTACTGAGTGTCTCTGAGCAAAGAAGAGCCTGAACGTTGCAACCTCCCTATTGGCTGTTTGTAAAAATGTATCAATTGTTGCCCCTCCCACGGGAATCATCGCGGGCTCGAGAGACGAGACCTGACGAGTTAGTTCGTTGGTAGCAGAACAAAATGTCTGGACACAAATCGGGTTTTCAGAAAAGGAAAGAAAATAAACGGAGGGTCGAAAATACAAAAAAGGAGGCAGAAAATGCAAAACGAGTTTTAAGGTAGGACAAATGGTTACTTTTCTGAGGCAGCTCGCCGTGGCTGCCTGCAGGCTTATTTATTATAGCCCATTTAGTTAAAATAGTTGATATAAAATGTTTATAGTTATGTGATGGTTGTCCTGATTTAGACTGGTGTTTTTTTTTTTGGGGGGGGGGGGGTTGCGCGATGTTGCACCCGGGTCCAGATTAGGGCAGAACCGGCCCTGGCTACATTTCAGGTGTAGTTTGTTTTATGTATGTATGTACTTGCATAGATGTGTACTTGGTCTTCCAATATGGCGCCTAACAAAATCTCGCGGCGCGGTGACGTCATGCGGTAGCCCTCTATAGGGCCTGACTAGCCTTTGGTAACACACTAAATGAATTATCTTTCATTTTTGGCACTTTTTCTGTTTGTGTAGATGGGAAGACATACTGAGAATCCAAATCGCCAACATTTGAAATAATAATTGTTTTGAATTATTTCTTGTCTTATTTAATGAAGGTTGTAATAGAATTAGCCTACATTTGGCTTAAGCTGGATGAGACAGAGACATCATTTTATAGCCAATTGTTAAACAGCTGACAGGGAACGTAATTAACCGTTCCGGGAACGAAATTTTTTTGTTCTAACCGGTTCGGGAACGTCCATTTAATGGTGGAACCCAAAACCGGAAACGTTAAAATTCCGTTTCTGTTCGGAACGAACCAATAGGAAAAAAATTACGGTTCAAAGCCCTGCCGAAAACTACATGCTTTGATGTTTATTTCTGGTTTGATGTTGAGCTTGAGAGTGGGGCGGGGCCATGTATGAGCTTTGTTGTGATGTCACAAGAACTGGTTTTGAACCAATCACATCTGATATGTAAATTATTTAAGGATGGCGAAGGTTTAGACTACGAATCTGTGTGCTCAGATATCGAACCCGGATTATTTTTATTGGTTTCAAATTACACGTTCGTGACCACTGATCTCGCAAACATCAAACCACTCAAAGAAAGAAAGAAAGAAAGAAAGAAAGAAAGAACATTAGTGTTGCGCCTTCTACACAAAACCAAAGTAATAACAATTGATGTTCAGTAATGATTAATAACGATTAAACATATTCATTTATATACACCTCCCCCCCCCGCCCTTCTCTCTCAACTGGAAATAGAGAAACCTGATTATCACTCGAACATGTGCAGGACGAGTGTGTGTGTGTGTGTGTGTGTGTGTGTGTGTGTGTGTGTGTGTGTGTGTTTCCTCACAACTGCTTTAATGAGGAAACATTAAAATGCACATCGTGTTTATTACTTCAAATCCACAGATAAGCAGCCATTACCTGCGGTTAAGAGAGAAACAATAAAAGCTTATTACTGCTTCTTTGGACCTAATACAATCACACACACACACACACACACACACACACACATCCCGCGAGAAGGTGTGTGATCAGGGCAGTGAGGCAGCAGCAGCAATTAGCCGGGAGTTTAAACTGAGGCTGTTTCACACTGATTTCCCCTGAGACATCTCAAACACACACACACACACACACACACACACACACACACACACACACACACGTGCGTGTCTTGTGTTGCATCTACTGGTTGAGCGTTTACACATGTGTGTGTGTGTGTGTGTGTGTGTAGGTGGATTTCCTGGCAATCGAGATGAGGAAGGGCAAGGTGAACTTCCTGTGGGACGTGGGGTCAGGGGTCGGCCGAGTGGAGTATCCCGACCTCACCATTAATGATGGAAACTGGCACCGAATCGAAGCCTCGCGGTACACACACACACACACACACATTATCATCTCATAAAGTACGGTATGTACAGCAGTTTTTAGGCTCAATATTGTGTAAAAAGAACACATCGATTTCAAGAATCCTAAAGTGATGGAGGGATAACAGTAAGAAACAAGCAAAAGCGAAAAAACGAATATTATATCACAGGTATTGAGGTTTTTCACCTGACGTCACAGGGTCACGTGACGCCCCGGTGTCCGCCATTTTGAAGGTCAAGCTAGCTAATGTCAACAACAGTAGCTAGTATGTTACTGCTACTAGCTTGCCGGAGCTAGTAGCCTGCCCGAGCGCGCTAGCTCCGGCAAGCTCGGACGTCGGCTCCGGCAGCTATTTACACTGGATCCGGTGTAAATAGCTGCCGGATCCTAATTACAGTAAACTAGTAAATACAGTAAAGGAAAAACTTGAGACTGAACGGTTTTAACAGTCATCCAAATGACTGAACGTAAACATTGCTACAGTAACATACTAGCTATGTTGTTGACATTAGCTAGTGCTAACAGCTAGCTGCTAGTACACTGCTACAACACAGACACCGACCCTAATAATACAGTTCTTAGTCATTGCCTGGTAACAGCAAATTTATAACGGGCCATGTCTCAACAGACTAAGAAGTTATTTCAATGACATTTAATAACATTTTGTTTATCCTGAACAAACCTTAGCTGTAATAAGATGGCGACCACCGGCTCCAGGGACAGCCCGCTGATGTAGGCATGTTACCCAGCCTGACACAAAATATTTGTAGGCATCCAAACTCTTATACGCTTTCAGATCAATACCTGTGTACGGCGATGGGTTTTTAACGACATAGGTATACAGATCATGTGGGCCGAAGTCAGGTAAAGACGAGGGCTTCATGTACTTCCGTACGTCAGTGAACAATCCTGGTGGAAGCAGGTAAACGTCGTTCTCTAAGCCTGCTAACCTCAATTTTTGCAAATCCCTCTCCCTCTGCTCGCCCTGTACTGTAAATGCCCGACGTCGCTGGATAGTGAAGGTGTTTTCTGCATCTCGCTCCTTTTTCTTTTATGTTTTTCGTTTGTCGCCTTCCTCGCATTCAAACCGATTCGAGCCGTGACGTCCAAAATGGCAGCCTCACATGACTTGGTCACGTGGGTGAAAAACCTCAATAGTTCAGAACGGGTGTGTTCTAATGTGTGTGTGTGTGTTTCAGTGTTGGTCTGAATGGCACCATTTCCGTTCGGCCCCTCGAGGGCCCCAAAGCGGGCATCGTTCCCACCTGGCAGAGTGCCAAGTCACCTGAGAGCTACACGGTGCTGGATGTGGATCAGAACGCTTACCTGTTCGTCGGAGGAATGTTAGGCAGCGTAAAGGTACACACACACACACACACACACACACACTGGGGATTGGAATGGAAAGTACCGGAAGCAAAGGAAGGGAGAAAGGAAGAAAAGGAAATGTCATGGAAGAAAGGAAAGGGAAGGAACTGGGAAGAGAAGAATGCGAGACAAAAGCTATGGATATGACAGGACTGAAAGGGACGTGAAGGCAGTGTGTCCGTGAAGGTTCTCAGTCATCCAGGTGATCATAAACCGTAGGTGCTAAAGAAGGCAACTGGACTTGCTTGAAATTCTTGAAGATGTTTCAGCTCTCATCCGAAAGGCTTCTTCAGTTCTGTCTAAAGGCCAATTTATGCTGACAATGCAGTCCTCGCAGATGGCGTCGCAGATGGCGTCCGCGTAGCCCCCCCCCTCGCAGACGCTCTGCGCGCACCTCGCAAAAATTGTGACCACCGCAGAAGCCTCGCAGACAGCGTCGCAGACAAGAGGGCTCTGATTGGTCCACTCTACGTCCGCTGTACACGCGCTTCCGCTTCCCTACTTTCCCGGTTTGGTTTGTTTTCACGACCGCCATTTTTAAAAACACGAGCGAAGATGGAGCAGCACGAAGAGCGGTTGATCGAGGAAGTGAGGAAGTACGGACATCTATACGACTCCAGTTCTAGTCATTATAAGTAAACACTCCACTAACCACACCCACCAACTACTCCTAGCGATTTCGCGCCCCCTTGTGTTGTGGCGGTGAATAACATCGCGCACGCCTATTACTCCCCGCTCGACGATAAATTACAACTGTCTGCGAAAAGCTATCTGCGAAAGCCTTGTCGCAAGAGCATGCAGAGTGGGGAGTTCCAGGCATTTATCCTCTAGTGGAACAAAAAAGCAAGCCTAAGGAGACTCGTTGAGGTCACATGGGTCGTTGAGTCATCCTGTAGGTTTAGGTGACTGGGGGCCGGGAGTGAACAGTGTTAGCAGCCTAGAGGGTCGTCAGGGCCATTGAAGTCAGCTGAGTCTTGGCGTGGACATGAAGGGAGGAAATGGGGAGAAAGGAAAGGAAAAGACTGGAAGGGATAGAAATGAAATAGTCGGGAAGAAAAGAGAGGCAATGGAAGGAAGGGAAGAGACTCAAGAAAGTTGCAGGAAGGAACAGGAATCGAAGGGGCTGGGAAAGGGACAGGAAAAGGAAAGTGGACGTAAGGCCTGAGATAGATGAGAAGGTAAGAGAATGAAAGGAACGACAGGAGCGGGGAAAGGGAACAGGAAGTCGTATCTAGGTTTCATGTTTGTGTGTAACGGCAGAAAGCAGATGCAGTGAAGACGATCACGTTCTCCGGCTGTATGGGAGAGACGTACTTGGACAGTAAACCGATCGGATTGTGGAACTATAGAGAGCGAGATGGAGACTGTAAAGGATGCGTGGTCAGGTATACACACTTACGGTACACACTCATGGCTACAGTTTTACACTGTTGAATTTATAGAATCTGAGCTGTGTGTGTGTGTGTGTGTGTGTAGTCCTCAGCCTGCTGACTCTGAAGCCGTGGTTCAGTTTGATGGTGAGGGTTACGCTGCAGTCAGTCGTCCAATCAGATGGAACCCCAACAGTTCCACAGTGACGTTCAAGTTCCGCACTTTCTCCACCAGCGCTGTGATGATGTACCTTGCCACCAAGGACATGGTAACATACACTTTGTTACACACACACACACATGCACACACACACAGCTATCCCAAACTCTTTGCTTCTATCTGAGCAGAAGGACTTTATGAGTGTCGAGCTGAGTGAGGGTCGTGTGAAGGTCAGCTATGATCTTGGTTCTGGTACTGGCTCCGCTCTCAGCCAGAAACGACACAATGATGGACGATGGAAATCGCTCACTATGACTCGCTCTAAAAAAGAAGGTAATCATTACTGTTCGGGCTGAACATACCTCACAACCTCGCGCACACACACACACACTTGTCTTTTTTTCTTTGTGGGAAGAATGCTGTTGATTGGGAAAGATGTGAAGGAAATGGATGCACCTTACTTGCGTAAAGTTCACCATCTAACCGAATCCGATCTCTCAGGCACTGTGATCATCGTGGACATGGACACCGACGAGGAGGAGAAACTTTTCATCACCTCTCAAGGAGGAGCAACAGGTCTCAACCTGAAGGAGGATGAGAGGATCTACTTCAGCGGTTTACCCACCAGCGGGCGCTACAGGTAAACACCTTTACCTTTCAAGCTAACGGTAGGTCTCAATGGTTAAGGCATCAGAAGGGTATAATTTCAAATTAACTCGGCTTAGAATGCAGTTGTATTCTGTTTCAGCCAAATGAAGTCAGTGGAAGGTGTTGACGTGGGAAAGCTTGACAGAACTAGATGATAGTTCAAAGTTTGTTTCAGAAGGTTTACCTGTTTTCGACCAGCAGGGTTCCGTTCTGATTCGTGCACCAAATTTTGAACTGTTCAGAGCATTCTGACCAAGAATAAATTGGTTCGGAACCTGAAAATTTGGTTCCCAAGTGGAACCAAAATATCCAATGAGAACCATGATGACATCAGTACGGTAGGCGTGTCATTAGTTTGGAGAGGAAGCAGAGCACAGCAATGGAGACTGCAATGGAAAAAGGATACATCTTCAGAAAAAATGGAATGAAAACAAATGTGTGGCACCAAGGTTCAAAGAATCCTGAATGGAACCTGTTCAAGAACCTGTTCCCTGTTGGTCTAAAAGGGGTATCAGACATTGGGGTAAATCCGGGAAGTCTTAGGAAGTAATGTCTCTTGTAGTGTTGTAGTCAAGACCACCTAAACCAAGATCAAGTCATGACCAAGACCAAGACATTGAGGGATTTAGGTCAAGTCAAGACTGAGGGCGCTTTCATACCGCACCAGGCAGTAAAATTGTTACACTGTAGCATACAGACTGCGTGTGGTCCGCGTTCACACATGCAAACGAACCAAATTGGTCTGAATGACGTTTCGTCATCTTCCGGTGGAAATAAGCGCCAATTTGGACCTTCACAATGGAGCGACACGTTCGCACACTGTTTCTTGCGCTGGTCCTTGCTTTTTATATCGTCAACATTACCCATTTCTGGCAAAATATCCAGTTCCAGAATGAGTCGCGGCTGCAGCTGGAGAACAATCTTCGGATATACTGGATTCGCCGAACATGTATAGACCCCTTTCACATGACGTCACCGCGCCGCGAGATTTTGTTAGGCGCCATATTGGAAGACCAAGTACATGCACTTAATATAAAACAAAGTACGAGCGAGAGTAAAGTGACACGATGGATGATAATTCGGGTTATGTGAGTACATTGGAGCGCCTCGGCTGCCCTCCAAAGTTTCTCAGTATGATCATTCAGTTGCATGAAGACCAGAGCGGCCAAGTCAGAGTAAACAGCAACCTCTCAGAGCCCTTTCCCATCGTCAACGGTGTAAAACAGGGATGCGTCCTCGCACCGACACTGTTCAGCATTTTCTTCAGCATGATGCTAAAACAGGCCATGGAAGACCTTGACGATGAAGACATGGTCTACATTCGCTACCGCCTGGATGGCAGTCTGTTCAATCTAAGGAGGCTCCAAGCCCGAACAAAGACACATGAGCAGCTGATCAGAGACCTCCTCTTTGCTGACGACGCTACCCTCGTCGCTCACACTGAAAGATCCCTGCAGCGCCTTACGTCCTGCTTTGCAGAAGCTGCCCAGCTCTTCGGACTCGAGGTCAGCTTGAAGAAGACTGAGGTCCTCCACCAGCCCGCACCTCGGGTAGAGACTGAGCTGAAAACAGTACACCAGTTTACCTACCTGGGGTGTGTCATCTCATCTGATGCCAAGATCGACAAAGAAGTCGACAACAGACTGGCCAAGGCAAACAGCACTTTTGGCAGACTGTACAACAGAGTGTGGTCAAACAAACACTTGAAAAGGGGCACCAAGATCAGAGTGTACAAAGCTGTCGTTCTCACCACCCTCTTGTATGGCTCTGAGTCGTGGGTAACCTATCGTCACCACCTGCGACTCCTCGAGCGTTTCCATCAGCGCTGTCTCCGCACCATTTTCAACATCCACTGGAGCGAGTACGTCTCAAACGTCGACGTCCTTACACAAGCGGAGATCACCAGCATCGAGGCTATGTTGCTGAAGTCGCAGCTACGCTGGGCAGGGCACGTCTCCAGAATGGAGGATCATCGCCTGCCCAAGATAGCCCTGTATGGCGAACTCTCCACTGGTCATCGTGACAGAGGGGCACCAAGGAAACGCTACAAAGACTCCCTGAAGAAGTCACTAGGTGCCTGTCACATTGATCACAACCAGTGGTCGATCCTCGCTGCTGACTGTGTCGCCTGGCGCTACACCATTCATCAGGCCGTCTCCTCCTTCGAGGAATCCCGCTGTGAGAACCTGTGGGAGAAGCGTCGCAGAAGGAAAGAACGGGAAATTTCAGCAGCGGTACCTGACATCACTTTCGATTGCAGCCAATGCGGCCGGACCTGCCTGTCCCGCATCGGACTCATTAGCCACGAGCGAGCCTGCAGTCGTTGTGGACAATGCCCTTCATAAAATCTTCGTTCGCGAAGCCAAGCCGAGAGAGAGACCAGCTGCAGAAAGGGCACGGTATGTGGAGAAACTGGCTGTGATTGATGGGTTTGACCCATATGATAAGACTCGCGGCAAGGGAGAATGGAAACATGAGGAGGACCGGACACCAATTCTGCCGTCTGTTTGCTACCCAGACATTGTAAACTATTTGTTGTTTACACCCAGTGCCTACACTCAGTGTTCGAACTATGCCGATATTTTCGGGGGGGGTCCCTTTTTTCCCTTGGGGGGGAGGGGGTGCTTGCGCTTGTCTCGGAGCGCGGATCTCCAAACACATGAGAAGCCTATCTTACGCACATATCACGCGGACTCCACACACGCATCGCGTCTGAAGTCATAACTCATCAGGGGAAATCGTGTCCGCATTGGCATGTTCAAAAAACAACCTCGCGTCAACAATGATACCACACGCAAGGAAAAAAAACAGTCAGGCTACTCAACAACCAACCTGGCAGCAGCGAGCAAGCCCCAAACCTTCTAAATTATTATTATTATTATTAAATTGTAGAAGTCTGGGAGGCTTGCTCCTCATACAGTTATCAACTTGGGGCCAGTTTAGCATGTTTTAAATCTGAATTTCTTGCGTTTGCTTACCTCAAAGTGTCCGCAGATCATGCACAGACTTATCCATTATATCCACAGTTTTTTGCCAAGTCTCACACAGGTTTCTTTCAAGTCTACTGTTGGGCCAATAAATCATAAATAAAGCAGCTCAGATTTGTTTAAGTCGTTTGCCACTCCACTTTATTCTCGTGGGTTCACATACCGCTGCCGTTATTTCCCCCTAATCACGAGTTTGTTGGTCTTCCAAAATGGCGCAGGGTCTCTTTACTTCCGGTTTCGGGTGACGTCAGTGAAAGGGGTCTATAGCGCGTCATTTCAGGCAGAGGAGACGCGCTATTTTCACCAATGCTGTCCTGCTGATGATGAGACAAGCACCTTTCCAAAGACCCACAAGGTAGGCTAGAGTCTGTTCGCCTGACAAGCCAGCCGGCTTTTACTGTAGAATCTGTTCTGCTGTAGGTTAATACAGGGCAATCTGAATTTCCCACTGACAGAGCTGGAGCACGCGCGTGTGCCTGATGCCGCTGTTTACAGGACGTTATAATGTTCACATTGTGTAGATGCTCACATCATTATCTTTATAGTTATTAAAATAGTTACTATTCTTAGTGTGGGCAGCCTTTTACATTATATCCAGTGTAGACACACCCCACTTTTCAATGAAAAAATGTGCATATTATACACCGGTTTTAACAGTAGCCTATGTTGTAATAACACAGGAATGGGTTTAAACATTTTGTTGTTAATAATAATAAACGTACAATAAATAATAAATAACAATAATCAAATGCAGAGGCTGTAATTCAATATGTTATAACAAACGAACCGTTCATTTAGACCTGAGTTGGTCCAGGTTCGCGTTCTCACCAGAGGGACCGCGCCAGAGGTTGACATTTGGTGTGGAATGTCACACCACTTTTTGGAGGTCTCGGTCCGCTTGATTTAGTGCACACCCGAGTGCGATTGATGCGTTCACACCGACGAAAGCGAACCGAACTAAGAGCTTTTGGTTCGAATGGACTGTTTAGTGCGCACCAACTGCTGTTGGTGTGAAAGCACCCTAAGATCAAGGCATGGTGAGACTGAGTCAAGACCAGGACCAGACCACTATTACCCCTTTTCCACCAAATCAGTTCCAGGGCTGGTGCTGGTTCACAACTCGTTCAACTTGCGAGCGCGCTGAGAACCAGTTTGCTTTTCCATAGCTCGCGGTGCTAAGGAAAGCCACGTCATTACTGTACGTCGCTGTGTACATCAGTTACGTTGTTGTATACGTCAGTTACATCGCTACGTTTGCATAAACCTTGGCGCGAATATCGAAGTGAAAACAACATGGAAGAAGCAGCAGCAATAATAATGGATGACTTTGCATTTGTACAGCTGCTGCTTCTCGTCGCTTAAAAATGGCAGTCTTTCGCGGTCTTGTTGTTGGTCTTAACAACTCCGCCCCCCCCCGCTGACGTAAGCGGTTCTTTCCTCTGGCCCAGCAAAGAGTTGGTGCTAGCCTGGAACCGGTTTTTCTGGCCCCAGAGCCAGTTCTTTGTCAGTGGAAACAGAAAACCCGGTTCCAAACTAAGCACTGGCCCCGAACCAGCCCTGGAACTGCTTTGGTGGAAAAGGGGCATCTATGTGTGTGCAGGAGGTTCGGGGGAGGGGTGATGACCATTAACAGGAAGAACAATTTCAAATTAGCAGGAAGTTTTACATCCACAGTAATGATGTTAACAAATAAATCAGACAGTGTACAGGTAATTTAGTGAAATCCCCACAGCTGTGGTCTTGACCGGTCTTGAAATAAAATCTCGAGTCCTCTCTGTCCGAGACCGCGACACGACCGAGTAAAAATGTGGTTGATTCCAAGACAAGACGAGACCTTCAAAGAGTGGTCTTGAGATCGGCCTTGAGTACGCCAACACTGGTCTCTTGTTCTACTTCTCTTCAATATCTTTGGAGAACTATATAGGGACAGGTTATACCGATAGTTAGTTCTTCACTAAGGTGGTCTGAACCGCTAAATAAATTACGCAAGCTAAGTTAAGTTAGCTATGACTGAATTTTACAAAACAGCAATTGGAACCACGAAGAAAGAAGAACTAGGAAACTTTGTGCATAATTAAACCAGGTTTGTAGTTGTATTTTGTAGTATACAATTGTGAACTACATTCGTAAATTGTAGTAATCAGTTTGCCCTGTTGATAGTGGGCGGGGCTTGCTGAGCAATGAACAAGCTTTTTATCTGTAGCCTATTAACTCAAACGGGGCAGTCGAGCAGTAGCAGAGATGGTTTTACGTAAAGGCAGCAACAGCCACCATCACATGGTGCGGTTGGAGTCTTGTTCTCGGACGACTTCAAATTTTCTTTAATGACTGGGACTTGACTCAGACTTGAACACCAGGGACTCAAGGCTGGACTCAGACTTGAGGTTTAGTGACTCGACTACAATACTGAATTAAACTGTAAGACTCTCTCCTCAGCATCATGTTCGGGAATTCATCTCATCTCATCTCATTATCTGTAGCCGCTTTATCCTGTCCTACAGGGTCGCAGGCGAGCTGGAGCCTATCCCAGCTGACTACGGGTGAAAGGCGGGGTTCACCCTGGACAAGTCGCCAGGTCATCACAGGGCTGACACATAGACACAGACAACCATTCACACTCACATTCACACCTACGCTCAATTTAGAGTCACCAGTTAACCTAACCTGCATGTCTTTGGACTGTGGGGGAAACCGGAGCACCCGGAGGAAACCCACGCGGACACGGGGAGAACATGCAAACTCCGCACAGAAAGGCCCTCGCCGGCCACGGGGCTCGAACCCGGACCTTCTTGCTGTGAGGCGACAGCGCTAACCACTACACCACCGTGCCGCCCATGTTCGGGAATTGATAATCAAAATTATAATGTGTTGAACATCCTAACCCTGACCCTAATTTATTTATTTATTTGGATGGCGCACTTTACAACTGTAACACACTCTTGCTTCTTGCTCCTCGGGCATCTTCACTATGGCACTAAGTCACATGCGATCAACTTTCACTGCTTTCATCTGGCTTAATTTTAATACGTATGACGTAAATGTGTATCATCTCACTGATCTGGAACTTCCTGGAAATTCCTAGGACCAAGTCTACTAAAAAAAAGTGGGTTAACCAGGAAACAATTGATTGGGGGCTATGGCCAGAATGGGGTCAAACCGGAAATAATGAAGGTAGATAAAAAGAAAGCAGGAGGGCTGTGTGAGAGAACTGGCTCTGGATTACTTTGCCAGCTCTGTATGTGTGTGTGATGTGTCAGGCCTGAGGTGACCCTGAGGAGATACGCCGGGTGTATGAAGGACATCGAAGTCTCCCGAACACCGTACAACCTCCTAAGCAGTTCAGACTACACCGGACTAACCAAGGGCTGCAGCATAGAGGTCTCCCTTTTGTTCTGTTTCTCTTAAAACTCTCTATGTTTCTTTTTTTGCCTCTCTAACCCAAAGCCCTGTCTCTCCCATCCTGCAGAACGTCCACACAGTCAGTTTCTCCCGGCCCGGCTTTGTGGAGTTGAGTCCAATGGTGTTTGATGTCGACTCGGAGATTACACTGTCCTTCAGTACTAAGAATGAAAATGGCATCATCCTGTACGGCCGAGGTGGAGTGACCACCTTGACCCACCTCACCCAGAACACACAGAATATCCAGAACCAGAACCGTTTCCAGAACCCAGGCCGCAAACGCAGGCAGACCGGAGAGGTGAGGGAGTCCCTGGGTTCAAAGCAATAAAGACAATTAGAAAAATATATCCACACAGAAAACTGGACTGATATGGAGAAAGAGAGCGAGATCCAGAAAATCAGATCAAAACTAGAAAGGCAGACAAAGAGAATCAGAGAGATGGGAGATGATTGGTCGAGTGATGAGCAGGAGGAAAAAAAAGCTCCTTAGAAAGAAAGAAAAAGAGAGTTATACAGACAGACAGAAAGGAATACAGAATTAGACAAAGACTGGGAGAAATTGATAGAAAGATTGATGGAGAGAAAGAAAAAAGATAGATAGATAGAGAGAGGGAGAGGAGGAAGATGAGTGTCTGTGGTCCTCAGTTCACCATAACAGTGATGAAGCCAGAGGGTTAGCGGTGTGTCTCATACGCCATAAAGGAGATTGATGATTCACCTGTGTGTGTGTGTGTGTGTGTGTGTGTGTGTGTGTGTGTAATTGCTTCTGGCTGATATAACACAAAACACACTCTCTCTCAAGACCAGCGGCGCAAGGATCGGTTTAATTAAAATATGACATCCTACGTCTCTTTCTCTAATGGCACTCTCTCTCTTTCTTTAACTCTCTCTCTCTGTTTCTCTCGCTCTATCTCGAGGGCATCACATCAATTATGTGGTGCAGGTCGTAGCTTTAACCTGCTCTTCCTCCCTCCCTCCTTCGCTGCCTCCGTGTGTCCCTCACTCGTAAAAATAGATTTATTCTCCGCCTCATTGATGGATGGGGTCCAATTTGCACCAACTCCTCATGGGACAGCGTCCAAGAGCGTCCCCTTTTTGAAAATCATTATGGGCCCTAAATGAAGTGGACGTGGCCATGGGTTGTATCCTGCTTCCCTTTTTTATTTTCTCTCCTTTTTTTTTCCTTCCTCGGTCCCTGCCACGAGGGCTTTTGAGAATGAAACCATGCTCGTGCATGCCCTTCTGTAATTCTGCTTCTACTCAAAGAGTTTGTGTGTGTGTATACTCAGTCCTGTTGGAGGACATGCACTACTCTTATAAAAGCTTTCATGGTCAGTCAGGTCAGTCCACCATGGACTGGTTGCGCCTCTTAAGGTTACATCAGATTAGATCTTTAGGTTAGTTGTGGTGAATGTTCTGGTGTTAGAAAGTCATAAAACGCACAATAGTTAGACGATGTGATGCTAAGACTGGTAGGACATGACCATGACACACAGTCGAGTTAAACAATAAAAGAGTGCTTTATTTATGTGCAGGGAAGAGCTTGTGAAAAGAAAGTAGATGGTGGAACAATGTTGCTCAGTGACGGGCAGTTCATAAAGATTGTGTTTGTGCGTCTCAGGTACTGTCATGGCTTTGTTTAAGGAGTCGCATTTGTTGTCTTTCGTCTTTTCTCAAGATAAGAAAGGAAGGCCCCACCAGCCATTATTGCTTGGCCTTCCTTTATCACAGCTTGAGGTTGTCCAGTAAGTGCTGGAAACCTACAGGGACCCTATCGAGCCCAGAAGGCAAAGCCCATTACTCCCAGATTGCTACTAGCATTTTGATCATTGGCAAGCATTAGGAGTTTGTTCATCAGGGGAATGGGGTAGGCGTCAAATTCTGGCACCTCACTGAGCCTCTGGAGATTGTAGGGTCTGTCTTTAGCATCATCACTATGGTGCTAGGCCAAAGGATGTTGCATTCTGCACTATTTTCTGTTTCTCAGTCTCTATGGGCTGACACTGGGTCTTCAGAAAGGTTTCTGCAGCATGATGACTCCCTGTGGCATGTGGATATGGTGTTGGATCCTGTTCAGCCATGGGCAAAGGTGAACCATTTGCTATAAAGTTCCTCCAACTCTAGCTGTTCTAGACTCAGTTCCACACTTTTGTGCGGAGGTGGAACAGGGTTCCTGCCACATCACCAAGACCAAGGCTAGGGTTTCTCTGAGCCTGTTGTAGACCTAGTCTTGCAGCTCTAAGGACATACGCACACCAATGTACTGCTCTCGAGAGTGATTGTCCCCCCTCCCCCACTGGCTTGCACTCATACTGCGCTTTATGTTCCGGTCCTGAGTGTGCTTACATCATCACGATGCAGCTTTACTTACTGACTAGAATTCACATTCATCAATAAGGTGAAAACCAAACTTGTTAATAACCCAAATATTCTTCAATGAATTGAAAAGTATGTTATAGCGTTCGAGTTCTGAATGGTTAGTAATTGATTACACTGTGCAAGAACCCAACTGAACCACGCCCTAATGCACCTCTTCCAAGTGGTCCAAGTGAACCGTACCTGCCCAAGCGCAGTATCACACTTGGCAAACAAACCAGGCTTTGGGGGTCAAACACGCTCAGGTGCAGTACGGCTCACCTTGTGTGAGAACACCCTAAGCTTCCTCGTTCCAATAAAGAGCTGCAGGGCCAGCTCTAGTGGACTGTCTGATTGGCTGTCTGGTTAATGATCCAGACCATATGTCTCTGTATGTCTGTCTAGCTCTGACAGCTGCATTTTACTGAACCCTGACTAACTACTGCCTGGTTGGCCAGATGATTCTGGCTGGTTGTCTATCTGACTCTTTGGCTGACTCTGTCTTTCTGTCTGGTGGGCTGTCTGTCTGACTCTTTGGGTGACCCTCTGTCTGGCTGATTGTCTGTTGGTCTGGTTGTTGTTCTGACTCTTGGGCTTACCCTCTGTCTGTCCAGTCGTCTGTCTGTCTGCTTGTCTTTCTGACTCTTTGGCTGATCCTCTGTCCGGCTGTCTTTCTGTCTGTCTGGTTACCTGTCTGTCTGCTTGTTTTTCTGACTCTTTGGCTGACCATCTGTCCAGCTGGTTACCTGTCTGGTTGTTTTTCTGATTCTTTGGGTGACCTTCTGTCTGGCTGTCATTTACTCTGTTTGACTATTTGACTGTCTGTATGACTGGATGTTTTGGCTATCTATCTGTCTGACTGTCTGGTTGGTTCTCTGGCTGTCTATCTTGTAGCTTCTAGTCTGTAGGACTGATTATTTTTAAGAAGGTCAATGTAAAAGAAGTCTCTCTTTTACCCTGTCTGTCTGTCTGTCTGTAGCCGTATGTGTCAGTACAGCTGAATAAGGGAGTTCTGGAGGTGCTGGTGTTCAGTGGCAGTAGGAACCCTCGCCGCATCTTCAGAAAGCCTGATGGAGGGATTTTACATGATGGACTCGAGCACTCACTACGCATCCGCCGGCACTCAGGAAGGTGAGAGACTCATTCGTTCGCCTTGTAGTTGTCTTACTCACTTTCTTTCTCTGACTCCTCTACCACTCTCACTTTTTTCACCTTCTTTCTTTCTACAGCTCCCTTTCGAACAACTAGGCTGCTCTCTCTCTCTTTTCAATCTCTCACACATCCTTTCACCCTTTACCTTTCTTTCTTTGTTAGTTTCTTTCCTTCTTTTTGTTGATTGTTCCTCTTCCAATTTGCACCTTCTTTCATTCACACATTCATACCTTTACTCTTTCTTGTGTGTGTGTTAGCTTATTCTCAGTGCAGGTGGATGAAGAGGAGCGATTGGAGCAGGCATTACCCAGTAATCAGCCAATCGTTATCCAGAGGCTGTTTGTGGGCGGAGTCCCAGCTGACATGGCAGGTAGCCTGCAGAGACCCGGCCTGCCGTTTGAAGGCTGCATCTGGAACCTTCTGATCAACACGATGTATGTCACACATACACCTACACACACCTATTTATTCCTTGCATCGGTGAGCATTTTTAAAAATCTTTTTAATCTTTAACTCAGCCGTTTCATTCTTAAAAGCTATTTTTCAGGTAAAACTTTATGCTCCATATTTATAGATAACGCCACAAAGCCAAACAGTTGGCCATCTGCTTAATGACCGCGCTGTACATAATCTGTACATCTCCAGTCGAGAAATAAGGAAACAAACACCAGTAAATTAATATTTGTTTAATATCATGAGGGGTTTTTTTTAGATTTATTTTGTAAATCAGATCATGTGCTCCCCCTACTGGACACCCAGTATCACATCAGCTGATGGATAAAAAGCCCTGAAAACATTTTTTACTGCTGTAATAAACTAATCGAGCTGTGTATCAGGGTCGATAATAACATGCTGTAAATCCGATGAGCTGCGTTAGCCATTACTGCGATACAAGGTACAACAATGTGTGTGTGTGTGTTGTGGTTTAAAATGAGACTCTTGTTTAGCCTGTGGCGCTGTTTTGAGGTGCAGTCATATAAATGAATTGCTGGGTTTTTCTTTCGCTAATGACGAGTATGAATCTCTGTCAGAAAGCCCTTGACCTCAGTGGCAGAGCATTAAACGAGTGTGTCCTTGCTCATAACTGCGGCTATTATTCACTAGTCGCTCTAGAGTGTGTGCGCGCGGGCGCATGTGTGCATGTGTGTGTTGTCTGTGTATCCGCGCCGTGTAACAAAACTCAACTACAAATCTGACCCTTGACATATGATATGATTGAATTTTTTGTGGTTAAATCATATCTCATTCCAACACAGTTTCAAGAGTATCATCTGCTAGTTCTTGTTAATGAGTTTATGCTAACAAGAAATGTCGCCTATAGAGATCTTGCAGTCACGTGACCGGAAAGTACACAGCCGCCATCTTGTCGGTAAAAAACACGGCTGAATACTGCTGCACTCGTGTACAAAATGGATCAATTTCAACCGACGGACTACACGGCTCATTTTTCTAATGAACAGATAACTAGATATATGTCTAAAATAAACGATCTACAGATTAGTGACCCTTATCGATTACCGGACGGAGTTTTCACGACCGGATTTTGAACTGCCAGCGGAATACCCAGACGTGTATAATTACCTCATTAACTTTCCCTCGCTGTTCAGTGGTGAAGCACTGCGTGCTTATAAATCTCTGGACAGTTATCTGTACAGAAATTCAGGATTTGTCAGCCGCCCTTGGATGTGGCATCTTGTAAACAAGAAAATAACAATCCTCATTGGACGGGTAAGTCACTTAAGTATTGAGTATAGCACTGACCAGCCGATTATAGAATAGAATAGAATAAGGTAATTCCAGCTGTAATTCCAAATCGTCCGTCTTGTTTACCATGGATCTGGCGTTGGAGAGGTAGAGGCTTGGCAGTGGAGATTTGAGTGGCTGTTTTCTGAGCTTAGTCAACAGGCCGGCTCTGCCTGCAGCCTCGCTTTTGCTTCCTCTCCCGACGCCGCCTCCTTCGCCTGCCAGACCCGGTAACAATCCACGGAGACCCCGCTGGTCTCGCTATCTCGTCCGGAATGTTGTGCATGCGATGGAAATCGCTACAAACCGTCATTTTCTGCTGGAAACCAATGTCCAGTAAGTCCATACGGTTGTAGCGGATATTGAAGTCCGGTACAGACGAACAACACGCAAAAATACACACAGAAAACATAAAAAACGTGCACAGGTAGGGAGAGCTTGTAGCCGCAGCCATTGTAGTAGAATTGTATATAGTAGGGTTTTCCAGAAGGAAAGGTAGAAGTAGAAGGCGGAAAATGGCGTTTGACCGACAAGATGGCATCTGTTACAATCTGGATCGGCTGTGACGTCACATGCAAGATCTCTATTCTGTCGCTAGCTGATCATCTGCTAGATATTTGGTTAATTAGCAGTAAGCTTGTGTAATTAGAGCTCGACACAGATCTGAACTAAATCCTGACAGAGGACACACGGATGCTAAACTCATCTGACCTTGGGGTCCGGGCTATCGATTGTGTAGCTCAATTGAATGCTAATCTACCTCAACTTCGTAGCATATTATCGCATATCTTTATATACAATGTTGTTTCCAAAAAAGTTGGGATGCTGTGAAAAATGTAAATAAAAACAGAATGTGATGATTTGTAAATCATGGAAATCCTATTATTTCATTGAAAACAGGACAAAAGACAACGTATCAAATGTTGACACTGGTTTTATTTTAAATATATGCTCATTTTGAATTTAATGCTAGCAACAAGTTTCAAAAACAGTTGGGACAAAAGACTGAAAAAGTTTGCAGTGTTTAATAAAAAAAAAAAAAAGCCTGGTGGAACATCTAACAACTAATTCCATTAATTGGCATCAGGCTAGTCACGTGATGGGGCGTGGTTCACCGCTCTGTGAAAGATTGTGTGCGCAAACAGCGCAACAATTTAAGAATAACGCAATGTTCTCGATGTAAAACTGCAAAGAATTTGTGGATCGCATCATCTACGGTATCATTAAAAGATTCAGAGAATCCGGAGAAATCTCCGCATGCAAGAGACAAGGACGAAAACCAACACTGATATCGTGATATTATATTTTCATACTGTTTAATCTCTATGATGGTGTCACAAAATAAGATTGACAGCTTGAAACAATCACGTCTGATGCGTACATTTTTAGAGGAGATACACAGAAAATTTTAACCAAACCCGTGCGCTAAGTCAAATAGCTAGCTCGCGTTGTTAGCTAAAGTTAGTAATGGGCGTCATGGTAACGCAATACAATATCTGTATATTTTATGAAATAAATCAATAAGAAAATGACGCCCTTGTGTTGATATGCGCTAGCTAGTTTACTAGGAGTTAGCTCACGATACGGAGTAGTGATTTGAGATGGCAGGAGGATGGGGGAGCATTTCTTATTTGCATACTTATGCATATTCAGATCGTCTGTTTTTTTTTTAAAGGGGAAGTAAAGAAAATATTTTGTGTCTAATTCTGCAAATCTGTCAATTAAATGCAGCCTCATGGACTTCTCCCAACCGGTGGCCTTCGAGAATGCAGAAATTGGGCGGTGTCCTGATGTCGCCTCACGCCCTCCACATCCAACTCCAAGAAAAGAGGAGGAAAAAGAGGAGGAGGAAGTGAGCCCACCCAAATTGCCCACTTATACAGTGAGGCCACTGCTCCCACCTTCCACTGTACGTCCTGAGTGAGGCATTGTGGGTAAAAAAGTGGTGGTCGCCAGTGGGTTGGCGAACAGCTGCTGAGAGTAGAAGTGTGTGTGTGTGTGTGTGTGTGTGTGTGTGCGGCTATAAAAATGGAGCACTTTTCCAGGCCATTAGCCTCAAAGATGAGGTGACGACAGGAGTTATATATCGTGACGGATAGTGAGACAGAAGTGGAGTGAGATGGATGGCGAGAGAAAGAGAGTAAAAGCTAAGCTGTGCTTCCTCTTCACCTTTTCCTCCTCTCGACCTGACGCTAACAGCGCTAACGCTAATGCTGATTGTGCTGCTCTTGCTGCCTCATTTAGCAGGCTCATCACCTGAAATAACGTTTCCCACAAGCAACTCCCTGTTCACGACCGCTATGCCCACTCTGATCTCATTATAGGTGTTTTGCATATTCATTTGGCCACCATGTTGTTGTTGTTTGTTTGTTTTTTTCCCCTCTGTGCTGTAAAATCTGTAAAAATCTATCATTCCCTAACCAGCGAAATTCCTCTGCCAGATTAAGCTTGGCAGATCCGGATGTCATTTAGTGTAACGTGATGAATAATTAGGTAGGAAAGTTAACTAGCAAAACTTCTTTTGCTACATTAGCTTGGTACAGACAGCTAGACCGCATGTCTAGCATTAAAAAGTAATTAGCAAATGTATCCATTTGGTAAATTAGCCAATTTTTTTGCTGCAAGCATTATCGCTCTAAAAATGATTCGCTAAATTCGCAAGTAAACGCTAACTTGCTAAGTTAATTTGTTATAACAGTGAAACATTATTCGTTAAATATACAGCTAATTTGTTTTTCCTCAAATTAGACGCTTATCTAGTGTTAATTTAAAAAATCATTAGCTAGCTTATTATCTTTGCAAATGCCAGATAAACTAGGGTGACCAGATTTCCCGAGTCTGAAACCGGGACACTTTTGTGCGCGACCATGCTCGTGCACGCACACCTTTTTTTTTACGTAAACGTGACACTCAGAGAGGTGCTCTTATCATTTTGTTGAAGCTCACATTTATGAACATCTCACATGAAATAAAACAAACAGGCATTTTGTTATCTAGTAGCATAGTGGTATACAGATCAGTTAAATTATTGTCAGACAGCAGATGTTGTAATGGCTGAGAACAGGCCAGGCTATGTCCATAGGCCACATTTAAACTGATTTATTTCACCTGTTTGTGAGAACACCAAGAAGAATGCATATGCACATGTAGGCTATATCTCTACAATTGTACGCACTATAGCATGAACTTAAAAAGTAGATATGTGACCTCAACATAGCCTCGGTCAGAATCAACCTTACTAACCATTCCCCACAACTGAATGAATAAAGCAAGAAGATGTGGACAAAAGTGAACACTTTAATGGAAGCTGCAACAAGCTGTTCAACACAGCAATATGGCCAAACTGTCAGAATGGTGTGTTAAACAGAAACAAAAAAGAGACAAGTGATTTGAGAATATATACTACGGAAGCCGAGAGAGGCCCTTCATATAATCCTTTTTTTAATTCACCTTGTTATCCCGAGATAACGACATCATTAATTCAGGATCTCGAGAAAACAACACAACTAATTCGAGATCTCGAGAAAACAAAACAATTATTTCATGATCTCGAGTAAACAGCTGAGAAATGGTTCATTCAGGTGCGCCAAGAGACTTGCGATATGCCGACTTTGGGGCTATTTCTCATTCTGTATAGACGCAACTTTGGTCATTAGAATGTCTGGAATAATCGATCAGCTAATAAGGCAATATTTTGATCAGGGGTCGACACAGGCAGAGATTGCATTAAGTCTTTTAATAAGGGATAATTTCAAAATTAGTCCACGGCACCTCCGCAGAAGACTGGCCCGGCTTCGTCTCTACCGACGAAGATACAGTGATCCAGCTGAGATCTCGGAATAACGGTTTTGTTTTCTCGAGATCTCGAATTAGTTGTGTTGTTTTCTCGAGATCCTGAATTAATTATGTCATTATCTCGGGATAACAAGGTGAATAAAAAAAGATTATATGAAGGGCCGCTTGTGGCTTCCATAAATATACACTCAAACAAAACAGCAGTAAAGGAGGAGAGGGGCGACAGCCCGAGGAAAGCCCCCACAGGAGCGCACAGCATTTGCAGCATAGGCTACCCAACTCAGTACAAGAACAAAACACTTACAGTGTGTGCAGTCGGCTTTGTGCGCATTGTTCTGCACCTCTCGGAGGAAGGGGTAGGTGCCCTGTAAACCTTTGGAAAAGGTACATTTTCTTTTCGGCATAATTGCTGCGGCATTACTGCTGCTAGACAAAGAACATTCGCGCCAGTTAATGTTTATTTTATTGTTGCATGGCAACACGTTCTGTTGTCTGGAATAATGTGGCTAAATAAACCCCCATGCCACAGGGCCAGGGGGCAGTAACCAGGAAAGTTTGCGATTCCTGTCAATTCATCAAAATAGTAAATGCAGACATTTCTCCGCTAATGATTCCCACGCTGCTCAGTCGCAAACGTCGCGAGTGGCGAAAACCAGGACATATCCGTGTCCCGACAGACTTTTGTCGGGACTCGGGACACACAACCCCAAATCGGGACTGTCCCGGACGTCTGGTCACCCTAAGATAAACCTATCTATGCTAGGAAAGCTAGCAAATTTTCTTGCTATACCGTACAGTCAGTCATGTCCAGAAGTCTGAAAGCATGATCAGGAGCTTTTTTAAAATTTTTATTTTTTAAATTTCATCAGTGAATATAAGGACAGTTTGGCCAGTTAATATTTATTACAATATAAATTTATCAATAACATTTATAAATCAATCCTCGGGGTTAGGGTTTAGGGTTAATCATGGCGCTTGCTAGCAAACACAGGACAAAGGTGTGCTAGCTGTATATTTAATCAGATTAGCTGCTTAATATCAGATTTCTCGCTGCTAGTGAGGTAACATGAGTGTGTGATGTACTTGGCTAACAGGTGAACTACCACAGTGCTGTCTGTTCAAACGTTTCCGTTTGTAGTTTAAGAGTCTGTGATTTGGTTCCTCGGTGTGTCGGCCCTAATAAAGATGACCTTTGCTCAAAATAGCGCCATGATTTAAAAATATTTAGAAGTGTGTTTTATTGGCTGAAGGCACGACGGAGGACAATGCATTAGCGCATTAATAACTGATGAAATTTCAATGAAATTCACCGTTCCTGCTGTGCCTCTTGATTGATATCCATCAAACAGCGGTACTGCTATGCTAACACTCATACTTATCCACATGCACAGAAATACTGGATGCACAATTCATGAGGAACCAACAACAACAACAACAAAAAAACCCCGCAAACTTTTACAAAGGTGCTAAAGAAAGCAACTGGACTTGCTTGAAATCCTTGAAGACGTTCCAGCTCTCATCCGAAAGGCTTCTTCAGTTCTGTCTGACGAGTGGGGCGTTCCAGGTGTTTATCCTCTAGTGGACCAAGGAGAGTTCTTGAAGTCATATGGGATATGACCTGGATGACTGAGAACCTTCAGAGACGCTTTTAGAAAATGGGAGTGACACGTTTGTTCACGACTTCAGCCTGTATAAAAGTGGCTGAAAACTGAAGCAGGTATCTTGACGATGCCGTGGCTAAGTCAAATCCAGCGTAAAAGAGTCATCAAGAAGGTCAGCGAGGGATGTTGCCAGGTGTTTTGTTGTACATGAATCAACGATCAGTTGTCTTCATGTCAGGTTCAGTCCAGACACTCTAGAAGGCCTCGTGTTATGACATCTGTCATATGCGCCAACATCGTCTGCGTGCGTCGACTACTGCTCCTGAAGGAAGGAAACCTGAATGGCGTCCATCGCTCTGAATAAATTCTTCAGAAGACTGCACACCACCAGGGTGTGTATCAACTTCCTGAAACAAGAAAGTGTTCAAACTTTGCCATGGTCAACCTTCTCTCTGGATATGTCGCACATAAAATATCTGTGGGTCAATCCGGATCCACAGAAAGAAATTCAGAACCAGCACATGTTTAACAACATCCATCAAGGAATTCGGATATCCGCGTTGTTCATGCGATACAGGATTGATGCCATGTTGCGAGTTTGAAGGGGCCATACTCACGACTCAAATCTGTCCTGGGCACAGAATTACGCACCATTATTTTGTACAGTCGCTTGAATAAATCGATTACGGCCTTTCGATTTCATAAAATCGGTGAAATTTAGTTGCGTCTGAAATGTGGTGATTGTGATATCTGTTCATTTCTGTAATATCTCACAAAATATCAGGCCATTCTGTGTCTGGGAAGTTATTTAATTTGAGAGGATTAAAGCAAATAATGTGCATGAAATCGCGCAGTCGAGCAGACAGAGGAAGTCCGTGTGTGTGCGCATGCGCAGGTTTACCTTCTTCTTCTTCTTTTGGGTTTTACGGCAGCTGGCATCCACAGTGTTGCATTACTGCCATCTACAGGTTTCCCTTTGAGCGTGCACTGACAGTTATAACGTCTTTTCTTCTTGCTTTCTTTCAGGGCTTTGAACCGGTTCAAGGAACAAAAACGAAAACCGGGAACTTTTTCTATTTCACATGGAACAGAAACGAAACCAGAAACTTTATTATTTTTTATGTTCCGGAACAGAAACGCTTATTAAAAATAATGGTAACCGGTTAATACCGGTTTTTATTTCGTTCCTCAAAGTTTCTGTAGCCTACAAATAAAAAAGTCATTCTTCTCCTGCGCAAGTTTCTATGACCCGCTGGGGTTCACTTCCTGTGTGACGTTCGCTGATTGAATGGAGAGAGCGGGAAGGTGGACTACTAGTGAGTAAGTGCGTTACTGAGTGTCTGAGCAAAGAAGAGCCTGAACGATGCAACCTCCCTATTGGCTGTTTGTAAAAATGTATCAATTGTTGCCCTTCCCACGGGAATCATCGCGGGCTCGAGAGACGAGACCTGATGAGTTAGTTCGTTGGTAGCAGAACAAAATGTCTGGACACAAATCGGGTTTTCAGAAAAGGAAAGAAAATAAACGGAGGGTCGAAAATACAAAAAAGGAGGCAGAAAATGCAAAACGAGTTTTAAGGTAGGACAAATGGTTACTTTTCTGAGGCAGCCCGCCGTGGCTGCCTGCAGGCTTATTTATTATAGCCCATTTAGTTAAAATAGTTGATATAAAATGTTTATAGTTAAAGTTATGTGATGGTTGTCCTGATTTAGACTGTTTTTTTTGGGGGGGTGGGGTTGCGCGATGTTGCACCCGGGTCCAGATTAGGGCAGAACCGGCCCTGGCTACATTTCAGCTGTAGTTTGTTATGTATGTATGTACTTGCATAGATGTGTACTTGGTCTTCCAATATGGCGCCTAACAAAATCTCGCGGCGCGGTGACGTCATGCGGTAGCCCTCTATAGGGCCTGACTAGCCTTTGGTAACACACTAAACGAATTATCTTTCATTTTTGGCACTTTTTCTGTTTGTGTAGATGGGAAGACATACTGAGAATCCAAATCGCCAACATTTGAAATAATAATTGTTTTGAATTATTTCTTGTCTTATTTAATGAAGGTTGTAATAGAATTAGCCTACATTTGGCTTAAGCTGGATGAGACAGAGACATCATTTTATAGCCATTTGTTAAACAGCTGACAGGGAACGTAATTAACCGTTCCGGGAACGAAATTTTTTTGTTCTAACCGGTTCGGGAACGTCTATTTAATGGTGGAACCCAAAACCGGAAACGTTAAAATTCCGTTTCTGTTCGGAACGAACCAATAGGAAAAAAATTCCGGTTCAAAGCCCTGGTTTCTTTCTGTTACTATACTGTAGTCGCTCTTTCACGTTTCATTCGCACACTCACGTCCTCTATTTTTCTCTCCTGTTTCAAATTTGTATCCCACAATGCCCTGCGCGAACAGGGAAAGCCCACTACGTGATGTGATGCATGACGTAGTATCTTGTATTGCGTCATGGTGAAGCAGGAAAAAATAGCAGAGAATTTCGGGCCACGTGGAGATAAACTCATTAATTGTTCTATTTAAAAAAACGAATAAAATTGGAAGTCTGTGATTTGAATTCAGTAGCTTTCGGTCACTAAACAAAAATAATTGGGTGTCGGGAAAATTCTTTTTATGACCTACACTTGAAAAATCTGAAAGGCAGTCCAGATTTAATTGGCCGGTGTTGTGTGATATTATTCATTACATGTCATTACACTGGGGATTTGTTGTAATTTTGATATGTTTCACAAGATCATTTGGGCTCCATAAAACCTTGCGGTTTTTTTGTTGTTCAGTATGTTTTAACAAGAACTGTAGAAGCATCCCGAATGTTAATGTCTTATTCAGCCATATTAGCAAAAAAAAAAAAAGTAGTAATCTTTTTATAAATCGCTGCCTTTTCACTCAGGAATTAACTTCCTTTGTCTAACCCCCCCCAAAAAACCTCCAATGTGTTGCAGCAGCAGTGTTTAACAGCAGAATGTGTCCATGTTGTGTACTCTTTCGCCATCTAGGGGCAAACTACAGTACTGCACCTATAATCCACATGTGTTCCAGAGACACACGTGTTCAGAACTTTCCACACGAACAGTTGAATATTGTACCCTGTCCACACTAGGGATTTTGTACCGATACGAAACTACTTTCGTACCACAACACCTGTCCACACTAGCAACTATACCGGTACTGTAGCGGTATAACTGTATCGGTACAATGTATGGGTTTCGTACCGGTACAGTATCGGCACTGTAGTGCTTCGCTGTAGTGTGGACAGATGAAGCGGCTCTGTATCGATACAAATATAATGCGCAAAGTCACACACCTCAATCGATGTCTTCGCTGAATAAAATAGTGAAGAACGGAGATTCGTTTTCTTTGTTTCTTTCTCAACTGCCTCGCGCGTTTTATACGATTCGACCGAATAAATGACCACCAGAAATCCAGACTGTACATTGACAACAAAAAGCACACGCACGTTGTTTCATCCGCCATATTCTCGGAACGAAGTTACTCGGTAACCTCGGAAACATTTCGCGCACGCGCATTTCATTTCAACTACCGTGAAAGAAAACCGCAAACATTTCTCGCTAGTGTGGACAGATGCACTAAACTGTACCGGTATACTTTGTATCGATACAGTTATACCCACGGCTTTGAACCAGAATTTTTTTCCTATTGGTTCGTTCCGAACAGAAACGGAATTTTAACGTTTCCGGTTTTGGGTTCCACCATTAAATAGACGTTCCCGAACCGGTTAGAACAAAAAAATTTCGTTCCCGGAACGGTTAATTACGTTCCCTGTCAGCTGTTTAACAAATGGCTATAAAATGATGTCTCTGTCTCATCCAGCTTAAGCCAAATGTAGGCTAATTCTATTACAACCTTCATTAAATAAGACAAGAAATAATTCAAAACAATTATTATTTCAAATGTTGGCGATTTGGATTCTCAGTATGTCTTCCCATCTACACAAACAGAAAAAGTGCCAAAAATGAAAGATAATTCGTTTAGTGTGTTACCAAAGGCTATTCAGGCCCTATGCATTGATAGGCTAACAGAGGTTAACGTCATTTAATGTTCGCGAGCCTCTCATTAACGTGGACAAATATATTGATATGGTGTTTGAAATTGACGTTTTTGAATAACGACAGACTGCAATATTTACCTCTTATTTAAGATGTGGAGACGTGATAGTAGTCCACCCTCCCGCTCTCTCCGTTCAATCAGCGAACGTCACACAGGAAGTGAACCCCAGCGGGTCATAGAAACTTGCGCAGGAGAAGAATGACTTTTTTATTTGTAGGCTACGGAAACTTTGAGGAACGAAATAAAAACCGGTATTACCATTATTTTTAATAAGCGTTTCTGTTCCGGAGCATAAAAAATAATAAAGTTTCTGGTTTCGTTTCTGTTCCATGTGAAATGGAAAAAGTTCCCGTTTTTCGTTTTCGTTCCTTGAACCGGTTCAAAGCCCTGGTTATACCACTTTCATGCCGGTATATATGTGAACACAGCATTACACGCTCAACTAACTGACAGAGAGTTTATAATTTGATTGACATTCTGTTCATCCAATCACGCAGGTTTCGTGTGCGGCGGAGGCGGAGCCTGAAGTGCTGGGTTTAGCGAAACAGTTTGGTCTCTCGAGGAACAGCCACATGGTGTTCGAGTTTGACGACAGGAAGGTGAAGAACAGGTGAACGCAAATCATCAGATCCTAATGGGTTTCCTTTTCAGACAGGATCCCAAGTAGAACGCTTTTAGGATGCGGAGAACTTTGTTGATGAGCTCCTGGATTTAGCGTGGTGTGGCAGCGGGGGCGTGGCCAAGCGTCGGTCTGTGACCGGAGGGCGGAGTCAGGGAAGGTAAGTGGCAGAATCACTGCACCTGAGGTTAATTAATGTGTTTGTGTGTCTTCCCCAGTGACCACGCCCTACCGTATTTAAGCCACTGTAGCAGTTCGGATGGATGGGTGGGTGGAGCACAGAAGGACGGCAGGCCAGAACTGAGTTCACAAAACTCTTTTATTTTCACTTTTCAGCGTACTTTCACTCTCTCAGCCACACACACTCCAGTCGTCTGGTTGGGGAGAGAGCTCCCTCTGCTCTCGCTCTCTCTCCTTAAATAGGGCGTGGTCACTGGGGAAGACACACAAACACATTAATTAACCTCAGGTGCAGTGATTCTGCCACTTACCTTCCCTGACTCCGCCCTCCAGTCACAAACCGACGCTTGGCCACACCCCTGCTGCCACACGTGGTTTTTCGGATCGTTACACCAAGTTCTTGGCGATTCTAATAAACTGGAAGCCGTATCACCATGGTAACATGTAGCAATCCATTCAGATGTTTACTCGTAAACCTGTTTCTGTGTGTTTTTAAGCCTGACCATCGAGTTTGAGCTGAGGACGGAGGCCGATTCGGGTTTGGTGTTGTATATGGCCAGAATAAATCACGCCGACTTTGCTACGGTGCAGGTGAAGGAGGGAATGGCTCACCTGAGCTACGACCTCGGCAGCGGGAACACGTCTGTCAGCGTTCCACGCATCATCAATGACGGACACTGGCACAAGGTTCAGCGTTAACATTACAGTGCACCAGGCTAAACTGGTCGCTAAACCGGTAGCCATTATTTGTTCGCGACATTCGCTGACATTAGCTTACCGTATATTGGCTTGAGTGCTAAACTAAAGAAGAAAACTTCACACACTGAACATGTCGTAGCTGATTAACTGCATTTAGACGTTTGATCTTGTGTGTGTGTGCAGATTAAGATACGTAGGGATAAACAGAGAGGCATCCTGACGGTTGATAGCCGTTACATCAAACACACCGTGAGCCCGAAAAAAGCCGACATCCTGGATGTGGTGGGGAAGCTGTACGTGGGGGGTCTTCCTCTAAACTACACCACCAAGCGTATCGGACCGGTACTGCACACACACGCATGCATGCATGCACACACAGAGCAGTAAATATTTTTGTGAAATTTCAGTAAATTGCATAAAATGTTTTTACTAAAATGCATTTTTGGAATAATTTTATATTACAAATAACTGAATTAATTACAAACATTCTCGCATTGCTGTGTGTGTGTAGGTGGTGTACAGCATTAACGGCTGTATCAGAAACTTCCAGATGACAAACGGGCCGCAGGACTTAGAGAATCCGAGCTCCAGCTACCGCGTCGGCTCGTGTTTCAACAGAACGCAGAGCGGCTCGTACTTCAGCGGTACAGGATATGCGAAAGCAGGTTAGAGCGAGCTGTGTTCCAAATCTCTCTCACACAGCACTAATAAAGTGTGTGTAAGAATTAGGGCTGTAACGATATGCGTATCGAAATCGAAATCGCGATACGCAGAGCCACGATCCGTATCGCGATACAAGAAGGCAGAATCACGGTACACCCTTTCAAACTTCTCCTCAGCCCAAAAA
This sequence comes from Neoarius graeffei, assembly GCF_027579695.1. Classification (NCBI taxonomy): domain Eukaryota; kingdom Metazoa; phylum Chordata; class Actinopteri; order Siluriformes; family Ariidae; genus Neoarius; species Neoarius graeffei. Next base: position 3,660,589 of record NC_083570.1, read on the forward strand.
CAGAGGCGCTTCCAAACTTCAATTTATGAATACTTTACTTTTTATTTAAATTACATTTTAAACTTACTTAAATTACTTTTATTTTTTTATATCTATTAGTAAGTCGTTTTTTCGCCGACCTGCAACAATCTTCTGCGAGTCACGCAACGTCCACACTCGCCACTGGCAGAGCATTCTTTTAAGCGGTCGCCATTCTGGTTGCGACGCGGGGAGCGAATCTGTAAACAAGCAGCTCATTGGCTGGCTAGGTGTGCCACAAGCCAATCACAATCACTTGACCGGAAAGGCATGCAGTGTTGCCAGATTGGGCAGGTTTAGGTGCTTTTTGGCTGGTTTTGAACATATTTTGGGGTGGAAAACGTTAGCAATATCTGGCAACACTGAAGGCATGTCTGCTTGGGCGTTAGCGGCAGTTACATTTTGACACGCGAGCAACGTTTCACTATAAAAATTCCGTAATTTCCATCTGTTTTCCGCGATCACAGAAAATCATTGGCCCTATGAGAGTGAGACAGTGAGAGAGCCACCCCTCCCCCCCCAAAAAAAAAATCTTAACGGATTTACACGATTTGGAAAAATGACTTTTTCAGAACCGAAAAAAACAGAGCTTCCGGCTCAACAGTATTATTTTGAGAAATAAAACAGTCTTTGGATATACATTTGTTCATTTTTGCATACATATTACTCATTCTCTGCAGTGGTCTGAATTATTTGTTATTAAATAGTTAATGTAAGTAAGTAAATGTTAATAAGTCAAATTTACTACTTTAAAAAAACATTTAAAAAAAAATCGTGGGTGTATCGAATCGTGGGTCAAAAATCGCGATACGAATCGAATCGTGAGTTGGGTGTATCGTTACAGCCCTAGTAAGAATAGCACGTCATCTTATAAAGCCACGGCTGCGTCTCAAACCACAATAACGTTTCTACAGTGAGCACCTACAGAGTCGGGAACGACGTGACGGTGGAGATGGAGTTCCGCACCAGCCGCAGCACCGGAGTTCTGCTCGGAATCAGCAGCCAGATAATGGACGGATTCGGCATCGAACTCGTCAGCGGCAGGGTGAGAGAGGGAAAGTGTGAAAGGAGGAAAAGAGAGGAGGAAGGAGGAAAAATGACAGAATTTAAGAGTAAGAGTTAATTGTGTTCCGTCTATCTTTCTCTTCCTGTCGATCTCCCCAGGTCCTCTTCCATGCTGATAACGGAGTGGGGCGTGTCACGGCCATCTCCGAGGGGCTGGAGCTTTGTGATGGACAGTGGCATTCCATCACCGCCCACAAACTGAAGCACCGCCTCGAGCTGATTGTGGACGGCAAAAAATCCGAAGCTGCCAGTCCAGATGCTAGCTCCGCCTCCGCTGACACCAGTGACCCTATCTACGTGGGCGGATACCCTGGTGCGTCAATCAAACCGTTGCTATGGAGGTTAAAATTGAGCTCTGTTAGATCGGGTGTGGAAAAGCTTCGATTTTATTGTATGTTATAGACTGAGACACACGCTAGTCAAGACCTAACACGAAACCGGTGCACAAAATTGGATAACCAAACAAAACGATGCACCGCATGGAGCTTGTTACCATGGAAACCATTGTGAACCTGCAACATAGATTTGCGAGTTTCTGCAAATTTAATACCTGCCCTTCATTTCAATTTATACAGTCTGTGTTCCTGAAGTGACTTTCAGGCAGGTGATATGTACATCAATTGATTTGCATGGACTCCGCCCACCAGACATAAACACCACAAAATTACATATTCATGTAGACAAACACGCAAAACAGAGGTGGGATTTTTCTCAGATGAAAGTTAATGATTGATTTTGTGTTTCGTGTGTGTGTGTGTTTTACAGAGGACCTGAAGCAGTTTGGTCTGACCGTCAATACTCCGTTTAAAGGCTGCATGAGGAACATAAAGCTCATTAAAGCAGGAAAAGTTCTGGAGGTTCAGCTCAACAAAGCACTGGAGATCAAAGGAGTCCAGCCTCTCACCTGTCCTGCTGCCTAGACACACACACACACACACACACACACTTATTTCACAACTTGTCATCAGGAAGTGATTCAGGTCTGAAGAAACACCAAAGAAATCTTTTATGCAGTAGAAGCAAACGAACCCAAACCCAACCAGCCAAATATGCAAAATGCAATTGATTTTATTTTATTTACACGCCGTTGTTGATCTTTCACCTCTTTCCATCTCCACACCATTGAATCTCAGCTGCCGAAGAAAACAGAAAGAATTATTCTCCAGTATTCTTTATGCATCCTTGTTTTTTTTTTTTTTTCTTTTTCTCTTTTATTTTTTGTAGTCCCACACTTGGCCTCCATGTTGCAGTGATTTTTAAATAAACACGCTTCTCATAACTTGCTAATGTGCCTAATGATGAATGCAGCCCAGTGTGAAATCTGTCGTTCACTGATTTATTATTACTAGCAGTAATTTTGGACGAGGTTTGTGGAGCTATAGCCACAACTTTGTTCCGACACTTCAGCGGATTTGTACTTTACGTGACTATCAATAAACTTACTGTTTGTGCTTTTACTTTTCATTTCATTCCATTTACACATTTTAAGATCATGACACACTCCATCATATTTCTGTGCATTTATTTTTCAGTGTCGTTTATCAGCTGGATATAAAACTTACAGAGCTGGACAAAGAACCCAGCTTCATTACTTAAAGGTGGGGTATGAGAATTTTTTCAGGAGTATTTTTTACCATATTGCTTGAAAAGCTCCTCACACCCATGTTGCAAGCAGTACAATAGAAGGTTTGACCCAAAAACGAAATATTTTAATCCAGTCTACAGTGTAAAATAAAGGAAAAACGCCATCCAATCATATCGAGGTACCACCTCAAAATGATTGGATACTGACACGTCAATCAGACTGAAGCCCGCGAGCAGTCCGGCCCGTGTGTGTGTGTGTGTGTGTGAGAGAGCGAGCAGCCAGGATTTTCTCAGTGCGCTCCCTCCAAACAACATGGATTTACGCGAAAACGGAAGGAGATATTCACAAAATTCTTTCACAGTGAGTGCCACAAGGCTCTCCTGAACACACTGATGTAATTTTTTTTGTCTGTAGTGTAAAAAATGAGGTCACTAGAGCGAGTTAAAAACGAGTGACTTTTCTGCCAAGTTTTATAATGGCAGTCTATGTGGCTGCGCGGCTGTGCTCTCCTCACTTTCAGGCTTCTCATTCAAAAACTGCAAGTCCTATCGTGTAGGTAGACACATTGTGTGAATCAGGACAAGTGTGGCTACTACTTTTGAGAAAATTATGTGTGTGGAGTGAAAACTGGGGCTGAAAACAGTTTAAATGAGAAAGTTTGAGCTATTTTTCCAAGCTCTCTACACTCTCCACTAGTGTGTAACGCAATAGACACCCATTATAAAAGGCTGATTTTCTCAGGCTTTATAAGGGGGAGGAGGGGTGGAGACGCGGGGGGTGGGAGCATGGCGAGGGCGGGCGGGTTTCTTTTCAAAATATGGCTTGCGGGAACCGTTATTCCAAAATCTCATACCCCACCTTTAAGTCAAAGTACAGATCCCACTGATCAAATGTTACTCCGATACAAGTGAAAGTTCTCCAGTCAAATTTTTACTTAAGTACTGCAGTACTTGCTTTTAAAAATACTTAAGTATTAAAAGTACATTTTCTGTCAATGCATCGTTGTATTATTGCCACAACGCTTACAAAACCTAATGCCTCTGAAACAACCGACTGGATTTACAAAATGAACGCATGCTGTGCCATCATGGTGGTTTGATGTTAAGCTAGCTAGTCAGTGAAGCTCCACCTGACATGCGAGCAAACTCTTTTCAAACTCGAAATCATATTGGGTAGCTAACGCTACTAGAAAAGAAAGATTTCTACATTCTGTTTATTTGGCAAGATTATGCTAAAACATTTCTGAAAACACTTCAGATAAGTTAACGTTATTCATGTTAGCGTAACTCCGTTTTTACATGCTAACTAATAGTGTCCACATGAACTAGCTATGTGTTAACCTTAGCTGTGGACAAGGCTACAGCAACTCATCTCATCTCATTATCTCTAGCCGCTTTATCCTGTTCTACAGGGTCGCAGGCAAGCTGGAGCCTATCCCAGCTGACTACGGGTGAAAGACGGGGTACACCCTGGACAAGCCGCCAGGTCATCACAGGGCTGGCTACGGCAACTTGGCAGGCAAATCCATAGAAAGTCATGTGACTAACCAGACTGCATAGCTACGTTTGCAACGTTATTGCTAGCTCTAAAAGCACAGACAACTTCATTGCAAGCTTTCTCTTGGATTAAAATGTCTTCACACCTCAATATGCTTCCGCAGGTTGGATGGCAAGTTTTTGTAGGCTGTGATGTGGTTCATTTTAGACAAACAAAGCAAACATTTAAAATGAAACAAATCTTTAATCCTTTCAGAAAACTGGAACATGGGTTCATGGGCCATGGGTGCGTGCATTCCTCAGAAGAACCATCTCCTTCCATTCTGCCATCAACTGATCTTACTTTACTTTATCCATCCACTTCTACCTCTAGGGTGTCGTGGGAAGGTGGAGATGTCAGTCCTTTGCTAGCTGCATGGTCTGCTGCAGTGTCATTCTATGGTTCCGAAGAATGTCTCCGACTCCGTCTATCCATCTGCGGCAGGGCCTTCCTCTGGCTCTGTAGCCAGAGTACCTGGTGTTATAGGCCTGCAGGGCTGGATGGTTGGGTGGTGTTCTCATCAAGTGCCCGAACCATCTGAGCTGCTGCTGTGCTATATGCTGGCCGACAGGAGTGGCACTGACCGTCTTCCTTATTTGTGCCCAAATCCAGAATCCAGGGACACATGTCTGCCCTGGGGCATTTTGAGTTATTGACAGATTCAGAAAGTACAGTTTCTAATCTTTCCAATGATGCCTTCCATGTGGAGATCTGACAATATTTGAAGAATGTGTGGCCTTTTGAAAGTGTATACTTCTTAAAACAGAAAAGGGAGAAAATCGCCCTCAAAGTTTTCCATCTCAGCTACTCTGGGTGTAGGGCGGGCACATAATGGTGCTCATTTGCATGATATTAAGGAAAGCCCTACCCCCTACTAGCTAGCACGATACTACTTTCATGTAAACAAAGATCACCACGTCAATTTTCCTTCCATGCAAAGTATGCCCAACACAATTATGAAGTACAAAAATAAGTCCTAAAGTATACTTTAACGTTTTGTGGTTGAAAAATTACTCACACCGTAAGAAAGATAGCACGATGATAACACAACTAACACAACGCTAGTTTCATGTTAAGCCTCGGTCACAACCAGCTGTACGTGCTCCTACGGCCGGTCTACATGCAAAAAATGCAAGAAACGCACGGAAGGCGTGCGTGAAACGCATGAGAGCGCGCGTGTGATGTGCTGATTTTCGAGCCGTAGACCGGCCGCAGAGGTTCTTCTCTCCGTTACATGCAAAAATAACCACACAGCCTTAGATTAATAAACTTACCCCATCAGAAAGAGAAACTGCACCTTGCACACACCAATGCCTCTGATGGAATGTAATCCTAGCTTCCTTGAAACGGCGCCTTGCACACACCAATGCCTCCAATGGAATGTAATCCTAGCTTCCTTTTGGTTGGGTTTTTTTTGCTAGAAATGATCATCTCTGATGTAAAAACCGTGTGTCTGTTTGCTCCATGGTGTTTTGCTCCGCTGTGCTCTGTTTAGCTTGCTCATTCCATAGTGAAATTACATGCCTGTATTCAGGTTAAGTAGCCATGTGCTCAGCTCGTATCATGCAGCTGATTGGCGAAAAAAATAAACAAAAGACTGAAATCATCATGTGAATAGCCCATATGGTAATTTACCCACACCCCCCAGCAGGCTACAGTCCTGACAAAAACGAGACAATTTGCAACAAAAAATGTATGCTTTTCCAACAAAACAATCTATTATCTGAAATACTGATTGCATTCTTCAAGATCTCAACTTGCACATGATGGAAAAAAAACAAAAATCACAAATTTCAAAAAAAAATGCTTCTTTTGCGATTATCTCGGATTCGTTTCGGCCGACATGCATCCCTGGATTTGGTGAGGCATCACATTTCTTCATTCCTGATCTTATCCATTCTGTTTTTTCTGGCTGCTCTCCGGAGGCATCGCATCTCGCATACTGTGAGTTTTCTCTGCCGGGCCTTATTGAGAGTCCATGTCTGGCATTGGTAGGTGAGAGTGGGGATGAAGATAGTGTTAATCAGACTGGCTTTGGTTTCCATTGGTATGTTTGGGTGCTTCAGGAGGGGTGCTAGTTGGTAGCTGACTGTGTTTGCTTTTTGAGTTTTTCCAAAAACTCTTTATTAGCACTTTTCAGTGACTATGTTACACTCTCCCAGCCACACGCACATACACACATAAGTCATCTGGTTGGGGAGAGAGCTCCCTTCCTCTGCTCTCTCTCTCTCCTTTTATAGGGCGCGGTCACTGGGGAAGACACAAACACAGGTTAACTCACATCAGGTGTGATTCTGCCACTTACTTTCCTTGACTCTGCCCTCCATTCACAGACCGACACTTGACCACGCCCCCGCTGCCACATACCCCCACCGCCCGACTCAGGCCAGGGAGCCGTCCAGCCTGCAGCCGACTCCCCCCGATGGGAGAGGAAGTCTGCCACGACCATCTGTGGCCCCGGCCTGTGGATCACCTTGAACTTAAACGGCTGGAGTGCCAGATACCAACGGGTGATCCGCGCGTTGGCATCCTTCATGTGGTGGAGCCACTGGAGGGGCGCATGGTCCGAACAGAGGGTGAAAGGGCGTCCCAGTAGGTAGTAGCGGAGGGCGAGGACTGCCCACTTGATGGCAAGGGACTCCTTCTCTATAGTGTTGTAGCGGCCCTCATGCACTGACAGCTTTCTGCTGATGTACAGCACGGGACAATCCTCCACCTCCTGGGACAGAACAGCCCCCAGCCCCCTGTCCGATGTGTCCGTCTGAAAAACAAAGTGGAGAGTGAAGTCAGGGGAGTGTAACAGTGCCCCCCCATACAGTGCAGCCTTTACCTCAGAGAAAGCCCGCTGGCATTGCTCTGTCCACTGGACCGGATCTGGTGCCCCCTTTTTAGTGAGATCAGTCAGCGGGCTGGTGATGTCCGAATAATTAGGTATAAACCTACGATAGTAGCCAGCCAGCCCCAGGAACTGTCTCACCCCCTTTTTGGTCTTGGGCCTCGGGCAGGCCGCAATCACTGCTGTCTAATTAATTTGGGGACACACCTGCCCATTGCCCAAGTGGAAGCCCAGATACTATACTTCCACCCGCCCAATCGCACACTTCTTTGGGTTGGCTGTGAGACCCACTTGCCTCAGCAACCTAAGGACGACCCTTAGATGTTGCAAATGCCACGGCCAGTCATTACTATAGATTATAATATTGTCCAGGTATTCAGCTGCATAGGTGGCATGGGGGCGGAGGACCCTATCCATAAGCCGCTGGAACGTAGCGGGCGCCCCAAACAGCCCAAAAGGAAATGTGACAAACTGGTGTAAGCCAAGCAGTGTGGAAAAGGCCATTTTCTCTCGGGATAATGGCGTCAAGGGGATATGCCAATATCCCTTTGTCAAATCCAGTGTCGAATAAAAATGAGCTGTGCCTAGTTGATCAAGCAACTCGTCAATACGAGGCATTGGGTATGCATAGAATTTAGACACCGCGTTGACTTTTCTATAGTCCACACAGAACCGGACCGACCCGTCAGCCTTGGGAACCAAGACCACCAGGCTGCTCCAGTCACTGTGGGACTCCTCAACGATGCCTATGTCGAGCATGGCCTCGAGTTCTTCCCAAACCACCTTTTTCTTGTGTTCGGGCAGCCTGTAAGGGCGGCTGCGCACTACCACCCCGGGGGCGTCTCAATGTGGTGTTCTATGAGGTGGGTGCGGCCGGGCAGGGGTGAGAACATGTCCGAAAATTTGGCTTGCAACTGAGCAACCTCCATGAGTTGGGTCGAGGAGAGGTGATCTCCACAGGGGACCAGAATGGTAGTCAATGTTCCCTTTTGAACCTCCGGCCCCAGCTCCACCTTCTCTGGAACCAACTACACCAACGCCACGGGGACCTCCTCATTCCAAAGTTTTACCAGATTGAGGTGGTAAATCTGTAACGCCCCACCTCTGTCCGTTCACCTCACCTCATAGTCGACATCCCTGACTCACCGTGTGACCTCAAAGGGTCCTTGCCACTTGGCGATCAATTTGGAGCTCGACATGGGCAACAGCACAAGTACTTTATCTCCCGGTGCGAACTCCCTAAGGCGTGTGCCCCTGTCGTACAGGCAGACTTGTCATTCTTGGGTCTGCCACAAATTCTCCTGGTTTAGGTGTGTGAGTGTGTGGAGTTTTGCGCACAGATCGATAACATATTGAATTTAATTTTTGCTTGTTGAAGGTCCCTCGTCCCAATTTTCCCGCAGTACATCTAGAATGCACCGCGGTTTATGCCCATATAATAATTCGAATGGGGAGAACCCCATGGAGGCTTGTGGGACATCTCGCACTGCGAATAACAGGGGCTCGAGCCATTTATCCCAGTTGCGTGCATCCTCGCTTATGAATTTTTTTATTATATTTTTGAGGGTGCGATTAAACCGTTCGACTAAGCCGTCCATTTGTGGGTGATAAACGCTGGTGCGGATCGGCTTAATTCCCAGTAACCCATGCAGTTCACGCAGTGTGCGTGACATAAACGTAGTGCCTTGATCAGTCAGAATCTCTTTGAGGATTCCAGCTCAGGAGATGACGCAAAAGAGTGCTTCCACAATACCACGTGCTGAAATATTGCGAAGAGGCACTGCTTCCGGATATCGTGTTGCATAGTCCACCAGAACTAAAATAAAGCAATACCCTCGTGTTGACTGATCTAATGACCTGACGAGATCCATCCCAATTCTTTCAAACTGGGTCTCGATTAATGGTAGAGGGCGCAAAGGCGCTTTTGGAATGGCCGCTGGATTTACTAACTGCCATTCGCGGCATACCGTACACCACCTACGGACATCGCCGCGAATCCCTGGCCAATAGAACCGGGCCATTATTCAGGCTAGTGTCTTATCCTGCCCTGGGAAGTGTCCAGCCATGGGATTAAAGTGAGCCGCCTGGAATATAAATTCCCGGCGGCTCTTAGGGATCAAAAGCTGTGTGATCGGCTCCTTAGTCTGAGTGTCCTACGTCACTCGGTATAATCTATCCTTAATAATGGAAAAATAGGGGAAGGACGGGGTGGCATTTGGCTGGAGCGTTTGACCATCGATTACTCTCACCTGGTCAAATGCATGCTGCAGAGTCTCATCTCGCGACTGCTCTAACGGGAAATCCGCAAGGGATTCCCCGAGAGATGGAGGAAGAGCCTGCTGCTCCTCACTCTGACGTGGTGATGACGTAGACGGCTCTGTGACAGCTGCTCCCACCAATGCCACACCGGGACCTCCCCCTGCTGAACTATGGCAGGCCCCACTCTTCACTAAATGAGTCATTAATTCCCGAAATCCCAGCCAATCAGTCCCCAAAATTATCGAGTGGGTAAGGCGAGGATTAACCGCTGCCTTTACGCTAAATTTCTCCCCTCGAAATAGAATGTGGACCGACACTAAAGGGTAGTTGTGAACACCCCATGCACACACAACACCTTCACCAATTGTGCTCTCCCCAATGCCTCATCTTGCACCAGGCTTTTGTGGATTGAGGTCTGATTACAGCCGGAGTCCACCAAAGCCTGATATGTATCCCCTTGGATACTCACCAGTATGCGATACGCTCTGGCCTGATCGAGGGTGGTCCCTGGCGTGTCGGGGATCTGGACCACTGCGCCCACCTCCATTGCTGAGCACTGATGCTGGAGGTGCCCCGGCTCCCCGCAGCGCCAGCAAACCGGCCTGGGCTCTCTCTCTGCACCGGCGTTCTGGAGCTTACTCACCTGAGGGGGGGAGAGACAGACATGGAAGTGGGAAACGGGAGGGCACTGCGGATGTGGCGGGCTGGCTGGGGTGGAGCCGGCCCCCGCCTCCGTGGTGGGGGAACGGGGCGAGGACGAGGAACAGAAGGGGGGGAGAGAGAGAGAGAGGAGAGGGGAGAAGAGGAGACATGCTGTCCTGCCATCGGAACAGCCGCCAAATCGTCCTCTGCTAGCTCGATGGCCTGATCCAGCGACGTCGGGCGATGGCACTGGGCCCACTCCGCTGCTCCTTCTGGAAGTCAGTCGATGAACTGTTCCAGTGCCAACAGATCGACGATTCCCTCGGCATTGCGGTTGTCAGCCCTCAGCCACCGCTGGCAGGTGTCCCAGAGTTGCTGGCCAAGCGCGAATGGCCGCCCGACCTCCTCTAGGCGCAGACTGTGGAAGCACTGTCATTGTTGTTCCGGGGTGCGCCCCACATGCTGGAGGACGGCCCGGCAGAGGTCTGCGTAGACCAGCCGGTTGTCGGCGGGGAACTGTAGCGCGGCCAGTTGCGCCTCGTCCGTTAGCAGGGAAAGGAGGTGCGCCACGCGCTGTTCCACCGACTAGCCCCAGGCCTCTGCTGCTTGCTTGAAGAGCATGAGGAAGGCCTCGGGGTCGTCGTGCGGGCCCATGTTCATTTGGGTGAGGTGGGGAGGGCCTGCAGCGGTGGAGGTGGTGGACCCCACCGACGCGAGGAGGTGCTGGAACACCTGACGATCTTCCTGCTGCGCCAGCACCAGGGCCTCGAACCTTTGCTCCTGCTCCTTCCGGAGGGCGGCCAGCACCTGGTGCTGGCTCTGTTGGGCCGTGGCAAGGGCATGGATCAGGTTCTTGAAGGGGGAGGACTCCATGGGGCTGTTCTCCTCTGTGCTCTGAATCCCGGGTTTCAGCACCACTGTAAGAATTAGAGCGGGTGGGTGGAGCACAGAAGTATGGCAGACCAGAACTGAGTTCCAAAAACTCTTTATTAGCACTTTTCAGTGACTATGTTACACTCTCCCAGCCACACGCACGCACGCACACAAGTCGTCTGGTTGGGGAGAGAGCTCCCTTCCTCTGCTCTCTCTCACCTTTTATAGGGCGCGGTCACTGGGGAAGACACATAAACACAGGTTAATTCACATCAGGTGTAGTGATTCTGCCACTTACCTTCCCTGACTCCGCCCTCCATTCACAGACCGACGCTTGACCATGCCCCCGCTGCCACAGTGATATTTAGTTCTTTGGAAGTGCGCCCTACTGACATGACCTCAGTCTTTTCTATGCTGATCTTCATTGCCTGCTGCTCACAACTGCTGGTTAATCTGTCCATGTGTTTTTGCACCAGCTCTTTGTCCTCGTTCATAATGCTTTGGTCATCAGCAAACAGTAATTCATTCAGTGCCTGGGGATCTATCTTGGCATCTTTGGTGATCTTGTCCATATGAAAAGTAATGGTGACAGCACACAGCCCTGTCTCACTCTGGTCCTCACTTTAAACCAATCTGTGAGTCCGCATGTGGTCCGCACTGCAATTTGACTGTTGTTGTAAATCGCTCTGATGTTGTCAAGGAGTTGTCTTTTCACACCATACCATTCCAATGTCCCCCAAAGCTTGTTTCTGTCCACTCTATCGAATGCCTTCTCTTGATCTATGAAGACCAGATGTAGTTGTTCTTGGTACTCACAAGCTCTTTCACAGAGTTGTTGAAGGGACTCTTCAATGTGTATTTCCTGTGTGACTGAGAAGGAAAATACCTCTATAGGTACCACAGTCTTTCTTACTCCCTTTCTTCTTCCATATGGGGACTATTATTGCTCTCTGCCAGTCATCTGGAGCACATCTCTCCTCCCATACCTTCTGGAATATGCTTGTGAGCCACTTGATGGCAATGTCTCCACAGGCAATGATGGTCTCTGTGGTGATTTCATCAACTCCTGCAGCCTTGTTCTTCAGACTTTGCCTGACTGCTTTCCGGACTTCTTCTTCCTGGATGTTTGGTTCTGTGTAGTCTGGGTATCTGTGGCTGAAGTGTGAGTTGATGTTGTTTTCTACATTGGGGTTAAGTAGAACTCTGAAGTAGTTCTCCCATCTCTGTCTGATTTTGGCCTCCTCATACAGAGGGTTTCCATCATGGTCGTTTATTATGGAGGTGGGGTTGTATGGTTCCTCTTGGAGTCTCATAGCTTTCATGCTCCTGAAGAACTCTTGTGGTGACCTTTTGTACAACTCACTTAGCTCCATACCGTAGGTGTTCCAAGAGGTGTTCTTTGCATCCCTCACTGCTCTCTTACTGTTTCGTCTTGCGAGTCTATACTTCACATAGTCCTCCTCTGAATGTGACTTGACCCATGTCTTGTATAGCCTCTTCTATCCACTTATACCATGTTTGTCTGTGACTGGGACGGTGTTGGAAGAAAGTGTTTGTGATGACGAGCTTACAGTATGTTCTGCACAAAGGCTCAAAAGTTGGTGCCCGTTGTAGTTGCACTGTGCGTTGGGGTCGCTGTAGGGACCCAAATATGCTGTCCAGGGGTCTCTTCTTTTTCCTACTGTACCCTGCCATTTAAGTCACCCATCACAACAACATCCTCTTCGACTGGTACTTGGCCAAGGTTTTCTGACAGTTGTTCAAAGAAATCATCCTTTTCCTCATCTGTGTATGAGTCGTTACATGGCGTATATACCTGAAAGTAATTGGTGGTTCTGCTTTATCAACTGATCTTGTTCAAATAATGCTGCTGAGAAATCACTGAACTTGATTTTATCCAGTCTATGGACGTGACGTGACCCTAGTGATTACTGATGGACTGTCTCAGTGTCACCTGTGAAAAAAACAATCACGTTTTAGAAAAGAAAAAAACATCCACTTTCAAAGCTGCTTCATTGTAACGAGTAACGAGGACCTTGATAGAAATGTAGTGGAGTAAAAAGTACGATATTTGTCTTTCAAATGTAGTGAAGTTAAAGTCATAAGTTTCCCCCAAAAATAATACTCAACTAAAGTACAGATACTCAAAAAGTTTACTTAAGTGCAGAACTCAAGTAAATGTACTTCGTTACGGTCCACCTCTGAAAACTTAAAACATACAACCATTTTTAAAATATACTGTAAATGACTGTTAAAAATGAAAGTAGCCATTGGATTTTGTTCAGTTTCTAATGAATGAAGTCAGAAAGCCCGGCACACATGGGTGATTTTCCATCGCTTTGTTGTGCAACTTTTTGACGCAAGCAAAAAATTGCTTCGTGTCTGGATATTTGCGATGGTGATTTTTTTTGTTGCTTGTGATAGATCGCAGGTATCAAACATGCTTGATGTTCTGCGACAAAAAATCGCAAGTCGCTGACTTGTTGCAGAGATACTGCCGCGTGTGCGTGTCTTTGCAGTAATGAAGCGATCACTTCCAAAGGCTAAACCAATCCCCGCCTGCGAAATAGTCACATGATTTCCACATGACTTGCATCCCCCTCCCCAAACTGCCCACTGATTTGCAGATAATGTGCACACGAGAGGGGAAACTTGCATCCAAAAATTGCAATAAGCTTGCGACAAGAAGTCACCCGTGTATGCGGGGCTTAAAGGAAAGGTACAAATATTAGCCGCACCCTTAAATTGCTCTATCTCCTCCCAGACACCTGACAATCATTTAATTTTCATACAAACTGAGGCTTGTGAAATGTTACAAATGTGCAAATCTGAGACCGTGTCAGATAAAAAGTCTGAGCTTCTAGTTCCATTAGAGATAATGGTTCATTTTTACTTTAAAAGTATAATTATAACTAGTGATGGACAGATGAAGCTTCATGAAACACTGAAGGTTTCCAGCCAACTGTGTTGAAGTGGTTCATTTCTTGACGCGTCACTAAAGACACCTGCTGGTCAAACGATTAATCATTCAATCACACACTGAAATTAAAGTTCCAACTGTAAGAAGAACATATGTATTTCTTTGTGCTGAATTGACCAATCGTATTTGTATCATCACACCTTTATGTGTGAATATATACTGTACGCGTGTTTTTATCATTTATCACTTCATCACTCATCACTTCATCACTTATCTTTTATTCTGCAAAGCTTTGATTGTAATATTTGAATAAAAATCCCAAACTCACAGATAAACCTGGATTTATAAGGTTCTATCTGCGGGCCAATCATCATCCAGGCTGAATATGGGATGAACACGACATCGGCAGCCTGAACCGATCATGTACTGGATGTTCTAATGGAGTTTAAATATTGTTCAATGTTTTACAATCAAATCTCAGGGTTTAGAAACAACTTCAGATTTGAAAAAGTGTATGTGGATTTTACATCTTAGAACACAAGCAGAAAAATCAAATTCATTCCAAAAGTGATCTCATTATCTGTAGCCGCTTTATCCTGTTCTACAGGGTCGCAGGCGAGCTGGATCCTATCCCAGCTGACTACGGGTGAAAGGCGGGGTACACCCTGGACAAGTCGCCAGGTCATCACAGGGCTGACACATAGACACAGACAACCATTCACACTCACATTCACACCTACGGTCAATTTAGAGTCACCAGTTAACCTAACCTGCATGTCTTTGGACTGTGGGGGAAACCGGAGCACCCGGAGGAAACCCACACGGACACGGGAAGAACATGCAAACTCCGCACAGAAAGGCCCTCACCGGCCACGGGGCTCGAACCCAGGACCTTCTTGCTGTGAGGCGACAGCGCTAACCACTACACCACCGTGCCACCCCTCCAAAAGTGATGTTTTATTTTTATATAGTGTGACCTGAACAGGTTTAAAATGTTGTTCTGTTCTGGCTTTATTACTGTTTATTAGTTATTTAATGAGACGCTGCTTAATATGAAACAAACAGAACTTTATAATGCGAAGGTCACGAGATCATTTTCTTTTTAAATTTGACTAGTTTCTTGTCTGACAGTTAATTTTTAACATTTCCTTTTTAATTATTTTCAGTGCAACATTTATCATTTTCAGTGATCGTTATGTGGGTGGTGTACACTGAGCTCAACATAAGATCTGGAGAGCTCAGAGCCTATTCCCCGCTGTAGAGACGAGTGAAGCCATCTGGCCGCCATCTTACCGTCCCATCGCGTGTATTTGGCTCATGTGTTAAACCGTGCTATCTGATCAAATTTGCCCGAAGAAAAGTATCTCCTGACTTTTTTCCCCCATTTCATTACCTCCTCTTATTTTCTCAACTTCACCCACATTCCTTACATATTTGTGTAGCGCTCCCCTTCACTGTTTTTTTTTATTTAAATTTTTTTTTACAACCCCGATTCCAAAAAAGTTGGGACAAAGTACAAATTGTAAATAAAAACATAATGCAATAATTTACAAATCTCAAAAACTGATATTGTATTCACAATAGAACATAGACAACATATCAAATGTCAAAAGTGAGACATTTTGAAATGTCATACCAAATACTGGCTCATTTGAAATTTCATGACAGCAACACATCTCAAAAAAGTTGGGACAGGGGCAATAAGAGGCTGGAAAAGTTAAAGGTACAAAAAAAGGAACAGTTGGAAGACCAAATTGCAACTCATTAGGTCAATTGGCAATAGGTCATTAACATGACTGGGTATAAAAAGAGCATCTTGGAGTGGCAGCGGCTCTCAGAAGTAAAGATGGGAAGAGGATCACCAATCCCCCTAATTCTGCGACAGTGAGTTCAACAGTGTAAAATTGCAAAGAGTTTGAACATATCATCATCTACAGTGCATAATATCATCAAAAGATTCTGAGAATCTGGAAGAATCTCTGTGCGTAAGGGTCAAGGCCGGAAAACCATACTGGGTGCTCGTGATCTTCGGGCCCTTAGACGGCACTGCATCACATACAGGCATGCTTCTGTATTGGAAATCACAAAATGGGCTCAGGAATATTTCCAGAGAACATTATCTGTGAACACAATTCACCGTGCCATCCGCCGTTGCCAGCCAAAACTCTATAGTTCAAAGAAGAAGCCGTATCTAAACATGATCCAAAAGCGCAGACGTCTTCTCTGGGCCAAGGCTCATTTAAAATGGACTGTGGCAAAGTGGAAAACTGCTCTGTGGTCAGACGAATCAAAATGTGAAGTTCTTTATGGAAATCAGGGACGCCGTGTCATTCGGACTAAAGAGGAGAAGGACGACCCGAGTTGTTATCGGTGCTCAGTTCAGAAGCCTGCATCTCTGATGGTATGGGGTTGCATTAGTGCATGTGGCATGGGCAGCTTACACATCTGGAAAGACACCATCAATGCTGAAAGTTATATCCAGGTTCTAGAGCAACATATGCTCCCGTCCAGATGACGTCTCTTTCAGGGAAGACCTTGCATTTTCCAACATGACAATACCAAACCACATACTGCATCAATTACAGCATCATGGCTGCGTAGAAGAAGGGTCCGGGTACTGAACTGGCCAGCCTGCAGTCCAGATCTTTCACCCATAGAAAACATTTGGTGCATCATAAAACGGAAGATACGACAAAAAAGACTTAAGACAGTTGAGCAACTAGAATCCTACATTAGACAAGAATGGGTTAACATTCCTATCCCTAAACTTGAGCAACTTGTCTCCTCAGTCCCCAGACGTTTACAGACTGTTGTAAAGAGAAAAGGGGATGTCTCACAGTGGGAAACATGGCCTTGTCCCAACTTTTTTGAGATGTGTTGTTGTCATGAAATTTAAAAATCACCTAATTTTTCTCTTTAAATGATACATTTTCTCAGTTTAAACATTTGATATGTCATCTATGTTCTATTCTGAATAAAATATGGAATTTTGAAACTTCCACATCATTGCATTCCGTTTTTATTTACAATTTGTACTTTGTCCCAACTTTTTTGGAATCGGGGTTGTATTTTTAACCTTTTCCATTTCAGTCTCTGATCATTTTTTTGAATGGCTCTTTATTATGACTGTAATTATTTTTACGGAGATTATTTCAGTTTTTCTCTTATTCGTATATATATTTCTTCTCCCTTATATATAATTTACTTACTTACTTTAATTGTTATTCCAACACAAAGGCTGTTATAATAAACGTCTCCCATTGACTTTATACAGGAAATCATAGCTCGGACGCCATCCGAGAAATAAGCTGTTGTCCAGGAAATATGACCAACCCTGATTTAAGAGTACTTATCAATATACTTGCACTCAATTTAAACTAAAATCATGCAGATAAAACAGATAATCGTGCACATTTTGTCAATTTGTGCAAGTGGGTGTGACATGTGCAGATGATCTCCATAGTCAATTGTGCTTAACCTGAGGGAAATGAAAATAACTCCTGACCCAACTAGAACAATAACACCTCTCTTTTTATTTGCATCCCTCACTAACATTTCTGCCAAAAGGCTATGGTCCTTCTTTCATTTCGGCTCCTGAGGCTAATTTACTCCGTTCATTTTCTTTTTGGATTTGAGCCGTTGAGCTTGAGCTCTCACATTCAATATCAAACACGTCTAGACATCGGCTTTGATCCAGTCTGGGACATTTCCACTGAAAATCTGACCCAGTCACAGTGTTCATCCCAGATATCAGTGTCAGATTTTCAACAAAAACAGACAAAATGATGAGACGGATTTTTTTGTTCTTCCTATAGGGGGTCCACGCAAACGGCGCTGTACAACCCCCTCCCCAAACCGCCCACTGGTTGCAGATAACATGCACACGAGAGGGGAAACTTCTCATCTCATCTCATCTCATCTCATTATCTCTAGCCGCTTTATCCTTCTACAGGGTCGCAGGCAAGCTGGAGCCTATCACAGCTGACTACGGGCGAAAGGCGGGGTACACCCTGGACAAGTCGCCAGGTCATCACAGGGCTGACACATAGACACAGACAACCATTCACACTCACATTCACACCTACGCTCAATTTAGAGTCACCAGTTAACCTAACCTGCATGTCTTTGGACTGTGGGGGAAACCGGAGCACCCGGAGGAAACCCACGCGGACACGGGGAGAACATGCAAACTCCACACAGAAAGGCCCTCGCCGGCCCCGGGGCTCGAACCCAGGACCTTCTTGCTGTGAGGCGACAGCGCTAACCACTACACCACCGTGCCGCCCGAGGGGAAACTTGCATCCAAAAATCGCAATATGCTTACTTAGACTTAGACTTTCTTTATTGTCATTCAGATTTGCATCAAACAATACACATCAGAACGAGATTTTGTTGCTTTGGCTCAGTGTAGTGCAGAACGAAACAGCAGCAAGTATATTACCTGAGAAAATATAAATAAATAAATATTATATATATAAGAAAACTGTGTATAAAGTCCTATATACAATATAAAGTGCATTGCCTGAATATAAAGTATATTGCCTAGGTGGTGGTGGTGGGGATTATTTCGGTTCAACAGTCTTATGGCATGTGGGAAAAAACTGTTGTAGAACCTGGCTGTTCTACTCCGGAGGCTGCATAGCCGCTTTCCAGAAACCAGCAGTGAGGACAGTCCATAGTGGGGGCGTGAGGTGTCTCTGCTGATGTTGCGAGCCCTGGTCAGGCAGCGTTTTTCTGCACTATCCTGCATCGTAGGAAGTGAAGTCCTGATGATTTTCTCCACTGTCTTCACCACCCTCTGCAGGGACTCTGCAGGGACTTCCAGTCAGAGGCCCTACAGTCTCCTGACCAGACAGAAATGCAGCAAGTCAGAATGCTTTCTATAGTGCCTCTGTAGAAGGTGGTGAGAATTGGAGGGGGGAGATGTGCCTTCTTCATCCAGTGCAGAAACTGCATGCGCTTCTGAGCCCTCTTTACAAGGGCCCCGGTGTGATGGGACCAGGTCAGAGTGTCTGTTATCTGCACCCCCAGGAACTTTGTGCTGCTGACTCTCTCCACTGCTGTGTCGTTGATAATGAGTAATGTGTGAGTGGACCGGCTCCTCCTGAAGTCGACGATGATCTCCTTGGTTTTGGCGACATTCAGGACCAGGTTGTTGGTTTTGCACCAGTCCATTAGGTGTTTCACCTCCTCTCTGTAGGCCACGTCGTTGTCACCCTGGATAAGGCCCACTACTGTTGTGTCGTCTGCAAAATTCACGATATGGTTAGTAGTGGACCTGGGACAGCAGTCATGGGTCATCAGGGTGAACAGCAGCGGGCTCAGGACACAGCCCTTAGGGGAGCCGGTGCTCAGGGACATGACACTGGAGGTGTTGTTGCCCACCTGCAACAATGACGAGAAGTAGCCCGTGTATGCGGGGCTTAAAGGAAAGGTACAAATATTAGCCTAACTTCTTCCAGACACCTGATAATAAAGAAAGAAACCTTTATTCATCACATGCACACTTCAAGCACAGTGAAATTAATCCTCTGCATTTAACCCATCTGAAGCAGTGAACACACACACACAGTCAGAGCAGTGGGCAGCCACACCAGAGCACCCGGGGAGCAGTCAGGGGTTCAGTACCTTGTTCAAGGGCACCTCAGCCCAAGGCCACCCCACGTCAACCTAACTGCATGTCTTTGGGGGAAACCGGAGCACCCGGAGGAAACCCACGCAGACACGGGGAGAACATGCAAACTCCACACAGAAAGGCCCTCGACGGCCACTGGGTTCGAACCCGGAACCTTCTTGCTGTGAGGCGACCGTGCTAACCACTACACCACTGTGCCACCCAGTCATACAAACTGAGTCTTGTGAAATGTTACAAATGTGCAAATCTGAGACCGTGTCAGATACAGTAAAAAGTCTGACAGTTAATTTTTAACATTTCCTTTTTAATTATTTAAAATTATTCATCTGTTTTAATTTAAATATTAAAATGAGTGTTTTTGTGCAGCTGGATTATGTTCTAGTGAAACAGACGACTGAGCAACAACGTGGCAACGTGCAGGAATTTTACAGAAAACATTCCACACTTTTATTCTGGATCACACAATCTCACTGTAGAACCAGGAAACCAGGAGAGCCCAAACCCAGCGTATAGAGTCTGAGTGAATGTGGTGTGGACTCTGTGGAGGAGCTTCATCGTGTCAGAGACGCTGTAGAAGGACAGAGTTCCTGCACTGTGATCCACATACACTCCTATTCTGGAGGCTGATGGAACTCTGAGATCAGTCTCTATGTTGTTGTGCCAGAAAGAGAGAGAAGAAGAACACCACAGACTCCAGGATTTGTTGCCTCCAAACCAACACTCATCACCCTGTCCTTTCCTGCTGATGTCTTTATATGAGACTGATATGTCCACAGCAGCACCGCTCCACTCCACCTCCCAGTAACAGCGTCCACACACACTCTCCTTACACAACACCTGAGGCCAGTAATCAAATCTCTCTGGATGATCAGAGTAACGCTGCTCTCTCTCACTCCATCTCACCGCTCTGTTCTTCTCAGACAGAATGAGGCGACGATGTGCCGTGTTGGGATCCAGAGTCAGATAACAGAAATCTAAAATAAAAGAGAAAAACAAACTGAACAATGTGAACATGTTGGGTTTAATTCACACAATATATTTATGTGAAGTGTGTGTGTGTGTGTGTGTTAGATGTACATTTCAGAAACTCTTCTCTGCTCTGTGGTCCTGAAATGATCTGAACTGCTGCAGCTGTGGAGAGAAAAATAGAAACATGAGTTTGTGTAAAAGATGGAAAGAGTTTAAAGGTGCTAACTGCAAAGTTATCTGAAATTTAAAATAATAATAATAATAATTGTGCATGATATTTTCCTCTCTCTCATAAGACCAAGATCATGCGGATGAGGTGTAAACAGTTTGATGTGCTGAGAGTCGCTTTTCTCCATTTTGGCACTGTTTTCCGAACTCTCGAAGTAAACAGTGTGGCCCTACACAAAGAGCCGAACACCAGGAGCCTTAAAGGATATGGGACATGAAACATAAATGCACGCTATATCAGTTTCTTTCCATTAAAAATATGAATTAATTGCATCAACAAATACAAAATCATCTATTAAATTCAGCAAAATCGTTATATTCGTGATGATTATATGGCATTTCTGCTCGACTTCCGATATGCATTTTCTACAACCGGAAGAGCCGCTGTCACGTGATCATACGTCACAAAAACTTTCGGGCACAGCACAAGCGGGTAGATGAATGGAGAAGTGGATGACAAGAAAATTGTTTTTATAGTCTTTAACGTACATTGGACATCATAGTGTATTGTGCTGCTTATGGTTGCAATAATTCCAATGGGAAATGCCCTGGAGTAAGTTTTTTTTTGCATTCCCCAAGGACCCGAAGCTGAGGAAAGTGTGGGCTCACTACTGCTGTAGAAAAAACTTTGTACCTACTGTTTCCCACAAACTGCGTTCGAACCATTTCACAGAGGATTCTTTCAACATTAATACTCAGGTACTGAACGAAATTAATTGCCAAGCCAAATTTACCTTCACTCGGAGTTGTACCATTATTTTTTAGACAGGGCGGACGAACCAGGGCATTCGCGTGCCTGGCCGTGCCCGACGAGGAGCGCTCTCGGCCGGCTTGGGAGGCAGACGGCAGCCCCTCCTGGAAGTGTGGTTTTACCATGGGCCTCATGCGGAAAAATGCCGAGGTGCATTCGCTAAGCGACTGAAAGCCGAGGTAAGGATTAGTATTATAATTTTGGTTGTATCAATTATTGATTATCATAATTCCGACTCGTTTCGCCATTTTGAATGTTTTCATCTCGGACTCTGGAAGCATTGTATCTCAATCAATCTCGAAAAATATCAGCAAAAAAAAAACTAGCTTGCAACGGACTTTAGCTAGATCTATGATGAACTTTCAATGTATGATACAAAAATAATACTTCTTTCAACAGATCATTAGCCTTTGAGCAGAACTGTTTTTAACTTACCGGGAAGTGTTATCGAGCCGACCGCTTTCAGTTTCATGAGGGCTGAATGAACCCTCACTCTCAGAATCATCTGACCCGTCAGAGTAAAGACAAGATCCATGTTCATGTGAATTTCCAGCTATCGGTTCGAATTGATAGGGTCTAACTTCACATCTCTGTGAAACATCGGGAATATCACTGTCGATGGTGTCCATTTCGGTAACATGTTTACATTAGATTCCCAAGCGCTGGCTCCTTGGAAAGTTTTTGTTACGTCACGGGTCACGTGACCACCTAGCTCATTAACGAATCCTTGTTTTACGCTGATGTATAAAAAAACTTGAATAATGTGATGATTTTCACATTTTTGATGCCCTGCAGTGATTTAGATGGCATTTCTTATGTCCTTTATACATAATTACTGTATGCCCAGAAAAAAATCCATGTCCCATATCCTTTAACTAATGAGCATAACTCTGGGACTGCGTCACACCAAGATGGCGATGCGCAGAAAACATCGTGAAAATTAAAAATTTAAAAATGCCAGCAGATTGTGTTACATTAAAATTCTGAAACATGCAGGCATCACAGACCCATATAATTTACCCAGAAATCTATTTATTTATTTTGCTCTCTCTCTCTCGGGCACATGCTGAGCAAGTGGGTGGAGTCCAAGTGTGTGAGTGGTGTTGAGTGTGGCCGCTGTGCCATTGTTTTCACTACTTTTTCTACCTTTTCTCGTCTTTTGCTGTTTTCTTTCCGTTTTTTGTATGGCTTGTTTTGTTTTTTTGTTTAAGAGTTAGTTTGGGTGGATTATTTGGAGTAGTTCAGTTTTTTGTTTTTATTTCTTTGCCGAGGCGTCTGCCCCGATCTGGGAGCATGGTGGCCTCAGGCACAGGAATGTTTGGGTCTTTAACGCTGTGGCATGCCATTAAAATAGCAGCAAATGCCAGCGTTGAAGAGCGTGTTTTGGCTGTTGGTGAGATGGTCGGTCACAACAAAATTCTCTCTGCAGCCCGTATGAACAAGGCAGTCATTTTGTTTCTTGAGATGGTGGAACTGGCAAATGAAATGGTTGAAAGGGGAGTAGTAATTGATGGTGCTTTCACCTCAGTGCTCCCTTTATCAGCTCCCTCTAAAAAAGTAATTATTTCCAATATTCCGCCCTTTATTAAGGATGAAATCCTTATTGAAGCTCTATCTCGTCATGGTAAACTGGTATCACCCATAAGGAAGATAGCGATTTCCAGCAGCAATCCACTCCTTAAACATGTTGTGTCGTTCAGACGTTTTGTGTATATGATCATAAAAGATAACAAAGACTTAGATTTTACTCTGAATGTGCCGGTAGAGGGGTTTCATTATTCAGTTTATGTGTCCTCCTGTTTGATGAAGTGTTGTTATTGTGGCCAGATTGGCCATTTAGTGCTGGCTTGCCAAGACAGAATGGGTAGTACTCTAGCTGAGGGGAAATCTAATAGCGAGCAAACCCCCAGTGATAACGTTCCCAATAATGGGGAGGGTGTAGAAGCTAATAGTATTCCGACAGAGGGAGAGGGGGAAAGTTCCTCAGTTGAGGTAAGCCCTCCACGTAGTACCCCTGATGAGCCAGCAGGGGAAGGTGCATCCCAAGCTGAGCCCGAAAGTGTAGATATTCCCCAAACTAGTGGAGCAGTAGATGATGATTATCTAACAGATGAGATTGATGCATAGGATGAAAGTTCTCAAATGGAAGCAGAGGATGAACCAAATGTTTTTAAAGTGCCCCCCAAAACTCGCAAGCGTTTACAAAGTGATGAGTTTGCTAAATCAAAAAAGAAGCCTGCACGAGGCCAAAGTAAACCTACGATAGAAAGCGATTTAGAGTCTGACTGTAGTGTGGATTGTAGTTTGCGCAAGAGTGGCTACACTACTCAAGATTACACCGTAGAAGATATTAAAAATTTTCTGAGTGAAACAAAGAATGTCAGAAATGTTCATATTGACAATTTTTTCCCTGATCTTGAACAGTTCATGGCTAGAACAAAACAGTTCATTTCGGACAGGCTTTTTTCTAATCCTGAAGTTTACCGTTTAACTCAGTTCCTTACAAAGCTAAATACCCTTCTGGGTAAAAACAGTAAATCAAAGAAGGTAGCACCCAAACAAGCAGCAAAATGTTTGTAATTATACAGTTTATTTTTGTTTTTGATCATGGGTGACTTTTGTATAGCCTCCCTAAATATCAATGGGGCGAGGGATCCCTTGAAAAGGGCACAGCTTCAACTTTTGTCACGCATTAAGCGTTTAGACGTCCTTCTTTTGCAAGAGACGCACAGTGATGCAAGGAACGTAGCTGATTGGGCACTGGAGTGGGAGGGTCTTTCTCTTTTGAGCCACAATTCCAACGTTAGTGGTGGAGTCGCATATCTGTTTGCAAAGAGTTTTACTCCCATTTCTTATGAAATGGTGGAAGTTATAGA
Source organism: Neoarius graeffei (assembly GCF_027579695.1). Taxonomy (NCBI): domain Eukaryota; kingdom Metazoa; phylum Chordata; class Actinopteri; order Siluriformes; family Ariidae; genus Neoarius; species Neoarius graeffei. Next base: position 3,684,782 of record NC_083570.1, read on the forward strand.
CGGAAGATTACTAAAGGTTAGAGCTTGTTTTGAAAGTTATGTTTTTGTTTATGTGTATGCCCCAACCACTGCAGCAGAAAGAGTGGCTTTTTAAGAAACATTGTCTACTGTTATTTCTGGATGCAATGGTGATGAATATCTGTTTATTGGGGGTGGATTTTAATTGCACAGAGCAGGACATTGACAGAAATCACGTTGAGCCGCATATGCTTTCACGCAGAAGACTTAGCCAGTGTATGCAGACACATGACCTAAGCAATGTCTCATCTCATCTCATCTCATCTCATTATCTCTAGCCGCTTTATCCTTCTACAGGGTCGCAGGCAAGCTGGAGCCTATCCCAGCTGACTATGGGCGAAAGGCGGGGTACACCCTGGACAAGTCGCCAGGTCATCACAGGGCTGACACATAGACACAGACAACCATTCACACTCACATTCACACCTACGGTCAATTTAGAGTCACCAGTTAACCTAACCTGCATGTCTTTGGACTGTGGGGGAAACCGGAGCACCCGGAGGAAACCCACGCGGACACGGGGAGAACATGCAAACTCCACACAGAAAGGCCCTCGCCGGCCCCGGGGCTCGAACCCAGGACCTTCTTGCTGTGAGGCGACAGCGCTAACCACTACACCACCGTGCCGCCCCCCCTAAGCAATGTATGGAGAAATTTTAAACATCATCTTAATATGTTTAAGAACTGTGATATTACTCCTGTAAGTTTTTCAGATCATAGTTTGGTTGTGTGCAGTGTTTTCTTGAACTCAGTGAAGCCAAAGAGTGCTTATTGGCATTTTAACACTACTTTAACCCAGGATAAGGACTTTAGGGATGTTTTCAAAGCCTTTTGGGATGAGTTTCGTGAATGCAAGGCATCTTTTATTTCTTTACAACAGTGGTGGGACTTTGGCAAAGTGCAAATCCAACAATTGTGTAAACAGTATACTCGAAACATCACAAGTGACAGAACTCGGTCAATTGAAATTCTAGAAGCAGAGTTAGTAGAAATTCAAAATTTGGCTTACTCTACTGGGGATCATGATGACATTGACAATCTAGCAACCAAGAAGGGTGCCTTAGCTGAGCTGTTAGGTCTTAATGCACAAGGAGTGTTGGTCCGTTCATGTTTTCAGTGTGTAGATCAGATGGATGTACCTTCAAAATTTTTCTTTAGCTTGGAGAAGAAAAATGGCCAGAGAAAATGTATTCATTCTTTGAAATCTGAGTCTGGAACCCTTTTGACCAGTGTGCATGTAGAGCTGCACAGTTTTATGAAGATCTACACAGGAGCAAACTAAGTGGTGAACAGGCTGACAGTGTGTTCATGGAGGGATTGCCTCAGGTTTCAGCGGATTCCTTGGCCGAACTTGATTCAGCTCTGATGTTGGAGGAATTGAAGAGGGCCCTTCACGGTATGGAGGTTGGCAAGGCTCCTGGCCTGGATGGACTCCCTATAGACTTTTATAAGTCTTTTTGGTCTGAGGTGGGGGAGGATTTGCTTGCAGTGCTCAATGACAGTCTTGCTGGAGGACTCCTGCCAGTGAGCTGTCGTGGGGCAGTCCTCACGCTTCTACCTAAAAAAGGTGATCTCACTGATATAAAGTGCTGGAGACCTGTGTCGCTTCTGTGTAGTGACTATAAATTATTATCCAAAGCACTGGCCAACAGACTATGTAGGGTGATAGACCAGGTCATCCATCCAGACCAAACCTACTGTATTCCCAGTAGATCCATTTTTGATAATGTCTCTTTAGTCCGTGATGTTATAGGCATGGCAAAAATGTTGGGGCTTGATGTAGGGTTGGTCTCATTAGACCAAGAGAAAGCTTTTGATAGGGTGGAGCATAATTATCTGTGGGACACCTTATATGCCTTTGGATTTAGTGAAGGCTTCGTTCAGAAGGTCAGGGTTCTGTACAGTGATGTGGAGAGTATTCTCAAAGTCAATGGTGGTTTAAGTGCTCCCTTTAAGGTTGGCAGAGGTGTGAGGCAAGGCTGCCCCCTGTCTGGTATGTTATACTCTTTAGCAATAGAGCCTCTTTTGCAGAGATTAAGAATAACTTTAAGGGGTGTGTCTGTGCCTGGGTGTGTGGTACCTCTTCGTGTGTCAGCCTATGCTGATGATATAGTTTTACTGATTAGTGGGAGAAGGGATATAGAGATGGTGGTGGACATCCTTAAGGAGTTTGGGTTACTCTCATCAGCCAAGGTAAATTGGTCAAAAAGTGAGGCTCTATTGCTGGGTCAATGGGTGGAGGGGGTGCCAAGTCTCCCAGATAATTTAAGTTGGAGGAAAGATGGGTTCAAGTATTTGGGCGTTTTTCTGGGGAATTATGAAGTTATGGGGAAAAATTGGGAGGGGGCGGTTGAAAGTGTTAAGGGAAGGCTTGAAAAGTGGAAGTGGCTTTTGTCAAAAATGTCTTATAGGGGGCGTGTACTCATTCTCATCTCATCTCATTATCTCAAGCCGCTTTATCCTTCTACAGGGTCGCAGGCAAGCTGGAGCCTATCCCAGCTGACTACGGGCGAAAGGTGGGGTACACCCTGGACAAGTCGCCAGGTCATCACAGGGCTGACACATAGACACAGACAACCATTCACACTCACATTCACACCTACGGTCAATTTAGAGTCACCAGTTAACCTAACTTGCATGTCTTTGGACTGTGGGGGAAACCGGAGCACCCGGAGGAAACCCACGCGGACACGGGGAGAACATGCAAACTCCACACAGAAAGGCCCTCGCCGGCCCCGGGGCTCGAACCCAGGACCTTCTTGCTGTGAGGCGACAGCGCTAACCACTACACCACCGTGCCGCCCGGGCGTGTACTCATTATTAACAATCTAGTAGTTTCATCCTTCTGGCATAGACTAGCCTGTGTAGACCCTCCACCTGACCTGCTACAAAAGATTCAGTCTATTATTGGAAATTTCTTTTGAGATGGGCTGCATTGAGTACCTCAGTCTGTGTTGTTTTTGCCGAAAGATGGGGGGCAGGGCCTCATACACTTACGGTACAAAGTAGGACTGCAGCTTTTAGACTGCAGTTTGTAAAAAGGCTCTTGACGGGGCCTACAGATGTTGCATGGAGGGGTTTGAGCTGTGCAATATTGAAAATGGGTGGGAGTTTGGGGTTAGACAAATCTTTGTTTTTGATGAAAACAGATGAAATGTTGTTTTCAAAGTTGCCACTGTTTTATTGCAGTTGTTTGAAAGTCTGGGCCTTGTTTAATGTCAGAAGGCTTGGCCCTGCAACCTCTTTACATTGGCTCTTGCAAGAGCCTGTGGTTGGAGGTGCTCATCTAGATGTCTCCTCTGCCAATTTTCCGTCACTACAGAAGATGCTGTGTGGTGCCAAGATCGTCACTTTGAAAGATGTAGTGGACTTGACGGGGCCATATTTTGGGAATAGAAGAGGGCTTGCTGATTCCTTGGGGATGAGGTCGCTTCGGGTGTCATCGCAGCTCCTGGAAAAATGGCATGCTGCCTGCACCACAGATGAGATTGGACTGCTTGTGGACTATTGTGCAGGGGTGTGTCGTCCTAACGAGCAGGACCTTTTTCCTGGGCTGGTGGTCTGGCCCAATTTGGATGGGTGTACAGGTCCACTTCTATCTAGGACCCCAAACACTATGCTGCTAAACATGGCTACAGGGAAACAGCTGTATCATGCTTGTGTCAAAGCTTTTAATAAAAAAAAAGCTTGGAGAGCAGAGCTGACACACCGTGGAGTGCAGCTCTCAAACTGAGTAGTGGGGTGAGGCCGGAATGGAGAGCACTTTATAAACCACCATTGGCTAAGAGAGTGGGTGATTTATAGTGGAGAATTCTTCATGGAGCAGTCGCTGTCAATGCTTTTGTTTCAGTGATAAACAGAAATGTAAGTCAGGAATGTCCTTTCTGCTACCAAAGGGAAACTGTTTTTCATGCTTTTACTTTTTGTTTAAGACTAAAACCCTTGTTTTGCATGCTGAAAGATGTATTTGGTGCATTTAGTGAAGAATTCTCCACTGAGACATTTGTCCTTGGTTTTAAATATGTTAAGAAAAGACAAAATGTATGTAAAATTTTGAATTTCGTCCTGGGTCAAGCCAAGATGGCTATTTACATTACTAGGTGGAATAAGGTCGAGCACCAACCAGGGACTAATGTCGTTGTTCTGTTTCCCACCCTGGTTAAAGCTAGCCTGGGAAATCCCATGCTGCTTTGCACAATCGTTCCGATCTGAAAAGACAGCATGGAAACTATGGTCTAAAGGCTCGCCTGAGTTAGGGAGCCAATCAGAGAGTGGGGAGGGGTGGAAAGACGGTGACGCGTACTACTCGACAAACGGAAGCTTGTAGTTTATTTGGGACTGTTTACGGATCACATTTAACATGGCGGTGAGCGATACGAACCAAACTTTTGATCAAGCTTTGTCTTGCACAAACGGCAGTAATCGTTCAGTGCCATTGTTTTCCTATTTTTGTTTTGCCTTTTCTTTCCTTCTCTTTTTTTTATTACAGATAAGAAACAAGTACAGAATTGTATGAACGAAAGAAAGATACAATGACTCTTTCCTTCTCTTCTTCGCCTCTTCGCCGCTCTAACTACGTCACCGGGTACAACTGCCATGATTAGCCATGGGCTACGTATACGCCAAATGATAGACATTCGCAACGTCCAATAAACGGCCGTTGACAATCGTAAACCACACCTCCCCTACGAGAAATTCAATAGGCGGATTCCAGACCATATTTCACTTGTGATATGGTCTGGTGTTAACCAGACTAGGTTAAAGCCAGAGTTTTGGTTGATTTCAGGTTTTATGAGCTAATGCAAAATCTTGAAACATTTAAGGATGTGTGGTGTGTCAAAAAAGCAATCTGCACTATAATGGCATTTTAGACATATCTTTGATGGAAAGGAATAATTGCTTGTCGTGCTCTAGTTATGTAAAACTGAATAGAGTATGATTTAAAAATTCAAATTCTCTCTCTCTATCTCTCTATGTGCAAGCGTTCACAGCTTCAGATGGTTTAAATTGAGAGGAGGAATTTCATTGTGTTTGAGTGTAAATGTGACAAGAATAAAAGCTTTTTCTTCTTAATTTAGCCACAGGTGTATTTATTCCTCTTGAAACGTGTTTGGCAAAACGGCTACCGGATTTGGGACACGACGACATCCTGAATTATTTGATATTTGGGATTTCTAAACACACCGGAAATACTAAAGGCAGACAAAACTACAGATGCGGACCAATATTTCGAGGTAGGTTTCATGCCAGAATGTTTTTGAAAATTTCCAAAAAAGAAAAATTGTGCTGGTCGTTGTCAAACACAAAGCTTGGCCAGATAAACAAATCCACAGTTACGATGATGTCATGTGAAAGACCCCTATAACTCCATACTCGGTACATAAAAAAATGACATGCCATCTAACCTTGCTCTATCTTGTAGTTGCACTCACTTGGCAGGCTTTCCTTTTCTTCAACTTTGAGCTGAAGTGCCCGAGTGGCGGCGCGCATGTACGCAGAGGCTTTGCTCTCCTATGATGAACTAAATTTCGTTGTACATTTGTGCAGTGAGAATAAAGGCATTCTATTCTATTCTATTCTATTCTATTCTATTCCGCTGGCTTTTAGGTGGTGGCAGAGCCAAGTCCACCATGTTTGCCCTGGCCGACTTGTCTTGGTGAACAGTAGGTCAAACACGCCCCATTGTGGTCACGTGATATTGTTGCTCACTTGTTTCAGCAATTTTTGGAATTGTAAAATGCAGGACGTTTTTTATCTCGGCAAAACAATTACACACAGGACACACAGTGTGTGTGTGCAGCAGCGAAACATCTCGAAACTCCAACAGGAACAGAAATAGAACATTTTACCCAGAATTCAACTTTGCAGTCAGAACCTTGAAAGTGATCCACGCAGTTTATTCATTTTAAATCAGTGTTTTAGTTCAAAGTGTCGGGTGAATAAAGTGTCTGCAGAAAAGAAAGCAGGAGCATCGCTAAGAAATAACACATCACTGTGTTTCTCCAGCAGGAACAGCTCCTCTTACCATGTGGAGGGATTTTGTTGAATTCCTCCTCACAGAATTCCTCGAGTCTCTTTTTCAGATCTGAGAGAGAATTCCTCACTCCATCAAATGAGAGATGTTGATGGACAGTGACGCTGGATGTGTGAAATGATGGTCTTTGAAATGGAGGAGAGCGACGTCCAGAAGCTAAAACCTACAGAAAGCAAATGAAATGTAAAACCCACTTGTGATGTCAGACAGGGACATTTATTGTTCCCTTAATGAGAGGTGTTTTAGAGAGTGTGTGAGGAACAGCTGGCTCTGTAGATCAGACAGTGAGTGTTACCTGGAGGAAATGGATGTGATCGTGTGTGTGTGAAAGCTGCTCCAGCTCAGTGACTCTCCTCTGAAGATCAGCAATCTCCTGCTCCAGTTGCTCCAGGAGTCGTTCAGCTCGACTCAGTTCAGCCTTCTCCTGATCTCTGATCAGCTCCGTCACCTCCCAGCGCTTTTTCTCCATGGAGCTGATCAGCTCAGTAAAGATCCTCTCACTGTCCTCCACTGCTGTCTGTGCACTGAGCTGTTAGGACACACACACACACACACACACACACACACACACACACACACACAAGATTTAAAGCTCATCTATCATTCCCTCTCTTACTGGGACTGTAAATGACTCGTTGTCCATGTTGTGTGTGTTTCTAGGAGCAGCTCTGTCTCTGCTCACTGCTCACCTTTATAGTGTTCACAGCCTGTTTCAGCTCCTGCACCTTCTTCTGCTTCTCCTGGATTCTCTGCTGGGATTTCATCTGCTCCTCCTTTAACTCACTCTGAGGACAAATAAAATACATTCAGCTTTTTATACAGTACGAGCGAACTGGTTCCATATTAATGTCAGTTCAAAGTATAGTCAAGCCGGAAAGTCTGCACACCCCTTTCATTTTCTCCACGTTATTACATTACGTACTTCTTCTACAATAGATTGAGTTCATTTTTTTGTCACAAAATTCTCCACAAAATAGCGCATAATGACAAAGTGAAAGCAGGTTTTTTTTGTGCTAATTTATTAAAAATCAAAATGTTAAATATATGTGCACAAGTGTACACACCCTTTGATATGACACCCAGAAGTGAACTGAGGTGCGTTTTATTTCCACGGATACTGCTTGAGATGTTTCTACAACTTAATTGGAGTCCACCTGTGGTAAATTAAATTTATTGGACATGATTGGGACTTGCCAATACCTGCCGATATAAGGTCCCACAGTTGACAGTGCATGTCAGAGTAAACTCCAAGCCATGGGGTTAAAGGAATTATCTGCAGACCTCAGAAACAGGATTGTGTCAAGTCATAGATCTGGAGAAGGGTACAGAAAAATTGCTGCAGCTTTACAGGTCCCAAATAGCACAGTGGCCACCATCATTCGACAGTGGAAGAAGTTTGGAACCACCAAGAATCTTCCTAGACCTGGCCGCCTGGCCAAACTGAGCAATCAAGGAAGACAGGCCTTGGCCAGGGAGGTGAGCAGGAACTTGAGGGTCACTCTGACAGAGCTCCAGCATATCCATGTGGAGATGGGAGAAACTTTCAGAAGATCAACCATCCAGGCAGCGCTCCACAAATCAGGCTTTTATGGTAGAGTGGCCAGAAGGAAGCCACTCCTTTGCAAAAGGCATATGACAGCCTGCTTGTGTAACAGGGTTGAATGTGTTCCCTGAATTTCCCCATCCATGTTTGATTTCGTGTCCATTTCCCTTTAAATCCTGTTGTAGTCTGTTGTAGACCTTTTAAATTTGCTGATGCCCTCAACTCTGCCTCTTTTGCGACTGGCTTCAGGCAGAGGTATGTGGTATTTATGTGCACGGTTTTGATTTTTATTTTTTTATTTTGTTTTCTTATTTGCTAGTTTGAGTTTTGTATATCTGTAACGTAGTAGCAATGTTAGTGCATTGTGTGCTGTATGCACGAGTTTGCTGTTTTATTTCTATGTGCATTAAATCAGTTTAGCACACTTGCTCACATTGCAGTCAGCTAGCGAGGCTGGAGTGGTAGCTCAATTGCTTCAGCTAGCAATGTTATGAGTGTAGTACTGTCCGCTGTATTTAATGTGGTTTACCTGGTTTGTTTGGCAGGAGTGTTACGCGTCTGGCTTGCTCCGGTGCCTGATTGTTTTTATTTCTTTTCATATATCTCAGGTGTGCCACTGGTTATGCATTTTTATTTATGCTTGTACAGTGTATTATGCACTCTGCTCTTTTGCGATTGGCTTCAGGCAGAGATCTCAGAACAATAAAACTCTAAAATCAGGTCGGGTGTGACGTCCTTCCTTCGAAATACACAACGCAGAGAGAACGTGGGAGAGGGGAGACGACCTCCGTTACACTTGGAGTTTGCCAAAAGGCACCTAGAGGACTCTCAAACCATGAGAAACAAGACTCTCTGGTCTGATGAAACCAAAATTGAACTTTTTGGCCTGAATACTAAGCGTCATATCTGAAGGAAACCAGGCACTGCTCATCAACACCTGGCTAATGCCATCCCTACAGTGAAGCATGGCGGTGGCAGCATCATGATGTGGGGATGTTTTTCAGCAGCAGGAACGGAGTGACTAGTCCTGAAAGATGAATGCAGCTAAGTACACGGAGATCCTTGAAGAAAACCTGCTCCAGAGCGCTCTGGACCTCAGACTGGGGCGAAGGTTTATTTTCCAACATGACACTTCATAAATATTGGCGATTGTGTGATGTTTGAGGCAAAAAATGAAAATCTACTGTAGAATAAGTCTGTAACATAATAAAATGTGGAAAAGGTGAAAGGGGTGTACAGACTTTCCGGCTTGACGATACATTCATGTTTCTTAGAGCTGTGAATGTTATGTACTGTGTGTGTGTGTGTTTCCTCTCAATGGGAAACTATAATTAAGATGATTTAATTCTGGAAAGATTTCTAGTTCTCACCTGTTTCTCAGCTCTTTCTGCTGCGGCTGTGACGGTGTCGTGACCTTTGTGATTTTCCATCGTACACAAATAACAGATGCAGGTTTGATCAGTACGACAGTAGATCTCAATCAGCTTGTTATGTTCAGAGCAGATCTTCTCTTGGAGTTTTGCTGAGGCTTCAATTAATGTGTGTTTTTTCAAAGCAGGAACTTCAAGATGAGGTTTCAGATGAATTTCACAATAAGAAGCCAAACACATCAGACAGGACTTGACGGCTTTGTGTTTTCTCCCGGTGCAGAAATCACACTCCACATCTCCAGGTCCAGCGTAACAGTGAGCAGGAGAAGCAGCTTGGACTTCAGTCTTCTTCAGTTTCTCCACCACTTCATCCAGCATGTTGTTTCTGCGTAGAACAGGCCTTGTAGTGAAAGTGTCTCTGCACTGAGGACAGCTGTAGACGCCCTTCTGATCCTCCTGATCCCAGCAGCCATTAATACACACCTTACAGAAACTGTGACCACAGAGGATAGTCACCGGATCCTTCAGGAGATCCAGACACACTGGACACATGAACTGGTCCTGAGCTACTGAAATACTGGCCTCAGTCATTTTCCTGAAATCACAGAGAGAGAGCGAGATCAGGTTTTTTTCTCCGAAATGAGGAGTTACTTCCTGGTTCTGTGTGTGAAAGAGTGATGGAGAGAGGAGGAGCACAAACACAGAGAGGTCATGAACACTCCTATATTAACCATTTCATCTCCCTTCAGTGCAGAAATATTACCCATGTAACTGCACTGATTAAGATTAAAGGTGGGGTATGAGATTTTTTTCAGGAGTATTTTTTACCATATTGCTTGAAAAGCTCCTCACACCCATGTTGCAAGCAGTACAATAGAAGGTTTGACCCAAAAACGAAATATTTTAATCCAGTCTACAGTGTAAAATAAAGGAAAAACGCCATCCAATCATATCGAGGTACCACCTCAAAATGCAGGGAGAGACAGAAATAGGTCCCTCCAAACAACAGGGATTTACATGAAAACGGTAGGAGATATTCACAAAATTCTTTCACTGTGGGCGCCACAAGGCTCTCCTGAACGCACTGATGTAAGTATTTTGTCTGTAGTGTAAAAAGTGAGGTCACTAGAGCGAGTTAAAAACGAGTGACTTTTCTGCTAAGTTTTATAATGGCAGTCTATGGGCTATGGGGTACTAGATTTTGGAATAACGGCTCCCGAAAGCCATATTTTGAAAAGAAACAAGCCCGCCCTTGCCATGCTCCCACCCCCTGCATCTCGTTAAGTTAGAGTGTAAAGAGCTTGGAAAAATATCTCAAACTTTCTCATTTAAACTGTTTTGGATGTGGTCGCTTTACCGTTCCGTCGTGGTGAAGAAGGAGCTGAGCCAAAAGGCGAAGCTCTCAATTTACTGGTCAATCTACGTTCCGACTCTCACCTATGGTCATGAGCTTTGGGTAATGACCGAAAGAACAAGATCGCGGATACAAGCGGCCGAAATGAGTTTCCTTCGCAGGGTGGCTGGGCGCTCCCTTAGAGATAGGGTGAGAAGCACAGTCACTCGGGAGGAGCTCGGAGTAGAGCCGCTGCTCCTCCACATTGAGAGGAATCAGCTGAGGTGGCTCGGGCATCTTTTTTGGATGCCTCCTGGACGCCTCCCTGGGGAGGTGTTCCAGGCATGTCCCCCCGGGAAGAGGCCCCGGGGCAGACCCAGGACACGCTGGAGGGACTATGTCTCTTGGCTGGCCTGGGAACGCCTCGGTGTTCTTCCCGAGGAGCTGGCCGAGGTGTCTGGGGAAAGGGAAGTTTGGGCTTCCATGCTTAGACTGCTGCCTCCGTGACCCGGCCCCGGATAAGCGGAAGAAGACGAGACGAGATGAGACGGATAGGAACTAGATTTCCTTTTGACTTCTTGCTCCACTCCCAACAGTGGCAGTAGTGAGACAGTCATGACAGCCCAGGTAAACTATTGCCATAATTAACCTTGTCAGAAAATGTTGATTTAACACACAGTGATTTCAGTGATTGTTATGTGGGTGGTGTACACTGAGCTCGACATAAAGTCTGGAGAGCTCAGAGCCTATTCCCCGCTGTAGAGACGAGTGAAGCCATCTGGCCGCCATCTTACCCTCCCATCGCGTGTATTTGGCTCACGTGTTAAACCGTGGTATCTGATCAAATTTGCCCGAAGAAAAGTATCTCCTGACTTTTTTCCCCATTTCATTACCTCCTCTTATTTTCTCAACTTCAACCACATTCCTTACATATTTGTGTAGCGCTCCCCTTCACTGTTTTTTTTTTTTTACCTTTTCCATTTCAGTCTCTGATCATTTTTTTTGAATGTCTCTTTATTACTACTGTAATTATTTTCACGGAGATGACTTCAGTTTTTCTCATATACACTGTATCTTTCTCATCTCATCTCATCTCATTATCTGTAGCCGCTTTATCCTTCTACAGGGTCGCAGGCAAGCTGGAGCCTATCCCAGCTGACTACGGGCGAAAGGCGGGGTACACCCTGGACAAGTCGCCAGGTCATCACAGGGCTGACACATAGACACAGACAACCATTCACACTCACATTCACACCTACGCTCAATTTAGAGTCACCAGTTAACCTAACCTGCATGTCTTTGGACTGTGGGGGAAACCGGAGCACCCGGAGGAAACCCACGCGGACACGGGGAGAACATGCAAACTCCACACAGAAAGGCCCTCGCCGGCCATGGGGCTCGAACCCAGACCTTCTTGCTGTGAGGCGACAGCGCTAACCACTACACCACCGTGCCGCCCCTGTATCTTTCTCTTTAGTATATTTCTTCTCCCTTATCTATAATTTACTGACTTACTTTAATTATTATTCCAACACAAAGGCTGTTATAATAAACGTCTCCCATTGACTTTATACAGGAAATCATAGATCGGACACCATCCGGGAAATAAGCCGTTGTCCGGGAAATATGACCAACCCTGATTTAAGAGTACTTATCAATATACTTGCACTCAATTTAAACTAAAATCATGCAGATAAAAGAGATAATCGTGCACATTTTGTCAATTTGTGCAAGTGGGTGTGACATGTGTCGATGATCTACATAGTCAATTGTGCTTAGCCTGAGGGAAATGAAAATATGATGATGACGATGATGATGATGCCCTTTATTGTCACTAGTCACATGTACCAGCGAAATTAGCCGTCAACCTGTCAGTACATATACAACATACAGTACAATTGACATAGGGTAGACAGGACAGGAAGACAGGGATAAAGATAAAAAGGAAACACAACATGAGGAGAGATAAGGAAAAAAAAGAACACCCCCCCCACTATGCTCCTGTCAGGAGTACAGTGTGGGAACATTTAAAAAAAACCTTTGCATAAGCACAACTACAACACAGGTACACTTTAAACACGGGACATGAGGGGGGGAATCAGGGGTAAGGGGGAGGAGGTAATCCAGCGCAAGCAAGCAGCCGTCCGCTCCTGCAGCCATGAAGGCGCTGGTCACGCACCCGCTTGTCACACTGGGGGTAAAAATGGCGACCGCAGAGAGTTAGAGAGGAATGCGAGGAATGAGAGTGTCTTCCGGCATTGACCTTCAGGGGGAAATGTTTTCTCAGCAACAGCCTAAACCGAGGCTGGAGCTGTCTCAGGGCGCCGAATGTCGATAAGATATGAATTGTTTGGTCTTTCCAGACGCAGTCTTTGCACGTCCTCACCGCTCGTCCATATCTGTCCATTCCGTCCATTCTATTCAAATTGATCTCCAAAAAACGTGTTCCTTGCAAAGCTGAAAGCTGCTCTGAGATAACAACCATTTTGTGGTTAAAGTTCTGAATGTCGACAGTCCAAATGCCAACAGCTTTGCCCACCACTCCAATCATATCGGGCAGCTTTGTGGGGCTTTGAACAGCTGTCACCGTTGTCTGATTTCCTCGATATACCAGGGCAATGCCTAATCCAATCAGCAAAAGTCCTGTAATCATGGTTCCGAATAGGTAGATATCTTCAATGTCCTCCACAGAAAGAATCGCCAGGCACACGACCCGACACCTCTCCCACGCGTCCATCACGTAACCAGCCGCAAACGTTCCGGCAGGACAAACAGGTTCCCCCAAACCCAAACTTCTCGTCGAGAAAACTGTGTCAATTTCGTTAGGAGACCAGTTTATCAATTCCATGCTTTTTTAGTTTAGAAAGTAATGCAGGAAGAGTCTCTTCAAAAAGTACAGCAGACGAGACAAGACACAAGCACAAGCAGGGAAAAAAAGGAGGGAGAGGGAGAGAGAAATGCCTCCTGACCCAACTAGAACAATAACACCTCTCTTTTTATTTGCATCCCTCACTAGCATTTCTGCCAAAAGGCTATGGTCCTTCTTTCATTTCGGCTCCTGAGGCTAATTTACTCCATTCATTTTCTTTTTGGATTTGAGCCGTTGAGCTTGAGCTCTCACATTCAATACCAAACACGTCTACTGTAGACATCGGCTTTGATCCAGTCTGGGACATTTCCACTGAAAATCTGACCCAGTCACAGTGTTCATCCCAGATATCAGTGTCAGATTTTCAACAAAAACAGACAAAATGATGAAACGGATTTTTTTGTTCTTCCTATAAGTGGTCCATGCAAACGGCGCTGTGTACACACGTGTAAAACTGATCACGCACGAGCTATCAATACTCTCAGGTGAAATGTCCGTCTACAGTCTTTGACCTGACGATTTGTACAGTTCACTGCTGCACATGTAGGCATTTTTCTTCTAAATTTTCTCACCAACTACATAAATAACTTCTCCAATTTTGTGCAGCTTCCAGAAGCCTAAATGAGTTCCGCTCCGCGATGGAAGTGGTAAGATGACGGCCAGCTGGCTTCACTCTGACCAGCCTATGAGCTCAGTGGTGGTGTATCGTGACAGAGAGCTAATTCACCAGAGTTTTTAGTTCCTTGTTCTTGAAAAAAGTAATAAAGAAACCATTTAATGACCTAAAACCCTGATTTGGAACAGAGTGTGTGAGGGTTTCTGAAATACATGAGGGTGCAGATCCACTGAGAGCTCTGTAAACCTGTCAGAGAGTTTATGATGGAAGATTTCAGGAAATAAAAGACAGAGATGAGAATTGTGTGAACAGTAGTTTCACCAGCAGAGGGCGCGAATGAGCAGTAGTGAAAATGCCCAAATGCCATTATCTGTCTTTAAACGCTTTAAAAATAGATTTTTTTGGGTGATTTTGTGTAAATTTTGGCACCTTTTAGTGAGTCTGTGCTGTTAAAATCACTGTAGCGTCGAATGTTTGTGTGTATTCGGTACATTAGTGATGTTTAAAGCTTGTTGGTGCCTATTGCTAACTGGTTAGCCTGTGTGAGTAGATTGATTGATTGATTGATTGATTACTTTATTCTGAACAATAAAGAAGAAAGATATAAAAATAAAAATTTAAATAAAAAAAAATACAATAATCAAAACATCATCATAAACAAACAGAATAGCATAGCCACAAGGCAATAACATAATGTTCAGAAAGGATTAGGAAGAAGTAATAACTTATCCAATCCTAACCCTCTATACCACCGCTAATCAAATGTCACTTTCCACCATAATAAACTATATATACAAAAGAAAACAAAAGCAGTAAACAAAAAAGAAAATATACCAACATACCAAAACATACCGACATGATATAATATCGACCAAATTAAATCATATATACAGATACTTATGCATATATACACACATACAATACATATATACAGTACATACATATACACATACCTATAACTATACACTAAATACAAGAAGACCAGTCACAGACTTACTCTCAATTTCATCCTCACCTATATAGTCTGCCTGTCCTCATTCTCATATATTTTTATTAACATGTTTTTATATAATTTTTTAAACAGTTTTATGTTGGTGCTATTTTTGAGTTCATTATCCAGACCATTCCACAATTTCACCCCACAGACTGTTATGCACATAATTTTCAGAGTTGTTCTAACATTTACTCTCTTAAAATTCATTTCCCCTCTCAGGTTATACCCACCCTGCCTTTCCATAAACGTATTTTGTACCTCACCCGGAAGAAGGTAGAATGGTGATGTATGATGGAGTGCAGTAGCTTTACATGGTGAACATTTTACAGTCTCTCTGTCACTAGTATTGGGAGTTATTGCTAAAGATAATATAGTTCATAAATCTGAATGAACTGAATCTTGTGTTAATTATTTTTATTTCAGTTGTTTTCCATGAGTGTGAATGTGTATGAGGAGAAAATTAGTAGCAGGAGTGGAGTAAAGTCTTTAACTGAGTTTATAAAACACTATAAAGCACACCCAAATAGCAGAGGGACGTTGAAACGGCGCCGATTCAGAATGGTCGGTTTCCGTCGTAAGTCAGAAAATCAACGCTGAAACGGCGCCGTGAAATGTCGATTTCTCCGCCGTCGGAGAAGATCGATTTATCACTGTTGAATCACCGTGGGTAAAGGTTGATCTGTCGACCGTCAGAGAAGGTCGAATATACGATGTTGAACCATCGTCACTTTTGCCGGCCAGTTTTCAACATTGGTAGGATGATTGTTCAGAATATAAATTGCCACTGTTTGTCTTATCCTGCTTACACATAGATACGAGTAAATGATATAAGTATAAGTGATAATGATAAGTAAATGATAAAAAAAAGAACAAAAACCAGTTTACTTTCTTAACTCAGCAATGGATTTGACCTTCTATCTTTGCAAGTTTTTTTGCAAATAACTTAACATTTCCAAGATGATCATAAATTAATTATAATTTATAATTATAATTTATAATTATAATTATTTAATTCATAATGTCCCATAATGCAGTGCGATTGCCACTGCTGTTTACTGGATGACGTCATTTTCGTTATATACCTGGGTGCACGTGAAACTCCACCACTCGGTTGGATCGTGACTCTCTTGTGGATCGGCCTGCTGTTACGCTTGGACCATTGAAACAACATTGAGAAAAACACTGGACCACGCTACATTTTCATTCATCCCTGGACATCTGGTACGTACCATTATTCAGTCACTATTAATAAAGGGAATTTCAAATACAATTTCGAGCAGTTTAAGAAGTTATGATGAACTTCAGTCATATCACGCGTTGGAGAAATTTCCCTCAACTAGTATCCATTTGAAACAACAACAATGCAGATGCATTATTCAATCGAAAAACGAGTCGAAGTAGTTGTCTTGTTGGAGTGAAAACTTAGCGTTGGAGTGAAAACTTAGCGTTTAAATCGAGCATGTAGGCCTAGTCGCATGTCGTTTTGAGCTGACCTGTTCTTTTGTGTAGCCATGGGTCGCGCCTCGCGGCCATGAACTTTAAAGATTATCCAGGCTACCAACGCTTCTGTAGTGACCACTTTGTTTGAGGTACCACGAACGAAATTGCTTATATTCCCTCAACTAATACAATAAACATGCAGATGCATTGTTTAGTCGAAAACTAGTCAAAGTAGTGGTCTTGATGGAGTGAAAACAAAGCATTTCAATCGAGTATATAGGCCGTGGTTATAACCGGTAGCTATACCCGGCTTGAGGGGGCTGGGCTTTGTAACGCTGTAGGCCTATACTGCCCTACAAAGCCAAAAGACCTTAACTCATCAGACTCATTACAGGCTTCTGCCTTGGTTTTCCCTTTGCTTTTGGAAGTTACGGTAAAAACGACGTCTTATTGTTACCAGAAAAAAACAGAAATGACTCGAAATAATTCATCACATGATACAACTGATGTCCTCTGTTCCAAAAATGGCAATAACTCATGTTGACCTTAAGTGATATTAAGGTCTTTTGGCTTTGTAGGGCAGTATGGGTCGCAGCCATTAGAACATGACTCCAGACATTGTTAAAACATTGTTGGTATTAAAACAGAACTTTCTATAAAACAATTGTTTGAACTGTGTGTGTGTGTGTGTAAGGTTATTTCAAATGTAATGATGTAAATGTTGTTGTCTTTGTTCCCCCCATGTTTACCTCAATGGAACCTGAAGACCACTACCCCGTCATTCCCTCAAAAGGTACTGCAGACATTTATTTCTTTAGGGGAGAGAACATGGCTTCTTATTGGTCAAAAAGAAGACATGTTATGACAGCTACTGAAATGTCAGAAAGGCAGATTCTGTCCGATTTTGAGTCAGCTCTGGGTAATCCTGCTGCTCAAGTCTCTCCTTCAATTGCGTCACCCAGGCCTGCATCATCAATGGGTTTAGATGAGGATGGTGGGGATTCTGTTGAGTTGGGAGGGTGCAGTGATGCAGAGTCTGACAGCAGTAGCATGTCTTCAGAGGGTGACAGTGACAGTCATATTGATGGTGACTCTTTTGAAGAGTCAGGGCTTCACCAAAAATTAAAACACTGGGCTGCATCATTCTCTGTGCCTTTGATTGCCATTACTGCTCTGTTGACCATTTTGAGAACAAGCCACCCTGAACTGCCCAAGGATGCTAGGACCTTATTGGGCACTAAGCCTGCAGTACCATTACAGACCATAGGCAATGGGGAATACTTCCATTTTGGCTTGGCAAAGGGAATTTTGTCTAAATTAAGCACCATCCATTTACCAGATGTTGTTCAAACAATAAGAGTTCAATTTAACATCGATGGTCTCCCTATTTTCAAAAGCACCAGGCTTCAGTTTTGGCCTATTTTGGCACTGATTGATTGCGATTACACCAGAACACCGTTTTTAGTTGGCATCTTTTGTGGCCCTGGAAAACCCTCCAATGTGTTTGATTATCTGACGCAGTTTGTTAAAGACCTCTCTGATCTGCTTTGCAATGAGGTAACATTTGGAGGTAGAAAGCTGAGGGTGGCCATTTCATCCTTCATTTGTGATGCTCCTGCTCGAGCATTTGTAAAACAAATTAAATGCCATAATGGGTACTCCGGATGCGATAAATGCCATCAGACTGGTATTTGGCAGAAAAAATGACGTATCCTGAGACTGATGTTAGGCTAAGGTCAGACGAGGAGTTTGAAAATATGGTAGATGAGGACCACCACATCAACAGAAGTCCTCTGACGGGTCTGGTGAAAATGGTGTCTGTCTTCCCAATAGATTATATGCATTTATGTTGCCTTGGCATTATGAAAAAGTTGATACATTTTTGGATGAGGGGGAAAAACTCTACAAGGCAGCCTACAAGAGCCATTAAAGCCATCTCCAAAAAGTTAATACAGCTTCGTCCCTATACTCCAGCTGAATTTGCACGGAAACCCCGTGAACTCGCCGAAACTGATAGGTGGAAAGCGGCAGAGCTGCGCCAATTTATGATTTACAGTGGGCCATTAGTTCTGAGGGACATTCTTCCACAAGATCTCTATGAAAACTTCATGTTGTTTTCTGTGGCCATGTTTTTTTCTTTCCTTCACAGCCAGCCACTAACCCATGGTAACTATGCATTGCCTTTATTTATGCCAAAAACGACAAACAAATATCTATGTAGATGCATTTTGATCAACTGACTATACAATTTCAGATTCACCCCAGCCACGTCACCGTTTCCATGGTAAGTCAAAGAGGAAATCAATCAATCAACATGAAAATTGTGAATTTAGAACAGAAATTAAATTAAGGCGCACCTTGAAGTGAACTAAATTGTACTCTCTGATATTTCAGCCACACCTCTGCCATCGCAACAGGGGAACAATCAGTTGCTGCGTGGTGAGTCATCAACTGTAATCACTGTTCAAAAATGACCAGCAATATGAAATAAAAGTCCTAATGTTTGGTGTTACTTAACAGACATGGGCATCAGCACCGTCATCGCTCTCCTTGGCCAGCTGAGGGAGGAAAACAGGGAGCTGAAGGGGGAAGTAGGAAGGCTGGCGCAAGAGGTCAGGGCCCTAAGGAGAGAGATGGGGAGACAAGACACACCCCAGACATCGCCCCTAATCAAGCTCCCACTCTCCACCATGGAGGAGTTTTTGGCAGCAGAGGCCCTGGTGAAGGAAGATGCCAAACAAAAGCAGCTAATGGTACTTATTGAGTCTTACCTTTCCTTTCCAGTCATCTGCAACACCTGCAAAAAGAAACACAAATACTTAATATCATTGTGAATCAATGAAACAATGATAAACACTGAATACTTTCTCATTATTGTCTTCATGCTACATTTTATTCTATCAGGTGTCTACCTTAGCCCTTTGTGGAGGAACCGACGTAGGGGTCACAGTGAGGCGGATGCTGCGTAGCCTCCTGGTCAACAGCTTGGCCAGCCAATTTAACTGGGCTGGAAAGGGGGAAAAAACTGCGTTTAAGGACACCAAGATCCATGATGTCCTGTTTGGTAGGTTATGCATGTGCACAAAGCTGTAAAAGAGGGTAAAATAGTAAGCTGTCGCAAGTACTTGCACACTATTTCTAAACGTTCTTTGATAACTCCTTCACTAACTGTAACATTACGATTATAACGACAAACATATTGTGAAAGATGCAAAGGATTAAAAAGGATTAAG
Source organism: Neoarius graeffei (assembly GCF_027579695.1). Lineage (NCBI taxonomy): Eukaryota > Metazoa > Chordata > Actinopteri > Siluriformes > Ariidae > Neoarius > Neoarius graeffei. Next base: position 3,704,232 of record NC_083570.1, read on the forward strand.
AAACTCACCAGGCGCCTTACTCAGAAAAAGCAGGTGTGCAGGCAAGTCCAGGGAGGCTGACTGAGTGACGAACGGTCCGGTAGTGGCATTTCTATTTCCGCTTTGTGTCAATGGGGAAATTAAAATGTTTTTTTTTTTAATCCCGTTTAAATTGTCACAAGATTCACATCTATGGTTTCTGATTTTTACATGTATTTTCTGTACTAGTAGCATTACTTGCCACCTACCACTAGAGTGTGACGTGCATAGTCTTAACAACTCAAACTTTAACAATTATCACCATGCAAAGTCTCAATGTTGTTTTGTTCTTTTTCTTTCAGATGCTCTACAAAAGCAGCTGCCAGGGAGCACACACACTACTTTTAGTGACGCAATCAAGAAGTGGCTTAAGTATGCGCCAGAGAGAGAGGGAGGGATGAGGAGACGTGAGGTAGGGTGGCATTTAGAAACCCATAGCCTACTGCTGACTTTCTTTATCAATGCTGCATCAAATTAATTTTGGTTATGTTTTTCTGTTTCCATGTACAGGTGTCTGCGCCGCAGGAGGAATAGGCCACAATTATAAATTATAAATAAATCATAAAATGTTTCTAAGAGCTTGTTCAAGTGTGTTCTGTTCCTTATAAATGTTAAAAGTTATGCCTCATTAGATAGCTTGACAAACATTAGGAGAGGTGCATTGTTGCATGCATTTTTATATCCTGTTGTACATAAAACAGGACGTAGCCTACGCACATTGATATAAATTAAGTTTCACTTTCATGGTTGAAGTATGCATGTGTGTGTTCATCCTAGGCAAGAGCCCCGATGCTTTATTGTTAGCTAGTTTAATTTAGCCTGTTTTGCTTAATTTGTAGCCTTCCTGTTGTACATAAAACAGGAAGTAAAGTTGAATGAATCATCGCCGAAAATTAAACTATAAATCAACCGAAATACGTAGTTGAATAAAGGGTGAAAGGGGGTCTATTCTCTGTTGGCCACCATCCACTTTTCAACGTCGTTTCAACGCAAACTCGTATGAGCAAAGCGGTGTTGAATCAACGTCGGTGATCCACGATGATTTGACGGCGTATAGGTCGAAGAACATGCCGATGATTCCACGTTGAATCAACGCCCTTTTGCTATCTGGGCAAACAAATCTCCAAACTTTTATTGCCTGCATTTTCATTTCTATCATTACAATGAGCTCTTTATAAATCTTAAAGATACAAATCATGTTTTTTTTTTCCTTTTCACTGGATATCAAGTCAATTATTCTTGTTTCTGTGCTTTAATTATATTTAAAACTTCCAATCAAATCCATTTTAGTAAAATGTAGAGCTGCAACTGCTGATTATTCTGATATTCAATTCATCTGTCAACTATTTTTCATTAATTGATTTGTTTATTAATTTTAATACAACTATATTTAAAATATATATTTGCAGCATTTTAATCAGCTCTAGTACAGAACTCTTTCTGAACTCGGCTGAATTAAATAACAGTTCACTAACTACAATACAACCTTACTGACATTTATCAGATAATCTCTAACAGGATCGGAATATTATCAAGTGCTCACATCAGCCGAATGAGAGTCAGACTCACGCAAGGTGATGGTATTATGTATAACCCCATTTCTAAAAAGTTTGGACACTGTAAAATATAAATAAAAACAGAATGTGATGATTTGCAAATCTTGGAAACTTTATATTTCATTGAAAATAGTACAAAGACGACATATCAAATGGTGAAATTGTGAAATTTTATTGTTTTTTGAAAAATATACACTTATTTTGAATTCAATGCCAGCAACACATTTCAAGAAAGTTCAAGAAAGAACAGGAGCATGTTTACCACTGTGTTGCATCACCTCTACTTTGAACAACACTCTGTAAATGTTTGGGAACTGAGGAGACCAAGTGCTGTAGTTTTGGAAGTGAAATGTTGTCCTGTTCTTCCCTGATATACAATTTCATTTGCTCAATACTTTGGGGTCTCCTTTTGTCATGTTTTTCATTTCCTAATGTGCCAGATGTTTTCAGCAGGAGACAGGTCTGGACTGCAGCAGGCCAGTTTAGCACCGACTCCTTTACTCTGAAGCCATGCAGTTGTAATATGTGCAGATTGCGGTTTATCTTGCTGAAAGAAGGAAGATCTTCCCTGAAAGAGGTGTCATCTTGATGGCAGCATGTTGTTCTGAAACATGTTTATATCATTCAGCATTAATGATGCCTTCCTAGATGTACAAGCTCCCCATGCCATGTGCACTAATGCCCCCTCATACCGTCACAGATGCTGGCTTTTAAACTGTGCACTGATCACAAGCCGGATGGTCCCTCTCCTCTTTAGCCTGTAGGACGTGGTGTCCATGATTTCCAAAAAGAATTTCCAATTTCTCTTTGTCAGACTACAGGACAGTTTTCCACTTTGCCTCAGTCCAATAAAGTAAAAGAGCTCTGGCCCAGAGAAGGCGGCAGTGTTTCTGGATGCTGTTTGTATCTGGTTTTAACTGGGATTTGTGGATGCAGTGATGAACTGTTTTCACAGACGATGGTTTTCAGAAGTGTTCCTGAGCCACAACATGTAACTTCATGTGTTGTATGAAAACTGAAACTTGCAAATTAGATAATTTGAGCTTTATGAGGTGCTGCACAGAATTGTTACCAAATTATAAAAGAATCATTATTATCGTTGTAATGCTGTAGTGAGAGTTTATACAAGATAAATTGTGATGTCTTTAACTTAATTTCATTTCCTGACATCAGTCTCGAAGAAAATTTGTGGGGTTTTTTTTGTGTGTTGTACATTTCAGAAAATCTTCTCTGCTTTCTGGCTGTGGTGGTGAAATCATCTGCTGAACTGCCGCAGCTGTGGAGAGAAACAGAAATAAAGACAAAAGCATCATAAGTTTGTCTAAAAGTTGGAAAAAAGTAAAGGTGATCATTCGTTAACACATTTTTAAGCAGTATTTTTAGTGAAAGTATTTTGGTCAGGGGAGCAAACTGGCTACAAAAATGAATCAGGAATAAATAAACCTCTGAGCTAGTCCTCATGCTAATGTAATACAGATCAAGTAATAAAGTTTATTTATTGACGGGGCATAAAGGCATATGGCTGTTGCTGAGCAAGTAAAGTAAAAACTAAAGCCCCGGTCACACCGCCCGAACTTTGCTGGAGCGTTCCTTGAACGGTAGGGAGGGGGGGCCGAATTTCGACAACGCTCGTCACCGCGCACAAAATGGGGAAAAAAATCGAAAACACAGGCGTTGGCTTAGCGGTGCACCGCTGAAGCCGGCGTTGCTTTAGCGTTGGTTTAGCGGTGACGCAAGCGTTGGTATAGCGGCGTTCTGCGCATGCGGGCTTTGGCTCGGCGGGGGTATAAAGTTGGTTTAGCGGCATCCCGCTTGTGACTACGGAGCTGAACGGATCGTTTTGATACAAGTTCTGATAGATTTTTGATAGAAGCTCCACCATCAGCTTGTCATACAGTCCATGTTCAGGCCTTCTCAGTATCCACTGTCTGACCCACACAACTCTGTCTCTCCTTCTTCTCTCTCTTCTCCTTCTTTTTTTCTAGTTAAAATTCTTATTACTGTTCTGTTGTCTGTATAGCTTTTCCCCTTTTTTCACTGTTGTTTAGTTGATCTTATTATATTTTTATCTATAAAAACGTTTGTTATTAAGATTATTATTTATATTACTTTATACTTTTTTATTATCATTCATATTACTTTATTTTTTGTTTATTGTTTGCTGTCAGTCAGATTATTTCTATTTTCATTATGTTTTTGCTGTCTTTTCCTTAATGTTATTATTATTTGCTATTATATTATCTTTATCATTATTTAATCATCATTTAATATTTACTATTAATATATACAACATTTTACTTTATAATTGTTATCCATAGGTACTAGTAATACTTTTTGAAATCAAATTTTATAATCAAATTCCAGTCTAGTCTATACAATGCATTTTCATTGTCTACTAGTCTAGTCAATTTAAGTCAATTTATTATTATTATTATTATTATTATTATTATTATTATTATTATTATTGTGGTTATTATTATTATTATTATTATTATTATTATTATTATTATTTTCACCATTTACATAGTACAGTGAGTCAATATTAAGTCAAATCATAACGTTGCCATTGCTGTTTTACGTGTTTTAATGGGACCACAATGGAAATAAGTGCTTGCGCTTTCTTGTGTAATCCTGATTTTAATGTATTTTGTACTTCATTTTACATTATGATCGAATAAAATCAAATCAAATCAAAAAATCTGTCAACAGCTTGTTGCAATCTGAGGAGGTTCTGATTCTGCTGCTGGACTAGTGCACCAATCATAGCAAGTCTCTCAGCATCCATGGTGATACAGTTTTACTGTAACTTTGAGCAAATTCGATATAGATGAGGTCTGAACTCAACGGCAGCTCGATTCCAAATGAGCTCCTGGTCCATTTCTCCCCGTATTTATAGCCAAATTCTGGTCCCGCTCCGACACCTCTATACCAACGCCAAACCAAAGTTCATTGCCGCCATGGATAGCTGCTTCAACGCCCGACACCGTTCCAGCAACCCCGTGTCCGCTCGTAAAACGCTTACAACCGCTCCACCGAAGTTTGTGCAACATTTAATCGCCGCCCGGGCAACGCTGGCGAAGCAGCGGTGGTCCAGCGTTCAAGATTTCTGCGTTGGCCTAGCGGACCCAAGCGTCCACAAACTTGCGTCTAGCGGTGCCAAACTTTGACTGGGCGTTGGTGGAGTGGGGGTGAACTTTGCTGGGGCGGAAAATTGTCCCCTCCTCACCGCTCGCAATATTTTGTGCAGCTCAAAACTTTCGGAGCGGTAGGAGGGCCCCTCGAGAAACATCAGCGGTGGCCGAGCGTATACGGCGTTGCTTTAACGGGGGCCAACTTTTGTTAAACAGTGGTGAACGGTTACGAGCGGTGATGAATTTTTTTCACCGCTCCAGGAACGCTCCAGCAAAGTTCGGGCGGTGTGACCGGGGCCTAAATATTGTGTTTCTCCAGCAGGAACAGCTCCACGTACCATGTGGACGGATTTGGTTGAATTCCTCCTTACAGAATTAACCTCGTTGGATTTTGTTCAATTTCTTTTAAGTGAAGTCCTAAGGAAAGGTACAAATGTTAGCCCCGCCCTAAAATCACCATAAGCCCACCCCTACACCTGAACATCATTCAATTTTCATACAAATTGAGTTGTGTGAAATGTTAGAAATGTGCAAATCTGAGACCGTATCAGTTAGAATGTCTGGGTTTCTAATTCCATTAGAGATAATCATTCATTTTTACTGCAAATGTATAACTTTAAATAATGATGGACAGATGAAGTTTCATGAAACACTGAAGCTTTCCAGCTAATTGCGTTGAAATGGTTTATTTCTTGAGGCTTCACTTGTTCACTAGAGAAACCTGCTGGTCAAACTATTAATCATATAATCATCCAGACAATACACAGGCTGGTGCACAGCAGTTCATCAAACCAGTCTGATATAAAGATACGTTCGTAAATGGGTCTGTCTCAGAAACTGGGTACTGCGGGGGTACCCCACTAAATATACTCACAGTCAATAAACTATACGGTTTTGAATGGTGATGTTGGTTTTAATTTGAAATAAAATGATGAAAGAAATAATACAGATAAAACTAAATCTTTGATGTGAATACTCTATTCAGAATTTTGGAAAAATTCTGCAAATTTGTGGAAAAATGGCAGCTTGATCTGGGACATGATAAATGGTTGACTACATCGGATTTCCTTAAAAAGGTTGTAGTCCACTGAAAAGTCTACAGTTATCACTAATTGTATTTTAAGTTGTAACTTTATACACCTAAGGATTGGTGCGCTCACAGAATAATCATAACCGTATGTAGTATCTGACCAGGTGGGTGGAGCACAGAAGCACGGCAGGCCAGAACTGAGTTCTCAAAACTCTTTTTTTTATTTTAAGCTTTTCAGCTTTTCCCAATCTCCCAGCCACACACACATGCACACACACAAGTCTTCTGGTTGGGGAGAGAAAGCTCCCTTTCTCTGCTCACTCTCTCCTTTTAAAGGGCGCAGTCACTGGGGAAGACACACAAACACCAGGTTAATTCCCATCAGGTGCAATGATTCCACTACTTACCTTCCCTGACTCCGCCCTCCATTCACAGACTGATGCTTGGCCACACCCCCGCTGCACATACCCCCACAGCCGACCCCCCCCCGACGGGAGAGGACATCCGCCACGACCATCTGTGCCCCCGGCCTGTGGACCACCTCAAACTTAAACGGCTGGAGTGCCAGATACCAACGGGTGCATTCTTCATGTGGTGGAGCCACTACAGGGGCGCGTGGTCCGAACAGAGGGTGAAAGAGCGCCCCAGCAGGTAGTAGCGGAGGGCGAGGACTGCCCACTTGATGGCAAGGCTCTCCTTTATTATTCTGCTGTACCTGCCCTCACGCACCAACAGCTTCCGGCTGATGTACAGCACTGGATGGTCCTCCCCCTCCATCACCTGGGACAGAACAGCCCCCAGCCCTCTGTCTGACACGTCCGTCTGCAAAATAATGGGGAGAGAAAAGTCAGGGGAGTGTAACAGTGGCCTCCCACACAGTGCAGCCTTTACTTCCGAGGAAGCCCGCTGGCATTGCTCCATCCACTGGACTGGAACTGGTGCTCCCTTTTTAGTGAGATCAGTCAGCGGGCTAGTGACGTCTGAATAATTAGGTATAAACCTACAATAGTAGCCAGCCCGCCCCAGGAACTGTCTCACCCCCTTTTTGGTCTTTGGCCTCGGGCAGGCCGCAATCGCTGCTGTCTTATTAATTTGAAGATGCACCTGCCCAATACGATCGTGTGTTTTGATCTAAATGGAAAGCCTCAGGGTCAAGGTCACTACCTCACCAAAAGTAGTAACTTAAAATCACTACGCCATATGAAAATTTAGTTATAAATCTGCGATTTTGTTTTTGAAAACGTAAGCTGAAAGTTAGGTATAGAATATGTTTCTTACAGAATATGTTACCATGGTAGCTGGTCTTGTATGAATTTCTGAGCTATAAAATGAGTTGTGGTCTATTTTTTACCTCAGCGTGTTATTTGTGTGCGGGGAAGGACACACATTAACAATTTGCATGTGTAGAAAGGGATTTTCCACTCCAGCAGTTAGAAGTTGATCGTGCTTCCATTTGCGGTCTTTCTGTTGCGCAAGTGATCTGTTCGGACGTTATCACTGAAAAGGTGAGTTTTGACAGTTTTATTTTGTTTTAGTCTTGCAGTATAAGGCAATAGAATGTTTCTTTTTCATCTTAATTTCATATTTCGTAGTGCTTGCATATTTTTGTCCAATATTTTGCAACCACGGTCAATTTAGATCGAACTTTTGATTGAACCAAAAGTTGCCAGTCGTTTTGCCCCGCCCCTGCCTCGCACTCCGTCCAGTGCGGTAGTGATGTCCCGATGCTCGCGCGCCGCAGCAGAGACTCGCGTGACCTTCAGCCGGTACAGTTGCTGTTCTTTTACCACCGCCGTTATTCTCATCTTTCCGGTGTGTTTTTGATTTTTCCATTGTGTCCTATTTCACCATATCAAATACCCAAAATGTATCTGTGGCAGCGGGGGCATGGTCAAGTGTCGGTCTGTGACCGGAGGGAGGAGTCAGGGAAGGTAAGTGGCAGAATCACTGCATCTGATGTCAATTAACCTGTGTTTGTGTGTCTTCCCCAGTGACCATGCCTGATAAAAGTAGAGAGAGAGCAGAGGAAGGGAGCTCTCTCCCCAACCAGACGAGTGATGTGTGTGTGCGTGTCTGTGTGGCTGGGAGATTGTGTCAACGGAAAAGTGTCACAATAAAGAATTTTTTCAATTCAGTTCTGTCCTGCCGTACTTCTGTGCTCCACCCACCCGCTCAAAGTTGTACAGTATCATATTATTCATATTTAAGTGAATAATCAATTCAGCCATCATAACTTGGCATTTTTAACCCAAGCAATCAAAAAGAGTAAATTTATTCAATATTTTCACTCATCTGTGAAGGATGGGCTTTAATTCTTCATGATCTAGTTATTTTATATATACAGTGGTGCTTGAAAGTTTGTGAACCCTTTAGAATTTTCTATATTTCTGCATAAATATGACCTAAAACATCATCAGATTTTCACGCAAGTCCTAAAAGTAGATAAAGAGAACCCAGTTAAACAAATGAGACAAAAATATTATACTTGCTCATTTATTTATTGAGGAAAATGATCCAATATTACATATCTGTGAGTGGCAAAAGTATATGAACCTCGAGGATTAGCAGTTAATTTGAAGGTGAAATTAGAGTCAGGTGTTTTCAATCAATGGGATGACAATCAGGTGTGAGTGGGCACCCTGTTTTATTTAAAGAACAGGGATCTATCAAAGTCTGATCTTCACAACACATGTTTGTGGAAGTGTATCATGGCACGAACAAAAGAGATTTCTGAGGACCTCAGAAAAAGCGTTGTTGATGCTCATCAGGCTGGAAAAGGTTACAAAACCATCTGTGAAGAGTTTGGACTCCATCAATCCACAGTCAGACAGATTGTGTACAAATGGAAGAAGTTCAAGACCATTGTTACCCTCCCCAGGAGTGGTCGACCAACAAAGATCACTCCAAGAGCAAGGCGTGTAATAGTCGGTGAGGTCACAAAGAACCCCAGGGTAACTTCTAAGCAGCTGAAGGCCTCTCTCACATTGGCTAATGTTAATGTTCATGAGTCCACCATCAGGAGAACACTGAACAACAATGGTGTGCATGGCAGGGTTGCAAGGAGAAAGCCACTGCTCTCCAAAAAGAACATTGCTGCTCATCTGCAGTTTGCTAAAGATCATGTGGACAAGCCAGCAGGCTATTGGAAAAATGTTTTGTGGATGGATGAGACCAAAATAGAAATTTTTGGTTTAAATGAGAAGTGTTATTGTAAATGTTCGCTGGATGTGGGTGGAGCACAGAGGACGGCAGGACAAAGACTGAGTTCGCAAAACAGTTTTATTCTCACTTTTCAGCGGAAGCGGTTTTCTCTCTCAGACACACACACACACATTCCGGTGCTCGGGTTGTAGAGCTCCTCTGCTCTCGCTCTCCCTCCTTAAATAGCCCGGTTTACTGGGGAGAACACACACAAAACATAGATTAATCACACTCAGGTGAAGCGATTCTGCCACTTACCTTCCCCAACTCCGCCCTCCTGTCACAGACCGGTGCTTGACCACGCCCCCGCTGCCACAGTTATGTTTGGAGAAAGGAAAACACTGCATTCCAGTATAAGAACCTTATCCCAACCGTGAAACATGGTGGTGGTAGTATCATGGTTTGGGCCTGTTTTGCTGCATCTGAGCCAGGACAGCTTGCCATCATTGATGGAACAATGAATTCTGAATTATACCAGTGAATTCTAAAGGAAAATGTCAGGACATCTGTCCATGAACTGAATCTCAAGAGAAGGTGGGTCATGCAGCAAGACAACGACCCTAAGTGCACACATCATTCTACCAAAGAAGAAAAAAGTTAATGTTTTGGAATGGCCAAGTCAAAGTCCTGACCTTAATCCAATGGAAATGTTGTGGAAGGACCTGAAGCGAGCAGTTCATGTGAGGAAACCCACCAACATCCCAGAGTTGAAGCTGTTCTGTACGGAGGAACGGGCTGAAATTCCTCCAAGCCAGTGTGCAGGACTGATCAACAGTTACCGCAAACGTTTAGTTGCAGTTATTGCTGCACAAGGGGGTCACACCAGATACTGAAAGCAAAGGCTCACATACTTTTGCCACTCACAGATATGTAATATTGGATCATTTTCCTCAATAAATAATTGAACAAGTATAATATTTTTTGTCTCATTTGTTTAACTGGGTTCTCTTTATCTACTTTTAGGACTTGTGTGAGAATCTGATGATGTTTTAGGTTATATTTATGCAGAAATATAGAAAATTCTAAAGGGTTCACAAACTTTCAAGCACCACTGTAAATCAATTTTACAAAAGCATTTGAATTGTAATCAAAAAAATTTTTCCACAGTGGAGGCCAGATAAAGCAAGACACTATCTTTATTCTTATTAAACATGACAAAAGAAGCATTGAGTGTTTGGTAAATGCAAAAAAAAATAGTAAAATTAGAAAAAAAAAATTTGACCATAATGTCCCAAATGAGAGACCAGTTTCTGAGACGGACCCATATCTCATCTCATCTCATTATCTGTAGCCGCTTTATCCTTCTACAGGGTCGCAGGCAAGCTGGAGCCTATCCCAGCTGACTACGGGCGAAAGGCGGGGTACACCCTGGACAAGTCGCCAGGTCATCACAGGGCTGACACATAGACACAGACAACCATTCACACTCACATTCACACCTACGCTCAATTTAGAGTCACCAGTTAACCTAACCTGCATGTCTTTGGACTGTGGGCGAAACCGGAGCACCCGGAGGAAACCCACGCGGACACGGGGAGAACATGCAAACTCCGCACAGAAAGGCCCTCGCCGGCCCCGGGGCTCAAACCCAGGACCTTCTTGCTGTGAGGCGACAGCGCTAACCACTACACCACCGTGCCGCCACGGACCCATATATATTCTAAATATTGATATTTTGAAGAATGTTGATTTTCTGGAATTTTTTTTCCTCCTTATACACATCCGTTTGTCCCAGTTGTGTTTATATATATATGTTTTAAAATACTCTCAGGTGAAATGTCCGTCTACAGTCTTTGACCTGACGATTTGTACAGTTCACTGCTGCACATGTAGGCATTTTTCTTCTAAATTTTCTCACCAACTACATAAATAACTTCTCCAATTTTGTGCAGCTTCCAGAAGCCTAAATGAGTTCCGCTCCGCGATGGAAGTGGTAAGATGACGGCCAGCTGGCTTCACTCTGACCAGCCTATGAGCTCAGTGGTGGTGTATCGTGACAGAGAGCTAATTCACCAGAGTTTTTAGTTCCTTGTTCTTGAAAAAAGTAATAAAGAAACCATTTAATGACCTAAAACCCTGATTTGGAACAGAGTGTGTGAGGGTTTCTGAAATACATGAGGGTGCAGATCCACTGAGAGCTCTGTAAACCTGTCAGAGAGTTTATGATGGAAGATTTCAGGAAATAAAAGACAGAGATGAGAATTGTGTGAACAGTAGTTTCACCAGCAGAGGGCGCGAATGAGCAGTAGTGAAAATGCCCAAATGCCATTATCTGTCTTTAAACGCTTTAAAAATAGATTTTTTTGGGTGATTTTGTGTAAATTTTGGCACCTTTTAGTGAGTCTGTGCTGTTAAAATCACTGTAGCGTCGAATGTTTGTGTGTATTCGGTACATTAGTGATGTTTAAAGCTTGTTGGTGCCTATTGCTAACTGGTTAGCCTGTGTGAGTAGATTGATTGATTGATTGATTGATTACTTTATTCTGAACAATAAAGAAGAAAGATATAAAAATAAAAATTTAAATAAAAAAAAATACAATAATCAAAACATCATCATAAACAAACAGAATAGCATAGCCACAAGGCAATAACATAATGTTCAGAAAGGATTAGGAAGAAGTAATAACTTATCCAATCCTAACCCTCTATACCACCGCTAATCAAATGTCACTTTCCACCATAATAAACTATATATACAAAAGAAAACAAAAGCAGTAAACAAAAAAGAAAATATACCAACATACCAAAACATACCGACATGATATAATATCGACCAAATTAAATCATATATACAGATACTTATGCATATATACACACATACAATACATATATACAGTACATACATATACACATACCTATAACTATACACTAAATACAAGAAGACCAGTCACAGACTTACTCTCAATTTCATCCTCACCTATATAGTCTGCCTGTCCTCATTCTCATATATTTTTATTAACATGTTTTTATATAATTTTTTAAACAGTTTTATGTTGGTGCTATTTTTGAGTTCATTATCCAGACCATTCCACAATTTCACCCCACAGACTGTTATGCACATAATTTTCAGAGTTGTTCTAACATTTACTCTCTTAAAATTCATTTCCCCTCTCAGGTTATACCCACCCTGCCTTTCCATAAACGTATTTTGTACCTCACCCGGAAGAAGGTAGAATGGTGATGTATGATGGAGTGCAGTAGCTTTACATGGTGAACATTTTACAGTCTCTCTGTCACTAGTATTGGGAGTTATTGCTAAAGATAATATAGTTCATAAATCTGAATGAACTGAATCTTGTGTTAATTATTTTTATTTCAGTTGTTTTCCATGAGTGTGAATGTGTATGAGGAGAAAATTAGTAGCAGGAGTGGAGTAAAGTCTTTAACTGAGTTTATAAAACACTATAAAGCACACCCAAATAGCAGAGGGACGTTGAAACGGCGCCGATTCAGAATGGTCGGTTTCCGTCGTAAGTCAGAAAATCAACGCTGAAACGGCGCCGTGAAATGTCGATTTCTCCGCCGTCGGAGAAGATCGATTTATCACTGTTGAATCACCGTGGGTAAAGGTTGATCTGTCGACCGTCAGAGAAGGTCGAATATACGATGTTGAACCATCGTCACTTTTGCCGGCCAGTTTTCAACATTGGTAGGATGATTGTTCAGAATATAAATTGCCACTGTTTGTCTTATCCTGCTTACACATAGATACGAGTAAATGATATAAGTATAAGTGATAATGATAAGTAAATGATAAAAAAAAGAACAAAAACCAGTTTACTTTCTTAACTCAGCAATGGATTTGACCTTCTATCTTTGCAAGTTTTTTTGCAAATAACTTAACATTTCCAAGATGATCATAAATTAATTATAATTTATAATTATAATTTATAATTATAATTATTTAATTCATAATGTCCCATAATGCAGTGCGATTGCCACTGCTGTTTACTGGATGACGTCATTTTCGTTATATACCTGGGTGCACGTGAAACTCCACCACTCGGTTGGATCGTGACTCTCTTGTGGATCGGCCTGCTGTTACGCTTGGACCATTGAAACAACATTGAGAAAAACACTGGACCACGCTACATTTTCATTCATCCCTGGACATCTGGTACGTACCATTATTCAGTCACTATTAATAAAGGGAATTTCAAATACAATTTCGAGCAGTTTAAGAAGTTATGATGAACTTCAGTCATATCACGCGTTGGAGAAATTTCCCTCAACTAGTATCCATTTGAAACAACAACAATGCAGATGCATTATTCAATCGAAAAACGAGTCGAAGTAGTTGTCTTGTTGGAGTGAAAACTTAGCGTTGGAGTGAAAACTTAGCGTTTAAATCGAGCATGTAGGCCTAGTCGCATGTCGTTTTGAGCTGACCTGTTCTTTTGTGTAGCCATGGGTCGCGCCTCGCGGCCATGAACTTTAAAGATTATCCAGGCTACCAACGCTTCTGTAGTGACCACTTTGTTTGAGGTACCACGAACGAAATTGCTTATATTCCCTCAACTAATACAATAAACATGCAGATGCATTGTTTAGTCGAAAACTAGTCAAAGTAGTGGTCTTGATGGAGTGAAAACAAAGCATTTCAATCGAGTATATAGGCCGTGGTTATAACCGGTAGCTATACCCGGCTTGAGGGGGCTGGGCTTTGTAACGCTGTAGGCCTATACTGCCCTACAAAGCCAAAAGACCTTAACTCATCAGACTCATTACAGGCTTCTGCCTTGGTTTTCCCTTTGCTTTTGGAAGTTACGGTAAAAACGACGTCTTATTGTTACCAGAAAAAAACAGAAATGACTCGAAATAATTCATCACATGATACAACTGATGTCCTCTGTTCCAAAAATGGCAATAACTCATGTTGACCTTAAGTGATATTAAGGTCTTTTGGCTTTGTAGGGCAGTATGGGTCGCAGCCATTAGAACATGACTCCAGACATTGTTAAAACATTGTTGGTATTAAAACAGAACTTTCTATAAAACAATTGTTTGAACTGTGTGTGTGTGTGTGTAAGGTTATTTCAAATGTAATGATGTAAATGTTGTTGTCTTTGTTCCCCCCATGTTTACCTCAATGGAACCTGAAGACCACTACCCCGTCATTCCCTCAAAAGGTACTGCAGACATTTATTTCTTTAGGGGAGAGAACATGGCTTCTTATTGGTCAAAAAGAAGACATGTTATGACAGCTACTGAAATGTCAGAAAGGCAGATTCTGTCCGATTTTGAGTCAGCTCTGGGTAATCCTGCTGCTCAAGTCTCTCCTTCAATTGCGTCACCCAGGCCTGCATCATCAATGGGTTTAGATGAGGATGGTGGGGATTCTGTTGAGTTGGGAGGGTGCAGTGATGCAGAGTCTGACAGCAGTAGCATGTCTTCAGAGGGTGACAGTGACAGTCATATTGATGGTGACTCTTTTGAAGAGTCAGGGCTTCACCAAAAATTAAAACACTGGGCTGCATCATTCTCTGTGCCTTTGATTGCCATTACTGCTCTGTTGACCATTTTGAGAACAAGCCACCCTGAACTGCCCAAGGATGCTAGGACCTTATTGGGCACTAAGCCTGCAGTACCATTACAGACCATAGGCAATGGGGAATACTTCCATTTTGGCTTGGCAAAGGGAATTTTGTCTAAATTAAGCACCATCCATTTACCAGATGTTGTTCAAACAATAAGAGTTCAATTTAACATCGATGGTCTCCCTATTTTCAAAAGCACCAGGCTTCAGTTTTGGCCTATTTTGGCACTGATTGATTGCGATTACACCAGAACACCGTTTTTAGTTGGCATCTTTTGTGGCCCTGGAAAACCCTCCAATGTGTTTGATTATCTGACGCAGTTTGTTAAAGACCTCTCTGATCTGCTTTGCAATGAGGTAACATTTGGAGGTAGAAAGCTGAGGGTGGCCATTTCATCCTTCATTTGTGATGCTCCTGCTCGAGCATTTGTAAAACAAATTAAATGCCATAATGGGTACTCCGGATGCGATAAATGCCATCAGACTGGTATTTGGCAGAAAAAATGACGTATCCTGAGACTGATGTTAGGCTAAGGTCAGACGAGGAGTTTGAAAATATGGTAGATGAGGACCACCACATCAACAGAAGTCCTCTGACGGGTCTGGTGAAAATGGTGTCTGTCTTCCCAATAGATTATATGCATTTATGTTGCCTTGGCATTATGAAAAAGTTGATACATTTTTGGATGAGGGGGAAAAACTCTACAAGGCAGCCTACAAGAGCCATTAAAGCCATCTCCAAAAAGTTAATACAGCTTCGTCCCTATACTCCAGCTGAATTTGCACGGAAACCCCGTGAACTCGCCGAAACTGATAGGTGGAAAGCGGCAGAGCTGCGCCAATTTATGATTTACAGTGGGCCATTAGTTCTGAGGGACATTCTTCCACAAGATCTCTATGAAAACTTCATGTTGTTTTCTGTGGCCATGTTTTTTTCTTTCCTTCACAGCCAGCCACTAACCCATGGTAACTATGCATTGCCTTTATTTATGCCAAAAACGACAAACAAATATCTATGTAGATGCATTTTGATCAACTGACTATACAATTTCAGATTCACCCCAGCCACGTCACCGTTTCCATGGTAAGTCAAAGAGGAAATCAATCAATCAACATGAAAATTGTGAATTTAGAACAGAAATTAAATTAAGGCGCACCTTGAAGTGAACTAAATTGTACTCTCTGATATTTCAGCCACACCTCTGCCATCGCAACAGGGGAACAATCAGTTGCTGCGTGGTGAGTCATCAACTGTAATCACTGTTCAAAAATGACCAGCAATATGAAATAAAAGTCCTAATGTTTGGTGTTACTTAACAGACATGGGCATCAGCACCGTCATCGCTCTCCTTGGCCAGCTGAGGGAGGAAAACAGGGAGCTGAAGGGGGAAGTAGGAAGGCTGGCGCAAGAGGTCAGGGCCCTAAGGAGAGAGATGGGGAGACAAGACACACCCCAGACATCGCCCCTAATCAAGCTCCCACTCTCCACCATGGAGGAGTTTTTGGCAGCAGAGGCCCTGGTGAAGGAAGATGCCAAACAAAAGCAGCTAATGGTACTTATTGAGTCTTACCTTTCCTTTCCAGTCATCTGCAACACCTGCAAAAAGAAACACAAATACTTAATATCATTGTGAATCAATGAAACAATGATAAACACTGAATACTTTCTCATTATTGTCTTCATGCTACATTTTATTCTATCAGGTGTCTACCTTAGCCCTTTGTGGAGGAACCGACGTAGGGGTCACAGTGAGGCGGATGCTGCGTAGCCTCCTGGTCAACAGCTTGGCCAGCCAATTTAACTGGGCTGGAAAGGGGGAAAAAACTGCGTTTAAGGACACCAAGATCCATGATGTCCTGTTTGGTAGGTTATGCATGTGCACAAAGCTGTAAAAGAGGGTAAAATAGTAAGCTGTCGCAAGTACTTGCACACTATTTCTAAACGTTCTTTGATAACTCCTTCACTAACTGTAACATTACGATTATAACGACAAACATATTGTGAAAGATGCAAAGGATTAAAAAGGATTAAGAAACTCACCAGGCGCCTTACTCAGAAAAAGCAGGTGTGCAGGCAAGTCCAGGGAGGCTGACTGAGTGACGAACGGTCCGGTAGTGGCATTTCTATTTCCGCTTTGTGTCAATGGGGAAATTAAAATGTTTTTTTTTTTAATCCCGTTTAAATTGTCACAAGATTCACATCTATGGTTTCTGATTTTTACATGTATTTTCTGTACTAGTAGCATTACTTGCCACCTACCACTAGAGTGTGACGTGCATAGTCTTAACAACTCAAACTTTAACAATTATCACCATGCAAAGTCTCAATGTTGTTTTGTTCTTTTTCTTTCAGATGCTCTACAAAAGCAGCTGCCAGGGAGCACACACACTACTTTTAGTGACGCAATCAAGAAGTGGCTTAAGTATGCGCCAGAGAGAGAGGGAGGGATGAGGAGACGTGAGGTAGGGTGGCATTTAGAAACCCATAGCCTACTGCTGACTTTCTTTATCAATGCTGCATCAAATTAATTTTGGTTATGTTTTTCTGTTTCCATGTACAGGTGTCTGCGCCGCAGGAGGAATAGGCCACAATTATAAATTATAAATAAATCATAAAATGTTTCTAAGAGCTTGTTCAAGTGTGTTCTGTTCCTTATAAATGTTAAAAGTTATGCCTCATTAGATAGCTTGACAAACATTAGGAGAGGTGCATTGTTGCATGCATTTTTATATCCTGTTGTACATAAAACAGGACGTAGCCTACGCACATTGATATAAATTAAGTTTCACTTTCATGGTTGAAGTATGCATGTGTGTGTTCATCCTAGGCAAGAGCCCCGATGCTTTATTGTTAGCTAGTTTAATTTAGCCTGTTTTGCTTAATTTGTAGCCTTCCTGTTGTACATAAAACAGGAAGTAAAGTTGAATGAATCATCGCCGAAAATTAAACTATAAATCAACCGAAATACGTAGTTGAATAAAGGGTGAAAGGGGGTCTATTCTCTGTTGGCCACCATCCACTTTTCAACGTCGTTTCAACGCAAACTCGTATGAGCAAAGCGGTGTTGAATCAACGTCGGTGATCCACGATGATTTGACGGCGTATAGGTCGAAGAACATGCCGATGATTCCACGTTGAATCAACGCCCTTTTGCTATCTGGGCAAACAAATCTCCAAACTTTTATTGCCTGCATTTTCATTTCTATCATTACAATGAGCTCTTTATAAATCTTAAAGATACAAATCATGTTTTTTTTTTCCTTTTCACTGGATATCAAGTCAATTATTCTTGTTTCTGTGCTTTAATTATATTTAAAACTTCCAATCAAATCCATTTTAGTAAAATGTAGAGCTGCAACTGCTGATTATTCTGATATTCAATTCATCTGTCAACTATTTTTCATTAATTGATTTGTTTATTAATTTTAATACAACTATATTTAAAATATATATTTGCAGCATTTTAATCAGCTCTAGTACAGAACTCTTTCTGAACTCGGCTGAATTAAATAACAGTTCACTAACTACAATACAACCTTACTGACATTTATCAGATAATCTCTAACAGGATCGGAATATTATCAAGTGCTCACATCAGCCGAATGAGAGTCAGACTCACGCAAGGTGATGGTATTATGTATAACCCCATTTCTAAAAAGTTTGGACACTGTAAAATATAAATAAAAACAGAATGTGATGATTTGCAAATCTTGGAAACTTTATATTTCATTGAAAATAGTACAAAGACGACATATCAAATGGTGAAATTGTGAAATTTTATTGTTTTTTGAAAAATATACACTTATTTTGAATTCAATGCCAGCAACACATTTCAAGAAAGTTCAAGAAAGAACAGGAGCATGTTTACCACTGTGTTGCATCACCTCTACTTTGAACAACACTCTGTAAATGTTTGGGAACTGAGGAGACCAAGTGCTGTAGTTTTGGAAGTGAAATGTTGTCCTGTTCTTCCCTGATATACAATTTCATTTGCTCAATACTTTGGGGTCTCCTTTTGTCATGTTTTTCATTTCCTAATGTGCCAGATGTTTTCAGCAGGAGACAGGTCTGGACTGCAGCAGGCCAGTTTAGCACCGACTCCTTTACTCTGAAGCCATGCAGTTGTAATATGTGCAGATTGCGGTTTATCTTGCTGAAAGAAGGAAGATCTTCCCTGAAAGAGGTGTCATCTTGATGGCAGCATGTTGTTCTGAAACATGTTTATATCATTCAGCATTAATGATGCCTTCCTAGATGTACAAGCTCCCCATGCCATGTGCACTAATGCCCCCTCATACCGTCACAGATGCTGGCTTTTAAACTGTGCACTGATCACAAGCCGGATGGTCCCTCTCCTCTTTAGCCTGTAGGACGTGGTGTCCATGATTTCCAAAAAGAATTTCCAATTTCTCTTTGTCAGACTACAGGACAGTTTTCCACTTTGCCTCAGTCCAATAAAGTAAAAGAGCTCTGGCCCAGAGAAGGCGGCAGTGTTTCTGGATGCTGTTTGTATCTGGTTTTAACTGGGATTTGTGGATGCAGTGATGAACTGTTTTCACAGACGATGGTTTTCAGAAGTGTTCCTGAGCCACAACATGTAACTTCATGTGTTGTATGAAAACTGAAACTTGCAAATTAGATAATTTGAGCTTTATGAGGTGCTGCACAGAATTGTTACCAAATTATAAAAGAATCATTATTATCGTTGTAATGCTGTAGTGAGAGTTTATACAAGATAAATTGTGATGTCTTTAACTTAATTTCATTTCCTGACATCAGTCTCGAAGAAAATTTGTGGGGTTTTTTTTGTGTGTTGTACATTTCAGAAAATCTTCTCTGCTTTCTGGCTGTGGTGGTGAAATCATCTGCTGAACTGCCGCAGCTGTGGAGAGAAACAGAAATAAAGACAAAAGCATCATAAGTTTGTCTAAAAGTTGGAAAAAAGTAAAGGTGATCATTCGTTAACACATTTTTAAGCAGTATTTTTAGTGAAAGTATTTTGGTCAGGGGAGCAAACTGGCTACAAAAATGAATCAGGAATAAATAAACCTCTGAGCTAGTCCTCATGCTAATGTAATACAGATCAAGTAATAAAGTTTATTTATTGACGGGGCATAAAGGCATATGGCTGTTGCTGAGCAAGTAAAGTAAAAACTAAAGCCCCGGTCACACCGCCCGAACTTTGCTGGAGCGTTCCTTGAACGGTAGGGAGGGGGGGCCGAATTTCGACAACGCTCGTCACCGCGCACAAAATGGGGAAAAAAATCGAAAACACAGGCGTTGGCTTAGCGGTGCACCGCTGAAGCCGGCGTTGCTTTAGCGTTGGTTTAGCGGTGACGCAAGCGTTGGTATAGCGGCGTTCTGCGCATGCGGGCTTTGGCTCGGCGGGGGTATAAAGTTGGTTTAGCGGCATCCCGCTTGTGACTACGGAGCTGAACGGATCGTTTTGATACAAGTTCTGATAGATTTTTGATAGAAGCTCCACCATCAGCTTGTCATACAGTCCATGTTCAGGCCTTCTCAGTATCCACTGTCTGACCCACACAACTCTGTCTCTCCTTCTTCTCTCTCTTCTCCTTCTTTTTTTCTAGTTAAAATTCTTATTACTGTTCTGTTGTCTGTATAGCTTTTCCCCTTTTTTCACTGTTGTTTAGTTGATCTTATTATATTTTTATCTATAAAAACGTTTGTTATTAAGATTATTATTTATATTACTTTATACTTTTTTATTATCATTCATATTACTTTATTTTTTGTTTATTGTTTGCTGTCAGTCAGATTATTTCTATTTTCATTATGTTTTTGCTGTCTTTTCCTTAATGTTATTATTATTTGCTATTATATTATCTTTATCATTATTTAATCATCATTTAATATTTACTATTAATATATACAACATTTTACTTTATAATTGTTATCCATAGGTACTAGTAATACTTTTTGAAATCAAATTTTATAATCAAATTCCAGTCTAGTCTATACAATGCATTTTCATTGTCTACTAGTCTAGTCAATTTAAGTCAATTTATTATTATTATTATTATTATTATTATTATTATTATTATTATTATTGTGGTTATTATTATTATTATTATTATTATTATTATTATTATTATTTTCACCATTTACATAGTACAGTGAGTCAATATTAAGTCAAATCATAACGTTGCCATTGCTGTTTTACGTGTTTTAATGGGACCACAATGGAAATAAGTGCTTGCGCTTTCTTGTGTAATCCTGATTTTAATGTATTTTGTACTTCATTTTACATTATGATCGAATAAAATCAAATCAAATCAAAAAATCTGTCAACAGCTTGTTGCAATCTGAGGAGGTTCTGATTCTGCTGCTGGACTAGTGCACCAATCATAGCAAGTCTCTCAGCATCCATGGTGATACAGTTTTACTGTAACTTTGAGCAAATTCGATATAGATGAGGTCTGAACTCAACGGCAGCTCGATTCCAAATGAGCTCCTGGTCCATTTCTCCCCGTATTTATAGCCAAATTCTGGTCCCGCTCCGACACCTCTATACCAACGCCAAACCAAAGTTCATTGCCGCCATGGATAGCTGCTTCAACGCCCGACACCGTTCCAGCAACCCCGTGTCCGCTCGTAAAACGCTTACAACCGCTCCACCGAAGTTTGTGCAACATTTAATCGCCGCCCGGGCAACGCTGGCGAAGCAGCGGTGGTCCAGCGTTCAAGATTTCTGCGTTGGCCTAGCGGACCCAAGCGTCCACAAACTTGCGTCTAGCGGTGCCAAACTTTGACTGGGCGTTGGTGGAGTGGGGGTGAACTTTGCTGGGGCGGAAAATTGTCCCCTCCTCACCGCTCGCAATATTTTGTGCAGCTCAAAACTTTCGGAGCGGTAGGAGGGCCCCTCGAGAAACATCAGCGGTGGCCGAGCGTATACGGCGTTGCTTTAACGGGGGCCAACTTTTGTTAAACAGTGGTGAACGGTTACGAGCGGTGATGAATTTTTTTCACCGCTCCAGGAACGCTCCAGCAAAGTTCGGGCGGTGTGACCGGGGCCTAAATATTGTGTTTCTCCAGCAGGAACAGCTCCACGTACCATGTGGACGGATTTGGTTGAATTCCTCCTTACAGAATTAACCTCGTTGGATTTTGTTCAATTTCTTTTAAGTGAAGTCCTAAGGAAAGGTACAAATGTTAGCCCCGCCCTAAAATCACCATAAGCCCACCCCTACACCTGAACATCATTCAATTTTCATACAAATTGAGTTGTGTGAAATGTTAGAAATGTGCAAATCTGAGACCGTATCAGTTAGAATGTCTGGGTTTCTAATTCCATTAGAGATAATCATTCATTTTTACTGCAAATGTATAACTTTAAATAATGATGGACAGATGAAGTTTCATGAAACACTGAAGCTTTCCAGCTAATTGCGTTGAAATGGTTTATTTCTTGAGGCTTCACTTGTTCACTAGAGAAACCTGCTGGTCAAACTATTAATCATATAATCATCCAGACAATACACAGGCTGGTGCACAGCAGTTCATCAAACCAGTCTGATATAAAGATACGTTCGTAAATGGGTCTGTCTCAGAAACTGGGTACTGCGGGGGTACCCCACTAAATATACTCACAGTCAATAAACTATACGGTTTTGAATGGTGATGTTGGTTTTAATTTGAAATAAAATGATGAAAGAAATAATACAGATAAAACTAAATCTTTGATGTGAATACTCTATTCAGAATTTTGGAAAAATTCTGCAAATTTGTGGAAAAATGGCAGCTTGATCTGGGACATGATAAATGGTTGACTACATCGGATTTCCTTAAAAAGGTTGTAGTCCACTGAAAAGTCTACAGTTATCACTAATTGTATTTTAAGTTGTAACTTTATACACCTAAGGATTGGTGCGCTCACAGAATAATCATAACCGTATGTAGTATCTGACCAGGTGGGTGGAGCACAGAAGCACGGCAGGCCAGAACTGAGTTCTCAAAACTCTTTTTTTTATTTTAAGCTTTTCAGCTTTTCCCAATCTCCCAGCCACACACACATGCACACACACAAGTCTTCTGGTTGGGGAGAGAAAGCTCCCTTTCTCTGCTCACTCTCTCCTTTTAAAGGGCGCAGTCACTGGGGAAGACACACAAACACCAGGTTAATTCCCATCAGGTGCAATGATTCCACTACTTACCTTCCCTGACTCCGCCCTCCATTCACAGACTGATGCTTGGCCACACCCCCGCTGCACATACCCCCACAGCCGACCCCCCCCCGACGGGAGAGGACATCCGCCACGACCATCTGTGCCCCCGGCCTGTGGACCACCTCAAACTTAAACGGCTGGAGTGCCAGATACCAACGGGTGCATTCTTCATGTGGTGGAGCCACTACAGGGGCGCGTGGTCCGAACAGAGGGTGAAAGAGCGCCCCAGCAGGTAGTAGCGGAGGGCGAGGACTGCCCACTTGATGGCAAGGCTCTCCTTTATTATTCTGCTGTACCTGCCCTCACGCACCAACAGCTTCCGGCTGATGTACAGCACTGGATGGTCCTCCCCCTCCATCACCTGGGACAGAACAGCCCCCAGCCCTCTGTCTGACACGTCCGTCTGCAAAATAATGGGGAGAGAAAAGTCAGGGGAGTGTAACAGTGGCCTCCCACACAGTGCAGCCTTTACTTCCGAGGAAGCCCGCTGGCATTGCTCCATCCACTGGACTGGAACTGGTGCTCCCTTTTTAGTGAGATCAGTCAGCGGGCTAGTGACGTCTGAATAATTAGGTATAAACCTACAATAGTAGCCAGCCCGCCCCAGGAACTGTCTCACCCCCTTTTTGGTCTTTGGCCTCGGGCAGGCCGCAATCGCTGCTGTCTTATTAATTTGAAGATGCACCTGCCCAATACGATCGTGTGTTTTGATCTAAATGGAAAGCCTCAGGGTCAAGGTCACTACCTCACCAAAAGTAGTAACTTAAAATCACTACGCCATATGAAAATTTAGTTATAAATCTGCGATTTTGTTTTTGAAAACGTAAGCTGAAAGTTAGGTATAGAATATGTTTCTTACAGAATATGTTACCATGGTAGCTGGTCTTGTATGAATTTCTGAGCTATAAAATGAGTTGTGGTCTATTTTTTACCTCAGCGTGTTATTTGTGTGCGGGGAAGGACACACATTAACAATTTGCATGTGTAGAAAGGGATTTTCCACTCCAGCAGTTAGAAGTTGATCGTGCTTCCATTTGCGGTCTTTCTGTTGCGCAAGTGATCTGTTCGGACGTTATCACTGAAAAGGTGAGTTTTGACAGTTTTATTTTGTTTTAGTCTTGCAGTATAAGGCAATAGAATGTTTCTTTTTCATCTTAATTTCATATTTCGTAGTGCTTGCATATTTTTGTCCAATATTTTGCAACCACGGTCAATTTAGATCGAACTTTTGATTGAACCAAAAGTTGCCAGTCGTTTTGCCCCGCCCCTGCCTCGCACTCCGTCCAGTGCGGTAGTGATGTCCCGATGCTCGCGCGCCGCAGCAGAGACTCGCGTGACCTTCAGCCGGTACAGTTGCTGTTCTTTTACCACCGCCGTTATTCTCATCTTTCCGGTGTGTTTTTGATTTTTCCATTGTGTCCTATTTCACCATATCAAATACCCAAAATGTATCTGTGGCAGCGGGGGCATGGTCAAGTGTCGGTCTGTGACCGGAGGGAGGAGTCAGGGAAGGTAAGTGGCAGAATCACTGCATCTGATGTCAATTAACCTGTGTTTGTGTGTCTTCCCCAGTGACCATGCCTGATAAAAGTAGAGAGAGAGCAGAGGAAGGGAGCTCTCTCCCCAACCAGACGAGTGATGTGTGTGTGCGTGTCTGTGTGGCTGGGAGATTGTGTCAACGGAAAAGTGTCACAATAAAGAATTTTTTCAATTCAGTTCTGTCCTGCCGTACTTCTGTGCTCCACCCACCCGCTCAAAGTTGTACAGTATCATATTATTCATATTTAAGTGAATAATCAATTCAGCCATCATAACTTGGCATTTTTAACCCAAGCAATCAAAAAGAGTAAATTTATTCAATATTTTCACTCATCTGTGAAGGATGGGCTTTAATTCTTCATGATCTAGTTATTTTATATATACAGTGGTGCTTGAAAGTTTGTGAACCCTTTAGAATTTTCTATATTTCTGCATAAATATGACCTAAAACATCATCAGATTTTCACGCAAGTCCTAAAAGTAGATAAAGAGAACCCAGTTAAACAAATGAGACAAAAATATTATACTTGCTCATTTATTTATTGAGGAAAATGATCCAATATTACATATCTGTGAGTGGCAAAAGTATATGAACCTCGAGGATTAGCAGTTAATTTGAAGGTGAAATTAGAGTCAGGTGTTTTCAATCAATGGGATGACAATCAGGTGTGAGTGGGCACCCTGTTTTATTTAAAGAACAGGGATCTATCAAAGTCTGATCTTCACAACACATGTTTGTGGAAGTGTATCATGGCACGAACAAAAGAGATTTCTGAGGACCTCAGAAAAAGCGTTGTTGATGCTCATCAGGCTGGAAAAGGTTACAAAACCATCTGTGAAGAGTTTGGACTCCATCAATCCACAGTCAGACAGATTGTGTACAAATGGAAGAAGTTCAAGACCATTGTTACCCTCCCCAGGAGTGGTCGACCAACAAAGATCACTCCAAGAGCAAGGCGTGTAATAGTCGGTGAGGTCACAAAGAACCCCAGGGTAACTTCTAAGCAGCTGAAGGCCTCTCTCACATTGGCTAATGTTAATGTTCATGAGTCCACCATCAGGAGAACACTGAACAACAATGGTGTGCATGGCAGGGTTGCAAGGAGAAAGCCACTGCTCTCCAAAAAGAACATTGCTGCTCATCTGCAGTTTGCTAAAGATCATGTGGACAAGCCAGCAGGCTATTGGAAAAATGTTTTGTGGATGGATGAGACCAAAATAGAAATTTTTGGTTTAAATGAGAAGTGTTATTGTAAATGTTCGCTGGATGTGGGTGGAGCACAGAGGACGGCAGGACAAAGACTGAGTTCGCAAAACAGTTTTATTCTCACTTTTCAGCGGAAGCGGTTTTCTCTCTCAGACACACACACACACATTCCGGTGCTCGGGTTGTAGAGCTCCTCTGCTCTCGCTCTCCCTCCTTAAATAGCCCGGTTTACTGGGGAGAACACACACAAAACATAGATTAATCACACTCAGGTGAAGCGATTCTGCCACTTACCTTCCCCAACTCCGCCCTCCTGTCACAGACCGGTGCTTGACCACGCCCCCGCTGCCACAGTTATGTTTGGAGAAAGGAAAACACTGCATTCCAGTATAAGAACCTTATCCCAACCGTGAAACATGGTGGTGGTAGTATCATGGTTTGGGCCTGTTTTGCTGCATCTGAGCCAGGACAGCTTGCCATCATTGATGGAACAATGAATTCTGAATTATACCAGTGAATTCTAAAGGAAAATGTCAGGACATCTGTCCATGAACTGAATCTCAAGAGAAGGTGGGTCATGCAGCAAGACAACGACCCTAAGTGCACACATCATTCTACCAAAGAAGAAAAAAGTTAATGTTTTGGAATGGCCAAGTCAAAGTCCTGACCTTAATCCAATGGAAATGTTGTGGAAGGACCTGAAGCGAGCAGTTCATGTGAGGAAACCCACCAACATCCCAGAGTTGAAGCTGTTCTGTACGGAGGAACGGGCTGAAATTCCTCCAAGCCAGTGTGCAGGACTGATCAACAGTTACCGCAAACGTTTAGTTGCAGTTATTGCTGCACAAGGGGGTCACACCAGATACTGAAAGCAAAGGCTCACATACTTTTGCCACTCACAGATATGTAATATTGGATCATTTTCCTCAATAAATAATTGAACAAGTATAATATTTTTTGTCTCATTTGTTTAACTGGGTTCTCTTTATCTACTTTTAGGACTTGTGTGAGAATCTGATGATGTTTTAGGTTATATTTATGCAGAAATATAGAAAATTCTAAAGGGTTCACAAACTTTCAAGCACCACTGTAAATCAATTTTACAAAAGCATTTGAATTGTAATCAAAAAAATTTTTCCACAGTGGAGGCCAGATAAAGCAAGACACTATCTTTATTCTTATTAAACATGACAAAAGAAGCATTGAGTGTTTGGTAAATGCAAAAAAAAATAGTAAAATTAGAAAAAAAAAATTTGACCATAATGTCCCAAATGAGAGACCAGTTTCTGAGACGGACCCATATCTCATCTCATCTCATTATCTGTAGCCGCTTTATCCTTCTACAGGGTCGCAGGCAAGCTGGAGCCTATCCCAGCTGACTACGGGCGAAAGGCGGGGTACACCCTGGACAAGTCGCCAGGTCATCACAGGGCTGACACATAGACACAGACAACCATTCACACTCACATTCACACCTACGCTCAATTTAGAGTCACCAGTTAACCTAACCTGCATGTCTTTGGACTGTGGGCGAAACCGGAGCACCCGGAGGAAACCCACGCGGACACGGGGAGAACATGCAAACTCCGCACAGAAAGGCCCTCGCCGGCCCCGGGGCTCAAACCCAGGACCTTCTTGCTGTGAGGCGACAGCGCTAACCACTACACCACCGTGCCGCCACGGACCCATATATATTCTAAATATTGATATTTTGAAGAATGTTGATTTTCTGGAATTTTTTTTCCTCCTTATACACATCCGTTTGTCCCAGTTGTGTTTATATATATATGTTTTAAAAGTATAAGTTGTTTTGCTGAAGTTTCTCAGAACTAATTGGAAGTGACTGTTGTAATCTGTGGAAGGTAAACCCTATTTTGAGTGCTTCTCATTGTAGGAGGTTCACGAGTCTGACTCAAGGCGCATAAAACTGGATGCTTTAAATCTATGGTCATGAGCTTTGGGTAATGACAGAAAGAACAAGATCGCGGATACAAGCGGCTGAAATGAGTTTCCTTCGCAGGGTGGCTGGGCGCTCCCTTAGAGATAGGGTGAGAAGCACAGTCACTCGGGAGGAGCTCGGAGTAGAGCCGCTGCTCCTCCACATCAAGAGGAACCAGCTGAGGTGGCTCGGGCATCTTTTTCGGATGCCTCCTGGACGCTTCCCTGGGGAGGTGTTCCAGGCATGTCCCCCCGGGAGGAGGCCCCGGGGAAGACCCAGGACACGCTGGAGGGACTATGTCTCTCGGCTGGCCTGGGAACGCCTCGGTGTTCTTCCCGAGGAGACCCGGTCCCAGATAAGAGGAGAAGACGAGACGAGACGAGGCTTTAAATCTGACAGTGTCACAGGATCAGTTAATTTTTCAGTACTCCACTCAGTTATTGATACTCTGCTTGTGTAATTTTGTGTAAATGTGTGTGTTCCATGGGTGGAAGTGGTCTGTCCCAGAATAAAACTCACAAATTCATGAACAGTCGCAGATTGGGATACTACGTGCAGCCTTTCATTGACAGTTTATCAGGATGAATGGAGGGTCAACCTCAGTCTAGACCTTTCCTTGGAGATGGTTCTTTTGATGAAGGTATTTTGTTAAATGCTGGTGTGATGATAGATGTTAGAGTAGGAGCTCTGGTATGGGATAAGAACTTTATTAGGCATGCTAATGTTGAGAAAGTGGCGTGAAAAGAAACCTGACAGACCTTGCCCATATGATCTGTCAATGCATGTGTGCTGGCTTCACTTTCTTCGTAAACTCAACCGTGTTCAGTTCGTATCTGTGAGTTTTATTCAGTGCTCCAGCCCTCTGCAGACTAACTCGTATACGGAAGCAATGAGTGCCTCGCTGCAGTCGCCATCAGTCCCGCCCATGAGCCTGGCTCTCAGCCAGCTCTCCCTCATGAAAAGAATCTCAACACTTTTGCAGTCCACTCGAAGCAACTGCTGAAGCTGTTTAACTGCTAAACTGCTCAAAGCAAGCTGTGACACGTTGAGCGTATGTTTGAACAGCTAACCAGGCTTCTGAAGCATACATATTAAAATTTTAATCTGGTTCTGATCTCTCCAAAGTAACAGGTGTTAAAAAATACCAGAATGAATCCTGGACTGCTTTCTTTACATGTTTTAAAACTGTATGGGATGAACATGCACCACTATCAGAGCTGATGTTTCGGAAAATTAATCAACACCTTCTGACCAATCAGAACAGAGAACTGTAATGGATTCATTGCTTTATTTTATTGAAAATGAAAAGAATCACAGACAGATCCAGTTCACAGAGACAGATTCATCATCATTATTCACACAGACAATATATGACAACATTAAAAGAGATGTTTTTTGGAGGAAAAAGTCAGTTGTAGGTTTACAGAGATTTTCACAAACACATATTTAAGACACTGTAGTTATTTCCCACAGATTAAATAATCTAAAAATATCCATCTGTGAGGGACTGATCAGTAAGGCTTAAGGACACCAGGGATTCAGTTCAAAAGATAGGGTTTTTATTACCCAAAAAATAAAGTGACAAAGAACAAAAACTCAACCTATAAAAGAGGTCAACAAAAATATAACCAAACTTAACACACAGCCGTGACCCTTAACTGAACAAACTTCACCTTACACAAAACAAAAGGAGAACACACATACAGATATATCTCTATCTACATACATACATACATACATACTCGATCTCAGCTTGGCCAAACCAAAAACACACAAAAAAAGGGGTTAACTAAATACATAGACTTCAAACATAATACAAAGCAACATCAACGAAGGTCAAAATCCCCCTCAGGCAGATGGTGGACATGGTACAGCCTAATATGCAGGCACCAGGACATAGGTCTTCTCCGCCCACAGCCATGCCTTTTTAAGCAGGTTAATGACATAAGATATCTTGGTGTGTGGTTTGATAGTAAGCTCACTTTTAAAATTCATATTCAGAAAATGATTGATTTCTTACACTTGTCAATCAACTTTTTTGAGGTGTCTTTCAGGATACATCTGGGGAGGGAGGCATCAGGCGTTTCATTGAAAAGGATTTACATTGCAATAACCCTTTCAGTGCTTGACTATGGATGTACAGTATACAAATCAGCAGCAACATCCACATTAGCTGAACTGGACAGGGTGCAGGCCAAAGCTCTCCGGCTGTGTTGTGGAGTCTTCAGAACTTCACCAATCCCAGCACTGCAAGTACAGTGGTGCTTGAAAGTTTGTGAACCCTTTAGAATTTTCTATATTTCAGCATAAATATGACCTAAAACATCATCAGATTTTCACGCAAGTCCTAAAAGTAGATAAAGAGAACCCAGTTAAACAAATGAGACAAAAATATTATACTCGATCATTTATTTATTGAGGAAAATGATCCAATATTACATATCTGTGAGTGGCAAAAGTATATGAACCTCGAGGATTAGCAGTTAATTTGAAGGTGAAATTAGAGTCAGGTGTTTTCAATCAATGGGATGACAATCAGGTGTGAGTGGGCACCCTGTTTTATTTAAAGAACAGGGATCTATCAAAGTCTGATCTTCACAACACATGTTTGTGGAAGTGTATCATGGCACGAACAAAGGAGATTTCTGAGGACCTCAGAAAAAGCGTTGTTGATGCTCATCAGGCTGGAAAAGGTTACAAAACCATCTGTGAAGAGTTTGGACTCCATCAATCCACAGTCAGACAGATTGTGTACAAATGGAAGAAGTTCAAGACCATTGTTTCCCTCCCCAGGAGTGGTCGACCAACAAAGATCACTCCAAGAGCAAGGCGTGTAATAGTCTGTGAGGTCACAAAGGACCCCAGGGTAACTTCTAAGCAACTGAAGGCCTCTCTCACATTGGCTAATGTTAATGTTCATGAGTCCACCATCAGGAGAATACTGAACAACAATGGTGTGTATGGCAGGGTTGCAAGGAGAAAGCCACTGCTCTCCAAAAAGAACATTGCTGCTCATCTGCAGTTTGCTAAAGATCACGTGGACAAGCCAGAAGGCTATTGGAAAAATGTTTTGTGGATGGATGAGACCAAAATAGAAATTTTTGGTTTAAATGAGAAGTGTTATGTTTGAAGAAAGGAAAACACTGCATTCCAGTATAAGAACCTTATCCCATCCGTGAAACATGGTGGTGGTAGTATCATGGTTTGGGCCTGTTTTGCTGCATCTGAGCCAGGACGGCTTGCCATCATTGATGGAACAATGAATTCTGAATTATACCAGTGAATTCTAAAGGAAAATGTCAGGACATCTGTCCATGAACTGGATCTCAAGAGAAGGTGGGTCATGCAGCAAGACAATGACCCTAAGTGCACACATCATTCTACCAAAGAAGAAAAAAGTTAATGTTTTGGAATGGCCAAGTCAAAGTCCTGACCTTAATCCAATGGAAATGTTGTGGAAGGACCTGAAGTGAGCAGTTCATGTGAGGAAACCCACCAACATCCCGGAGTTGAACCTGTTCTGTACGGAGGAATGGGCTAAAATTCCTCCAAGCCGGTGTGCAGGACTGATCAACAGTTACCGGAAATGTTGAGTTGCAGTTATTGCTGCACAAGGGGGTCACACCAGATACTGAAAGCAAAGGCTCACATACTTTTGCCACTCACAGATATGTAATATTGGATCATTTTCCTCAATAAATAATTGAACAAGTATAATATTTTTGTCTCATTTGTTTAACTGGGTTCTCTTTGTCTACTTTTAGGACTTGTGTGAGAATCTGATGATGTTTTAGGTTATATTTATGCAGAAATATAGAAAATTCTAAAGGGTTCACAAACTTTCAAGCACCACTGTAGAAGCAGGGGAGATGCCTTTTGGTCTTAGGAGGTTAAAACTCTCTCTAGCATATTGGGTAAATCTACAAGGGCATGAAGCTACACATCCTACAAAACTGGTGTTAGAGGAATGCTGGGAATATGGGTGCACTGCGAAGTGTAGTTTTGGATGGAACAGCAATAAAGAGGCAGATGACATGGGAATCAGTACTATACCTTGCAGCAAAACCGTCAACCTGAGTACAATTCCACCTTGGTTTTTCTGCTCTCCTGTACTTAATCTAGAAACTAAAAACATAGCCAAGACAACATTTTATCAAAGTGTACAGCAGTATTTAGAAATCATGTATGATACAGTACAAATATTTCACAGATTCATCCAAAGAACCAGCAGGTAAAACAGGGGTGGCTGTATATATTCCTAAGTACAGTGTTACAATTCAAAAAAAGAACCTCAGACCACCTCTCAATCTTCTCTGCAGAGATGATGGCCATCATAATGGCATTACAGTGGGTAGAAGTTAAGCCATATAAAACAGTTATCTGTTCAGACTCTACCGAGTATGTCCTCCCTAACAAGCATCCAGACTGGGAAATCTGCATGCAGGCAGGATCTTTTAGATGAAGTTCACCAGATGATTTTGAGAATAACTCAGCTAAAGCTCATTTTACAGTTCACTTGGGTTCCAGCACATACAGTACAGGTATTGAGGGCAATGAGAAGGTAGACAAGTTGGCAAAAGAAGTACTTAAATCAGAGCAAGTAGGAGTACAGGTTCCACTTAGCAAATCAGAATTTAAAGCAATAATCAAAGAAGGTATTCAGAAACTTCGCAAAATAAATGGGATAAGGGGGAGAAAGGTAGGCATTTATAGACTACCGTTCAAAAGTTTGGGGTCACTTTGAAATTTCCTTATTTTTGAAAGAAAAGCACTGTTCTTTTCAATGAAGATCACTTTAAACTAATCAGAAATCCACTCTATACATTGCTAATGTGGTAAATGACTATTCTAGGTACAAATGTCTGGTTTTTGGTGCAATATCTCCATAGGTGTATAGAGGCCCATTTCCTGCAACTATCACTCCAGTGTTCTAATGGTACAATGTGTTTGCTCATTGCCTCAGAAGGCTAATGGATGATTAGAAAACCCTTGTACAATCATGTTAGCACAGCTGAAAACAGTTGAGCTCTTTAGAGAAGCTATAAAACTGACCTTCCTTTGAGCAGATTGAGTTTCTGGAGCATCACATTTGTAGAGTCGATTAAATGCTCAAAATGGCCAGAAAAATGTCTTGACTATATTTTCTATTCATTTTACAACTTATGGTGGTAAATAAAAGTGTGACTTTTCATGGAAAACACAAAATTGTCTGGGTGACCCCAAACTTTTGAACGGTAGTGTATGGTATTCAACAAGTGGTAACAGTTAAAACGATCAGCTCATTTCACACGACAGGAGGAAACCTGGTTCACCAGGCTAAGAATAGGACACACAGGACTGAACAGCAGTCTATACACAATAGGGAAGCATGAGACGGGAATGTGCCCATACTGCAGAGAAACAAGAACCGTGAAGCATGTACTTCTGACATGTAGGCAGTACTCTGAAGAAAGAGAGCATCATAAGAGCGTAACAAAGAACTCTGCCACACTGAGCAACCTATTGAATCTACCTGGAACACAGTTTACAGCCAAAGCAGCAATAGATTTTCTGAAAGAAACACAACTAGCATGAAGAATTTAGCATTTTTTTGTTTGTTTTGCTAATTTAGTTATTTACTGACGTCCCACTATGATCACACCTCAGTCCAGTAGATGGCGGTAATGCACTAAGCTTGCAAGCGGCCAATAAAAACACGCACAACAGAAGCAGCCATGCCTTTGCCCAAACAGGAAGGGACCGCCCCCAACACTCAAACCAGGTAACTCAAAACAAAGAAACATATGCTTAATAACAAACAAATGAATTGCATAACCTTACGGTGTTAAAATGTGTGCACCCATATAAAACAATGTAAGGCTAAAGTAACGAAACTTAATAAAACAAATAAATCAAACAAATGTTAGGTGGGTTATTTAAATATGATAATACATGTGACTGCAAATGATAAAACATACAGCAAATTAATACACCAAAACAAATTAATAATGTGCATAAGTAGAGTGAGGGCTGAGGTTACCCTGTGTGGCTGTGGCCATCACACACTCCCCCCCCTTCAGGACTCTTGCTGGCACAGCAAGAGAGGTAGTCAGCTGTTAGGTTCTCTTTGCCTGGGATGTGCTGTATGCTGAAGCGGAATGGCTGGAGTGCCAGGTACCACCAGGTAATTCTTCCATTGGCATCTTTCATCTTCTCCATCCATTGGAGGGCCTTATGATCCATCTCCAGTGTGAACTCTCTACCCAGGAGATAATAATGAAAAGAGTCAAGGGCCCACTTTATAGCCAATGCCTCCTTTTCTATCGTTGAGTACTGGACCTCCCTGGGAAACAACTTCCTACTGATGTAGGCAATTGGATGGCGGTCATCAGGCAGCCCCTGAAGAAGCACAGCTCCCAAGCCCTTGTCAGAAGCATCGGTTTGCACAATAAATGCACCATTAAAGTCCAGACTAAACAAAACTGGAAGCTTACTCAGTGACTGCCGGATATCATGGAATGCTGCCACAGCTTCTTCTGCCCATTGGACCTGATTCGGGTTCCGGGATCCCATCGTGTCTGTAAGAAGTGCCGCCCTGGTGGAAAACTGGGGAATGAAGCGGTGATAGAAACCAGCCATCCCAAGAAAAGAGCGGAGCTGCTTCCTTGTCCAGAGATGCCTACTAGTACGGATTGGCCGTATTTTGTACAGAAAAGTTACGTTAATACGATGTTATGGCAAACAGTGTTATTCTGTACGGAATTATTATAAAGTCTTAAAAAATTCCAGTGAGTTGTTTTTAAATGTCCAAGTGACTTTTTCAATCCATGCGCGATTCACGGCTATTTATTTTTACGACAACCACACATGCTGTGTGTAACATGCGCAGATTCCACACATTTGCTCGTGCTATTTTCGATACGGTAGAATGGCCGTGCATTACACCCAGTCAAAAGGGCAATGGATACGCGCACTGCAAACTGTATAGAACTGACATTAACATCACTCATGGTGGTCGCGATGACTGCACGCGGCATGTCAACTACAAAAAAAAAAACATGTGGAGTATGCTGAAATGGCGAGTCAGGCGGAAAGTAAATCTGGGGGTATCCAGCAGTTTTTTATGAAATCTGTGGATGAAAAGACACGGAACGTGACACGTGCTGAAGTGGTGATGGTTGACCTATGCTTGGAGTTGAACTTGCCAATTAGTGCCATGAAATGTGAGTTAAACTTATTCAGTTTCTTTTTACATGTATGATTTTTATTCACTGAAATATCAAACACTGGCTGTACTTCTTTAATTCAAAGACTTTTCAGTGTTGCAAGTACAAATGTACATGCAGTATGATCAGAAACAGAATTTTATGATTAGTGTTGTTGGGATTGTGGCAAAAAATTGATCATTCCACTGTTTTAAATACAATTATAAATGTCATTTTATTCAATGTCTCTTCTGAAGCATTATGCTGAAGTATTTATATATTGGGACATTAAGATAACAATGTCGGACTCTCTTTGGCATGAAATAAGAATTTTTTTTTTTAAATTTTATTAGAATCCATAAACAGGTAGAACATTTTGCCAGGCAATATAATATAATACTTTTGAGGAGTTACATTCAATACCAATGATTGGTAGTCAACCGTAATGTCTGCAAACAGGGAACACTATTGTATTTATAAAAATGAGATACTGTATATTGTATGCTCTAGAAATTTGTTGAGTGGAAATTCAGTTGAGATGGCTGCTCGTGTTTTGTTTATTCAATTCACACAAAACAGTACTTTTTAATAATTTAAATGTTAAACATATTGGTATATACACCTCTTTATAATGGAAATGTGCATAAATTAATGTTACTGAAAGTCATTCCAAAATACTGAAAAATGTTTTCAAGAATACTGAAATTCAAAATTTGGGGTAGGCATCTCTGCTTGTCTGTGGCAGAGGACATGACTCGATAACCTGGACCTTACTGACCTGTGGTCATGTCGACCCATTTCCAATGATGCAACCCAGATACTCAGTCTCAGATGTAGCAAAGACACACTTGGATGGATTCACCGTCAGCCCCGCAGAGTGAAGATGACCCAAGATGAGGCTCAGATGTTCCAGGTGCTGGTCCCAGCTATCACTGTAAAGAACAATATCATCTAAATATGCAGCTGCAAATTCTGAGAAATCACAGAGTACCTGGTCCATGAGCCTCTGGAAACTGGCTGTGGCTCCATGAAGCCCAAATGGAAGTACCGTGAACTGAAACAGCCCCCACGGAATCTGGAAAGCCGTCAGCTCTCGAGACTGCTGAGACAGAGGGACCTGCCAGTAGCTTTTACAAAGATCAATAGTGGTCAAGAATGTTGCCTTTCCCAGACACTCCAGCAGGTCATCAATCCTCAGTGTTGGGTAAGAGTCAAATTGAGAAACTGAGTTGAGATACCTGAGGTCAATGCAGAACCTCATGCTGCAGTCCTTTTTTGGTACAAGGACTACTGGGTTAAACCACTCACTTCTTGAAGGCTCTATGACACCCTGGGAGAGCATGAGGTCCACCTCCTCCTTCAGCACAGTCAACAGGCATTCAGGGATCCTGTAACTGAGACGTCTTGCAAAAGCACCCTCTTTGAGAACAATATCATGCTCAACAAGATCAGTCCTCCCTGGACTCTCCTGGAATACCTCAAGACTGCAGACTGCCTTCATCTGGAGCTGTTGGTCTTCTGAGAGGTAGCTAAGGTCAAAGTTCACTAGATCACCAGCAGGGGGTAAGTATTGCTTATCTACCTCCTCTTCTTCTAACCAGCATTACATCGTTTTTTTCTTTCGGGCCACTGCACCCATTCCTTCAGGAGGTTTATGTGCAACACCCTACTAGAACGTGACTGACCTGGAGTTGAGATCTGATATGTGGTTGGCCCAAGCTTCTTCTGGACCTCAAATGGCCCTTGCCATCTCACTAGCAACTTGCTCTCATCACTTGGAAGAAGCACCAACACCTTCTGTCCAGGGCTGAAGGACCTTTGGCGGGCTGACTGGTCATACCAACCTTTCTGTCATTGCTGGGCCTCCGCCATGTGTGACTGGGCAAGCTCACTCATCATCTCCAAACAATCTCTCATCTGTACAACATAGGACACAACATTGAGAGCCTCCCCTCTCCCCTGGTCTCCTTCCCAGATCTCCCTCAACAAAGAAAGAGGCCCACAGATCTCATGCCCATAAAGGAGTTCAAAGGGCGAGAAACCAGTAGAAGCCCGGGGTACTTCTCTATATGTGAACAGGAGATACAGCAGCCAGAGATCCCAGTCTGTACCACTATTGTTGGCAAACTTTCTCAGCATCTGCTTCAGGGTCTTATCGAAGCGTTCCGTCAGCCCATCGGTTTGTGGGTGATATGGCATGGTCCTCATGCTCCTGATTCCAAGCAAGTAGTAGACCTGTTTCAACAGAGTTGACAAAGTTAGTTCCCCGATCAGTGAGAATTTCATGAGGGAAACCCACTCTAGAGAAGAACTGTACCAGACAAAAGGCAACTGATTTTGCTTTTATAGACTTCAATGGAAAAACTTCTGGGTACTTGGTCGCATAGTCTGTTATGACCAGCATGTAATGGTTCCCAGTTTTACTCTTCTCTACAGAACCAACGATATCCATTCCAAGGCATTCGAATGGTGTACCTATGATGGGAAGGGGTTGGAGTGGAGCTCTGGACGGAAGGTCAGCAGATGTCATTTAGCACCGAGGACAACTTTTGCAGAACTGGGCAATATCTCTGTGTAAGCCAGGCCAGTGAAAGTGATGTTTGATGTGAGCTGTGGTTTTGTGTTTACCTAGGTGGCCAGCCCAGGGAACCGCATGCCCCAGTTGCAGTATGATCTCTCTAGCTGCTTGGGTGTTAGGACTGGGTCTGTTTTGGCCTCTAGAGGCCACTGTTATTTCCTTTTCATGTCATGTTTGTTTTGGCCTCTAGAGGCCACCACTGTTCCTGTGTCTTGTGTTTGTGTTGATTGTCTTCATTAGTGTCACCTGTTTCCCATTTATTGTGTGTATAAATACCCCTCTGTTTGTTCCCTTATCACGGAGTCTTTTTCCTATGTTGTGCTGTTATGTTTAGCTCCAGTTTCCTCTGTACCTTGTTCCTTGTCTTTTTGGTTTTGCACTTTTCTTTTCTTTTCTTTTTGGACCTAAGTATTTACTGTGTTTTTGGATCTTCTGAGCGTTCAGCATTTTGCCTTTCCTTTTGTTTTTGGGCTTTGCTCCTTTGGATATTTTTATTTTTGTTATCTTCTGCGCTTTTGGATTTTCTTTTTTGTTTTTTTTCATCAGATTGTAAATATTGTACATAGTGTAAATAAACTGTTTTTTGATACTCTACTTTCGCCTCACGCCTCTGCATTTGAGTCATCCCCCTGGTGGCCTAGTGGGGGTTTGCTAGATTATCACACCAGCAACCTGGGTTCGAATCTCAGCAAAACCCTAACAGAAAGACTCCGTCATGACCGACTCAGCAGAGGCTTCTTCATCTGTCTACCCGGCCAACCTTCAGGGAATGATGGCTGTGTTAACATGCCTCGGATCCACCATGGACACTCATGGACGGACTCTCGCAAGCCAACGTGAGACCTTTGCTCGCCATGAGGTACTGCTTCAGCAGATTGGGAGAACCCTGGCACAGCTGACTTCTCTGCCCCATCTCCTCTGCCTGATTCTGCTCCTACTCCACCATCTGCTCCAGTGCCTCCTTCTTCACCTCGCGAACCCAGCCTTCCTGCACCACAGAGGTATGACGGCAAGCACAGTGAGTGTTGAGAGTTCCTTACCCAGTGTCAACTCACCTTTGAGCTTCAGCCTACCACCTACACTATGGATCGCCGCAAGATTGCCTTTGTGATAACCTTGTTAGCTGGCAAGGTGCGAGCCTGGGCTACTGCTATCTGGCAGAGACAGGGACCTGAGTGCTCTGATTTCCAGCTGTTTACTGAGGAGATGCTGCGTGTCTTCGATCAAGCAGACATCAGTAAAGACGCAGCCAGAAAGCTCATGTCCATCCGGCAAGTAGGAAGCATCGCAGACTACGCCATCTCGTTCCGGATGCTTGCAGCAGTAAGTGGATGGAACGAGACTGCCCTGGTTTCAGCCGTTCACCATGGTCTGTCTGACCCCATCAAAGACGGTCTGGCTTCTATCGGATGCCCAAGTGACCTCGAAACACTGATCTCACATTCTACTCATCTGGACAACAGGATGAGAGAACACCACCAAGTCCTGAGCCTCCCCGGCCTCCCTGCCTCTACCTGGAGCCCGTCTGCCTCCTACAGTGACTGTCCAGAACCCATGCAAGTGGGCCATACTCGCCTCTCCGCATCTGAGATGGAGTGCAGAAGGAGGGACAAGTGCTACATCTACTGGGGCAAGCCTGGTCACTTCCGAGCATCATGTCCCGAACTCTCGGGAAAAGGACCGCCCCTTCCAGCCGAGGGAGGGTTGTGACGGGGCCTACCCTCTCTCCTGGACTCCCTGGCCAAGGAATCTACATCCCGGTCTCCATCTCCTGGGGTGAGTCCGTCCACTCTTGTCAAGCTTTGTTAGACTCAGGGGCGGCTGGAAACTTTATGGATATTCACTTTGCCCAAAGTATCAATGTCCCGACTGCACCTCTTGAAGTCCCACTGTCTGTGTCTGCCCTGGATGGCCAAACCTTAGGTGACGGAAGAGTCACCCAAGTAACTTCTCCAGTCTTCCTCCAGTCTCAAGGTCACAAGGAAGAAATATCCCTGCACCTGATTCCTTCACCTGAGTTCCCAGTTATTCTAGGTCTCCCTTGGCTTACCCGCCACAACCCTTGTATAGACTGGGTCACTAGCCAGGTTGGGGAGTGGGGTCCTGCTTGCTATGCCTCTTGTCTGCTCTCTAGCTCTCCTGTGTCTCCTGCCGAGCCTCCTGATCTCACTGAGTTATCTCAAGTTCCCACAGAGTACTGGGATCTTAAGGAAGTTTTCAGCAAGAGCAGAAGACCATTCTTCCTCCGCACCGTGCTTACGACTGTGCCATCGACTTGCTCCCTGGGACTACTCCTCCTCGTGGCAGACTGTTTTCCCTCTCTCAGCCTCTCCTCTGGGTTTCACCCACAGTCCAATGGTCAGACGGAGAGGCTCAACCAGGACCTGGAAACCACCCTGCGAGGCCTGGCTATGGATAACCCGACATCGTGGAGCACCTGGCTGCCATGGGCGGAGTACGCCCACAACACCCTGCAGTCATCGGCCACCAAGCTGTCGCCATTCCAGTGCCAATTCGGGTTCCAGCCACCTCTGTTCCCGGACCAGGAGGAGGACGTGGGGGTGCCCTCGGTCAACCAATATGTGAGACGGTGTCGCAAGACCTGGAGCAAGGTCAGGAAGACCCTCATCCAGACCTCCAGAACCAACCAGACTCAGGCCAACCACCATAGAAGACCTGTCCATGCTTTCCGCCCTGGGCAGCGGGTTTGTCTGTCCACTAAGGACCTTCCACTGCGGGCGGAGAACCGCAAGCTTGCTCCTCACTACATTGGCCCCTTCAAGGTGGTGTGCAGGGTGAACCCTGTCGCCTACCGGCTCCAGTTGCCCCGGACTCTGAGGATCAACCCCACATTCCATGTTTCCCTGTTGCGGCCCGTACTGACGTCCATGTATGCCCCTGCCCCTAGGAACCCCCCACCCCCCGCATCTTCCAGGGTCAGACTGTGTTCACCGTGCGCTGCCTGCTGGACTCTCGCTGGGTTCGCGGGGGTCTCCAATATCTTGTGGACTGGGAGGGCTATGGCCCTGAGGAGCGCTGCTGGGTCCCAGCTCAGGACATACTTGATAAAGAACTTTGTCGGGACTTCCATTCGGCCCATCCGGATCGCCCTGGGAACGTCAGGAGACGCTCCGGGGGGGTCCTGTTAGGACTGGGACTGTTTTGGCCTCTAGAGGCCGCTGTTATTTCCTTTTCATGTCATGTTTGTTTTGGCCTCTAGAGGCCGCCACTGTTCCTGTGTCTTGTGTTTGTGTTGATTGTCTTCATTAGTGTCACCTGTTTCCCATTTATTGTGTGTATAAATACCCCTCTGTTTGTTCCCTTGTCATGGAGTCTTTTTCCTATGTTGTGCTGTTATGTTTAGCTCCAGTTTCCTCTGTACCTTGTTCCTTGTCTTTTTTGGTTTTGCACTTTGCTTTTCTTTTTGGACCTAAGTATTTACGGTGTTTTTGGATCTTCTGAGCATTCAGCATTTTGCCTTTCCTTTTGTTTTTGGACTTTGCACCTTTGGATATTTTTAGTTTTGTTATCTTCTGCGCTTTTGGATTTTCTTTTTTGTTTTTTTTCATCAGATTGTAAATATTGTACATAGTGTAAATAAACTGTTTTTTGATACTCTACTTTCGCCTCACGCCTCTGCACTTGAGTCATCCCCCTGGTGGCCTAGTGGGGGTTTGCTGGATTATCACACCAGCGACCTGGGTTTGAATCCCAGCAAAACCCTAACATTGGAGGACCATTAGCTGCAACACTGACCCCTGATAGAGAATGCCTTTCTGTAGTACATACTCCTCCTTGCCCTGTCTGAATCAGCTCCTGGTTCCTTCTCCCTGGCTTTGTGAAAAAGAGGAGCTAAAGAGTTGTCAGTTTTCTGCATGTCAATGATATTGGCAGGCATCTGAAATCCTAAAGATGACTCTGGTTTGGAATTAGTTGGAGTCTCCACAACAGTGTGGAGAACTTTCTTCTCTGCCTACGAGTCTTACCGGGTGCTGTCTCCAACTCATCGCCGTAAAATGGCAGGGTACTAAGGATCTCCTGATGTTCATTGGACTTCTTAGCCTGCCTCCTAGTGACAGCATCACAACATTTCTGATTCTTGTCTGGATCCAACAACTCGAACAACACAGGAGCTCTCGGCCTGGTACAGCAGGATAAGGCAATTTATCAGCAACCACAATGTTCAAGAGATAGGTTTGATCTTCAACTTTGAAGTACATTTCAGCTGTGGAATAGCTTTTCTTATCTCTATGAACACAACAGATAGAAACAGAGTCTTTGGTACTGATATTAGATGGTACAAACTTCCTGTGTATGAGTGTCTGACCACTGCTGGTATCAAAGCCCTAAGAGCAGTTCTGTTAACTTCAATATTTATCTGGGCACCTTGATCATTCATGGAAGGGGACTCTACACAAGGTCGTGGTACCACACACATTGTTAGACTTTGCTACATTTTTAGGGCACCTAGGCTTTATATGGCCTTCTACTCCACAAATAGCAGATTGGTTTCCCACTTGCAGGCTTTGATGGTTTGGGCATGGACTGATTCTCCCCTGTGGGAGGCTTACCCCCTCTAGCTTCTGGCTTCAGATGGTACTGCTGGGTGGTCTTACGGCTGTCTCTCATTGTCTTCCATGAGTTGTGGCTCCATGGCTGCCCTTTCTTTCGCGCCGCCACAAAGACATCAGCCAACTTAGCAGCTTCCATTGCAGAAGCAGGGTCATGCTCCTTGATCCAGACCTGAAGCTCAGGGGACACCATTCTCAAATACTGCTCCAATATGATTATTTCACCAATTTCATGAATCGTTTTACTTTTTGGCTGTATCCACTTTCCATATAGCTCCTTAAGCCTCACATACAACTACCTGGGGCTTTCATCAGGATTCACATCTAGGGAGTGGAATCTTTGCCTGTAGGTCTCAGGGTTAATGTCATATTTGGAGAGGATGGCACTTTTAACATATTCAAGAAAGTCATCAATGTCCATATGCACATAAGCACTTCTAGCTTTACCAGTTAACAAAGCCATCAAGTGGAAAACCCAATCTGGCCTTGGCCATCAACAGGCTACCACAATATGTTCAAATGCAATGAGGAAATGCTCAATATCATCATTTTCCATTAACTTTTCCAACCTAGGCATATGATGAGAACGAGCCTGACCCATTGCAATCATACTTGCATCAGCCACGGTCACTGGCTCTACCTGAGAACATGAATGAGGTCTACTGGGTGGTAAGGCCTCAAGATCTGGATCGAAGTCTGTTGGTGGAGGATCTAGCACTGGAGATGTTCAAACTTGTACCTCCATTTGCAGCATCTGAAACTGGTGTTGAAGTGCTTTAAACCTTTGTTCTTGTCTTGCAGCCATTTCCCTCTGCTTCTCGTCTCGGGCCTCCTGCTGCCCCATATGTGCACAGAGAATGGCCACCAGATCTGCCAGAGTTGGTTCTTTTCCTTCACCTTCAGTCTTTTCCAGCCCCGAAACTCCATTCCTTCCCTCTTCACCATCAGCTGACTTTCCCTGGGCAGTTTCGCTTGCAGTTGCTTCTTGGCCTTTTGTTCTTCCACCTCTTCCACCACGGTTCATCCTCCTTATATTGGGGGATATTAACAAAAACAAAAATAAGAAAAAAGAAAAAAAACGCTGTGTCTGTCACTGGAAGATCCCACTTCTGACACCAATTGTGAGGGACTGATCAGTAAGGTGTAAGGACACCAGGGATTCAGTTCAAAAGATAAGGTTTTTATTACCTCAAAAATAATAAATGACAAAGAACAAAAAACTAAGCCTATAATAGAGGTCAACAAAAATAGAACTAAACTTAACACACAGCCATGACCCTTAAATGAACAAAAACTTGACCTCACACAAAAAAAAAAAAACAAAGGAGAATATATCGGCTTGGCCAAACCAAAACCACAAAAAAGTGGTAAATTAAATACATAGACTTCAAACATAATACAAAGCAAAAATCAACTAAGGTCAAAATCCCCCTCAGGCACATGGTGGACGTGGTACAGCCTAATACACAGGCACCAGGACATAGGTCTTCTCCGCCCGTAGCCACGCCTTTGCCTAAACAGGAAGGGACCACCCCCAACACTCAAACCAGGTAACTCAAAACAAAGAAACATATGCTTAATAACAAACCAATGAATTGCAAAACCTTACAGTGTTAAAATGTGTGCACCCATATAAAACAATGTAAGGCTAAAGTAACAAAACTTAAAACAAATAAATCAAACAAATGTTAGGTGGGTTATTTAAATATGATAATACATGTGACTGCAAATGATAAAACATACAGCAAATTAATACACCAAAACAAATTAATAATGTGCATAAGTAGAGTGAGGGCTGATGTTACCCTGTGTGGCTGTGGCCATCACACCATCCAAAGTGGAGAAAACCTCCCATTGCGTATCAGTACAGCGGCTTGCTGACATCCTGACCTCAGTATTAAAAGCTTCTGTCTGAAAATGAGTTCAGCACAGAAACTCCATCACTGGGGGAAACTTTATTCTCCTGTGCTCTTATCTTTTATTCTGCAAAGCTTTGATTGTAATATTTGAATAAAAATCCCAAACTCACAGATAAACCTGGATTTATAAGGTTCTATCTGCGGGCCAATCATCATCCAGACTGAATATGGGATGAACACGACATCGGCAGCCTGAACCGATCATGTACTGGATGTTCTAATGGAGTTTAAATATTGTTCAATGTTTTACAATCAAATCTCAGGGTTTAGAAACAACTTCAGATTTGAAAAAGTGAATGTGGATTTTACATCT
Organism: Neoarius graeffei; assembly: GCF_027579695.1. Taxonomy (NCBI): domain Eukaryota; kingdom Metazoa; phylum Chordata; class Actinopteri; order Siluriformes; family Ariidae; genus Neoarius; species Neoarius graeffei. The sequence goes on from NC_083570.1 coordinate 3,748,141, forward strand.
TAGAACACAAGCAGAAAAATCAAATTCATTCCAAAAGTGATGTTTTATTTTTATATAGTGTGACCTGAACAGGTTTAAAATGTTGTTCTGTTCTGGCTTTATTACTGTTTATTAGTTATTTAATGAGACGCTGCTTAATATGAAACAAACAACTTTATAATGCGAAGGTCATGAGATCATTTTCTTTTTAAATTTGACGAGTTTCTTGTCTGGCAGTTCATTTTTAACATTTCCTTTTTAATCATTTTAAATTATTCATCTGTTTTAATTTAAATATTAAAATGAGTGTTTTTGTGCAGCTGGATTGTGTTCTAGTGAAACAGACGACTGAGCAACAACGTGGCAACGTGCAGGAATTTTACAGAAAACACTACACACTTTTATTCTGGATCACACAATCTCACTGTAGAATGCAAGTACACCACAAACCCAGCGTATAGAGGCTGAGTGAATGTGGTGTGGACTCTGTGGAGGAGCTTCATCGTGTCAGAGACGCTGTAGAAGGACAGAGTTCCTGCACTGTGATCCACATACACTCCTATTCTGGAGGCTGATGGAACACTGAGATCAGTCTTAATGTTGTTGTGACAGAAAGAGAGAGAAGAAGAAAAAGAAGAACATCGCAGACTCCAGGACTGATTGTTGAATCCAAACCCACACTCATTACCCTGTCCTTTCCTGCTGATGTCTTTATATGAGACTGATATGGACACAACACCAGCACTGCTCCACTCCACCTCCCAGTAACAGCGTCCACACACACTCTCCTTACACAACACCTGCCCCCAGTAATCAAATCTCTCTGGATGATCAGAGTAACGCTGCTCTCTCTCACTCCATCTCACCGCTCTGTTCTTCTCAGACAGAATGAGGAGACGATGTACCGTGTTGGGATCCAGAGTCAGATAACAGAAATCTAAAATAAAAGAGAAAAACAAACTGAACAATGTGAACATGTTGGGTTTAATTCACACAATATATTTTTGTGAAGTGTGTGTGTGTGTGTGTGTGTGTGTGTGTGTTAGATGTACATTTCAGAAACTCTTCTCTGCTCTGTGGTTCTGGTTCTGAAATGATCTGAACTGCTGCAGCTGTGGAGAGAAAAATGGAAACATGAGTTTGTGTAAAGGATGGAAAGAGTTTCAAGCTCATAGGCAGCAGTTTTAATTTTATGCACATTTGAAACTTTACATGTTAAAAAACCCTCTGTAATTTTCTTCTGGTCCCAAGAAGTATTGTTAATAAGTAATAATTAAAATAAGTTAGCGCAGCTTGCGGCCAATTTCTGTTCGGCTATTTCTGTGACCACTTGGCGTGTGACATCATTTAAGCCAAACAAACCGCTTGAGTCCACTTCCGTGTATTTTCATTGCCGTTCAGCTTGATTACAGACATGCATTCGGGAATTTCTAAAAAAACCCTATGCCTTATTGTTGTGCAGTGAACTATGACAACAGGACCGGTTCAGGAAGAAGTTTTTACTGTTTTCCAAAAGAGGAGAAGAGGCAGAGAGAGTGGATTGTGCGTGTGAAGCAAGTGGATTGGCAGCCGGGTAAATACGCCACTCTGTGCTCCGATCACTTCGAGGAGGATTCATTTTTGAAGAATCCCCATCTGTTGGAGAGTTTAGGTGTCAGTGTTGGGCAGAGAAGCTCAAAAGTGACACTGTTACGACAAAATTCGAGCACAAAAGCAAGCAATCAAAGAAGAAACGGACCAGCAATGCTCAAGCAAAAAGGAGAAGATTGGAGGTAAACATTTTTACCTTTGCTTGCAATTTTTCAAGTAAAGAATTCTGAGGGATCCTGTACAATCACACTGGAAATGAGACAAAAGGGATAGTTTGTCATGGCTACCTGCCAGCATGCTAACATGCTCCTGCCTAACATGATTAATGTTTGTGTGTATGTTTAGAGTAGGCTATAAATAGTACAATGCTTGTATTAATATTAGCAATATAAACGAATCCACGTTCTATTATAGGGATTGTGTGTGCGTCCCTGTGCGCATCAGTGGGGAACCCCATTAAATGTCCTGCTACATATTATTATTGAATTGTTGAAAATTAGCCCTGTATGTTTCTCTCCAGCAACAAAAGCAGTATATTTATAAAGTGGTTAAATAAATGATCCTCCTAAACATGTGCGCGGTTCGCAAGTAAACACAGAGCAGCTCCCGGTCTGTTTGGCTTAAATGAGGTCACAGCGACGCCCCCTGGTGGTGAAAGTGCACATAATTCAATTCAATTTAATTCAATTCAATTCTTTATTCCAGACCCAGGGGGATCCATATCACAATAAAAACATCACAACACAGTAAAAAGTAAAACAGACAGACAAAAATAAAAAAAATAAAAAAAATAAAAAAATGAGATGGAAACAATCTTTCGGAAATTGGGCAAACCAGTATATTTTAACTGTTTTATTCAATTTTAGGGTGCAAATTAGACACCAGGAAGATTGAATTCACTTTTTGGGTCGTTCTTCTAGACAATAACGTTGATATTCTACATTTCACCACCGACTGTTGTCTATGACCTTGAAAGGTGCTGACTGCAAAGTTCTCCGAAATAAAAAAAAAAAAAAAGGTATCATGCATGACATTTTCCTCTCTCTCATAAGACCAAGATCATGCGGACGAGACGTAAACATTCTGATGTGCTGAGAGTCGCTTTTCTCCATTTTGGGACCATTTTCCAAACTCTTGAGGTAAACAGTGTGGCCCTACACAAAGAGCCGAACACCAGGAGCCTTAACTAATGAGCATAACTATGGGACTGTGTCACACCAAGATAGCGATGCGCTGAAAACATCGTGAAAATTAAAAATGTAAAAATGCCAGCAGATTGTGTTACATTCAAATTCTGAAACATTCAGGCATCACAGACCCATATAATTTACCCAGAAATCTATTTATTTACTTTGCTCTCTCTATCTTCACGGGTTCACAGCTTCAGATGGTTTAAATTCAGAGGTGGAATTTCGCTGTGCTTGAGTGTAAATGTGACCAAAATAAAGGCTTTTTCTTCTCAATTTAGTCACAGATGTATTTATTCCTCTTGAAATGTGTTCGGTAAACCGGCTACCAGATTTGGGACACTACGACATCCTGAATTATTTAGTATTTGTTATTTCTAAATACAACAGAAATGCTAAAGGCAGACAAAACTACAGATGCCAACCAATATTCCGAGGTAGGTTTCGTGCCAGAATGTTTTGGGAAATTTCCAAAAAAGAAAAATTGTTCTGGTTGTTGTCAAACACAAAGCTTGGTCAGATAAACAAATGAAGAGCTCTTTTCCAAAACGCGATAAACGCCAAATAAAAAAAAAAAAACGAGTTCATCGCGCTATTCTGCTGTGTGCTGAGCCTATTCACCGCTCCATTAATGTTTCATGCCAAATCGCTATATTTCCTTCTTTATATGTGCTGCAAATTGTAGATTCTCTCCAAAACGCGATAGGTGCGCCACCTGGTTTTTGGCTGAGTGCGACATTTCCTCTAGACCAATCAGAGTTCGGTCAGACGGCAGTGTAGTTGTTTCCTGTGGTGGACAGTCTTAAAACATAAGATTAAACATAAATGAATGAATGTTAAGTGTTTATATAACTTATTTGATTTTATTATAAATTGTATGATGAAAGTTCCTCATATTATATATCTACAGCGTGTTCTCTTGTTTTAAAAACAGAAAGACAGAAAAAATGAATGGATTTATAGCATTTTGAAAAAAAATATAAACTTTGGATTTATAATCAATAACATTGTTGTTAGATTTGTCAATTATTGTTGAAAGTGTTCAGACTGAACCAACTATCTATTATAACAGGATAAATTAAATATTTGCAAAGTTTATGGGTCTGGGTAAATAAATGTCATTTTTCTGAAAACAATCAAAGTGGATTTATAGCATTTTGGAAAAGAGCTCTTCAACTCCACAGTTACAATGATGTCATGTGAAAGACCCCTATAACTCCATACTCAGTACTGTGGAGTCAAGCCCATGCATTCTAAAGCTAACATAGCAAAGAACTAGTGAGAATGATTTAGTTATCTGTTGTAAGTACAACAGCGCCACAGTCCCACCTAAGAACTACAGATCCCATCAACCAACTTCCGCGTTGACCTACGTCACTTCCTCCATGAGCCCATAAGTGACTCAAACACAGTCCGTCTAAGAACTACAAATCCCATCAACCCACTTCCGCGTTGACCTACGTCACGCCTGGGCAGGATCACCTACGTCACTTCCTCAACGATTCCATAAGTGACCCGGAAATCTGCCATTCTCTCTCTCTCGTCGTGGATTCCAACCCGTCCAGACACAAAGAGATACCCCGCACCAGAAAACTCAAGAAAAGATGTCTTTCTGGCAAGAAACAGAATTTAGCGCTTTTCTTTCACTTACCATTGGCCACAGTAAACTCTAGAATCGCGCGATTTAACTCGGATTGATTGAGTACAACCGGTTTTTTATTTGTTCATTATAAGTATGTATGACTGCAGCCCAAAGTAGTTTAATTTAAAGTTAGAAGCGAACTGATTCCTTCTAACTAAAAGCGCTGTGCACATTGTTTGATCAGAGACTTTTTCTTCACGAACTATGAAGCGTTTGGACCAAGAAATCCTCTGCTTTCACGGAAGCGACTCACATGCTCCTGTGGACTCCAGAAATTTTGGAACATTTCTGTATCCTACACAGAGCCAAAATACTGGAAAGTAAGACTGGCATTTATTTTGGGCAAAAAGACTAGTCTTAGGAATTAGCTTTATTAAGCAGTGTGAATTTAAACTCAGGAACGGTTTAATTGTGTATACTGTAGACACTCGGTGTTAAAGTGATTATTGTTCTATTTGTGTTGATCTCGCAGTTGTTTTTAATAGATAGGCTGTTGCATGCTTTCCTCTATTCCTTCCTAACACTTTAATTTCATTATTACACATATTTTGACCTCATCAAGATTTCAGTGGATTTAGTAGTGTTATAAGCTAGCTTAGCTAGCAACACAAGGCTAATCTTTGTCTCCACACATGGCCACACACACACAAACACATCTTAGCTAGCAACCAAAGCTAACTCTTTTGTCCTACTTAGAAACATGTGGTCACCCTCCCCCACACACAAACACACCTTAGCTAGCAATCAAGGCTAACTCTTGTTTCAAGCCACGAGGCTACACACACACACACACACACACACACACACGCACGCATGCACACACGCTCATCAAGTATATGACCATATCATATTTGTATATAAATGATTCCAACTGCTATTATTCATTTTTATCTTTGTTATAATAAATTCAATTAATTGTTAAACTGTGTCTGTTGTTGTACCGATATTTTTGAAGCCATCCAATCTCAAAGAATTCCAAGGTGCATATGAGTTATGTAATATGGTAAGTGATCATAATAATTTGGAATATACCATGATTTAGCTGTTTGGTAATTTATTATTAAGCACCAAAATTAATGGTATTAATTAATGAGACTGATTCAATGAGTGATTTAATGAGATTATTAATGAGACTGATTTAATGAGACTGATTTAATTAGATTGATCACTTAAGACTAATTGCACCTACACTGTCCACAAAAAAAAAACGACATGCCATCTAACCTTGCTCTATCTTGCAGTTGCACTCACTCGGCAGGCTTTCCTTTTCTTTTCCGCTGGCTTTTAGGTGGTGGCAGAGCCGAGTCCAGCATGTTTGCCCAGGCCGACTTGTCTTGGTGAACAGTAGGTCAGACACGCCCCATTGTGGTGTAGGTGCATTTGGTAATTATTAAGTGATCAATCTCGTTAAATCAGTCTCATTAAATAATACCATTAATTTGTGCTTAATAATAAATTACCAAACAGCTAAATTATGGTATATTACAAATTATTATGATCACTTACCGTATTACATAACTTATATGCACCTTTTAGAATTCTTTGGAGATTGGGAAACTTCAGAAATATTGGAACACAAATAAACATGCAGTTTCAATAATAAATGAATTTATTATAACAAAGATAAAAATGGATAATAGCAGATGGAATCATTATATGCAAATATGATATGGTGTGTGTGTGTTCCCACGTGGTGAGGCCCAGCTTGGTTGCTAGCTAAGACAAAGAGATGTTATCTAAGTAGAACAAAGGATTAGCTCTGTTGCTAACTAAGGCATGTTTGTGGGTGTGAGGCCTTGTGTAGCTAAGCTAAGATAAAGGAAAGCTAGCTAAGGTTTGTTTGTGAGTGGTGGCCACGTGGGGGAGTTGACCACGTGTTACTAATGTGTGCTTGTGTGTGTGTGAAAGGCCCTATGTGTGTGGCCTACAAAAAAAAGGATTAGCTCTGGTAGCTAACTCCACGTGTGTTTGTGGGGGAGGAGTTGACCACGTGGTTAGGCCTATGGCCTAGCAAAAGAAAGAAACTAGCGTGGGATGCTAACTGTGGTGTGTTTGACCACGTGGTGAGGCCTAGATTAGCTTTGTGTTGCTAAGTAGACAAAATAATTAGCCATGTGGCTAGCTAAGGCCCAAGGACCCTACCTCGTGGAGTTGAAACAAAAGGTGTGTATGTGAGTGTGGGGGGAGGACCGCCACATGTTCCCTTGAGACAATACCCTTAGCCCTGGAGGCTAATGGGACAAAAGAATTAGCCGTAGGCTAATTTCACTAGCTTATAACAATACTGAATCCACTGAAACCTTGATGCAATCAAGATACGTGTAAGGAAATTAAGTATGTTAGTAAGGAATAAAGAGAAGCATGCACAGCCTATCTATTAAACAATTGAGAGATTAAAACAAAACAGAACAATCAATTCAATTCAACACGCTGCATGTCTACAGTGTAACAATTAAACGTTCCTGAGTTTAAATTCACACTAGTTCAATAAAAGCTAATTCCTAAGACTAGGTTTAATTATACCCAAAAATGCCAAGTCTTACTTCCGTATTTCGCTTCTACGCGAGATTATGAGAAGATGTCCCAAGACTTTTGGAGTTTTCACCGTTGTGGAGATCTCCATGAAGCACAGGAAATTACTTGGAGAGGCTGAGTTCACAGGAGCCCGTCGAGACTTCTGTAGAAAAACAAAGAATTCTTGGTCCGACGCTTCGTAGCTCGTGGGAAGAAAATCTTTGTAGAACAATGTGCACAGCGCTTCAGTTAAGAAAAAAAAAGAAAGGGTCCAGCCGCTTTCCTATAACTTTGAATTAAACTGCTTGGGCGGCAGTCGTGACGTCACTTCTAATACGAATAAAACCGGTTATAACTGAAGCTGAGTTTAAAAATTGCGTGACTCTGGAGTCTACCTTGGCCAAGGGTAAGAAAGAAATCGCGCTAAATCGTGGATCTTGCAAGAAAGAGGTCTTTTCAGGTTTGCTCGGCGGAGCGAGCGATTCCTCCTTGCATCCAGGCGGCTGCTCTGGACTGAAAGAGGAAGAGTGGAAGCGTTGTTCCATTATTTATGCCTTCATGGAGGATGTGATGTTGGTGATCCCGCCCACGCATGACGTAGGTCAACGCGGAAGTTGGTTGATAGGAAATGTAGTTTCTTAAAGAAACGGGATGCTGTAGTTCTTAGACGGACTGTGTACTTACAGTGGTCACGCGATATTGTTGCTCACTTGCTTCAGCAATTTTTGGAATTGTAAAATGGAGGACACTTTATCTCGGCAAAACAGTTACACACAGTGTGTGTGTGCAACAGCAAAACACCTCGAAACTCCAACAGGAACAGCAAGAGAACATTTTACCCAGAATTCAACTTTGCAGTCAGGACCATTTTAAAGTGATCCAGTCAGTTTATTCATTTTAAATCAGTGTTTTAGTTCAAAGTGTCGGGTGAATAAAGTGTCTGCGGAAAAGAAAGCAGGAGCATCGCTAAGAAATAACACATCACTGTGTTTCTCCAGCAGGAACAGCTCCTCTTACCATGTGGAGGGATTTTGTTGAATTCCTCCTCACAGAATTCCTCGAGTCTCTTTTTCAGATCTGAGAGAGAATTCCTCACTCCATCAAATGAGAGATGTTGATGGACAGGGACACTGGATGTGTGAAAATTTGGTCTTTCCAATGCAGGAGAGTGACGTCCAGAAGCTAAAACCTACAGAAAGCAAATGAAATGTAAAACCCACTTGTGATGTCAGACAGGGACATTTATTGTTCCCTTAATGAGAGGTGTTTTAGAGAGTGTGTGAGGAACAGCTGGCTCTGTAGATCAGACAGTGAGTGTTACCTGGAGGAAATGGATGTGATCGTGTGTGTGTGAAAGCTGCTCCAGCTCAGTGACTCTCCTCTGAAGATCAGCAATCTCCTGCTCCAGTTGCTCCAGGAGTCGTTCAGCTCGACTCAGTTCAGCCTTCTCCTGATCTCTGATCAGCTCCGTCACCTCCCAGCGCTTTTTCTCCATGGAGCTGATCAGCTCAGTAAAGATCCTCTCACTGTCCTCCACTGCTGTCTGTGCACTGAGCTGTTAGGACACACACACACACACACACACACACACACACACACACACACACAAGATTTAAAGCTCATCTATCATTCCCTCTCTTACTGGGACTGTAAATGACTCGTTGTCCATGTTGTGTGTGTTTCTAGGAGCAGCTCTGTCTCTGCTCACTGCTCACCTTTATAGTGTTCACAGCCTGTTTCAGCTCCTGCACCTTCTTCTGCTTCTCCTGGATTCTCTGCTGGGATTTCATCTGCTCCTCCTTTAACTCACTCTGAGGACAAATAAAATACATTCAGCTTTTTATACAGTACGAGCGAACTGGTTCCATATTAATGTCAGTTCAAAGTACATTCATGTTTCTTACAGCTGTGAATGTTATGTACTCTGTGTGTGTGCACGCAAGAAATGTTCACTAACTGGTCTAACCAGCTTACAACGATCACTGAAGATAAATTTAACGCTCTGTTCATCAGAACACAGACAATTTTAATCAGCTTTTACAGAATCCTTCTGATTGAGACACACATTGAAATTAAAGTTCAAATTATATCACTGACTAAAGCACCTGTTTCTAGATGGGAAACTATAATTAAGATGATTTAATTCTGGAAAGATTTCTAGTTCTCACCTGTTTCTCAGCTCTTTCTGCTGCGGCTGTGACGGTGTCGTGACCTTTGTGATATTCCATCGTACACAAATAACAGATGCAGGTTTGATCAGTACGACAGTAGATCTCAATCAGCTTGTTATGTTCAGAGCAGATCTTCTCTTGGAGTTTTGCTGAGGCTTCAATTACTGTGTGTTTTTTCAAAGCAGGAACTTCAAGATGAGGTTTCAGATGAGTTTCACAAAATGAAGCCAAACACATCAGACAGGACTTGACGGCTTTGTGTTTTCTCCCGGTGCAGAAATCACACTCCACATCTCCAGGTCCAGCGTAACAGTGAGCAGGAGAAGCAGCTTGGACTTCAGTCTTCTTCAGTTTCTCCACCACTTCATCCAGCATGTTGTTTCTGCGTAGAACAGGCCTTGTCGTGAAAGTGTCTCTGCACTGAGGACAGCTGTAGACGCCCTTCTGATCCTCCTGATCCCAGCAGCCATTAATACACACCTTACAGAAACTGTGACCACAGGGGATAGCCACCGCATCCTTCAGGAGATCCAGACACACTGGACACATGAACTGGTCCACAGAAAGCTGATCTACTGAAATACTGGCCTCGGCCATTTTCCTGAAATCACAGAGAGAGAGATCAGGGTTTTGTTTTTTTTCTCCGAAATGAGGAGTTACTTCCTGGTTCTGTGTGTGAAAGAGAGATGGAGAGAGGAGGAGCACAAACACAGAGAGGTCATGAACACTCCTCTATTAACCATTTCATTTCCCTTCAGTGCAGAAATATAACCCATGTAGCCGCACTGATTACTGATAAAAAAACTTGTGGTTTTTTTTTTTGTGTGTGTGTTTTCAGATATCCATTTCAGAAAATTTTCTCTGCTTTTTGGCTGTGGTGGTGAAATCATCTGCTGAACTGCTGCAACTGTGGAGAAAAACGGAAACAAAGACAAAAGCATCAGAAGTTTGTCTAAAAGTTGGAAAAAGGTAAAGGTGATCGTTCGTTAATTCATTTTCAAGCAGTATTTTAGTGAAAATATTTTTGGTCAACGGAGCAAACTGGCTACAAAAATGAATCAGGAATAAATAAACCTCTGAGCTAGTCCTCATGCTAATGTAATACAGATCAAGTAATCAAGTTTATTTATTGACGGGGCATAAAGACATATGGCTGTTGCTGAGCAAGTAAAGAAAAAACTAAATATTGTTTCTCCAGCAGGAACAGCTCCACGTACCATGTGGACGGATTTGGTTGAATTCCTCCTTACAGAATTAACCTCGTTGGATTTTGTTCAATTTCTTTTAAATGAAGTCCTAAGGAAAGGTACAAATATTAGCCCCGCCCTAAAATCACCATCAGTCCACCCCTACACCTGAACATCATTAAATTTTCATGCAAATTGAGTTGTGTGAAATGATAGAAATGTGCAAATCTGAGACCGTATCAGTTAGAATGTCTGGGTTTCTAATTCCATTAGAGATCATCTCATCTCATTATCTGTAGCCGCTTTATCCTTCTACAGGGTCGCAGGCAAGCTGGAGCCTATCCCAGCTGACTACGGGCGAAAGGCGGGGTACACCCTGGACAAGTCGCCAGGTCATCACAGGGCTGACACATAGACACAGACAACCATTCACACTCACATTCACACCTACGCTCAATTTAGAGTCACCAGTTAACCTAACCTGCATGTCTTTGGACTGTGGGGGAAACCGGAGCACCCGGAGGAAACCCACGCGGACACGGGGAGAACATGCAAACTCCACACAGAAAGGCCCTCGCCGGCCCTGGGGCTCGAACCCAGGACCTTCTTGCTGTGAGGCGACAGCGCTAACCACTACACCACCGTGCCGCCCCTTCCATTAGAGATAATCATTCATTTTTACTGTAAATGAATAACTTTAAATAATGATGGACAGATGAAGCTTCATGAAACACTGAAGCTTTCCAGCTAATTGCGTTGAAATGGTTCATTTCTTGAGGCTTCACTTGTTCATGAGAGAAACCTGCTGGTCAAACTATTAATCATATAATCATCCAGACAATACACAGGCTGGTGCACAGCAGTTCATCAAACCAGTCTGATATAAAGATACGCTCGTAAGTATATTCTAAATATCGATATTTTGAAGAATGTTGATTTTCTGGAATTTATTTTCCTCCTTATACACATCCGTTTGTCCCAGTTGTGTTTGTATGTATGTTTTAAAAGTATAAGTCGTTTTGCTGATGTTTCTCAGAACTAACTGGAAGTGACTGTTGTAATCTGTGTGTAAGGTAAACCCTATTTTGAGTGCTTCTCATTGTAGGAGGTTCATGAGTCTGACTCAAGGCGCATAAAACTGGATGCTATAAATCTTACAATGTCACAGGATCAGTTAATTTTTCAGTACTCCACTCAGTTATTGATCCTCTGCTTGTGCAAGGCTGGATTAACTATATGGGCCTGCGGCACAGTGCCCAGGGGCACTAACTGCCCACAGCCAGTGGGGGGGCACCACAAGACAGAAACTTTAAAAATATTTTTCGTGAATGTTTGTACACTTAAAATGGTTATACACTTGACGTTAAATAGTCATATATAATTCATTATTAACACTAATTTCATAAGAACAACAACAATAATCATAATTCTGATTTCTGAGCAAGAGTGGCCTATGTGACCATTAACCCCCCTTTCCTCAACCTGTCAGTTGAGCCAGTCCACCTATGGTGAAATGTATCAATTTTTTAAAAACCGCGGTAGAAATGAAAAATGGACAGACATCAATTGAGTGGTTGTGCGAAGAGAAAATTAAAAAAAGAGAAAGACTCCAGGCGTGTAGCTGCAATTAAAAATGTTCCAGTGTTAGATCGTTTTTTTATAAAAACGACAACTGCTGTCACTACCAGCGCTGAAGCCGAAGTTAGTGAAATCAGCGATGCTAGTGAGGGAGATGGCCCTGCTAGCACTTGCCGGGGAGATGCTACAACCGCAGCCAGTGTTAGCCGAGGGGTCGGCGACGACGAGGATCCCCTTGAGGAAGATGGGAGCGAGGGAGACCCCGGGGAGGAGGATATGTGCGAAGCCACTTTAAGCCAGGTAGAGATCAGTTCACACCATGGTGATGAGAAGGAAGATGAGGGATGTTATTTGAATTTATATTTCGAATTTAGACATTTGAATATGTTGCCTAGATCGATGCTATTTTAATTGATACACATTTTGAATTGACACATTTGAATATGCTGTATTGTATATAGATGGATGCTGGTTAAATTGCTGATGCTGTTTGAATTGATACACATTTTGAATTGACACATTTGAATATGCTGTATTGTATATAGATGGATGCTGTTTAAATTGCTGATGCTGTTTGAATTGATACACATTTTGAATTGAGACATTTGAATATGGATAGAACAGAGTATGGATGCTTTGAGGGTTTTTATTGAGACATACAAATATATGCTGCTCATTTTTGAATAAGACATTTCAATATGCCTACATGCATATCGTTGGTTGTTTTCAGTGAATTTGATGGGCTGATGTAGCCTACTTAATACATTTTCAATGAGGAAGAATGGCCTTGTTTATGTGTACGATTGTTTATGTATATGCTACTATTTTTGACAGCAAAGGGCAAGGTTTGTGAGTGTGTGCAGGAGGTTACTGAACGCATGCGCACAGGGTGGTGGTGGTGGGGAGGGCACTTGAGGTATAGTGCCCAGGGGCACCGCATTGGCTTAATACAGCACTGTGTTTGTGTAATTTTGTGTAAATGTGTGTGTTCCATGGGTGGAAGTGGTCTGTCCCAGAATAAAACTCCTCACGAATGCATGAACAGTCGCGGATTGGGATACTACGTGCAGCCTTTCATTGACAATTTATCAGGATGAATGGAAGGTCAACCTCAGTCTAGACCTTTCCTTGGAGATGGTTCTTTTGACGAAGGTATTTTGTTAAATGCTGGTGTGATGACAGATGTTAGAGTAGGAGATCCGGCATGGGATTAGAACTATATTAGACATGCTAATGTTGAGAAAGTGGCGCGATCAGAAACCTTACTGAGATCTTGCCCGTATCATCTGTTAATGCATGTGTGCTGGCTTCAGTTTCTTATTAAACTCAGCCATGTTATGAAAGAAAGAAAGAAAGAAAGAAAGCACAACTTAATTCATCACACACTTGTGAAATTCCTCTCTGCATTTAACCCATCTGAAGCAGTGAACACACACGTGAGCAATGAGCACACACACATACCCAGAGCAGTGAGCAGCCATGCTAACAGCGCCTAGGGAGCAGTTGGGAGTTCGGTGCCTCGCTCAAGGGCACCTCAGCCCAAGGCCATCCCATATTAACTCTTATTATTAGATGTTAGAGTAGGAGATCTGATATGGGATTAGAACTATATTAAACATGCGTTGAGAAAGTGGCGCGATCAGAAACCTGACTGAGATCTTGCCTGTATCATCTGTTAATGCATGTGTGCTGACTTCAGTTTCTTATTAAACTCAGCCGTGTTCTGTTCGTATCTGTGAGTTTTATTCAGTGCTCCAGCCCTCTGCAGACTAACTCGTATACGGAAGCGATGAGCGCCTCGCTGCAGTCGCCATCAGTCCCGCCCATGAGCCTGGCTCTCAGCCAGCTCTCCCTCATGAAAAGAATCTCAACACTTTTGCAGTTCGCCCAAAGCAACTGCTGAAGCTGTTTAACTGCTAAACTGCTCAAAGCAAGCTGTGACACGTTGAGGGTATGTTTGAACAGCTAGCCAGGTTTCTGAAGCATAAATATTAAAATTTCAATCTGGTTCTGATCTCTCCAAAGTAACAGGTGTTAAAAAATACCAGAATGAATCCTGGACTGCTTTCTTTACATGTTTTAAAACTGTATGGGATGAACATGCACCACTGTCAGAGCTGATGTTACGGAAAATTAATCAACACCTTCTGACCAATCAGAACAGAGAACTGTAACGGATTTGTTGCTTTATTTTATTGAAAATGAAAAGGATCACAAATATATGACAACATTAAAAGAGATGTTTTTTGGAGGAAAAAGTCAGTTGTAGGTTTACAGTGATTTTCACAAACACATATTTAAGACACTGTAGTTATTTCCCACAGATTAAATAATCTAAAAATATCCATCCAAAGTGGAGAAAAACCCCCGTTGCGTATCAATCCAGCGGCTTGCTGACATCCTGACCTCAGTATTAAAAGCTTCTGTCTGAAAATGAGTTCAGCACAGAAACTCCATCACTGGGGGAAACTTTATTCTCCTGTGCTCTTATCTTTTATTCTGCAAAGCTTTGATTGTAATATTTGAATAAAAATCCCAAACTCACAAAGAAACCTGGATTTATAAGGTTCTATCTGTGGGCCAATCATCATCCAGGCTGAATATGGGATGAACACGACATCGGCAGCCTGAACCGATTGTGCAGCTGGATTGTGTTCTCGTGAAACAGACGACTGAACAACAACGTAGCAATGTGCAGGAATTTTACATAAAAACACTCCACACTTTTTTATTCTGGATCACACAATCTCACAGTAGAACCAGAAACCCAGTCGAACCCAAACCCAGCGTATAGAGTCTGAGTGAATGTGGTGTGGACTCTGTGGAGGAGCTTCATCGTGTCAGAGACGCTGTAGAAGGACAGAGTTCCTGCACTGTGATCCACATACACTCCTATTCTGGAGGGTGATGGAACTCTGAGATCAGTCTTAATGTTGTTGTGCCAGAAAGAGAGCGAAGAAGAAGAACACCACAGACTCCAGGACTGATTGTTGAATCCAAACCAACACTCTGTACCTGGTCCTTTCCTGCTGATGTCTTTATATGAGACTGATATGAACACAAATCCATCACGACTCCTCTCCACCTCCCAGTAACAGCGTCCACACACACTCTCCTTACACAACACCTGCTCCCAGTAATCAAATCTCTCTGGATGATCAGCATAAGGCTGCTTTCTCTCACTGTCTCTCACCGCTCTGTTCTTCTCAGACAGAATGAGGTTATAATTTGCCGTGTTGGGATCCAGAGTCAGATAACAGAAATCTAAAATCACAGAGAAAAAACAAACTGAACAATGTGAACATGTTGGGTTTAATTCACACAATGTATTTATGTGAGGTGTGTATGTGTGTGTGTGTGTGTGTGTGTGTGTGTGTGTGTGTGTGTGTGTGTTAGATGTACATTTCAGAAACTCTTCTCTGCTCTGTGGTTCTGGTTCTGAAATGATCTGAACTGCTGCAGCTGTGGAGAGAAAAATGGAAACATGAGTTTGTGTAAAAGATGGAAAGAGTTTAAAGTGATCCAGTCAGTTTATTCATTTTAAATCAGTGTTTTAGTTCAAAGTGTCGGGTGAATAAAGTGTCTGCAGAAAAGAAAGCAGGAGCATCGCTAAGAAATAACACATCACTGTGTTTCTCCAGCAGGAACAGCTCCTCTTACCATGTGGAGGGATTTTGTTGAATTCCTCCTCACAGAATTCCTCGAGTCTCTTTTTCAGATCTGAGAGAGAATTCCTCACTCCATCAAATGAGAGATGTTGATGGACAGTGATCCCAGATTTGCAAAAATTTGGTCTGAGAAATGGAGGAGACTGACGTCCAGAAGCTAAAACCTACAGAAAGCAAATGAAATGTAAAACCCACTTGTGATGTCAGACAGGGACATTTATTGTTCCCTTAATGAGAGGTGTTTTAGAGAGTGTGTGAGGAACAGCTGGTTCTGTAGATCAGACAGTGAGTGTTACCTGGAGGAAATGGATGTGATCGTGTGTGTGTGAAAGCTGCTCCAGCTCAGTGACTCTCCTCTGAAGATCAGCAATCTCCTGCTCCAGTTGCTCCAGGAGTCGTTCAGCTCGACTCAGTTCAGCCTTCTCCTGATCTCTGATCAGCTCCGTCACCTCCCAGCGCTTTTTCTCCATGGAGCTGATCAGCTCAGTAAAGATCCTCTCACTGTCCTCCACTGCTCTCTGTGCACTGAGCTGTTAGGACACACACACACACACACACACACACACACACACACACACACAGGATGTAAAGCTCATCTATCATTCCCTCTCTTACTGGGACTGTAAATGACTCGTTGTCCATGTTGTGTGTGTTTCTAGGAGCAGCTCTGTCTCTGCTCACTGCTCACCTTTATAGTGTTCACAGCCTGTTTCAGCTCCTGCACCTTCTTCTGCTTCTCCTGGATTCTCTGCTGGGATTTCATCTGCTCCTCCTTTAACTCACTCTGAGGACAAATAAAATACATTCAGCTTTTTATACAGTACGAGCGAACTGGTTCCATATTAATGTCAGTTTGACATACATTTGTTTCTTACAGCTGTGAATGTTATGTACTCTGTGTGCGCGCACGAGAAATGTTCACTAACTGGTCTAACCAGCTTACAACGATTACTGAAGATAAATTTAACACTCTGTTCACCAGAACACAGACAATTTTAATCAGCTTTTACAGAATCCTTCTGATTGAGACACACATTGAAATTAAAGTTCAAATCATATCACTGACTAAAGCACCTGTTTCTAGATGGGAAACTATAATTAAGATGATTTAATTCTGGAAAGATTTCTAGTTCTCACCTGTTTCTCAGCTCTTTCTGCTGCGGCTGTGACGGTGTCGTGACCTTTGTGATTTTCCATCGTACACAAATAACAGATGAAGGTTTGATCAGTGCGACAGTAGATCTCAATCAGCTTGTTATGTTCAGAGCAGATCTTCTCTTGGAGTTTTGCTGAGGCTCCAATTAAAGTGTGTTTTTTCAAAGTAGGGTCTTCAAGATGAGGTTTCAGATGAATTTCACAAAATGAAGCCAAACACATCAGACAGGACTTGACGGCTTTGTGTTTTCTCCCGGTGCAGAAATCACACTCCACATCTCCAGGTCCAGCGTAACAGTGAGCAGGAGAAGCGGCTTGGACTTCAGTCTTCTTCAGTTTCTCTACCACTTCATCCAGCATGTTGTTTCTGCGTAGAACAGGCCTTGTCGTGAAAGTGTCTCTGCACTGAGGACAGCTGTAGACGCCCTTCTGATCCTCCTGATCCCAGCAGCCATTAATACACACCTTACAGAAACTGTGACCACAGGGGATAGTCACCGCATCCTTCAAGAGATCCAGACACACTGGACACCTGAACTGGTCCTGAGCTACTGAAATACTGGCCTCAGCCATTTTCCTGAAATCACAGAGAGAGAGAGAGAGAGAGAGAGAGAGAGAGAGAGATCAGGTTTTTTTCTCCGAAATGAGGAGTTACTTCCTGGTTCTGTGTGTGAAAGAGAGATGGAGAGAGGAGGAGCACAAACACAGAGGTCATGAACACTCCTCTATTAACTAGTTCATCTCTCTTCAGTGCAGAAATATAACCCATGTAGCCGCACTGATTAGGATTAATTTCATGAAGTACACACAGATAATGATGGCCAGATGAAGCTTCATGAAACATGAAAGCTTTCTCATAAGGATGGGTGGATCGATACCACATTATGAATATTTTGATCCATTATTGTTCAGTCTTGAATCAATCCTTCTATTAAAAAAATCAGTAAGAAGGACTGCTTTAAAGTGCTGATTTCATTATCTCATCTCATCTCATTATCTCTAGACGCTTTATCCTGTTCTACAGGGTCACAGGCAAGCTGGAGCCTATCCCAGCTGACTACGGGCGAAAGGCGGGGTACACCCTGGACAAGTCGCCAGGTCATCACAGGGCTGACACATAGACACAGACAACCATTCACACTCACATTCACACCTACGCTCAATTTAGAGTCACCAGTTAACCTAACCTGCATGTCTTTGGACTGTGGGGGAAACCGGAGCACCCGGAGGAAACCCACACGGAGAACATGCAAACTCCGCACAGAAAGGCCCTTGCCGCACACGGGGCTCGAACCCGGACCTTCTTGCTGTGAGGCGACAGCGCTAACCACTACACCACCATGCTGCCCCCAGGTAAACTATTGCCATAATTAACCTTGTCAGAAAATGTTGATTTAACACACAGTGATTTCAGTGATCGTTATGTGGGTGGTGTACACTGAGCTCGACATAAAATCTGGAGAGCTCAGAGCCTATTCCCCGCTGTAGAGACGAGTGAAGCCATCTGGCCGCCATCTTACCTTCCCATCGTGTGTATTTGGCTCATGTGTTAAACCGTGGTATCTGATCAAATTTGCCCGAAGAAAAGTATCTCCTGACTTTTTCCCCCCATTTCATTACCTCCTCTTATTTTCTCAACTTTACCCACATTCCTTACATATTTGTGTAGCGCTCCCCTTCACTGTTTTTTAACCTTTTGCATTTCAGTTTTTGAATGTCTCTTTATTACAACTGTAATTATTTTCATGGAGATTATTTCAGTTTTTCTCTTATACAGTGTATCTTTCTCTTTCATTTCTTCTCCCTTATATATAATTTAGTCACTTTAATTATTATTCCAACACAAAGGCTGTTATAATAAACGTCTCCCATTGACTTTGTACAGGAAATCATAGATCGGATGCCGTCCGGGAAATAAGCCGTTGTCCGGGAAATATGACCAACCCTGATTTAAGAGTACTTATCAATATACAGTTGTGCTCATAAGTTTACATACCCTGGCAGAATCTATGATTCTTTGACCATTTTTCAGAGAATATGAATGATAACACAAAAACATCTTTTCCACTCATGCTTAGTGGTTGGGTGAAACCATTTATTGTCAAACGACTGTGTTTTCTCTTTTTAAATCATAATGACAACAGAAACTACCCAAATGACCCTGATCAAAAGTTCACATACCCTGGTGATTTTGGCCTGATAACATGCACAGAAGTTGACACAAATGGGTTTGAATGGCTACTAAAGGTAACGTCCTCACCTGTGATCTGTTTGCTTGTAATCAGTGTGTGTGCATAAAAGCTGAGTGAGTTTCTGGGATCCAGACAGACTCTTGCATCTTTCATCCAGCCACTGACGTTTCTGGATTCTGAGTCATGGGGAAAGCAAAAGAATTGTCAATGGATCTACGGGAAAAGGTAGTTGAACTGTATAAAACAGGAAAGGGATACAAAAAAATATCCACGGAATTGATAATGCCAGTCAGCAGTGTTCAAACTGTGATTAACAAATGGAAAATCAGGGGCTCTGTTAAAACCAAACCACGGTCAGGAAGACCAACAAAAATTTACGCCAAACAGCACAGAGACAAGCCTCAAAACTTCTGGAACAAGGTAATTTGGAGTGATGAGACCAAAATTGAACTTTTTGGCCACAACCATAAATGTTACATTTGGAGAGGTGTCAACAAGGCCTATGATGAAAGGAACACCATTCCTACTGTAAAGCACGGAGGTGGATCGCTGATGTTTTGGGGATGTGTGAGCTACAAAGGCACAGGAATCTTGGTCACAGTTGAAGGAAAGATGAATGCAGCATGTTATCAGCAAATACTGGAGGCAAATTTGCACTCATCAGCCTGGAAGCTGCGCATGGGACGTACTTGGACGTTCCAACATGACAACGATCCAAAATACAAGGCCAAGTCGACCTGTCATTGGCTACAGCAGAACAAAGTGAAGGTTCTGGAGTGGCCATCTCAGTCTCCTGACCTCAATATCATTGAGCCACTCTGGGGAGATCTCAAGCGCGCAGTTCATGCAAGACAGCCCAGGAATTTACAGGAACTGGAGGCTTTTTGCCAAGAAGAATGGGCAGCTTTACCATCTGAGAAAATAAACAGCCTCATCCACAACTACCACAAAAGACTTCAGGCTGTCATTGATGTTAGAGGGGGCAATACACGGTATTAAGAACTGGGGTATATAAACTTTTGATCAGGGTCATTTGGATGTTTTTTGTTGTCATTATGATTTAAAAATAGAAAACACAGTTGTTTATCAATAAATGGCTTCACCCAACCACTAACCATGAGTGGGAAAAAAGTTTTTGTGTTATCATTCATATTCTCTGAAAAAAGGCCAAGAAAGCAAAAATTCTGCCAGGGTATGTAAACTTATGAGCACAACTGTACTTGCACTCAATTTAAACTAAAATCATGCAGATAAAACAGATAATCGTGCACATTTTGTCAATTTGTGCAAGTGGGTGTGACATGTGCAGATGATCTACATAGTCAATTGTGCTTAGCCTGAGGGAAATGAAAATAACTCCTGACCCAACTAGAACAATAACACCTCTCTGTTTATTTGCATCCCTCACTGACATTTCTGCCAAAAGGCTATGGTCCTTCTTTCATTTACGCTCCTGAGGCTAATTTACTCCGTTCATTTTCTTTTTGGATTTGAGCCGTTGAGCTTGAGCTCTCACATTCAATATCAAACACGTCTAGACATCGGCTTTGATCCAGTCTGGGACATTTCCATTGAAAATCTGACCCAGTCACAGTGTTCATCCCAGATATCAGTGTCAGATTTTCAACAAAAACAGACAAAATGATGAGACGGATATTTTTGTTCTTCCTATAGGGGGTCCACGCAAACGGCGCTGTGCACACACGTGTAAAACTGATCACGCACGAGCTATCAATACTCTCAGGTGAAATGTCCGTCTACAGTCTTTGACCTGACGATTTGTACAGTTCACTGCTGCACATGTAGGCATTTTTCTTCTAAATTTTTTCACCAACTACATAAATAACTTTTCCAATTTTGTGCAGCTTCCAGTAGCCTAAATGAGAGTTCCTCTCCGCGATGGGAGTGGTAAGATGGCAGCCAGCTGGCTTCACTCTGACCAGCCTATGAGCTCTCCAGATGTTATATAGAGCCCAGTGGTGGTGCATCGTGCCAGAGAGCAAATTCACCAGAGTTTTTAGTTCCTTGTTCTTGAAAAAAGTAATGAATTAACCATTTAGTGACTTAAAACCCTGATTTGGAACAGAGTGTGTGAGGGTTTCTGAAATACATGAGGGTGCAGATCCACTGAGAGCTCTGTAAACCTGTCAGAGAGTTTATGATGGAAGATTTCAGGAAATGAAAGACAGAGATGAGAATTGTGTGAACAGTAGTTTCACCAGCAGAGGGCACAAATGAGCAGTAGTGGAAATGCCCAAATGCCATTTTCTGTCTTTAAAGGCTTTAAAAATGGAGATTTTTTGGTGATTTTGTGTAAATTTTGGCACCTTTTAGTGAGTCTGTGCTGTTAAAATCACTGGAGCAGAGAATGTTTGTGTGTATTCGGTACATTAGTGATGTTTAAAGCTTGTTGGTGCCTAATGCTAACTGGTTAGCCTGTGTGAGTAGAATGGTGATGTATGATGGAGTGCAGTAGCTTTACATGGTGAACATTTTACAGTCTCTCTGTCACTAGTATTGGGAGTTATTGCTAAAGATAATATAGTTCATAAATCTGAATGAACTGAATCTTGTGTTAATTATTTTTATTTCAGTTGTTTTCCATGAGTGTGAATGTGTATGAGGAGAAAATTAGTAGCAGAAGTGGAGTAAAGTCTTTAACTGAGTTTATAAAACACAAACAAATCTCCAAACTTTTATTGCCTGCATTTTCATTTCTATCATTACAATGAGCTCTTTATAAATCTTAAAGATCACAAAACATGTTTTTTTTTCCTTTTCACTGGATAGCAAGTCAATTATTCTTGTTTCTGTGCTTTAATTATATTTAAAACTTCCAATCAAATCCATTTTAGTAAAATGTAGAGCTGCAACTACTGATTATTCTGATATTCAATTCATCTGTCAACTATTTTTCATTAATTGATTTGTTTATTAATTTTAATACAACTATATTTAAAATATATATTTGCAGCATTTTAATCAGCTCTAATACAGAACTCTTTCTGAACTCGGCTGAATTAAATAACAGTTCACTAACTACAATACAACCTTCCTGACATTTATCAGATAATCTCTAACAGGATCAGAATATTATCAAGTGCTCACATCAGCCGAATGAGAGTCAGACTCACGCAAGGTGATGGTATTAT
Organism: Neoarius graeffei; assembly: GCF_027579695.1. Taxonomy (NCBI): domain Eukaryota; kingdom Metazoa; phylum Chordata; class Actinopteri; order Siluriformes; family Ariidae; genus Neoarius; species Neoarius graeffei. The sequence goes on from NC_083570.1 coordinate 3,770,156, forward strand.
GTATAACCCCATTTCTAAAAAGTTTGGACACTGTAAAATATAAATAAAAACAGAATGTGATGATTTGCAAATCTTGGAAACTTTATATTTCATTGAAAATAGTACAAAGACAACATATCAAATGGTGAAACTGAAATTTTGTTTTTTGAAAAATATACACTCATTTTGAATTCAGTGCCAGCAACATATTTCAAGAAAGTTCAAGAAAGAACAGGAGCATGTTTACCACTGTGTCGTATCACCTTTACTTTTAACAACACTCTGTAAACGTTTGGGAACTGAGGAGACCAAGTGCTGTAGTTTTGGAAGTGAAATGTTGTCCCGTTCTTGCCTGATATACAGTACAATTTCATTTGCTCAACAGTTTGGGGTCTCCTTTTGTCATGTTTTTCGTTTCCTAATGCGCCAGATGTTTTCAGTAGGAGACAGGTCTGGACTGCAGCAGGCCAGTTTAGCACCGACTCCTTTACTCTGAAGCCATGCAGTTGTAATATGTGCAGATTGCAGTTTATCCTGCTGAAAGAAGGAAGATCTTCCCTGAAAAAGATGTCATCTTGATGGCAGCATGTTGTGACAGTGACACTGGATGTGTGAAATGATGGTCTTTGAAATGGAGGAGACCGACATCCAGAAGCTAAAACCTACAGAAAGCAAATGAAATGTAAAACCCACTTGTGATGTCAGACAGGGACATTTATTGTTCCCTTAATGAGAGGTGTTTTAGAGAGTGTGTGAGGAACAGCTGGCTCTGTAGATCAGACAGTGAGTGTTACCTGGAGGAAATGGATGTGATCGTGTGTGTGAGAAAGCTGCTCCAGCTCAGTGACTCTCCTCTGAAGATCAGCAATCTCCTGCTCCAGTTGCTCCAGGAGTCGTTCAGCTCGACTCAGTTCAGCCTTCTCCTGATCTCTGATCAGCTCCGTCACCTCCCAGCGCTTTTTCTCCATGGAGCTGATCAGCTCAGTAAAGATCCTCTCACTGTCCTCCACTGCTGTCTGTGCACTTGACTGTTAGCAAACACACAAAATATGAAGGTCCATTTAAAGCTCATCCATCATTCCCTCTCTTACTGAGACTCGAAAGGATTTCAGCTCCCGCAGCTTCTTCTGCTTCTCCTGGAGTCTCTGCTGGGATTTCATCTGCTCCTCCTTTAACACACTCTAAGGACAAATCATTAATATTCCTGACATTACAAATTTTGAGCTTGGTAGGTGCTTATTTATGACAGTTAAAGGTGCATTAGGTAAGATTTGTCTTTTTTGATGTTCTAAGATTCTTATATGATTCCTGCCCATGTTCACACAGCTCCACCCCCAAGTTCTATGGTGGCCCATGGTGTTTGTAAAATGACTGAAAGAAAGCATGTCCAAACGCAGACAAGCATTTTGGACCAGAACACAGTTTTTCAGACATGTTGCTCAGCAGATGAATACATTTTTGCTAAAACTGCAACTTAATCCATTGCTTTCTTTTTAAAAGTTATTTCTATATATCTTCCAGGTTATTTTCCAACTATAAGGAATAAAAATTTATAAACTATAACACCTTTAAAGGTCATTTGTGTTTAACAGTTTTGCAAATTGAATATAGCCAAACCTATCACACTTCTCAGCCTCCCTGGTAAATGCCAGGGTGCTGGAGAGGCACCGCTATTGGTTAGTGTGTCTGGCTCTCGATTGGGAGCTCAGGAGCTCTACTCACAGTTGGGTCATGCCAAAAACCATCATAAAAACGTCTGACAGTTAATTTTTAACATTTCCTCTTTAATTATTTTAAATTATTCCTCTGTTTTAATTTAAATATTAAAATGAGTGTTTTTGTGCAGCTGGATTGTGTTCTAGTCAAACAGACGACTGAGCAACAATGTGCAGGAATTTTACAGAAAACACTACACACTTTTATTCTGGATCACACAATCTCACTGTAGAAAGCAAGTAGACCCCAAACCCAGCATATAGAGTCTGAGTGAATGTGGTGTGGACTCTGTGGAGGAGCTTCATCGTGTCAGAGACGCTGTAGAAGGACAGAGTTCCTGCACTGTGATCCACATACACTCCTATTCTGGAGGCTGATGGAACTCTGAGATCAGTCTTAATGCTGTTGTGACAGAAAGAGAGAGAAGAAGAAGAAAAACACCGCAGACTCCAGGACTGATTGTTGAATCCAAACACATACTCATTATCCCGTTCTTTCCTGCTGATGTCTTTATATGAGACTGATATGTCCACACCATCATCACCGCTCCACTCCACCTCCCAGTAACAGCGTCCACACACACTCTCCTTACACAACACCTGCTGCCAGGAATCAAATCTCTCTGGATGATCAGAGTAACGCTGCTCTCTCTCACTGCCTCTCACCGCTCTGTTCTTCTCAGACAGAATGAGGCGACGATGTGCCGTGTTGGGATCCAGAGTCAGATAACAGAAATCTAAAATAAAAGAGAAAAACAAACTGAACAATGTGAACATGTTGGGTTTAATTCACAAAATATATTTTTGTGAAGTGTGTGTGTGTGTTAGATGTACATTTCAGAAACTCTTGTCTGCTCTGTGGTTCTGGTTCCGAAATGATCTGAACTGCTGCAGCTGTGGAGAGAAAAATGGAAACATGAGTTTGTCAAAAAGATGGAAAGAGTTTCAAGCTCATAGGCAATGGTTTTAATTTTATGCACATTTGAAACTTTATATGTTAAAAAAACCCTCTGTAATTTTCTTCTGGTCCCAAGAAGTATTGTTAATAAGTAATAATTAAAATAAGTTAGCGTGAATCGCGGCAAATTTCTGTTCGGCTAGTTCCGTGACCACTCGGCGTGTGACGTCATTTAAGCCAAACAAACCACGCGAGTTGAGTCCACTTCTGTGTATTTTCATTGCCGTTCGGCTTGATTACAGACGCGCGTTCGGGAATTTCCAAAAAAAACCATACCTTATTGTTGTGCAGTGAACTATGACAACAGGACCGGTTCAGGAAGAAGTTTTTACCATTTTCCAAAAGAGGAGAAGAGGCAGAGAGAGTGGATTGTGCGTGTGAAGCAAGTGGGTTGGCAGCCGGGTAAATACGCCACTCTGTGCTCCGATCAAACCTGACGCTGTTCCAACAAAATTCGAGCACAAAAGCAAGCAATCAAAGAAGAAACGAACCAGCAATGCTCAAGCAAAAAGGAGAAGATTGGAGGTAAACATTTTTACCTTTGCTTGCAATTTTTCAAGTAAAGAATCCTGAGGGATCCTGTACAATCACTGTGGAAATGAGACAAAAGGGATAGTTTGTCATGGCTACCTGCCAGCATGCTAACATGCTCCTGACTAACATGATTAATGTTTGTGTGTATGTTTAGAGTAGGCTCTCTCTCTCTCTCTCTCTCTCTCTCATTATCTCTAGCCGCTTTATCCTGTCCTACAGGGTCGCAGGCAAGCTGGAGCCTATCCCAACTGACTACGGGCGAAAGGTGGGGTTCACCCTGGACAAGTCGCCAGGTCATCACAGGGCTGACACATAGACACAGACAACCATTCACACTCACATTCACACCTACACTCAATTTAGAGTCACCAGTTAACCTAACCTGCATGTCTTTGGACTGTGGGGGAAACCGGAGCACCTGGAGGAAACCCACGTGGACAACATGGAAACTCCGCACAGAAAGGCCCTCGCCGGCCACAGGGCTCGAACCCGGACCTTCTTGCTGTGAGGCAACAGCGCTAACCACTACACCACCGTGCCGCCCCTGACATGAAAGCTGAGGCATTTATATTATATTTTAAGGTAACTTCATGTTGTGCTGTGAGGTTCTATGCACTTTAACTTTTGAACCAACAGGTGCATTTGGGGGCGACACGGTGGTGTAGTGGTTAGTGCTGTCGCCTCACAGCAAGAAGGTCCTGGGTTCGAGCCCTGTGGCCGGCGAGGGCCTTTCTGTGTGGAGTTTGCATGTTCTCCCCGTGTCCGCGTGGGTTTCCTCCGGGTGCTCCGGTTTCCCCCACAGTCCAAAGACATGCAGGTTAGGTTAACTGGTGACTCTAAATTGAGCATAGGTGTGAATGTGAGTGTGAATGGTTGTCTGTGTCTGTGTGTCAGCCCTGTGATGACCTGGCGACTTGTCCAGGGTGTGCCCCGCCTTTCGCCTGTAGTCAGCTGGGATAGGCTCCAGCTTGCCTGTGACCCTGTAGAAGGATAAAGCGGCTAGAGATAATGAGATGAGATGAGGTGCATTTGGATAAGTAAAGCCTATTTTTCTGCATTTTTGTAGTCCTGGTAATCTTTTATATTGGTAAAGTTGTTTATAGGACCATTTCTCAGTGTCTGTTTTTTTAATCAATAGTTTTTCAGTAATAACTTAATATTTAACATATCACTCAATTTTAATCACAAAAAGAAAAAATCGCAACAATTTCTCGTGACTTTCACTTCCTCCCGCAATGTAATCGCAACAAAAACCTAAAAAGCACCGCAACTTTCATCGCAATTTTTAAAAAAAAAAACCCCGCAACATCAGACATTTTAGCCCGCAACAATCACAAAAAAGGCCCGTGAAATCCTGGGGGGAGTGACGAGTAAGAGTGAAACCAAATCTGCGCTTGATTGTTCAAGTAATGAGCTGCCAGACGTAAGTTACCCTGATGTACATCACTATCTCATCAACACGCCAGGGGGTTACAGTGGTCAGTCACTAAAAGCCTACAAGGTCACTAGAAGCTTACAGATATTTCTCCTCAGGATGGGGACGGAACGTGATAGTTTATATGCGGGAAAAGCATTTTGTATACTTGTATTGACTAAATTGGAACGGTGGCTTCAGCCTTTTTTGCAGAGTCAGTTTTTATGCCTCCACCACCATAAGGTGCAGGAAGCATTTTAAGTGAGTAGCAGCAGTGGAGTCTGAGAAAGCAGCTTTACATGCTTCCCCAATGTGATCACATGCCAGCAGGGAACAGTGTTCAGCAATAGCTAATGCCATGGTGTCTTCAGCCTTTTTTGCAGAGTCAATTTTTTTACACATTAATGGCAGCTTGCTTTGGGTGGAACTGTTATAAGGCTTTGCCTTTTGAGTATGTTTTTGAGTTGCCATGTTTTTTTTTTTTATGTCACAAAGTTTGGTGTAGAAATCAGCCATACAATCTAGGCAGTATGCCCGTGTATCATCCCCAATACACTGTTTCAGCCAGCCTTTGAGTTCAGGGTTTGATTCCCACTGCTTTCTGTATTTCTGAGTGTACAGTTCAGACTGAGACATGATGAGCGAGCCAGATGTTTAGCTGATGTCAGAGGCGCGCACACAGTGGACGAGGTGAGGAAGTGACTGAGGCTGAGTGAGTAAAATGCAGTGATTTATTTTAGTGTCACAGTGAAGAAACATTTACAGCCAGGGCGGAAATAGCGGCGGCTTTGCACATGCGCGATTCATTAGAAGTCTGGCGCGGAGAGAGGAGAGGAGAGCCCCGCCCCCGCCCCGCCCCCCCGCTCTGACTGGCTGTGAGTGGTGTGGGGCGGCTCGCGCAGCACCTGCAGAAATGCACGCGCTTTCATTCCCTGAGGAGATTTCAGTGTGTGCGCGTGCAGGAGGCTGTGAGGCGCCACAGCGCCATTTTCTGTCTTTAAACGCTTTAAAAATGGAGATTTTTTGGTGATTTTGTGTAAATTTTGGCAGCTTTTAGTGAGTCTGTGCTGTTAAAATCACTGTAGCGTCGAGTGTTTGTGTGTATTCGGTACATTAGTGATGTTTAAAGCTTGTTGGTGCCTAATGCTAACCGGTTAGCCTGTGTGAGTAGAATGGTGATGTATGATGGAGTGCAGTAGCTTTACATGGTGAACATTTTACAGTCTCTCTGTCACTAGTATTGGGAGTTATTGCTAAAGATAATATAGTTCATAAATCTGAATGAACTGAATCTTGTGTTAATTATTTTTATTTCAGTTGTTTTCCATGAGTATGAATGTGTATGAGGAGAAAATTAGTAGCAGAAGTGGAGTAAAGTCTTTATCTGAGTTTATAAAACACTATAAAGCACAAACAAATCTCCAAACTTTTATTGACTGCATTTTCATTTCTATCATTACAATGAGCTCTTTATAAATTTTAAAGATCACAAAACATGTTTTTTTTTTTCCTTTTCACTGGACATCGTCAATTATTCTGGTTTCTGTGCTTTAATTATATTTAAAACTTCCAATCAAATCCATTTTAGTAAAATGTAGAGCTGCAACTACTGATTATTCTGATATTCAATTCATCTGTCAACTATTTGTCATTAATTGATTAGTTGTATTAAAAATGAATAAACAATATTTAAAATATATATTTGCAGCATTTTAATCAGCTCTAGTACAGAACTCTTTCTGAACTCGGCTGAATTAAATAATAGTTCACTAACTACAATACAACCTTACTGACATTTATCAGATAATCTCTAACAGGATCGGAATATTATCAAGTGCTCACATCAGCTGAATGAGAGTCAGACTCACGCAAGGTGATGGTATTATGTATAACCCCGTTTCTAAAAAGTTTGGACACTGTAAAATTGTGGCAGCGGGGGCGTGGTCAAGTGCCGGTCTGTGACAGGAGGGCGGAGTCAGGAAAGGTAAGTGGCAGAATCACTACACCTGACGGCAATTAACCTGTTTGTGTGTGTCTTCCCAGTGGCCGCGCCCTATTTAAGGAGGGAGAGTGAGAGCGGAGGAGAGCTTCCCCAGACGAGACTACTGTGTGTGTGTGTGTGTCTCTGTCTCTGATTGCTATTTGAATTGTCTACTGAAAAGTGCGGAAATAAAGCCTCCGTTGAACCCTGATCTCTGTCCTGCCGTCCTCTGTGCTCCACCCACACGTAGGGAACCGTTACAGTGGTGCCGAAACCCGGGACCAGAGTGGAGCACCAACCAAGCAGCCCCATGGAATCCTCCCCGTTCGCCGACCTGGTCCACGCCCTCGCCACGGCCCAACAAAGCCAGCACCAGGCGCTCGTCACACTCCGGAAGGAACAAGAGCAGTGCTTCGAAGCCCTGGTGCTGGCCCAGCAGGAAGACCGCGAGGTGTTCCGGCACCTCCTTGCGTCGGCGGGGTCCACCAGCGCTCCGGCCGCAGGCCCGTCTCCCCTCACCGTCACCAAGATGGGCCCGCAGGATGACCCCGAGGTGTTCATCATGCTGTTTGAACAGGTCGCCAAAGCCTCGGGGTGGCCGATGGAGCAGCGCGTGGGGCGCACACCAGAGCAATAGCGCCAGCACTTCCGCGCTCTGCGATTGGAGGAAGTCAGCTGGCCGTTCGCGTTCAGCCAGCAGCTCCGGGACGCCTGCTGGCGGTGGTTGAGGGCCAATGATCGCGACGCTGGGTGGCTCATCGACCAGGTTGTGCTGGAGCAATTAATTGCCCGCTTACCAGCAGGAACCGCGGAGTGGGTCAAGTGCCACCGCCCGGCGTCGCTGGATCGGGCAGTCGAGCTGGTGGAGGATCATTTGGCGGCTCTTCCGGCGGCAGGACAGCAGACGACGTCGACCCTTCTCTTCTCTCTCTCTCTCTCTCTCTCTCTCTCTCTCTCCCCCTCCTTCTGTGTCCCGTCCTCGCCCCATTCCCCCACCGCGGAGATGGGGCCGGCTCCACCCCAGCTGGCCCGCCGCACCCGTGGTGCCCTCCCGTTTCTCCCTTCTGTGTCTGTCTCTCCCCCCCCTCAGGTGAGTGAGCCCCAGAACACCGGTGCAGGGGGAAAGCCCGGGCCGGTTTGCTGGCGCTGCGGGGAGCCGGGCCACCTTCAACAACAGTGCACGGCAATGGAAGTGGGCGCGGTGGTTTGGATCCCCCACACGCCAGAGGCCGCCCTCGATCGGGCCGGAGTGTATCGCATACCGGTGAGTGTCCAAGAGGCTACATATCAGGCGTTGGTGGATTCTGGTTGTAATCAGAATAATCCGCCAAAGCCTGGTGCAAGACGAGGCATTGGGGGGAGCACAGGGGGTGAAGGTGTTGTGTGTGCACAGGGATGTTCACAGCTACCCTTTGGTGTCAGTCCACATTATTTTCAGAGGGGAAAAATCTATAGTGAAGGCGGCGGTTAATCCTCGCCTTACCCACTCTTTAATTTTGGGGACTGATTGGCCGGGATTTCGGGGTTTAATGACACGTGTGGTAAAGAGTAGGTCCTGCCATTTGACAGGGGGAGGTCCCGGTGTCGCTTTGGCGGGAGCAGCTGTCACAGAGCCGTCTACGTCATCTCCGCGTCAGAGTGAGGAGCCTCCGGCTCCTCCTCTCTCTATTGGGGAATCCCTCGCGGATTTCCCATTAGAACAATCGCGAGACGGGACTCTGCGACATGCGTTTGACCAAGTGAGAGTAATCGATGGTCAAACGCTCCAGCCGAACGCCACCCCGTCCTTCCCCTACTTCGCGATTATGAAGGATAGATTATACCGAGTGATGCAGGACACTCAAACTAAGGAGCGAGTCACGCAGCTGTTGATTCCAAAGAGCTGCCAGGAATTGGTATTCCAGGTGGCTCACTTTAATCCCATGTCTGGACACTTAGGGCAGGATAAGACACTAGCCCGAATAATGGCCCGATTCTATTGGCCGGGGATTCACGGCAATGTTCGTAGGTGGTGTACGGCGTGCTGCAAATGCCAGTTAGTAAATCCAGCGGCCATTCCAAAAGCGCCTTTGCGCCCTCTCCCTTTGATCGAGACCCCATTTGTGAGAATTGGGATGAATCTCGTTGGGCCATTAGATCGGTCAACACGAGGGTACCGCTTTATATTAGTTCTGGTGGACTATGCAACGCGATACCCGGAAGCAGTGCCTCTGTGCAATATCTCAGCACGCAGTATTGCGGAGGCGCTCTTCCGCGTCATCTCCCGAGTCGGAATCCCGAAAGAGATTCTGACTTATCAAGGCGCTAGGTTTATGTCATAAACACTACGTGAACTGTATGGGTTATTGGGGATTAAGCCGATCCGCACCAGTGTGTATCACCCACAAATGGACGGTTTAGTAGAACGGTTCAACTGCACCCTCAAAAATATCATTAAAAAATTCGTAAGTGAGGACGCACGTAATTAGGATAAGTGGCTCGAGCCCTTGTTGTTCTCAGTGCGAGAGGTTCCCCAAGCCTCCACGGGCTTCTCCCCGTTCGAATTATTATATAGGCGTAAGCCACGCGGCATCCTAGACATGCTGTGGGAAAATTGGGAGGAGGGACCTTCACAAAGCAAGAATGAAATTCAATACGTTATGGACCTGTGCGCAAAACTCCACACGCTCACCCACCTAACCCAGGAGAATTTGCGGCAGGCCCAGGAACGGCAAGCCCGCCTGTACAACAAGGGTTGTGCCTTAGGGAATTCGCACTGGGAGAGAAAGTACTCGTACTGTTGCCCACATCGAGCTCCAAATTGATTGCCAAGTGGCAAGGGCCCTTTGAGGTCACACGGCGAGTCAGGGACGTCGACTATGAGGTTAGGCGAATGGACAGGGGTGGGGCACTACAAGTTTACCACCTCAACCTGCTTAAACTCTGGAATGAGGAGGTCCCCATGGCGTTGGTGTCGGTGGTTCCGGAGAAGGCGGAGCTGGGACCGGAGGTTCAAAAGAGGGCATTGGCATCATGCACCTCTCCGGTCCCTTGTGGAGACCACCTCTCCCCGACCCAACTCACGGAGGTCGCCCAGTTGCAGGCCGAGTTTTCGGATGTGTTCTCGCCCCTGCCCGGTCGCACCAACCTCATAGAGCACCACATAGAGACACCCCCGGGGGTGGTAGTGCGTAGCCGCCCTTACAGGCTACCCGAACACAAAAAAAAAGGTGGTTTGGGAAGAACTTGAGACCATGCTCGAAATGGGCATCGTCGAGGAGTCCCACAGTGACTGGAGCAGCCCAGTGGTCTTGGTACCCAAGGCCGACGGGTCGGTCCGGTTCTGTGTGGACTATAGAAAAGTCAACGCGGTGTCTAAATTCGATGCGTACCCGCTGCCTCATATTGATGAGTTGCTCGATCGACTTGGCACTGCTCGCTTTTATTCGATGCTGGATTTGACGAAGGGATATTGGCAGATCCCCTTGACTCCATTATCCCGGGAAAAAATGGCCTTTTCCACACCGTTCGGCTTGCACCAATTCGTCACACTTCCTTTTGGGCTGTTTGGGGCGCCTGCTACATTTCAACGGCTGATGGACAGGGTCCTCCACCCCCACGCCACCTATGCGGCTGCATACCTCGATGATATCATCATTTATAGTAATGACTGGCAGCGGCACTTACAACACCTGAGGGCCGTCCTTAAGTCGCTGAGGCAAGCGGGTCTCACAGCCAACCCGAAGAAGTGTGCGATTGGGCGGGTGGAAGTACGGTATCTGGGCTTCCACTTGGGCAACGTGCAGGTGCGTCCCGAAATTAACAAGACAGCAGCAATTGCGGCCTGCCCGAGGCCCAAGACCAAAAAGGGGGTGAGACAGTTCCTGGGGCTGGCTGGCTACTATCGTAGGTTTATACCTAATTATTCGGACATCACCAGCCCTCTGACTGATCTCACTAAAAAGGGGGCACCAGATCCGGTCGAGTGGACGGAGCAATGCCAGCGGGCTTTCTCTGAGGTAAAGGCTGCACTGTGTGGGGGGCCACTATTACACTCCCCTGACTTTTCTCTCCCTTTTGTGTTGCAGACCGACACGTCGGACAGAGGGCTGGGGGCGGTTTTGTCCCAGGAGGTGGAAGGGGAGGACCGCCCTGTCCTGTACATTAGCAGGAAGCTGTCAGTGCGTGAGGGGCGCTACAGCACGATTGAAAAAGAGTGTCTAGCGATCAAGTGGGTGGTCCTCGCCCTCCGTTACTACCTGCTGGGGCGCCCTTTCACACTCTGTTCGGACCACGCGCCCCTCCAGTGGCTCCACTGCATGAAAGATGCCAACGCGCGGATCACCCGTTGGTATCTGGCACTCCAACCCTTCAATTTCAAGGTGGTCCACAGGCCGGGGGCGCAGATGGTTGTGGCGGACTTCCTCTCCCATCGGGGGGGGGGGGTCGGCTACAGGCCGGACGGCCGCCCGGCCTGAGTCGGGCGGTGGGGGTATGTGGCAGCGGGGGCGTGGTCATGCGCCGGTCTGTGACAGGAGGGCGGAGTCAGGAAAGGTAAGTGGCAGAATCACTACACCTGACGGCAATTAACCTGTTTGTGTGTGTCTTCCCAGTGGCCGCGCCCTATTTAAGGAGGGAGAGTGAGAGCGGAGGAGAGCTTCCCCGGACGAGACTACAGTGTGTGTGTGTGTGTGTGTCTCTGATTGCTATTTGAATTGTCTACTGAAAAGTGCGGCAATAAAGCCTCCGTTGAACCCTGATCTCTGTCCTGCCGTCCTCTGTGCTCCACCCACACGTAGGGAACTGTTATAAAAATATAAATAAAAACAGAATGTGATGATTTGCAAATCTTGGAAACTTTATATTTCATTGAAAATAGTACAAAGACAACATATCAAAAGTTGAAACTGTGAAATTTTGTTTTTTGAAAAATATACACTTATTTTGAATTCAATGCCAGCAACATATTTCAAGAAAGTTCAAGAAAGAACAGGAGCATGTTTACCACTGTGTTGCATCACCCCTACTTTTAACAACACTCTGTAAATGTTTGGGAACTGAGGAGACCAAGTGCTGTAGTTTTGGAAGTGAAATGTTGTCCCGTTCTTCCCTGATATACAATTTCATTTGCTCAACAGTTTGGGGTCTCCTTTTGTCATGTTTTTCGTTTCATAATGCGCCAGATGTTTTCAGCAGGATACAGGTCTGGACTGCAGCAGGCCAGTTTAGCACCGACTCCTTTACTCTGAAGCCATGCAGTTGTAATATGTGACCACTCACCGAATCCAGGGACACATGTCGGCTGAAACGAATCCGAGATAATCCTAAAAGAAGCATTTTTTTTCGAAATTTGTGATTTTTGTTTTTTTCCATCATGTGCAAGTTGAGATCTTGAAGAATGCAATCAGTATTTCAGATAATAGATTGTTTTGTTGGAAAAGCATACATTTTTTGTTGCAAATTGTCTCGTTTTTGTCAGGACTGTAGCCTGCTGGGGGGTGTGGGTAAATTACCATATGGGCCATTCACATGATGATGATTTAAAGTCTTTTTTTTTTCCGCGAATCAGCTGTATGATCCGAGTTGAGCGCATGGCTACTTAACCTGCATACAGGCGTGTGATTTCACTATGGAATGAGTTACTAAACAGAGCGCAGAGGAGCTGAAACACCGCGAAGCAAACAGACACACGGTATTTACATCGGAGATAACCATTTCTAGCAAAAAAAAACGCAACCTCGTTTTCCAGATTGAATGGAATACTTGAATGATCGGATGATACACGGACCGTTCTAGGACTACATTATTCCATTGGAGGCATTGGTGTGTGCAAGGCGCCGTTTCTCTTTCTGATGGGGTGAGTTTATTAATCTAAGGCTGTGTGGTTATTTTTGCATGCAATGGAGAGTGTTGTGGTTTGGTTAAGCCTAGGTCACAACCGGATGTACGATTTTTTGGCCGTGTGATTTTTGGCGTTTCCCAAATCGCTGCGTTTTTTGTTTTTTTTTTGTTCACGGAGAAAGACGCGCGTTGGCCGTAAGTTTGTCTTGCAACCTGAAAAAAACGTAAGCGCCCGTAGAGTTTGTTTGACATGACAAAGAACCTCTGCGGCCGGTCTACGGCTCGAAAATCAGCACATCACGCGCGCTCTCGTGCTTTTCACACGCGTGCTCTCGTGCGTTTTATGCGCGCTCTCCGTGTGTTTCTTGCGTTTTTTGCGTGTAGACCGACCGTAGGAGCACGTACTGTACGGCCGGTTGTGACCGAGGCTTTACATGAAACTAGTGTTGTGTTAGTTGTGTCATCATCGTGCTATCTTTCTTTCTTACGGTGTGAGTAATTTTCCAACCACAAAACGTTAAAGTATACTTTAGGACTTATTTTTGTACTTCATAATTGTGTTGGGCATACTTTGCATGGAAGGAAAATTGACGTGGTGATCTTTGTTTACATGAAAGTAGCATCGTGCTAGCTCGTAGGGGGTAGGGCTTTCCTTAATGTCATGCAAATGAGCATCATTATGTGCCCGCCCTACACCCAGAGTAGCTGAGATGGAAAACTTTGAGGGCGATCTTCTCCCTTTTCTGTTTTAAGAAGTATACACTTTCAAAAGGCCACACATTCTTCAAATATTGTCAGATCTCCACATGGAAGGCATCATTGGAAAGCTTAGAAACTGTACTTTCTGAATCTGTCAATAACTCAAAATGCCCCCGGGCCGACATGTGTCCCTGGATTCTGTGATCTGCCACATGTGCAGATTGCAGTTTATCTTGCTGAAAGAAGGAAGATCTCATCTCATCTCATTATCTCTAGCCGCTTTATCCTTCTACAGGGTCGCAGGCAAGCTGGAGCCTATCCCAGCTGACTATGGGCGAAAGGCGGGGTACACCCTGGACAAGTCGCCAGGTCATCACAGGGCTGACACATAGACACAGACAACCATTCATACTCACATTCACACCTACGGTCAATTTAGAGTCACCAGTTAACCTAACCTGCATGTCTTTGGACTGTGGGGGAAACCGGAGCACCCGGAGGAAACCCACGCGGACACGGGGAGAACATGCAAACTCCACACAGAAAGGCCCTCGCCGGCCCTGGGGCTCGAACCCAGGACCTTCTTGCTGTGAGGCGACAGCGCTAACCACTACACCACCGTGCCGCCCTGAAAGAAGGAAGATCTTCCCTGAAAGAGATGTCATCTTGATGGCAGCATGTTGCTCTGAAACGTGTTTATCTCATTCAGCATTAATGATGCCTTCCCAGATGTACAAGCTCCCCATGCCATGTGCACTAATGCCCCCTCATACCGTCACAGATGCTGTCTTTTAAACTGTGCACTGATAAGCCGGATGGTCCCTCTCCTCTTTAGCCTGTAGGACGTGGTGTCCATGATTTCCAAGAAGAATTTCCAGTTTCTCTTTGTCAGACGACAGGACAGTTTTCCACTTTGCCTCAGTCCAATAAAGTAAAAGAGCTGGGACCCAGAGAAGGCGGCAGTGTTTCTGGATGGTGTTTGTATCTGGTTTTAACTGGGATTTGTGGATGCAGTGATGAACTGTTTTCACAGACGATGGTTTTCAGAAGTGTTCCTGAGCCACAACATGTAACTTCATGTGTTGTATGAAAACTGAAACTTGAAAATTAGATAATTTGAGCTTTATGAGGTGCTGCACAGAATTGTTACCAAATTATAAAAGAATCATTATTATCGTTGTAATGCTGTAGTGAGTGTTTATACAAGTTAAATTGTGATGCGTTTAACTCAATTTCATTTCCTGACGTCAGTCTCGAAGAAAACCTGTGTTTTTTTTTTTTTTTTTTTTGTGTGTGTTTTCAAATGGACATTTCAGAAAATCTTCTCTGCTTTCTGGCTGTGGTGGTGAAATCATCTGCTGAACTGCCGCAGCTGTGGAGAGAAACAGAAATAAAAACAAAAGCATCATCAGGTTGTCTAAAAGTTGGAAAAAAGGTAAAGGTGATCGTTCATTAATACATTTTTAAGCAGTATTTTAGTGAAAGTATTTTGGTCAGGGGAGCAAACTGGCTACAAAAATGAATCAGGAATAAATAAACCTCTGAGCTAGTCCTCATGCTAATGTAATGCAGATCAAGTAATCAAGTTTATTTATTGACGGGGCATAAAGGCATATGACTGTTGCTGAGCAAGTAAAGTAAAAACTAAATATTGTGTTTCTCCAGCAGGAACAGCTCCACATACCATGTGGAGGGATTTGGTTGAATTCCTCCTTACAGAATTAACCTCGTTGGATTTTGTTCAATTTCTTTTAAATGAAGTCCTAAGGAATGGTACAAATGTTAGCCCCACCCTTAAATCACCATCAGTCCACCCCTACACCTGAACATCATTAAATTTTCATACAAATTGAGTTGTGTGAAATGTTAGAAATGTGCAAATCTGAGACCGTATCAGTTAGAATGTCTGGGTTTCTAATTCCATTAGAGATAATCATTCATTTTTACTGTAAATGTATAACTTTAAATAATGATGGCAGATGAAGCTTCATGAAACACTGAAGCTTTCCAGCTAATTGCGTTGAAATGGTTCATTTCTTGAGGCTTCACTTGTTCACTCGAGAAACCTGCTGGTCAAACTATTAATCATATAATCATCCAGACAATACACAGGCTGGTGCACAGCAGTTCATCAAACCAGTCTGATATAAAGATACGTTCATACTGTAAGTATATTCTAAATATCGATATTTTGAAGAATGTTGATTTTCTGGAATTTCTTCTCCTCCTTATACACATCTGTTTGTCCCAATTGTGTTTGGAGGTATGTTTTAAAAGTATAAGTTGTTTTGCTGAAGTTTCTCAGAACAAATTGGAAGTGACTGTTGTAATGTGTGGAAGGTAAAGCCTATTTTGAGTGCTTCTCATTGTAGGAGGTTCACGAGTCTGACTCAAGGCACATAAAACTGGATGCTATAAATCTTACAATGTCACAGGATCAGTTAATTTTTCAGTACTTCACTCAGTTATTGATCCTCTGTTTGTGTAATTTTGTGTAAATGTGTGTGTTCCATGGGTGGAAGTGGTCTGTCCCAGAATAAAACTCCTCACGAATGCATGAACAGTCACAGATTGGGATACTACGTGCAGCCTTTCATTGGAAATTTATCAGGATGAATGGAGAGT
This sequence comes from Neoarius graeffei, assembly GCF_027579695.1. Classification (NCBI taxonomy): domain Eukaryota; kingdom Metazoa; phylum Chordata; class Actinopteri; order Siluriformes; family Ariidae; genus Neoarius; species Neoarius graeffei. Next base: position 3,785,881 of record NC_083570.1, read on the forward strand.
CAGCCTCAGTCTAGACCTTTCCTTGGAGATGGTTCTTTTGACGAAGCTATTTTGTTAAATGCTGGTGTGATGATAGATGTTAGAGTAGGAGATCCGATATGGGATTAGAACTATATTAGACATGCTAATGTTGAGAAAGTGGCGCAATCAGAAACCTGACTGAGATCTTACCCGTATCATCTGTTAATGCATGTGTGCTGGCTTCACTTTCTTAGTAAACTCAACCATGTTCTGTTCGTATCTGTGAGTTTTATTCAGTGCTCCAGCCCTCTGCAGACTAACTCGTATATGGAAGCAATGAGTGCCTCGCTGCAGTCGCCATCAGTCCCGCCCATGAGCCTGGCTCTCAGCCAGCTCTCCCTCATGAAAAGAATCTCAACACTTTTGCAGTCCGCCCGAAGCAACTGCTGAAGCTGTTTAACTGGTAAACTGCTCAAAGCAAGCTGTGACACGTTGAGGGTATGTTTGAACAGCTAACCAGGTTTCTGAAGCATAAATATCAAAATTTCAATCTGGTTCTGATCTCTCCAAAGTAACAGGTGTTAAAAAATACCAGAATGAATCCTGGACTGCTTTCTTTACATGTTTTAAAACTGTATGGGATGAACATGCACCACTGTCAGAGCTGATGTTACGGAAAATTAATCAACACCTTCTGACCAATCAGAACAGAGAACTGTATTGGATTTGTTGCTTTATTTTATTGAAAATGAAAAGAATCACAGACAGGTCCAGTTCACAGAGACAGATTTATCATCATTATTCACACAGACAATATATGACAACATTAAAAGAGATGTTTTTTGGAGGAAAAAGTCAGTTGTTGGTTTACAGTGATTTTCACAAACACACATTTAAGACACTAGTTATCTCCCACAGATTAAATAATCTAAAAATATCCATCCAAAGTGGAGAAAAAACCCCGTTGTGTATCAATATAGCGGCTTGCTGACATCCTGACCTCAGTATTAAAAGCTTCTGTCTGAAAATGAGTTCAGCACAGAAACTCCATCACTGGGGGAAACTTTATTCTCCTGTGCTCTTATCTTTTATTCTGCAAAGCTTTGATTGTAATATTTGAATAAAAATCCCAAACTCACAAAGAAACCTGGATTTATAAGGTTCTATCTGCGGGCCAATCATCATCCAGGCTGAATATGGGATGAAGACGACATCGGCAGCCTGAACCAATCGTGCAGCTGGATTGTGTTCTCGTGAAACAGACGACTGAACAACAACGTAGCAATGTGCAGGAATTTTACATAAAAACACTCCACACTTTTTTATTCTGAATCACACAATCTCACAGTAGAACCAGAAACCCAGTCAAACCCAAACCCAGCGTATAGAGGCTGAGTGAATGTGGTGTGGACTCTGTGGAGGAGCTTCATCGTGTCAGAGACGCTGTAGAAGGACAGAGTTCCTGCACTGTGATCCACATACACTCCTATTCTGGAGGGTGATGGAACTCTGAGATCAGTCTTAATGTTGTTGTGCCAGAAAGAGAGCGAAGAAGAAGAACACCACAGACTCCAGGACTGATTGTTGAATCCAAACCAACACTCTGTACCTGGTCCTTTCCTGCTGATGTCTTTATATGAGACTGATATGAACACAAATCCATCACGACTCCTCTCCACCTCCCAGTAACAGCGTCCGCACACACTCTCCTTACACAACACCTGCTCCCAGTAATCAAATCTCTCTGGATGATCAGCATAAGGCTGCTTTCTCTCACTGTCTCTCACCGCTCTGTTCTTCTCAGACAGAATGAGGTTATAATTTGCCGTGTTGGGATCCAGAGTCAGATAACAGAAATCTAAAATCACAGAGAAAAAACAAACTGAACAATGTGAACATGTTGGGTTTAATTCACACAATGTATTTATGTGAGGTGTGTGTGTGTTAGATGTACATTTCAGAAACTCTTCTCTGCTCTGTGGTTCTGGTTCTGAAATGATCTGAACTGCTGCAGCTGTGGAGAGAAAAATGGAAACATGAGTTTGTGTAAAAGATGGAAAGAGTTTAAAGTGATCCAGTCAGTTTATTCATTTTAAATCAGTGTTTTAGTTCAAAGTGTCGGGTGAATAAAGTGTCTGCAGAAAAGAAAGCAGGAGCATCGCTAAGAAATAACACATCACTGTGTTTCTCCAGCAGGAACAGCTCCTCTTACCATGTGGAGGGATTTTGTTGAATTCCTCCTCACAGAATTCCTCGAGTCTCTTTTTCAGATCTGAGAGAGAATTCCTCACTCCATCAAATGAGAGATGTTGATGGACAGTGATCCCAGATTTGCAAAAATTTGGTCTGAGAAATGGAGGAGAGTGACGTCCAGAAGCTACAACCTACAGAAAGCAAATTAAATGTAAAACCCACTTGTGATGTCAGACAGGGACATTTATTGTTCCCTTAATGAGAGGTGTTTTAGGGCGTATTCACACCTACGTTGTTTGGTCCGGACCAACCGAACCAAATTTCCCTTGGTCCGGACCTTTTGGGTTGGCCTGAATACAAACCACCGAACTCTGGTCCGGACCAAACAAGCGGACCGAGACCGAGCTGCAAGGTCGGACTCGGTCCGGACCAAAGGAACCCTGGTGCGGACCTTTTGGAGGTGTGAAAGCAGACCGGACCTAATCCGACAGTTTTGCTTTTTTGTACCTCGGGAGCTTCCATCGTTTGTCGAGCATTATGGGAAACAGAGTCTTTACACTCCACCGCAAAGTGCAAACACTGTTTAGGTTGTCAAGGGAACCTTACAACAGTCGTTCAGTCATTCAGACCAGTGGTAGGCTAGACTACAGAGTACAAAAAATGAGTAGGGGGCAAACGTGGGCCGAGGAAGAAACGCGTACCCTTGTGGATATATGGGCAGATGTCCACATATCTGAGCTTTTGGAGAGAACACACAAAAATGCCGACGTGTTTGCTGTATTCAGTGAGAAAATGAAGGAGAAGGGGTTCACGCGCTCCCCAGAACAATGTCGGCTAAAAGTGAAGAAACTCCGTCAGACCTACATTAAAATCAGGGACATTCTTTCAAAAAGTGGCGGTACTAGCGACGCAAAAAAGAAATTCATCTATTACAATGGATAAGGTGAATATCCCGACACATACCTCCTCCGTCTTGCGTGAAGAGCCAGAACTGTCACAACATGATGTGCGCTCATCAGCGCTATCCTCCGTTGCCGCCTTGCCCTTTGAAGTCGTCATTGATAAATTACTTGTACAACAGCATAGCAGCATAGTAATCGCACAATTGTGAAAACAGTAAAAACTGGAAAAAACATATAGCTTTGATGACATTAAAAAGAATAACAGCACGGAAAGCCTCCATGACTACTTTTGAACTTAACGCTTTGTGCGCGTGTTGTCTCTGACCAATAGCTGAACGACCTCAGGGTGCGTGGCTTTGTTGACAGATTTTGGTCCGCTTACTAAAATGTACAGTGTGAAAGCGAACCGCACCAAAATGAAAAAATAAAAAAAACATTTGGTTCGGACCAAAGCAAGTGAACTATCGAACTATCCTGGTCTGAATACACCCTTAGAGAGTGTGTGAGGAACAGCTGGCTCTGTAGATCAGACAGTGAGTGATTGGCAGCGAGGGCATAGTCAAGTGTCGGTTTGTGAATCAAGGGCGGGGCCAGTGAAGGTAAAGTGGCAAACTGGCAAAGTGATCACAACTGTTGTCAATTAATATTGTGTGTGTGTGTGTGTGTGTGTGTGTTTGTTGCAGTGGTGACGTAGCAGAGAAAAGCAAGGAGAGAGCGAAGAGGCGCTGTCTCTCTTGACCAGTGCTGTGTTTCCCAAAAGCATCATAGCACAAAGATCATCATTAAATAGTAAAGCGAGTAGCACAGTGAACACTCTGTCTCCTAGTTAAGCTGCTCTTCACATGAAGAGGCTTTTAGAAAACCCACTCAGAGCATTTGTATGTGTATGCATGTGCAATAAACCACAGATTTTTAAGCTGAAAAGCAAAAAATTACTAATAAAAGACTTTGACATCATTTCCTGCCTGTCTGCACTTCAGTATTCCACGTACCCCAGGGACAGACTACAGTGGTGCCAAAACCCAGCAATACTGAAGGGAACTACCCATGGAGTCCTTCCTGCTCAAAGACCTCGTCCATGCCCTCGCAGCCACCCAGCAAAGTCAGCACCAACTACTCTTCGCAAGGAGCAGGATCAGTGCTACAAGGCCTTGCTGCTGGCCCAGCAGGAAGATCGCCAGGCATTCCGGCACCTGCTCGTGTCGGCAGGGTCATCGACTACTACAGCTCTGGACCCCCCACATGTCACCTTCGCAAAAATGGTCCCCCACAATGACCCAGAGGCCTCTCTCTCTCTCTCTCTCTCTCTCTCTCAGTGATTCCCTCAAGGATTTCCTTTTTAAACAAACATGAGATGAGACTCTGCATCATGCTTTTGACCAAGTGAGAGTAGTCGATGGTCAGACTCTCCAGCCAAATGCAACTTTCACCTTCCTGTTACTTTGCAATTAATAATTGGACACTCAAACCCATGAACAAATAACCCAATTGTTAATCCCAAAGAACTGTAGGGAACTTGTATTCTATGTGGCTCACTTTAACCCTATGGCCAGACACTTAGGTCAGGATAAGACGCTGGCCTGGATAATGGCTCAGTTCTATTGGCCAGGGATTCACTGGGATGTCCATAGGTGGTGTGCAGCATGCCATGAATGCCAGCTGGTGAATCCAGCTGCCATTCCAAAAGCACCATTGTGCCCTCTTCCAATGATCAAAACCCCCTTTGACAGAATTGGCATGGATCTTGTCAGGACATTAGATTGGTCAGCATGAGGCTTTTGCTTCATTTTAGTCCTCGTGGACTATGCAACATGACACTGGGAAGCAGTCCAGCTGCATAACATTTCTGCACGCAACGTGGCAAAGGCACTGTTTAAAATTATCTCCCAAGTCGAAATTCTCAATGAAATCTGGACTGATCAAAACACAACATTCATGTCACACACACTTTACAAGTTTTATGAGTTATTGGGGGTTAAATCCATCTGCACCAGCGTTTATCACCCACAAACAGATAGCTTGGTAGAATGATTTAACTAAACTCTTAAAAATTTAATTCGGAAGTCTGGAAGTGAAGACACACATAATTGGGATAAATGGCTAAAGTCCCTGTTATTCACAGTACAAGACGTCCCACAAGCCTCCACTGGGTTCTCCCCATTCAAATTATTATATGGGCACAAGCCTTGCGGCATTTTGGATGAGCTGCGGGAAAACTGGGAGAAGGGACCTTCAAACAGTGAAAATGAAATTCAATATGTTCTCAGCCTGCATGCAAAGCTCCACACACTCAGTCACTTAACCCAGGAGAATTTACGGCAGACGCAAGAATGTCAGGCCCGACTGTACAACAGGGGTGCGCGCCTTAGAGAATTCATACCAGGAGATAAAGTGCTTGCATTGTTGCCCACTTTGAGCTCAAAATTTATCGCAAAGTGTGAAGGGCACTTTGAGGTCACATGGCGAATCGGGGATGTCGACTATGAGGTGAGGCAAATGGATGGGGGCAGGGCACTACAAATATACCACCTCAACCTACTAAAACCTTGGAATGAGAGGGTCCCCATGGCATTGGCATCAATAATTCCAGAGAGGGCAGAGCTGTGGTAAAAAAAAAAAAATAGTGAGTACTCGAGCTACTCTGGTCCCCTGCGGAAACCACCTCTCACCAGCCCAACTCACAGAGGTTGCCAAGTTGCAAGCGGAGTTTTCTGATGTGTTCTCATGCCTTCCTGGCCACAGTCACCTCATAGACCACCACATTGAGATGCCGCCGGGGTGGTGGTGCGTAGCCGCCCATACCACTTGCCTGAACACAAGAAAGTGGTGGTTCGGGATGAATTCAAGGCCATGCTCAAAATGGGAATAATCAAGGAGATCCACAGTGATTGGAGCAGCCCAGTGGTCTGGATCGGTCCGGTTCTGTGTAGACTATAGGAAAGTCACCGTGGTGTCTAAATTTGACTTGAACCCAGTGCCTTGCATTGATGTGTTGCTCAGTTGATTTGGTGCTGCTCACTTTTATTTGACACTAGATTTGACAAAAGGATATTGGCAGATCCCCTTGACTCCTCTATCCTGAGGAAAAAAAACAGCCTTTTACACAAAGTTTGGCTTACACCAGTTTGTCACTCTTCCTTTCAGGTTATTTGGCCTTCCCACAACATTCCAGTGCCAGTGGCTCATGGACAAAATTCTCCGTCCACATGCTGCCTATGCCGCTGCCTACTTAGACAACATTGTTATGTATAGCAATGATTGGCCGCGGCACCTCAAACAGCTTTGGGCTGTCCTGTAGTCGCTGAGGCATACAGGCTTCATGGCTAACCCAAAAAAGTGTATGATTGAGTGGGTGGAAGTATGGCATCTGGGTTTCCACTTGGGTCATGGGCAGGTGCGTCCCCAAATTGACAAGACTGCAGTGATTGCGTCCTGCCTGAGGCCCAAGACCAGAAAAGGGGAGAGACAGTTCCTGGGGTGGGCTGGCTGGCTACTATCGCAAGTTCATACCTAACTATTCGGATGTCACCAGCCTGTTGACTGAACTTACTATAAAGGGAGTATCAGATTCAGTCCAGTGGACGGAACAGTGCCAACAGGTATTCATGAAAGTAAAAGCAGCGCTGTGTGGGGGCCACTTTTATACTCCCCTGACTTCTGTCTCACTTTTATTTTGTGGACAGATGTGTCGGACAGAGGGCTAGGGGCTGTTCTGTCCCAGGAGATGGAGGGGAAGGAGCGTTCAGTGCTGTACGTCAGCCACTAGCTCTTGATGCGAGAAAGTCAATACAGCACCATTGAAAAGGAATGCAAGGCCATAAAGTGGGTGGTCCTCACCCCTCTGGTACTACCTGCTGGGGTGCCTTTTCACCCTCTGTTCGGATCATACTCCAGTCCTGTGGCTCCACCACATGAAAGATGCCAATGCAGAGATCACCCATTGGTATCTAGCCCCCCAGCCTTTCAAATTCAAGGTGGTCCAAAGGCCAGGGACGCCGATGGTGGTGGCAGACTTTCTGTCCCATCCGGGGGGGTTGAGTCCGCTGCAGTTGGACGGTGGGGGAATGTGGCAGCGGGGGCATGGTCAAGCATCAGTTTGTAAATCAAGAGTGGGGTGAGGGAAGGTGAGTGGCAAAGTGATCACACCTGTTTGTCAATTGATGTTATGTGTGTGTCTGTTGCAGTGGTGATGGAGCAAAGAAAAGCAGGGAGAAAGCGAAGAGGCGCTGTCTCTCCTGACCAGGGCATATGAGTGTGTGTGCAATGAACCCCATGTTGTTAAGCTGAAAAGAAAACATTACTAATAAAAGAATGTCTTTGACATTATTTCCCACCTGCCTGCACTTCAGTATTCCACCCACCCCAGGGGCATACTACAGAGTGTTACCTGGAGAAAATGGATGTGATCGTGTGTGTGTGGAAGCTGCTCCAGCTCAGTGACTCTCCTCTGAAGATCAGCAATCTCCTGCTCCAGTTCCTCCAGGAGTCGTTCAGCTCGACTCAGTTCAGCCTTCTCCTGATCTCTGATCAGCTCCGTCACCTCCCAGCGCTTTTTCTCCATGGAGCTGATCAGCTCAGTAAAGATCCTCTCACTGTCCTCCACTGCTGTCTGTGCACTGAGCTGTTAGGACACACACACACACACACACACACACACACACACACACACACACACACACACACACGATTTAAAGCTCATCTATCATTCCCTCTCTTACTGGGACTGTAAATGACTCGTTGTCCATGTTGTGTGTGTTTCTAGGAGCAGCTTTGTCTCTGCTCACTGCTCACCTTTATAGTGTTCACAGCCTGTTTCAGCTCCTGCACCATCTTCTGCTTCTCCTGGATTCTCTGCTGGGATTTCATCTGCTCCTTCTTGAACTTACTCTGAGGATAAAACAATGCAAGTATGTCAAATATCTTTGGATGATGTAGTATTACAATGTCCCTTCACTGAAACTCAGAGACCCAAGCCTGTTCCAGCATGATGATGCACTGTAAAAAAAAAAGTGACCATCTCAACTTAAATTTTCTAGGCAACATGATGCAAGAGAATTTTGTGTTGAGATGGTCAACAACAAAAGGTAAGTTGGTTGAACTCAAATTTAAACACGAAAATCCTTCGTAAGTCAACAAAGATCCTTGTTAAGTCAGCAAGGATTTTCTGAGTTGAAATTTGAGTTCAGCCAACGTACTATTTGTTGTTGACCATCTCAACTCAAAATTCTCTTGCATCATGTTGCCTAGAAAATTTGAGTTTACATTTGATTTCAACCAACGTATTTTTGCTGTTACCCAAATTAGGTTACTCTTCTTATAATAACAAATAAATGTTTGCTATAATAACATGTATTTCTACATTTCATATGATGTTTTTTTTCAAGTTACCTGTACCTTAAAACATACAATAAATCACTGGCACAAAAAAGACACTTACAAATAATTGTCAAAGGAAAACACTTTTATTTGTAAGACTGTGTCTCTTGCAAATGAAAAAGAATTCTGCAATGTGCAGGAAAAAAGTGATCCACTTCCAGACAGATTGCTACATGTCAATCTCACATTTCAATTTTATGACAAAGAACTAAAAACCTTTGTTAACCTTTACCTGAGCTTTAAATCAAGTTAACCTTTACACCTGGGTGTCACTGTTAATACAGTACCTGGATTACAGACACTATACTCCTTGATGTGATTTGCCCCTGCTCAGAGGTAAGGAAACCGCATACAGCACGTGTATATATGCGTCATTGGTTCTACCAACAAGGATACCAACATGCAGCGTTGCAACGGTTGCAGCTAGTTCTATCAACAAGGATATCTTTGATATTTGGATGTTAAAATTCTTGATAGCTCAACATGATATCACAATGAGAGAAAGTGTATTAGGCCGACCTGGTTTAGTTGGTTGTAAGTGAAAATGACATTTCTGAGTCAAATGATATGTAAAATCTATGTTCAATCAACACCCGCCCATAAAATTTTTTACAGTGTGCCCCTGTACACAAAGCGAGCTCCATGAAGACATAGTGTATTAAGGTTGGAGTGAAGAACTTGAGTGTCCTGCACAGAGCCTTGACTGAACTCAACCCCACTGAACAGCTTTGGGATAGGGTGACCAGACGTCCTGGTTTTACCGGGACAGTCCCGATTTGGGGTTGTGTGTCCCGAGTCCCAACAAAAGTCTGTCGGGACACGGATATGTCCCGGTTTTCGCCACTCGTGACGTTTGCAACTGAGCAGCGTGGGAATCATTAGCAGAGAAATGTCTGCATTTACTATTTTGATGAACTGACCGGTGCGGCAGCAGGGGCGTGGTCAAGCGTCGGTCTGTGACCGGAGGGCGGAGTCAGGGAAGGTAAGTGGCAGAATCACTACACCTGATGTGAATTAATGTGTTTGTGTGTCTTCCCTAGTGACCGCGCCCTATATAAGGAGAGAGAGCGAGCTCTCTCCCCAACCAGACGACTGGAGTGTGTGCGTTGGCTGGGAGAGTTAAAAGTTGGCTGAAAAGTGAAAATAAAAAGAGTTTTGTGAACTCAGTTCTGGCCTGCCGTCCTTCTGTGCTCGGTCCCGGGTTTCAGCACCACTGTGACAGTCTGTATGGGTGGGTGGAGCACAGAAGGATGGCAGGTCAGAACTGAGTTCACAAAACTCTTTTTATTTTCACTTTTCAGCAAACTTTTAACTCTCCCAGCCAACGCACACACTCCAGTCGTCTGGTTGGGGAGAGAGCTCTCTCTCTCTCCTTATATAGGGCGGGGTCACTGGGGAACACACACAAACACATTAATTCACATCAGGTGTAGTGATTCTGCCACTTACCTTCCCTGACTCTGCCCTCCGGTCACAGACCGACGCTTGACCACGCCCCCGCTGCCACAACAGGAATCGCAAACTTTCCTGGTTACTGCCCCCTGGCCCTGTGGCATGGGTGTTTATTTAGCCACATTATTCCAGACAACAGAACATGTTGCCATGCAACAATAAAATAAACATTAACTGGCGCGAATGTTCTTTGTCTAGTAGCTAGCAGCAGTAATGCCACAGCAATTATGCCGAAAAAAAATGTACCTTTTCCAAAGGTTTACAGGGCACCTACCCCTTCCTCTGAGAGGTGCAGAACAATGCGCACGAAGCCTACTGCACACACTGTAAGTGCTTTGTTCCTGTACTGAGTTGGGTAGCCTATGTTGCAAATGATGGGCGGCACGGTGGTGTAGTGGTTAGCGCCGTCGCCTCACAGCAAGAAGGTCCGGGTTCGAGCCCCGTGGCCGGCAAGGGCCTTTCTGTGTGGAGTTTGCATGTTGTCCGCGAGGGGTTTCCTCCGGGTGCTCCGGTTTCCCCCACAGTCCAAAGACATGCAGGTTAGGTTAACTGGTGACTCTAAATTGACCATAGGTGTGAATGTGAGTGTGAATGGTTGTCTGTGTCTATGTGTCAGCCCTGTGATGACCTGGCAACTTGTCCAGGGTGTACCCCGCCTTTCGCCTGTAGTCAGCTGGGATAGGCTCCAGCTTGCCTGCGACCCTGTACAGGATAAAGCGGCTACAGATAATGAGATGAGATGAGATGTTGCAAATGCTGTGCGCTCCTGTGGGGGCTTTCCTCGGGCTGTCGCCCCTCTCCTCCTTTAGTGCTGTTTTGTTTGAGTATATATTCTCAAATCACTTGTCTCTTTTTTGTTTCTGTTTAACATACCATTCTGACAGTTTGGCCATATTGCTGTGTTGAACAGCTTGTTGCACCTTCCATTAAAGTGTTCACTTTTGTACACATCTTCTTGCTTTATTCATTCAGTTGTGGGGAATGGTTAGTAAGGTTGATTCTGACCTAGGCTATGTTGAGGTCACATATCTACTTTTTAAGTTCATGCTATAGTGCATACAATTTTAGAGATATAGCCTACATGTGCATATGCATTCTTCTTGGTGTTCTCACAAACAGGTGAAATAAATCAGTTTAAATTTGGCCTATGGACATAGCCTGGCCTATTCGCAGCCATTACAAAATCTGCTGTCTGACCATAATTTAACTGATCTGTATCCCACTATGCTACTAGATAACAAAATGCCTGTTTGTTTTATTTCATGTGAGATGTTGATAAATGTGAGCTTCAACAAAATGATAAGAGCACCTCTCTGAGTGTCACGTTTACGTAAAAAAAAGGTGTGCGTGCACGAGCATGGTTGCGCGCAAAAGTGTCCTGGTTTCAGACTAGGGAAATCTGGTCACCCTACTTTGGGATGAACTGGAACACTGACTGCACCCCAGACCTCCTTCCCAACATCACTCTCTAATCCCACTAATGCTCTTGTAGCTGAAGGAACACAAATCCCCAAAGCCATGACCCAAAATCTAGTGGAAATCCTTCCCAGAAAGTGGAGCTCATTATAACAGCGTTGTTTATGCTTACTTTACTTCAATTCTCTGTCTGTCTGTCTGTCTGTCTGTCTCTCTCCCTGTGTGTGTGTGCATGTGCGTGTGTGTTTTCACCTGCCTCATCCTGTAACAATGAGGTGTTGACTGAAATGTTCACTAACTGGTCTGACTAGATTACAACCATCACTGAAGATAAATGTAACACTCTGTTCACCAGAACACAGACAATTTTAATCAGCTTTTACAGAATCCTTCTGATTGAGACACACATTGAAATTAAACTTCAAATCATATCACTGACTAAAGCACCTGTTTCTAGATGGGAAACTTTAATTAAGATGATTTAATTCTGGAAAGATTTCTAGTTCTCACCTGTTTCTCAGCTCTTTCTGCTGCGGCTGTGACGGTGTCGTGACCTTTGTGATTTTCCATCATACACAAATGACAGATGCAGGTTTGATCAGTACGACAGTAGATCTCAATCAGCTTGTTATGTTCAGAGCAGATCTTCTCTTGGAGTTTTGCTGAGGCTTCAATTAATGTGTGTTTTTTCAAAGTAGGGTCTTCAAGATGAGGTTTCAGATGAGTTTCACAAAATGAAGCCAAACAAATCAGACAGGACTTGACGGCTTTGTGTTTTCTCCCGGTGCAGAAATCACACTCCACATCTCCAGGTCCAGCGTAACAGTGAGCAGGAGAAGCAGCTTGGACTTCAGTCTTCTTCAGTTTCTCCACCACTTCAGCCAGCATATTGTTTCTGCATAGAACAGGCCTTGTAGTGAAAGTGTCTCTGCACTGAGGACAGCTGTAGACGCCCTTCTGATCCTCCTGATCCCAGCAGCCATTAATACACGCCTTACAGAAACTGTGACCACAGGGGATAGTCACCGGATCCTTCAGGAGATCCAGACACACTGGACACATGAACCGGTCCAGTAAAATCTGATCTACTGAAATACTGCCCTTGGCCATTTTCCTGAATTCACACACTGAGAGAAGGAGAGAGATCAGTTTGTTTTCTCTGAAATGAGGTGTTACTTCCTGCTTCTGTATGTTTGAAAGAGAGAGAGAGGAGGAGGAGGAGCACAAATGCAGAGAGGTCATGAATACTCCTGTATTAACCATTTCCTCTCCCATCAGTGCTTAAATATAACCCATGTAGCTGTACTGATTAGGATTAATTTAATGAAATACACACAGATAGTGATGGCCAGATTTATTTTATTTGGATCCCCATTAGCTGATGCCAAAGACATCAGCTACTCTTCCTGGAATCCACACACAACATATAACACACAAGAAATCAACATACAAAACAACAGATTAAAAAAAAAAACCCATCAGCACCAAAAACAGACATCAACTCCAAACAAATAGAATTACAAAAAAAAAAGTATAACTGAGGCGGCACGGTGGTGTAGTGGTTAGCGCTGTCGCCTCACAGCAAGAAGGTCTGGGTCCGAGCCCCGGGGCCGGCGAGGGCCTTTCTGTGCGGAGTTTGCATGTTCTCCCCGTGTCCGCGTGGGTTTCCTCCGGGTGCTCCGGTTTCTCCCACAGTCCAAAGACATGCAGGTTAGGTTAACTGGTGACTCTAAATTGACCGTAGGTGTGAATGTGAATGTGAGTGTGAATGGTTTTCTGTGTCTATGTGTCAGCCCTGTGATGACCTGGCGACTTGTCCAGGGTGTACCCCGCCTTTCGCCCGTAGTCAGCTGGGATAGGCTCCAGCTTGCCTGCGACCCTGTAGAACAGGATAAAGCGGCTAGAGATAATGAGATGAGATGAGATCTGTCATTTGCGTAAGCGCTGTGGAAGTTGAGTGTCCTTCCCTGTAAGCATGCTGGTAGTTGCTTGTCAAGTTATTCAGTGAGAAGTAGCATTGTATCTGATTAAACACAATTTTTTTTCCAACAGTTTGCTTAAAACAGGTAACAAGCTGATTGGTCGGCTGTTTGAGCCAGTAAAGGCAGCACAAGTATTTTTAGGTAGAGGGATTACCTTAGCCTCTTTCAAATTTGAGGACACATATTACAGTCAAGACTAAGATTAAAGATGTAGCATATGGGAGTAGCAATATAGTCTGCTATGATCTTCAATAGCTTTCCATCCATGTTATCAGTACCTGAAGGTTTCTCATTATTGATAGACAATAATAGTTTTTTTTTTTACTTCTTCTATAGTCACTTTATGGATTTCAAAAGAACAATTCTTATCATACATTATTTTGTCTTGTATACATGAATACAATGGCTCATTGTGTGGTATTGACATTTCCTGTCTGAGTTTACAGACTTTGCTTATAAAATCTCATCTCATTATCTCTAGCCGCTTTATCCTTCTACAGGGTCGCAGGCAAGCTGGAGCCTATCCCAGCTGACTACGGGCGAAAGGCGGGGTACACCCTGGACAAGTCGCCAGGTCATCACAGGGCTGACACATAGACACAGACAACCATTCACACTCACATTCACACCTACGGTCAATTTTGAGTCACCAGTTAACCTAACCTGCATGTCTTTGGACTGTGGGGGAAACCGGAGCACCTGGAGGAAACCCACGCGGACACGGGGAGAACATGCAAACTCCACACAGAAAGGCCCTCGCCGGCCCCGGGGCTCGAACCCAGGACCTTCTTGCTGTGAGGCGACAGCGCTAACCACTACACCACCGTGCCACCTGCTTATAAAATAATCATTAAAATAATTGGCAATATCTACAGGTTTAGTTATAAAAGACCCTCCCACTTCAATGAAGGATGGAGTCGGGCTGCTCTTACTACCCATGATGTCATTTAGGGTGCTCTATAACTTCTTTCCATCATATTTTATATTGTTTATCCTTGATTCATAATACAATTTCTTCTTCTTTTTGTTCAATTTGGTGGCATAATTCCTTAGTTTACGATATACTTGCCAATCAGATATGCAGCCTGACTTTTTTGCCACTTCTTTTGCATTACCTCTATGAGCCATGCTTTCTTTTAATTCATCATCAACCCAAGGAGCCCTAATAGCTCTAACAGTTAGCCTCTTGACAGGTGCATGTTTATCCATGACTGGAACCAACACTTCAGTAAAAACATTAAGTGCAGTATCTGGGTCTCTCTGTTTACTGACATCAGATCAACAAATCTTTCTAACATCATCCACATATGAGTCACAGCAGAAACCCCTGTACGATCTTTTATATACAATTTTTGGCCCAGCCTTTGGAACTTTCGCCTTCCTAGATATGCCCACTAAATTATGATCACTAAAACCAATGGAAACAGATATAGCTTTCGAGCAGAGTTCAACAGCATTGGTATAAATGTGATCAATACATGTGGATGACACAGTTCCTATTTTGTTAGTGAATACCCTAGTTGGTTGGTTAATAACCTGAACCAGATTGCAAACACTAGTAGTACTAAGAATTTTCTTTTTCAGCGGACAACTTGATGCCAGAAAATTTATGTTTAAGTCTCCCAATACATAGATTTCTCTATTTTCATCACATGCTCTTTCAAACATTTCACAGAGATTATCAAGATACTGACTGCTAGAGCTTGGTGGCCTATAACAGCCTCCTATCAGTATAGGTTTTAGGTAGGGTAAGTGAACCTGTAACCATAGCATTTCAACATCACATGACATCAGATCCCTTCTGATCTTAACAGGAATGTGGTTCTGAATGTATATTGCTACTCCTCCCCCATATATGTCCCTGCCCTTTCTATAAATGCTGTATCCTTGTATCTCCACTGTAGCATCATCAAATGTTTTATCTAAATGAGTTTTAGAGATGGCTAAAATATGGATTTTCTCAGTCATTAACAATTTATCAATATCTTGAACTTTGTTTCTTAAGCTACATATATTCACATGAGCTATTTTTAGCCCTTTCTTAAGAAGCATTGACATTGACATAGTGAAAGAAGACTAATATACAGTTCAGAATTTGTGTACGTGCCCACTGAAATTACGAACCCATATTCTTGGCTGATCTTTCCCCTCCTACAATTCCTTGGGATGGAGGGTGGACAATGAGTCTATCATAGCGGATGTAGGCAATGTTTCCCTTTAATCTTTCAGCCTTCATGATTGGGATGAGCTCCTTTTGTTTCAGTCTTACGGCTTCAGTATAGTCCTCATTAAGATAGATGTTCGTGCCTCTCAGCTTATTTGCTCTTGCCATCACAGCCTCCTTGTCCTTCCATCTTAAAAACTTGATGACAATCGGTCTATGTCATTCTTCTTCTTTAATCGGATCTCCCATCCGGTGGGCACGCTCCACCTCAATCCGTTCCTCGTCTATTTCCAACTTTTCAACTACTAGATGAAGTTTCATGAAACACTGAAGCTTTCCAGACAATTATGTTGAAGTTGGTCATTTCTCGAGGAGTCACTTACTCACTAGAGACACCTGCTGGTTAAAAGAATAATCATGCATACAATCCACCGGCTGGTGTACAGCAGTTCATCAAACCAGTGTTACATAAAGATGCATTTGATAAATATATTCTAAATATCTATATTCTGAATTTGACTTAGATATTTTGACACACTGGGCAAGGTTCCGAGGTTGTCATAGCTGGAGGTGGTGGTCAGGACAAGCTCCCTTCATCTATAAAATGCTCCCATGGCATGTGTCTCACATGGCCTTGGACAACTAAGTCCAGCTTCTGACCTTCATGCGTGACTTAGCCTCTAAGTCCACCGGAACCTTTTCTGCCAACAGGAGAAGGGGTGAAGGTGTGTCACTGGCGCTATAACCAGTTGCTTTGGGCAGATGGAGCTTGTCAGTCCGGGTGGGCTGCTCATCTAGGAGAATCAAAACTCTGATGTCAAACCTTCACTGCCTTGCAGCCATACCCAGTCAGGGGAAGGCTTTGGGAGCCAACCCTCAGGAAAAATTCAAAGTTGGAATCCTGAAGGTGGCTGGATGTTAACACTGACCTTCTTCCGGCAACTCTTGCAGACAAGTTGGCTCCAAACATAATGTTCTGCATTCCCTTGGACCCAGCAGGTGAGGGGGGCCCTGTTGTCTGGGCAGCACAAGGACTCCATACACTGTTGCCCAGGCCTGCGCCCTGGACAGGCCACTCCAGTCTCTTGTCACTGTGTGAGCACCACACTGAAGACATCAGTTACATGTTATAAGCCCTTGCTTGACCGGCATAGAGCTGGCTGCCATGGGCTGTCTTTGATGGTGGGAGGGATCATCATGCCCTATCTGTCCCATGAACTATCGCCTGCTTCAAGCTGGGCAGCCCCCAGCCAGTAAAATGTTGACCCGCCACAGTCTGCCTGCTTCACTGGGTGGCTGGAGCTCAGAGCTTCATTCAGCAATCAGATTGTTAACCATGCATCAGGAAACCTCCAATGGAAAAAGCTTAAGATCCCAGCTCTTTGCACTGCAAGCTGGAATTTGTGAACAATGCGCACTGGATTGTCCAGCAACCTTTGACAAATTGACAATGCTCATAAGACTGCAGGAATTGATTGTGAGCTGCACAGACTACACATTGACATAGCAGCCCTGCAGGAAACACGGCTACCAGACAGTGGATCCCTGAAGGAAGAACGCTATATCTTCTTCTGGCAGGGAAAGGTGACAAGGAAACCAGGGATCATGGAGTTGGTTTTGCTGTCAGGAACACCCTGCTCTGCATGATTGAACCTTCAACAGGTGGCACAGAGAGAGTCCTCACCCTACGTCTCTCTACATCAGCAGCTATTGCAAACCTTGTGTGCATCTATGCACCAACCCTACAAGCTATTTCTGAAGTCAAAGACTAGTTCTACGAACACCTAGATAGCATTGTCAACAGAATCCTAATGTCAGAGCACATTTATCTTTTGGGAGATTTCAGTGCTAGGGTGGGTCCAGACCAAGAGTCCTGGCCAAACATATTTGTCAGCACAGCATAGAGAAACTGAATGAGAATGGCCAGAGACTACTTGAGCTCTGCTACTACTACCGTTTGTGTGTGACAAACACTTACTTCCAGAATAAAGCATGTCATAAAGCTTCCTGGAGACATCCATGGTCAAAGCACTGGCATCAGCTGGATTTCATCATCACCAGATGTGATTCCCTAAACAGTGTGTGCGCCATAGTGCAGACTGTGACACTGACCACTCCCTGATTGTCTCAAAGGTAAAGCTCAAACCAAAGAAACTCCACCTCTCCAAGAAGAAATGACAACTAAAATCAACATCAGCAAGACTTCCTACCCAGAGTAAAACAAGGAATTCATTGAAAGACTTCAAGAGTCCTTGGCTCGTGATCAACTGCAGTGTGCAAAAGAAAGATGGAATTCCCTCCACAGCACCATCTACAGTGCTGCCCTCATGACTTATGGCAAAAAAGAGAGGCAGAATGCAGACTGGTTTGAGGCTGGCATATCGGTGTTAGAGTTATTGATGCCAAACATAGTGCACCGATCACTTTCAAGCATGACCCAAGTCCGCAAAATCTGCAGGCATTGAACAATGCTCACCACAAAGCCCAACAAACTGCTCATTGCTGTGCAAATGACTTTTGGCTTCAACATTCAGCTGGCATCGGACACTGGCAACATCAGGAGCATATACAAGGGCATCAAACAAGCAACAGGCAAACCAACTAATGAGTATGCACCTCTGAAATCTAAAACAGGAGAGGCAATTACAGACAAAAATAAACAAATGGGTCAAACACTACCTAGTCTCTGCTTGAGAGAAGGCAAAGTACTCCAGGACATGTGAAATGCCAAGACTGTCACCCTGTATAAAAACATGGGTGACTGCATTAGTTACTGGGATGTTTCTCTGCTGAGTGTTGTGGGCACGGTCTTTGCCCGTGTAGTTCTAACCCGACTCCAAGTCCTGGCCGATCGCATCTATCCAGAATCCCATCCAAAGTTGATATGATCTTCTCTATATATCAACTCCAAGAGAAATGCCAAGAACAACACATGCCATTATATATCACCTTTATCGATCTGACCAAGGCATTTGACCTTGTGAGCAGGAGAGGTATGCTCCAGCTATTAAAAAACATCAGCTGCCCCTCACAGTTGCTCAGCATTATAACCTCTTTCCACAAGGACATGCAGGGTGTAGTCAGCTATGATGGGGACACCTCTGACCCTTTCTTAATCAAGAGCAGCGTGAAACATGGATGTGTTCTTTCACCAACTCTGTTTGGCAACTCTGTAGTTTTGGAAGTGAAATGTTGTTTCGTTCTTCCCTGATATACAATTTAATTTGCTCAACAGTTTAGGGTTTCCTTTTGTCGTGTTTTTTGTTTCATAATGTGCCAGATGTTTTCAACAGGAGACAGGTCTGGACTGCAGGCAGGCCAGTTTAGCACCTGGACTCTTTTACGATGGAGCCATGCAGTTTCAATATGGGCAAAATGTGGTTTTGCATTGTTTTGCTGAAATAAGCAAGGCCTTCCTTGAAAAAGATGTCGCCTGGATGGCAGCATCTTGTTTCAAAAAGTGTATATATTATTCAGCATTAATGATGCCTTCCCAGATGTACAAGCTCCCCATGCCATGTGCACTAACGCCCCCATACCATCGCAGGTGCTGGCTTTTGAACTGTGCGTGAATAACAAGCTGGATGGTCCCTCTCCTCTTTAGCCTGGAGGATGCAGTGTCCATGATTTCTAAAAAGAATTTCTACTTTTGATTCATCAGACCTCGGGACAATTTTCCACTTTGCTTCAGTCCAAAAAAGTAAAGGAGCTCAAGCCCAGAGAAGGTGGCAGTGTTTCTGGATCTTGTTTGTATATGCTTTTAACTTGGATTTCTGGATGCAGTGATGAACTGTTTTCACAGACAGTGGTTTTTTAGAAGTGTTCCTGAGCCACAGCATGTAATTTCATGTTGTATGAAAACTGAAACTTGCAAAGTCGATAATTTGAGCTTTATGAGGTGTACCATGTGGAGGGATTTGGTTGAATTCCTCCTTACAGAATTAAAATGATTGTATTTTGTTCAATTTGTAATTAAGTCCTAAGGAAAGATACAAATTTTAGCCCTGCCCTAAAATCACCATAAGTCCACCCCTACACCTGAACATGATTAAATTTTCATACAAATTGAGCTGTGTGAAATGTTGCAAATGTTCAAATCTGAGACTGTATCAGTTAGAATGTCTGGGTTTCTAATTCCATGAGAGAGGATCATTCACTTTTACTCTAAAAGTATAATTTTAACTTGTGATGGCCAGATGAAGCTTCATGGAACACTGAAGCTTTCCAGCCAACTGTGTTGAAATTTTTTTGAGGCATTTCTTGAGGCTTCACTTGTTTACTAGAGAAACCTGCTGGTCAAATGACTAATCACACAATCATCCAGACAATACATGGGCTGGTGCACAGCAGTTCATCAAACCAGTGTGATATAAAGATACGTTTGTAAATATATTCTAAATATTGATATTCTGAAGAACGTTGATTTTATGGTATTTCTTTCCCTCCTTATAGACATCTGTTTATCATTAACTTTATTATTTCAGGATAAATCTTAAAATTTCAATCTGCTCCTGATCTTGCTTAACGAACATGTTAATGTCAGAATGAATCCTGTCCTGCTTTCTCGACACGTTTCAAAACTGCATGGGATGAGCATGGACTATTGTCAGAGCTGCTGTTCTTGAAAATTAATCAACACCTTCTGACCAATCAGAACAGAGAACTGTAACGGATTTGTTGCTTTATTGTATTGAAAATGAAAAGAATCACAGACAGATCCAGTTCACAGAGACAGATTCATCATTATTATTCACACAGACAAAATATGACAACATTAAAAGAGATGTTTTTTGGAGGAAAAAGTCAGTTGTAGGCTGTACTCGAGTTGAGGGGGGATGCCATCCCCCCGGAATAAAAAAAGGTCAAAATAATCCCCCCCTCTAAAACAGGCATCCCCCCTCCCTTCCCTTGAGCAATTTTATCAATAAATGTGGACATTACTTCTATTTAACATTGGAATTAGAAATGCCATTCCATGTAGCTTTGCTGAAACTGAGCATACAGTAAGCTATCGTGAGAGAGGGCGCGCGCAAGCAAAGCATTTGAGGAGGCGACATTCAGTTGGGGTTCCGTTATTTTTTATTTCATTCTGCGTCAGTGACAGCAGCGGATTGCAGCATCATGGCCAAGTGGAGTGGACAGCAAGACCTAAGCAAGTTCGGATTTAAGATCGCAAGAAAAAACATTTCAGGATGTAAGTCAAGAGTTACGAATATCAGTCACACTTTCTGTGAGCCCACTATCATGCTGTAAAGTTACCGATATGTAGCCTAATTTGTGGGCGGCGGATAACAACACAGCTATCATAATGAATGTTAGTTTGGAGTCTAGCCAGCTATCGATAGCTTACTCAGGTTCATGTTAGCTTTGATTTCTTGTATAAGGCCATTAATTTAATCAGCCTGGATGTTCGTTTGTTATTCTTCAGGCAACAAAAAGTGTTATTCAAGACAGGAAGGCTAAAATAAACGACACTAGCAGTTTTGAAGGCTTCATTGCCTCATTAGAGAGCCGGTCACAACATACAAAGCTGATTTACAATTTACTGTTGCTTGTTTTAGCTTATTGGTTCCCTACCTACCTCTGTATTTAACTCAATGTTCCCAAAGTTCAGCTTTGAATAAAAATTCCATTGACTTGATATGAAAAGATTCAGTTGTTCATTTACATTGCCTGCTGAGGTTTTAATAATTATTTACCAAACGATTTAAAAGGAGCCTACCATGACTATGAAGTTACACTTCAAATTTGTCATCTGCATTTCACCCTAATATGGAGAATGTGGTCGGTATGTCAGCCAGGAGACTGACTAAATATGACACAAGACATCCACACTGTGCATGTTTTACAGTAAAATACCAGTGTATTATGTTTTTGTTACAACAATAAAAAGGGTACACAGTGTGTACTACACACTTTATCAGCACAAAATACTGTATGTCTTGTAAATGAACAAGGTCCACAGACCTACGTTGTGTGAAAAACCCTCCTAAAAGCAAACCAGTTTCCCACTGATGGACCGACCGATGGGTCGACACGCGACTAAAAATTTCACCATCCCCCCCGGTTTGATTTTACAACTCGACCACTGGTTGTAGGTTTCCAGTGATTTTCACAAACACATATTTAAGACACTGTAGTTATTTCCCAAAGATTAAATAATCTAAAAATATCCATCCAAAGTGAAGAAAACCCCTGTTGCATATCAATACAGCGGCTTGCTGACATCCTGACCTCAGTATTAAAAGCTTCTGTCTGAAAATGAGTTCAGCACAGAAACTCCATCACTGGGGGAAACTTTATTCTCCTGTGCTCTTATCTTTTATTCTGCAAAGCTTTGATTGCAATATTTGAATAAAAATCCCAAACTCACAGATAAACCAGGATTTATGAGGTTCTATCTGCGGCCCAATCATCATCCAGGCTGATATTACTCATTTTATACTCATTTTAAATATTAAAAAGAGTGTTTTTTTTTGTGCAGCTGGATTGTGTTCTAGTGAAACAGACAACTGAGCAACAACGTGGCAACGTGCAGGAATTTTACAGAAAACACTACACACTTTTATTCTGGATCACACAATCTCACTGTAGAACCAGAAAACAAGAGCCCAAACCCAGCGTATAGAGTCTGAGTGAATGTGGTGTGGACTCTGTGGAGGAGCTTCATCGTGTCAGAGACGCTGTAGAAGGACAGAGTTCCTGCACTGTGATCCACATACACTCCTATTCTGGAGGGTGATGGAACTCTGAGATCAGTCTTAATGCTGTTGTGCAAGAAAGAGAGAGAAGAAGAAGAACACCACAGACTCCAGCACTGATTGTTGAGTCCAAACCCACACTCATCACCCCGTCCTTTCCTGCTGATGTCTTTATATGAGACTGATATGGCCACACCAGCAGCACCGCTCCACTCCACCTCCCAGTAACAGCGTCCACACACACTCTCCTTACACAACACCTGCCACCAGTAATCAAATCTCTCTGGATGATCAGAGTAACGCTGCTCTCTCTCACTCCATCTCACCGCTCTGTTCTTCTCAGACAGAATGAGGAAATGATGTGCCGTGTTGGGATCCAGAGTCAGATAACAGAAATCTAAAATAAAAGAGAAAAACAAACTGAACAATGTGAACATGTTGGGTTTAATTCACACAGTGTGTGTGTGTGTGTGTGTGTGTGTGTTAGATGTACATTTCAGAAACTCTTCTCTGCTCTGTGGTTCTGGTTCTGAAATGATCTCAACTGCTGCAGCTGTGGAGAGAAGAATGGAAACATGAGTTTGTGTAAAAGATGGAAAGAGTTTAAAGGTGCTGACTGCAAAGTTATCTGAAATTAAAAAAAAAAAAAAATTCTTGTGCATGATATTTTCCTCTCTCTCATAAGACCAAGATCATGCGGACGAGGTGTAAACATTTTGATGTGCTTAGAGTCGCTTTTCTCCATTCGGGGACCGTTTTCCTACTTCTTGTGGTAAACAGTGTGGCCCTACGGAAACAGCCGAACACCAGGAGCCTTAACTAATGAGCATAACTCTGGGACTGCGTCACACCAAGATGGCGATGCGCAGAAAACATCGTGACAATTAAAAATTTAAAAATGCCAGCAGACTGTGTTACATTCAAATTCTGAAACATGCAGGCATCACAGACCCATATAATTTACCCAGAAATCTATTTATTTATTTATTTATTTATTTCTCTCTCTCTCTCTCTCTCTCTCTCTCTCTCTCGCTATCTATCTATCTGTACACATGTTCACAGCTTCAGATGGTTTAAATTCAGAGGAGGACTTTCGCTGTGCTTGACTGTAAATGTGACAAAAATAAAGTCTTTCTCATTTTCGCCACAGATATATTTATTCTTCTTGAAAAGTGTTCGGCAAATGGGCTACTGGATTTGGAACACTACGACATCCTGAATTATTTCATATTTGGGATTTCTAAACACATCAGAAATGCTAAAGGCAAACAAAACTACAGATGCCGACCAATATTCTGAGGTAGGTTTCGCGCCAGAATGTTTTGGAAAATTTCCAAAAAAGAAAAATTGTGCTGGTCGTTGTCAAACACAAAGCTTGGCAAGATAAACAAATCCACAGTTACGATGATGTCATGTGAAAGACCCCATAACTCCATACTCAGTACTGTGGAGTCGAGCCCATGCATGCTAAAGCTAACATAGCAAAGAACTAGCGAGAATGATTTAGTTATCTGTCCAAAAAAAAAAATTACATGCCATCGAACCTTGCTCTATCTTGCAGTTGCACTCACTCAGCAGGCTTTCCTTTTCTTTTCCTCTGGCTTTTAGGTGGTGGCAGAGCCGAGTCCACCATGTTTGCCCATGCCAACTTGTTTTGGTGAACAGTAGGTCCATTGTGGTCACGTGATATTGTTGCTCACTTGCTTCGGCAATTTTTGGAATTGTAAAATGCAGGACGCTTTTCCTCAGAACTGTCACCAGATGTCAGGTGGTGACATGCCTTATCAGCTGATGTTACGTTATGGAGGCGTGAATGCCCTGTCCAATTTGACAGGTAGTTCACGCCTCTTGCTGTCAGGTCGCTCCCCAGGACGGCGCTCCAGGTGTGTGACAGCGCATACGCTCCCTGATCCCGGTTTATCGTCCTTTGTGCCTGCTTGCGTATCTCCACTGCCTCTAAAATCCAACGCTGGTATCTATTTTCTTCAGCGTGAATGACTCTGGCCTCTTCCCAATTTATTATGTGATTTTGTCGTTTGCAGTGGTCTGAAATGGCTGATTTTAGGTTTTCTTGGTGTGCTTTTTCTTTTTCGGATCTTGTGAGTCTTCTTGTTGTTTCTTTCTCACATTCTATTTGGTGTTCTTTCCTTCGTGTATGGCAGCATCTGCCCGTTTCACCAATATAGACTTTGTTACATGAACGGCAAGGGATTTCATAGATGACATTGCATTTGTTGTCCGGTTGTATTTTGTCTTTGGGGTGAACTAGCAACTGTCGGAGGTTCTTGTATGGTTTGACCGGGGTGTTGATATGATATTTCCTCATGGATCATTGGATGCATTCTGTGACTCCTTTTATGTATGGAAGTGTGACAAAGCCCCGGTTTGTTTTTTCAGTGTTTTTTCTTGTTTGTTTGTTTTTTTCCTTTGTTTGTGTCTGTAGTTTCCCTTTTCGGATTGCCCACGGTGGATATTGGCAGTTTTTCAATGCCTGTTGGATATGTTGGTCCTCCTCCTGTCTGTCTTTCTCCTCTGTGATGCTCTGTGCTCGGTCGTATAGTGTTCTGATTACTGACATTTTGTGAGCGATGGGATGTTCAGATGTCCAGAGAAGATATTGGTCGGTGTGTGTAGGTTTTCTGTATGTTGTAATTCTAATGTTCCCTTCTTCTGTGTGGTGTATTTTTAGGTCCAAAAAAGCTATTGTCTTGTCCATTTCTTCTTTGTGTGTGAATTTTATGTTGTCTGTCTTGTCTATGGAGTTTAGGTGATCCGTGAGTTGTTGTGTGTGGCCTGTTTTGGTTATTTCGAGGATGTCATCAACATATTGTTTCCAGAAAATGGGTTTGCAGTCATCTGGTGCTGTTTCTATGGCTCGGGTTTCCAAATCCTCCATGATAAAGTTGCATAGAATGGCAGATAGCGGGTCCCCCATTGCAAATCCCTCTTTTTGTCTGTAAATTGTGCCTCTGAATTGGAAATATGTGGAAGTTGAAATGAAATGCAACAGTTTTGTTATGTTCTGTGCTGTAAGTTTTGTGCGTTTTTCAGGGTTCTGTCTGCTTTTAACCGGTTTTCTACTATGTTGAGTGTGTTTGTGACCGGTGTTTTTGTAAAGAGGGATATGATGTCATGTGATATGAAGATTTCATCCTTTTTTATCTTGATTTCCTTTAATTCTTTCGCCAGTTGTTTTGAGTTTTTGCAGTGGCATTCCGTAAGTCCGAGGAGTGGTTTGATTAAGTCTGCAAGTGTCTTGGAAAGGTTGTAGGTAACTGATCCTATGCTGTCTACAATGGGTCTTAGTGGTGCTCTGGGTTTATGAATTTTTGGTGTGCCGTATATCCGAGGGGTGATGTTTGCTGTGGGGATGAGGTGGTTGTATGTTTGTTTATCAATTTTGTTGTCGTCCAGTAACGGTTTAAGTAATAGCTTCAGTCTTTTTTTCTTTTCCTCCATCGGGTTTTTTTTGAGTACTTCATATGTGTTTGGGTCCATGAGCATTTCATTCATTTGTTTTTCGTATTGAGTAGTGTCCAAGATAACCGTAGTCCTCCCTCTGTCAGCCGGTAGTATTGTTATTTTGTTGTTTTTTGCGAGTGTCCTGATGGCTTCCATTTCCTGTTTAGTTGTGTTTCTGGGTGGCAGTTTAGCTGAGGCTGAGGTTTTGAGAACCTTATACCTGCCAATAAAAGGTCCCACAGTTGACAGTGCATGTCAGAGTAAACTCCAAGCCATGGGGTTAAAGGAATTATCTGCAGACCCCAGAAACAGGATTGCTTCAAGGCATAGATCTGGAGAAGGGTACAGAAAAATTGCTGCAGCTTTACAGGACCCAAAGAGCACAGTGGCCACCATCGTTCTTCAGTGGAAGAAGTTTGGAACCACCAAGAATCTTCCTAGACCTGGCCGCCAGGCCAAATTGAGCAATCGGGGAAGACAGGCCTTGGCCAAGGAGCAGGAACTTGAGGGTCACTCTGACAGAGCTCCAGCATATCCTTGTGGAGATGGGAGAACCTTTCAGAAGCTCAACCATCCAGGCAGCACTCCACAAATCAGGCTTTTATGGTAGAGTGGCCAGAAGGAAGCCAATCCTTTGTAAAAAGCACATGAGAGCCTGCTTGGAGTTTGCCAAAAGGCACCTAGAGGACTCTCAAACCATGAGAAACAAGACTCTCTGGTCTGATGAAACCAAAATTAAACTTTTTGGCCTGAATACTAAGCATCATATCTGAAGGAAACCAGGCACTGCTCATCAACACCTGGCTAATGCCATCCCTACAGTGAAGCATGGCAGTGGCAGCATCATGATGTGGGGATGTTTTTCAGCAGCAGAAACGGAGTGACTAGTCCTGAAAGATGAATGCAGCTAAGTACAGCGAGATCCTTGAAGAAAACCTGCTCCAGAGCGCTCTGGACCTCAGACTGGGGCGAAGGTTTACTTTCCAACATGACACTTCATAAATATTGGCGATTGTGTGATGTTTGAGGCAAAAAATGAACTCAATCTATTGTAGAATAAGTCTGTAACATAATAAAATGTGGAAAAGGTGAAAGGGGTGTACAGACTTTCCTGCTTGACG
Organism: Neoarius graeffei; assembly: GCF_027579695.1. NCBI lineage: Eukaryota > Metazoa > Chordata > Actinopteri > Siluriformes > Ariidae > Neoarius > Neoarius graeffei. Next base: position 3,812,611 of record NC_083570.1, read on the forward strand.
ATACATTCATGTTTCTTAGAGCTGTGAATGTTATGTACTGTGTGTGTGTGTTTCCTCTCAATGAGAAACTATAATTAAGATGATTTAATTCTGGAAAGATTTCTAGTTCTCACCTGTTTCTCAGCTCTTTCTGCTGCGGCTGTGACGGTGTCGTGACCTTTGTGATAATCCATCGTACACAAATGACAGATGCAGGTTTGATCAGTACGGCAGTAGATCTCAATCAGCTTGTTATGTTCAGAGCAGATGTTCTCTTGGAGTTTTGCTGAGGCTTCAATTAATGTGTGTTTTTTCAAAGCAGGACGTTCAAAATGAGGTTTCAGATGAGTTTCACAGAAAGAAGCCAAACACATCAGACAGGACTTGACGGTTTTGTGTTTTCTCCCGGTGCAGAAATCACACTCCACATCTCCAGGTCCAGCGTAACAGTGGCCAGGAGAAGAAGCTTGGACTTCAGTCTTCTTCAGTTTCTCCACCACTTCATCCAGCATGTTGTTTCTGCGTAGAACAGGCCTTGTCGTGAAAGTGTCTCTGCACTGAGGACAGCTGTAGACGCCCTTCTGATCCTCCTGATCCCAGCAGCCATTAATACACACCTTACAGAAACTGTGACCACAGTGGATAGTCACCGCATTCTTCAGGAGATCCAGACACACTGGACACCTGAACTGGTCCTGAGCTACTGAAATACTGGCCTCAGCCATTTTCCTGAAATCACAGAGAGAGAGAGAGAGAGAGAGAGAGAGAGAGAGATCAGGTTTTTTTCTCCGAAATGAGGAGTTATTTCCTGGTTCTGTGTGTGAAAGAGAGATGGAGAGAGGAGGAGCACAAACACAGAGGTCATGAACACTCCTCTATTAACTAGTTCATCTCCCTTCAGTGCAGAAATGTTACCCATGTAACCGCACTGATTAGGAGTAATTTCATGAAATACACACAGATCATGATGGCCAGATGAAGCTTCATGAAACACGAAAGCTTTCTCATAAGGATGGGTGGATCGATACCACATTATGAATATTTTGATCCATTAATATTCAGTCTTGAATCAATCCTTCTATTAAAAAAATAAGTAAGAAGGACTGCTTTAAAGTGCTGATTTCATTAATTTAATTTAATTATTTTTCTTTTTTGTTTTTGGTTAGGATAGGAACTAGATTTCCTTTCACCTTCTTGCTCCACTCCCAACAGTGGCAGTAGTGAGGCAGTCGTGAGAGCCCAGGTAAACTATTGCCATAATTAACCTTGTCAGAAAATGTTGATTTAACACACAGTGGTTTCAGTGATTGTTATGTGGGTGGTGTACACTGAGCTCAACATAAAATCTGGAGAGCTCAGAGCCTATTCCCCGCTGTAGAGACGAGTGAAGCCATCTGGCCGCCATCTTACCCTCCCATCACGTGTATTTATCTCATGTGTTAAACCGTGGTATCTGATCAACTTTGCCCGAGGAAAAGTATCTCCTGACTTTTTTCCCCATTTCATTACCTCCTCTTATTTTCTCAACTTCACCCACATTCCTTACATATTTGTGTAGCGCTCCCCTTCATTGTTTTTTTTTTTTTACCTTTTCCATTTCAGTCTCTGATCTTTTTGTTGAATGGCTCTTTATTACTACTGTAATTATTTTCATGGAGATTATTTCAGTTTTTCTCTCATACGGTGTATCTTTCTCTTTCATATATTTCCTCTCCCTTATCTATAATTTACTTACTTACTTTAATTATTATTCCAACACAAAGGCTGTTATAATAAATGTCTCCCATTGACTTTGTACAGGAAATCATAGATCGGATGCCGTCCGGGAAATAAGCCGTTGTCCGGGAAATATGACCAACCCTGATTTAAGAGTACTTATCAATATACTTGCACTCAATTTAAACTAAAATCATGCAGATAAAACAGATAATCGTGCACATTTTGTCAATTTGTGCAAGTGGGTGTGACATGTGCAGATGATCTACATAGTCAATTGTGCTTAGCCTGAGGGAAATGAAAATAACTCCTGATCAAACTGGAACAATAACACCTCTCTTTTTATTTGCATTCCTCACTGACATTTCTGCCAAAAGGCTATGGTCCTTCTTTCATTTCGGCTCCTGAGGCTAATTTACTCCGTTCATTTTCTTTTTGGATTTGAGCCGTTGAGCTTGAGCTCTCACATTCAATATCAAACAAGTCTAGACATTGGCTTTGATCCAGTCTGGGACAATTCCATTGAAAATCTGACCCAGTCACAGTGTTCATCCCAGATATCAGTGTCAGATTCATACATGTCAACCTTTGGTCAATCAAACCTGTTTAACCAACCTCCAAAATCCTTATTTCCCTTATAAAATCCTTATAAGATGCAAATTAAAATAATTTACCTAAAATTTGAATGATAATTAACAATGATATATCCCAGTTACTTTTTATTCAATATTAATAACAATAAACCTTCAGAATGAATACAAAGATCCAATGTTTGACAGAAACACAAAGTGTCACTCTAATGTTCTGAATTGTACTCCATGACAGCTTTTTTAGCACTCTGCACCAATCCCTCACTAGGCTGCATGTCACAGCAAGTGTCTGTGTTGATCTTACACTGCAGTAGGCAGGTCAGTGTGTCTGCATTCAGGTTCTTTCTGCTCTCTGTGTGTATCTTCCTGACTTGAGAGAAAACTCTCTCACAGTCAGCATTACTGTGGGGTAAACAGAGCACTGCCTAACTTGAACTAAAACACCCACTACCTTGTGTTTTCTGTCTTTTCCAGTTGTTGGCATATCAGTTTTTGAGCGCGCAAATACTGTCATCAGTGGCTGATTTTGCCTTTGGCTTGCATTCCGCTGATGTAGTTTCGATTTGAAATGTTCTTTCACATCATATACTCCTGATGCTGCAACTTTGATGTCACGCACACACAGTGTGCAGTGTGCGTATTCTTCGTTTTTGGAGGTTGCCAGTTGGATTATGCCATTGAAAAGGTCCTTCCATTCAGGGAGAAACCTACCGCTGTATTGTGTTTTGAATTTCTTTGCTGGAGTGCCCATTCAGAATCTTTTCAGTCGCTATTGAAAGTCGCTCAGGTGGAAATACGCTTTTCAAACAAAATGTTACTTCACGGTTGCTGGGATTCTCGCAATGCGGTGTGTGCATGATCAGAAGTGGAACGAAGTCTCGCTACCACGAGATAACGCGCAATTTCACAAGATTCTTTACTGGCTGTGTTACAAGGATGGATGGCGGTGGAGCAGACAGAGAGCCAGAAAACTTCTTCCTCCAAAAATATATTTTTTATTTTTTCTATTTTCAAAACTTTTCTTAAAATAGTGCAAATATTTACAGTGCACCAACCAAAGGTTCAAACTGCCAAAAAGAAAACTATACAAACAAAATAAGAAAACACAAAAATAAAGAGGCTTCAAGTTTGCCAGACTAAATTAAAAAGACCCTGAACAAAACTATTAGTCAGCCAAACCACAGTACCCTCAAACAAGACGTTCCAACCACAACTGAGGCTCTGGAGCTACTGCAGAGCTTACATACCCACAGCCCCGCCCACAGTTGAGCCCAAATTTTAAAATTAATCAATCAACTAAATAATGACATCCTAAATACAAAACAACAATTTAAAGAAACAAACACAAAATATACAAACATCCAAAATAATTTTCTTTAACCAAAAACCCTTCAGTGCATAGTAAAATACATATCCCCAACACCAGTAAAACACCCCTGTTAAAATAGTCCGTTCCACCAAACACCCGCGAAACCCCTCCATAACAAGCCAATGGTACCAGGCCCGTTTCAAGCTATTTGGGGGCCCTAGGCAAAGGGGGATCTGGGGCCCATAATTATCCCCCCGTCGACGAAAGGCCTTATGGCCACCTACCCACTGAAGACTTAATAAATAAACATCACACATATTGTAATCATTCTTACGATTTTTACTTAATAAATGAACTCTTTACATTATTATAAATAATTATCAAACCCAATTAAACACAAGAATAGACAAAATACACACACACACACACACACACACACACACATATATATATATAAATCAAATATGAAAATAAGACAAAGTAATATAAAATGTGCAAATAACACAACACTAAATATTTACAGTATATACACAAGTAGAAATAACTTCAAATGGTGATTAAATGATTACAAACATGAATAAGAATCTTAATAAGAACCAGCACACACAGAGAAGTGCAAAAGGTATAGAAAACACAAAAAAATGTAAGAATACACAACTAGAATCATAGGCAAAATGCCTAAAACTGTTCTCTCAAACTTGCCATGTCGTAGCCATTAGCCGTGCTGATCGCAGCAGGGCTTCCTTGCAGAAAGTTTGGGTTTCTTAGCTGAATTACTGCATTGATATCCGACCAAGGTCACAAACGTAGCCTATTTATGTAAAAAAGAGCTTTCTTGTGAGCCATCCCCTGTCCTGTTCCATTCATGCTTACGACACACTAGCTACTTCTGATGAAAGCCATGCAGCTTGCTGAAACTAACTCTGACTATGACATTTGATAAACACAATAAGTTAATCTGGGAGAAGTTGACAGTCTTTCACCTATTTGTGTGGCACATATTAGAATTTTTAGCCAGTCCTTGCAAGTTTGTAAGCCTGTTGTGCATGACAACGTTTACATCACTGTTATAAACACTGTCTACAAGATAACTACCATTAACGTAAGCTAGCTACCAAATTTGCTTGTCGACCCGCTTGGTATTAATGAGTGTGTACATTCTCACTTACCAGTGTCTTGTTTTTTTCTGTCTTCCTCTTCCCTTTTCTTCTTTCTCTTCTGGCTCCCTGAGGGGTAATTTCGCTTCATATTTGATTTTGTTTTTTTTTTGCCGCAGAGCTCTGCAACCACTTGACTGGACGGAGATGGGCATTGAGGGGTTGACAACAGACTGTCATTGCACTTTTCGGCCAAAGCATGTGTTGAAACCACCCAATCTGGCAACACTGGAGGCGCTGCGCTGCCGCGCTCAAAAAGTTGTCATTGCTATTGAATACATAACCAGTCGTTAGGCAGTGGGGGCCCTTCGAGGGCTGGGGCCCTAGGCAATTGCCAAGTCTGCCTACCTTGTTGCAACGGCCCTGAATGGTACAGTCCCTCGGTTTCTCACAACAAACAGGAAGTATGTGGAGTTTGCGTGATGAGTTACTAAAAGCTATTTTGTGTTATAAAAATGCTAAAACTAAATAAACTAGATGTTAGAAATAACCGGTTTGTACGTGTGTTTCCTAGACAATACTTAACAGATGGGAGATGAAAATGCTTAGAAATATGTGATGCATTTTACATATGAGTGGAGCCAAACAAATGTTACTAGAATGCCGGTAGGCCTTTCCCTGCACTCGTAACAAATGCTACTCTTGTTAGAAACTATGGCAAACGGTGGAGTATGAAATGCTTGAAAACCAGTAATACCCATACAGAAAACAGTAATGGAAATGAAGTGCAACTCACAGCGACAGGTCAGCCAAGATGTTTGAACATTGCCGGCAGATTGCTGCCTGTGCACGTGTGTGTGAAGGTGTGTGTGCGCGAGCGTCACAGCTCACTCTGTGACAGGCTGTCTGTGCTTTCTGTGGTGTACAGTACGTTTGTAAATGTTATGCGCTCTTTTATCATCGTGGGAATTGATTACAGCTCTAAATAAATATTGAAGTTTTTTTTAAAGAATCCGTATTTTTTTAAAGAATCCGACTCATATTTTATGCTATGTGTCTTCCACAGTGTGTGTGTTGCTAAGCCAATCCCTGCCTGTGTAGTAGTCATGTGATTTCCATGTGACTTGCGTCCCCCTCCCCAAATTGCCCACTGGTTGCAGATAACACACACAGCGGAGGGGAAACTTGCATCCAAAAATTGCAATATGTTCGCGACAAGAAGTCAGCCATGTGCACCGGGCTTTCAGGAAAGGTACAAATATTAGCCCCACCCTTAAATCGCTCTAACTCCTCCCACACACTTGACAATCATTAAATTTTCATACAAACTGAGGCTTGTGAAATGTTACAAATGTGCAAATCTGAGACCGTGTCAGATAAAAAGTCTGAGCTTCTAGTTCCATTAGAGATAATGGTTCATTTTTACTTTAAAAGTATAATTATAACTAGTGATGGACAGATGAAGCTTCATGAAACACTGAAGGTTTCCAGCCAACTGTGTTGAAGTGGTTCATTTCTTGACGGGTCACTAAAGACACCCAGAGCATTTTTTAACATAGTTACTGGGAGACCAAATGGTCTCCCAGTGGCCAGATTTGGTCTCCTAGTCAATGCCAAACCAGCTTCACTGGAAGACCAAATTTTAAACCCAGTCTTATCATTTGGTTCAGTCAGTTGCAATTAATTAACCAAGCACCATGTAAGTATACATTTAACAAGGAAAACTTGGCACTGCATTAACTATGTTGATATTATGCTGGCTGAAACAAGGATACGTAATGCGGCAATTTGCATCACAGAATATACCGCAGTGGTGCAGCCGCGTGGACTCTGGGGCCTGTGATTGTATTGCCCAGACCAGTTGGTCTCCTAGTGGAAAATCCTTAAAAAATGCTCTGAAGACACCTGCTGGTCAAACGATTAATCATACAATCACACACTGAAATTAAAGTTCCAACTGTAAGAAGAACATATGTTCTTTGTTCTGAATTGACCAACTGTGTTTGTCTCATCACACCTTTATGTGTGAATATATAAGCATGTTTTTCTGCCATGCCGAGGTCATCTGTTCATGCATGTGTGCTGGCTTCACTTTCTTATTATGCGTCATGTTTTAAAAGCTTCTGTCTGAAAATGAGTTCAGCACAGAAACTCCATCACTGGGGGAAACTTTATTCTCCTGTGCTCTTATCTTTTATTCTGCAAAGCTTTGATTGGAATATTTGAATAAAAATCCCAAACTCACAGATAAACCTGGATTTATAAGGTTCTATCTGCAGGCCAATCATCATCCAGGCTGAATATGGGATGAACACGACATCGGCAGCCTGAACCGATCATGTACTGGATGTTCTAAAGGAGTTTAAATATTGTTCAATGTTTTACAATCAAATCTCAGGGCTTTATATAGTGTGACCTGAACAGGTTTAAAATGTTGTTCTGTTCTGGCTTTATTACTGTTTATTAGTTATTTAATGAGACACTGCTTAATATGAAACAAACAGAACTTTATAATGCGAAGGTCATGAGATCATTTTCTTTTTAAATTTGACGAGTTTCTTGTCTGACAGTTAATGTTTAACATTTCCTTTTTAATTATTTTAAATGATTCATCTGTTTTAATTTAAATATTAAAATGAGTGTTTTTTGTGCAGCTGGATTGTGTTCTGCAGGGCTCTCACCATGGAACAAGCGAGTCTCTGCTGGCCTTCTAAATCGAGCCTGTACCTTACCAGCCAATCAAAAAAGAAAGGGGCTACACAATAGCCAATCAGAAAATAGCATTGTAGTATCTGGGTGAGATGTAGCGCAGCAACCAATGATTAAAGCTCATTCGCTTGATTCTGCTCCAACCAGCTTACAGTTTGGACCTGGACCCAGCCAGAACCCAGGAGCTCCGAGCATCACCTCAAGCGCACAGTCAGTTACCTCCTGTGTTCATGTTACAACAAATTCACAACTTGTTTGACACAAACAATGACAACTTCACTGCTGTTTAGGAATGTTGCCCAGATAATTGGCAAAATTTTTCCCAATGCTGAGTGTCTGTAGCCTTAACTTAGCCAACAGTTTTACAGCCTGTTCACTGACCAGACCTGTTCAGAATAAGTAGTCTAGGCCTAGTCATATTTCATTATCACAGGATGACTGACATACTCTCACATTATAATCATCTCTCTCTCTCTCTCCAAATAGGGGAAATTATTTTATTGACACTAAATAAATTAAAGTGTAGGCCTATTGCATAGTCAATTTAATAGGTTACTTTTAAAATCATGTCATATTTTATATATCCTGCTCATAGATGCATTAATTATTGCTGTCTTTCTAAGATGTCAGGAAAAAAACAACAATTAAGCATCCTTTCATTTGCCGTGAGTGGAAAGCTCCTTAAAAATTCCAGAGAGGATGCTGGCCCAGATGTGGCAAAAAGAGTAAGCCCTTTAGAGGAGGAGACGGTGCAGGTGGAGGAGGAAGAGACAGTGCAGGTGCAGGAGGAAGAGACAGTGCAGGTGGAGGAGGACGAGACAGTGGAGGAGGAGACAGTGCAGGTGGAGGAGGAAGAGACAGTGCAGGTGCAGGAGGAAGAGACAGTGCAGGTGGAGGAGGATGAGACAGTGGAGGAGGAGACAGTGCAGGTGGAGGAGGAAGAGACAGTGCAGGTGCAGGAGGAAGAGACAGCGCAGGAGGAGGAGACAGTGCAGGTGCAGGAGGAGGAGACTGCAGGTGGAGGAGGAAGAGACAGTGCAGGTGCAGGAGGAGGAGACTGCAGGTGGAGGAGGAAGAGACAGTGCAGGTGCAGGAGGAGGAGACAGTGCAGGTGGAAGAAGAAGAGACAGTGCAGGTGGAGGAGGAAGAGACAGTGCAGGTGGAGGAGGAAGAGACAGTGGAGAAGGAGACAGTGCAGGTGGAAGAAGAAGAGACAGTGCAGGTGGAGGAGGAAGAGACAGTGCAGGTGCAGGATGAAGAGACAGTGCAGGTGGAAGAAGAAGAGACAGTGCAGGCGGAAGAAGAAGAGACAGTGCAGGTGGAGGAGGAAGAGATGGTCCAGGTGGAAGAAGAAGAGACGGTTGAGGAGATGGTAGAAGAGACAATGGAGGAGATGGCTAGGGTGTCAGAAGAGACCATCAAAACAAAAGTGAAAAAGGTACGGTACCAGGAGCGGCCACCTACAAGAGCTCTTTTAATAATGAATGGACATCTAAATGGCCATTTATTACTGTAGGAAGCACCAGCTCCTATTACTGGTGCTCTATCTGCCGGCAAGAGAACTCCTGTGCCCATCAAGGTGTGCGGGATGTGACAAGGCACATAGAAAGTAAGGGGCATCAGGCCAAACAGCAGGCACTTAAGCCAGCCAGTACAGTCAAAGACTTTTACTTGCCAGTGACTGCAGAGATGAGTGTGCAAGAGGTCAAGGTACCTAACACATTACATCCAAAAGGTTGATTACAATGTTCATGAATACCATTTTTCCTAAAATAATACAACCGATTCTATGGCATGAGACATTCACCCATGACGTGGACAGAATACTACTCTGTTGTGTATTTTTGTTGTTACTGAAATCCGTAGATTTTAATGGACATAGACATGGGGTAAATCAGTGTTAACATTCAAATCTGTTTTCAGCATAGCTATATCTTTATCTCTTTGATTCTGTTGCAGACAAGGAGAGCCGAGGTGAAAGTTGCCGTAGCAATGGTTCAACACAATGTCCTGTTTGCTGTGGCTGACCATTTCAGCCCCTTGTACAGGGAATGTTTCAAAGACTCTCCCACAGCTCAAAATTTCAAGAGTGCCAGCACAAAAATGATGTGCATCATTAATGATGCAGCTGCACCACATTACAGGAATGAGCTGGTGATGAAGATGAGGGAGAATCCCTTTACACTGCTCACAGATGGCTCAAATGACACAGGTATACCTCTCACAGCTAAATTGCCTGTTTCTACTGTATGTCCTCATGTTCATATCACACACACTGAAATAATACACATGCAGTACATGCTTGCAGAGTTAGTTACGTACCTTATTGTTACAGGACTACAGAAAACGAACCCCTTAACTGTAAGGGTATTTGACAACACAAAAGTGGTGCACAGATTTCTTGATATGTGCACCACAAGTGGTAGAAGCTGTGGCACAGCTGATGTAATTTATTAAAAAAAAAAAATCAACGACGTCCTGAAAGAGCATCAGATACCATGGGGAAATTGTGTCGGCCTGTCAGTGGACAATGCCCCGGTTAATGTTGGTGCCAAAAATTCAATTGGAGCAAAAATGCTTCTGGAAAATCTGAGCATTTACATCCATGGATGCCCTTGCCACATAATACACAACACTGCCAAACACACAGGGCAGAGGTTTTTGAAGTAAGTTCCAACATGTTTGCTTTTGCATTAAATATCTGTTAAGCTAAATAAATAATTTGCTGTATAATGACAATACATCTATGCACTCCTGTCATGTTCTGCAGATCTCTGGATTTGACACTGAGGACCTTGTAGTGGATATTGGATACTGGTTTAAGGGCAGCACAAACCGTAAAGGTTACTTGAAAGGTTTGTCATTCAATTAGCTCCAGTCTTATACACCAAAAGTGAGGAAAAATAACTTTATTTTTCTTACATATTTTACCAGAATTTTGTGAACTCCCTGGCAGTGAGTACATGGAAATGCTGCCTCACATTTCTATGAGGTGGCTAAGTTTGGAGATGTGCATCACCCGCATTCTGCAGTGGTATGGCCCACTCACCAGCTACTTCAAATCTGCGAGTAAGTCACACATCATATTGACACTAGTACAGGATGATTATATGAGACACCCAATACTAACAGTCTATTTGCAGATGAGAAACAACCAAGATTCAGAAGGCTGGCGGAGGCATTTTCCAATCCCTTGATGGAAGTCTACCTCCTGTTCCTTCAGGCCACATTGCCAGTGTTCTCTACACTGAACCTCCTTCTCCAGAGAGAAAAGGCATACATATTCCAGTTGTTTGGAGAAGTAAATGGGAGGGTCAGGCTATTTTGATGTCTCCTTTCTCAAGTGCAACACCCCTATGAAATTTAGGTTGTGACTTTGTCAAAAAAGACTATCTAAAGTTATCAAAACTGACATATTTGTTGATTCAGTACAGTAGCTACTCCCTTGATAAATTACTTGCACAGAGTGAAAAAATAACTTAATTATCTAAACTTAAATCTACTCATAGACATTGAACTGAGTAGCAATTGCATTGATAATGCATTGGAATCTTTTATGACATTAAATTTTGCAGATGAAGGAATTCATCAAGAAACTCTGTTCGAGATAATGACACCAGCAGCGCTACAAGAGGGAGAAGTCCATGATATCCCCTACAAGGACCCACAGCACCAACTGCCAGGTAATGTTTTGAAGTCACATATGGAGATAAACTTGTAATCTATGCTTATTGACAACAAATACACCTTTTCTATGGATTTATTTAAAAATATCAATTAAACCCACTGGATATCTTATAAGATGCCTGTGTATTTGACTTGCTTTCTGTATGTCTTCTGTCTCTCTGATAGGAGAAAAACTCAATGTGGGATTCACCACCAGAGCCACGCTCAACAGACTTCTTGAGGCTGGAGACATCACATCCCAGGAGGCCAAAGAATTCCAGCAGGGAGCACTAGCATTCCTCATCAGGGCTGTATGCCATGGCTAAACTACCACTCACAGATCATCTCCTGAAACACGCAAGATTTGTTGATGTGCAGCTGAGAGCAGAGTGTGGGGTTGAAGATGCCTTGTACTTTGTGGACAGGCAAGGGTTTCGCATACTATTTTTTTAAGTTTAATGGTCATGATCACAAAACAAATCTGTCTCTCACTGTATTCTAATCAGTCTTGTACACACAGATTTCAGGGACTCCTTCCTTATCATGACCCCAAAGAGCAGGACCAATTAAGTGAGGAGTTCATGGACTACCAGCTTATGGACATTGCCATGCCTGAGGACCCAACATCATTTGACGTTGAGGAGTTTTGGGAGAAAATGTCCTCAACAAAGAACAAGGTAAGAAATATTTTGCACACAACATCACTTGCTCATTATTAATTACGATAAAAGGAAAACATTTGAGTAATAGAGGCCCTTGGTTCCTTTTTTCAAAGGTGACTAGCTTGAAGCAATTTGGAAGGCTGTCAAAGGTTGCGACCTAGGTTTTAGTTCTGCCGCATTCAAATGCCGATGCTGAGAGGGTGTTTTCAATGGTCGGGCTAAACAAAACAGCGACACGCAACAGCTTGGCTTTAGACGGGATATTGTCCTCCATTATGACCCTCAAAATGGCTGGGCTAGAGCCAAACTGTTTTTTAAATGGAAGCCTACACCAAAAATGATAAAAGAGTCCAAAAAGGCAACCAACACGTACAATAAAAAAACACCAATCATAATCTCTCTCTATCTATTCTCTCTTTCATTCACACACACACACACACACACACACACACACACACACACACACACACACACACACCAGTGTTATATACCTACACTATCGTTCAAAAGTTTGGGGTCACTTTGAAATGTCCTTATTTTTGAAAGAAAAGCACTGTTCTTTTCAATGAAGATCACTTTAAACTAATTAGAAATACACTCTATACATTGCTAATGTGGTAAATGACTATTCTAGCTAAATTCTATTAAATGTCTGGTTTTTGGTGCAATATCTACATAGGTGTATAGAGGCCCATTTCCAGCAACTATCACTCCAGTGTTCTAATGGTACAGTGTGTTTGCTCATTGCCTCAGAAGGCTAATGGATGATTAGAAAACCCTTGTACAATCATGTTAGCACAGCTGAAAACATTTGAGCTCTTTAGAGAAGCTATAAAACTGACCTTCCTTTGAGCAGATTGAGTTTCTGGAGCATCACATTTGTGGGGTCGATTAAATGCTCAAAATGGCCAGAAAAATGTCTTGACTATATTTTCTATTCATTTTACAACTTATGGTGGGAAATAAAAGTGTGACTTTTCATGGAAAACACAAAATTGTCTGGGTGACCCCAAACTTTTGAACGGTAGTGTACATCAAAAGTGAGGGGAAAATAGAGTTAACTGTTATTCTTGTTGTGAAGACGCACAGAAAATTTGAATAAATACTTTGTATTTGGTTAAATTGTGCCATGTGTCATCTTTTGTTCCACAAGTTTGATCAATTAATAATAACAACAAAACTAATTATAATATTATTAATGAAACACCCCCATTCCCACGGCCTGTCCAACCCGCGCCCTCTCTGACCCCCTTATGGGGGCCGGGCCGGGATGTCACTCTTGCCTGTCTTCAAAACTTGAGAGCCCTGCAGTATGCCTGTGTATCATCCCCAATAAACTGTTTCAACCAGCCTTTGAGTCAGGGGCGTGTTTAGCCTATTTTTGGGGGTGCTCAAGCACCCCCAAAAATGAGCTCAGCACCCTCAACACTGCTTTTGGACGTAATTTTCAGAAATAAGTGCCCTTGCGCGCTGCGCAATGAATGTGTGCGCGGGCGTGTGTGTGTTCTTGAATTCACCTGTTACGTGATAGTTCTATGAGCAGTAAAATACTTCTCCTTGCGTCCCCTCTGATTGGGTTGCCTGTCCGCGCGAGTGCTTGCTACGACATGGTGTTTTTTTTTAACTGGATTCCACGCCGATGAGGAACTCGAAGTAGCACCTGAGTATTACTGGCATAGCGAGATGTGAAGGTACGGACTGGAGTTACAATTGTTAAACACAACACCGTAATATGCATAATGCAATATTGATGTTCCCTGGTCTATGAACAGAATGATAAAAATGACATTTATCATCCATATCGAGATACTTTTGTGCAGAGCTGTAGAATTAAACAAATGACTATCAAAAGAACACTACCAAAATATAACAAATGTAAACTAATGTAAAATCATAATACACACTATTACACAATAACACATTAACAATTACCACTGTTCAAAATGAATAGCTCCAACATTACAAATGCAGTAGTAGGTCTTGTTTAGTTAAAAATATAACGTAAATAATTCAGTGGTTGTACTGTAAATGTGTAGATATCATAGTTTATTGGGTCAGCTTCTATTAAAACATTGCATAAGTCTAGTCTAGTCTTCTTGTCTAGTTAAGTCTAGTCTAAATGCGGAATAAACGTGGAAACACTGTCGTTCAAGCCAGGTGCCTCTGTCAGCTCTGGGGGCAAAGCACCCCCAAAGATCAGATGCTAGAATCGCCCCTGCTTTGAGTTCAGGGTTTGATTCCCACTGCTTTCTGTATTTCTGAGTGTACAGTTCAGACTGAGACATGATGAGCGAGCCAGATGTTTAGCTGATGTCAGAGGCGCGCACACAGTGGACGAGGTGAGGAAGTGACTGAGGCTGGGTGAGTAAAATGCGGTGATTTATTTTAGGCCGAATCCCATTTCACCCCTTGGACGTACCCCTTAGCCCTTCCCCTCCATTTTGCGCGTTCACGTGAAGGGGTAGGGGTGTCCCAATCCCAGTTAACGCGGAGGGGGAGGGGAAGGCGTAGGGCTTCTGTACCCCTTCAAACGGAGATTTTCCTGGAGCTGACTCCGAACGAAGGGGTTTGAGTGATTTCCCACAATGCCATGCGGATTTCAGAAAGATGGCGGTTCCCGCGGCGAAAGATTGTCATAAATGTATTTTCTCCATTATTTACGTGTTTTAAGTTGTTATCCAGAGGAAACACGCCGCTTGATTCGCTTTCGAGCTGAGAATGAGCGGCGATTTCTGAAATCCAAGCTGCTGCTAAAAAGCTTTGGGAGTGAGTATTGTTTTCGGTTGCTTGACTGCGTACGTTTTGTTCTGTTATTCTCGCTTTTATTGTTTACATGAGTGTTCTGACACCTCATTCTGTCGGATGTGGTGCACGAAGCGCCAAAGATATCCCATTCAGTGGTGTTAGTTAACAAATCACACCCTGCCAGCAGAGATCTCTGGCTCTGACTGTAGCGGCTGGTCGCAGCCAATGACGCGTCGCGTTTTGCTAATGTAAACGCTGACGGAGGTACGCGATGACGTATGTGATCGTTGAAGGGCTATCCCAATACGTAAGGGTTGAATTTCAAGCCCTATCCCTTGTAGCTCAGTTTCAAGGGGAAGGGCCAAGGGGAAGGCGGAGGGGAAGGCGGAGGGGTAGGGGTAGAAATTAGAATTGGGATTGGGCCTTAGTGTCACAGTGAAGAAACATTTACAGCCAGGGCGGAAATAGCGGCGGCTTTGCACATGCGCGATTCATTAGAAGTCTGGCGCGGAGAGAAGAGGAGAGCCCCGCCCCCGCCCCGCCCCCCCGCTCTGACTGGCTGTGAGTGGTGTGGGGCGGCTCGCGCAGCACCTGCAGAAATGCACGCGCTTTCATTCCCTGAGGAGATTTCACTGTGTGCGCGTGCAGGAGGCTGTGAGGCGCCACAGCGCCATTTTCTGTCTTTAAACGCTTTAAAAATGGAGATTTTTTGGTGATTTTGTGTAAATTTTGGCAGCTTTTAGTGAGTCTGTGCTGTTAAAATCACTGTAGCGTCGAATGTTTGTGTGTATTCGGTACATTAGTGATGTTTAAAGCTTGTTGGTGCCTAATGCTAACCGGTTAGCCTGTGTGAGTAGAATGGTGATGTATGATGGAGTGCAGTAGCTTTACATGGTGAACATTTTACAGTCTCTCTGTCACTAGTATTGGGAGTTATTGCTAAAGATAATATAGTTCATAAATCTGAATGAACTGAATCTTGTGTTAATTATTTTTATTTCAGTTGTTTTCCATGAGTGTGAATGTGTATGAGGAGAAAATTAGGAGCAGAAGTGGAGTAAAGTCTTTAACTGAGTTTATAAAACACTATAAAGCACAAACAAATCTCCAAACTTTTATTGCCTGCATTTTCATTTCTATCATTACAATGAGCTCTTTATAAATCTTAAAGATACAAATCAAGTTTTTTTCTCTTTTCACTGGATTTCAAGTCAATTATTCTTGTTTCTGTGCTTTAATTATATTTAAAACTTCCAATCAAATCCATTTTAGTAAAATGTAGAGCTGCAACTACTGATTATTTTGATATTCAATTCATCTGTCAACTATTTTTCATTAATTTATTAGTTGAATTGAAAATTAATAAACAATATTTAAAATATATATTTGCAGCATGTTAATCAGCTCTAGTACAGAACTCTTTCTGAACTCGGCTGAATTAAATAACAGTTCACTAACTACAATACAACCTTACTGACATTTATCAGATAATCTCTAACAGGATCGGAATATTATCAAGTGCTCACATCAGCCGAATGAGAGTCAGACTCACGCAAGGTGATGGTATTATGTATAACCCCGTTTCTAAAAAGTTTGGACACTGTAAAATATAAATAAAAACAATGTGATGATTTGCAAATCTTGGAAACTTTATATTTCATTGAAAATAGTACAAAGACAACATATCAAATGGTGAAACTGTGAAATTTTATTGTTTTTTTGAAAAATATACACTCATTTTGAATTCAATGCCAGCAACATATTTCAAGAAAGTTCAAGAAAGAACAGGAGCATGTTTACCACTGTGTTGCATCACCTCTACTTTTAACAACACTCTGTAAACGTTTGGGAACTGAGGAGACCAAGTGCTGTAGTTTTGGAAGTGAAGTGTTGTCCCGTTCTTCCCTGATATACAATTTCATTTGCTCAACAGTTCAGGGCCTCCTTTTGTCATGTTTTTCAATTCCTAATGTGCCAGATGTTTTCAGTAGGCGACAGGTCTGGACTGCAGCAGGCCAGTTTATGTTTATGTGTCGGCCCTGTGATGACCTGGCGACTTGTCCAGGGTGTACCCCGCCTTTCGCCCGTAGTCAGCTAGGATAGGCTCCAGCTTGCCTGCGACCCTGTAGAACAGGATAAAGCAGCTACAGATAATGAGATGAGATGAGTTTCTTGTCTGACAGTTAATTTTAACATTCCCTTTTTAATTATAGTTAGTTTTTTGTTTCTTTTTTATCAGACATCTAGTTTTTGGGTTTGTTTACCTGACATGTTTCGACGTACGACTGTCGTCTTCCTCAGAGTGTCACCGGATGTTATTGGTGACGCATCTTTTATCAGCTGATGTTTCCGAAGGCGTGGCCTTCCTGTCTGGATTGACAGGTCGGTCACGCCTTCTACTGTCAGTTCGTCCCCTGCAAGATGGCACTCCAGGTATGGGAGAGCATGTATGCTCCCTCATCTCAGTTGATGGTCCTCGGGCTTCGCTTACGGATCTCTATGGCCTCCCTGATCCACCGCTGATGTTTATTATCTTCTGTGTGGATGTCGAAGCCCTGCCAGGTAAACAAACCCAAAAACTAGATGTCTGATAAAAAAGAAACAAAAAACTAACTATATTTAATATAAGACATAATGAACGTCTCATCTCATCTCATCTCATCTCATTATCTCTAGCCGCTTTATCCTTCTACAGGGTCGCAGGCAAGCTGGATCCTATCCCAGCTGACTACGGGCGAAAGGTGGGGTACACCCTGGACAAGTCGCCAGGTCATCACAGGGCTGACACATAGACACAGACAACCATTCACACTCACATTCACACCTACGCTCAATTTAGAGTCACCAGTTAACCTAACCTGTATGTCTTTGGACTGTGGGGGAAACCGGAGCACCTGGAGGAAACCCACGCGGACACGGGGAGAACATGCAAACTCCACACAGAAAGGCCCTCTCCGGCCCCGGGGCTCGAACCCAGGACCTTCTTGCTGTGAGGCGACAGCGCTAACCACTACACCACTGTGCCGCCCCCATAATGAACGTAATCGAAAGATTCCCTTTTTCATTATTTTGAATCACTCATCTGTTTTAATTAAAATATTTAAATGAGTGTTTTTCTGCAGCTGGATTGTGTTCTAGTGAAACAGACGACTGAGCAACAACGTGGCAACGTGCAGGAATTTTACAGAAAACACTACACGCTTTTATTCTGGATCACACAATCTCACTGTAGAACCAGAAACCCAGGGGAGCCAGAACCCAAACCCAGCGTATAGAGGCTGAGTGAATGTGGTGTGGACTCTGGAGGAGCTTCATCGTGTCAGAGACACTGTTGAAAGACAGAATTCCTGCACTGTGATCCACATACACTCCTATTCTGGAGGGTGATGGAACTCTGAGATCAGTCTCATGTTGTTGTGCCAGAAAGAAAGAGAAGAAGAAGAACACTGTAGACTCCAGGACTGATTGTTGCATCCAAACACACACTCCATACTCCATCCTTTCCTTCTGATGTCTTTATATGAGACTGATATGGACAACATACTACCATACCCGCTCCACTCCACCTCCCAGTAACAGCGTCCACACACACTCTCCTTACACAACACCTGCCACTAGGAATCAAATCTCTCTGGATGATCAGAGTCACGCTGCTCTCTCACTGTCTCTCACCGCTCTGTTCTTCTCAGACAGAATGAGGTGACGATGTACCGTGTTGGGATCCAGAGTCAGATAACAGAAATCGAAAATAAAAGAGAGAAAAACAAACTGAACAATGTGAACATGTTGGGTTTAATTCACACAATATATTTATGTGGTGTGTGTGTGTGTTAGATGTACGTTTCAGAAACTCTGCTCTGTGGTTCTGGTTCTGAAATGATCTGAACTGCTGCAGCTGTGGAGAGAAAAATGGAAACATGAGTTTGTGTAAAAGATGGAAAGAGTTTAAAGTGATCCAGTCAGTTTATTCATTTTAAATCAGTGTTTTAGTTCAAAGTGTCGGGTGAATAAAGTGTCTGCAGAAAAGAAAGCAGGAGCATCGCTAAGAAATAACACATCACTGTGTTTCTCCAGCAGGAACAGCTCCTCTTACCATGTGGAGGGATTTTGTTGAATTCCTCCTCACAGAATTCCTCGAGTCTCTTTTTCAGATCTGAGAGAGAATTCCTCACTCCATCAAATGAGAGACGTTGATGGACAGTGATGCTGGATGTGTGAAACTCTGGTCTCAGAAATAGAGGAGAGCGACGTCCAGAAGCTAAAACCTACAGAAAGCAAATGAAATGTAAAACCCACTTGTGATGTCAGACAGGGACATTTATTGTTCCCTTAATGAGAGGTGTTTTAGAGAGTGTGAGAGGAACAGCTGGCTCTGTAGATCAGACAGTGAGTGTGTGGCACTGGGGGCATGGTCAAGCGTTGGATTGGGAGTCAAGGGCAGGGCCAGGGAAGGTGAGTGGCAAAGTGATCACACCAGTTGTCAATTAATGCTCTGTGTGTATGTTGCAGTGATGACGTAGCAGAGAAAAGGAGGGAGAGAGCGAAGAGGCGCTGTCTCTCCTGACCAGTGCCGAGTTTCCCAAAAGCATTGTAGCACAAAGATCACCATTAAATGGTAGAGTGAATAGCACAATGAACAGTCTCTCTCCTAGTTAAGATGCTCTTAGCATTAACAGTCTTTTGGGATATCCACTCGGACGGAGCATTTATGTGTGTGTATGCATGTGCAATACATCCCAGATTGCTAAGTTGAAAAGCAAAAATTATTAATAAAAGACTATGTTTGACATCATTTCCTGCCTGTCTGCAATTCAGTATTCCACACACCCCAGGGACATACTACAGTGGTGCTGAAACCCGGCAATACTGAAGGGAACTACCCATGGAGTCCCCCCTGCTCAAAGACCTCATCTATGCCCTTGCAGCCTCCCAACAAAGTCAGCACCAAGCACCAATTGCCCTTCACAAGGAGCAGGATCAGTGCTTCAAGGCCTTGCTGCTGGCCCAGCAGGAAGATCGCCAGGCATTCCTCTACCTGCTTGTGTTGGCGGGATCATCGACTCCTATAGCTGTGGACCTTCATGAAGATGGGGCCCCACAATGACCCAGAAGCCTCTCCTCTCTCTTTCTCTCTCTCTCTCAGTGATTCCTCTGAAGATTTCCTTTTTGAACAAACACGAGATGAGACTCTGTGTCATACTTTTGACCAAGTGAGAGTAGTCGATGGTCAGACTCTCCAGCCAAATGCAACACTCGCCTTCCTGTTACTTTGCAATTAATAATTGGACACTCAAACTCATGAACAAATAACCCAATTGTTAATCCCAAAGAACTGTTGGAAACTCGTATTCCAGCAGCTCACTTTAACCCTATGGCCAGACACTTAGGTCAAGATAAGATGCTGACCTGGATAATGGCTCAGTTCTATTGGCCAGGGAATCAAGGGGATGTCCATACATGGTGTGCGACATGCCACGAATGCCAGCTGGTGAATCCAGTTACCACTCCAAAAGTACCATTGTGCTCTCTTCCCCTGACTGAAACCCCCTTCGAAAGAATTGGCATGGATCTCGTCAGGGCATTAGATTGGTCAGCACGAGATTATTGCTTCATTTTAGTCCTAGTGGACTATACAACGCAATACCAGGAAGCAGTCCCACTGCATAAAATTTCTGCATGCAATGTGGCAAAGGCACTGTTTAAAATTATCTCCCAAGTCGAGATACTCAAAGAAATCCAGACTGACCAAGGTACAACATTCATGTCATGAACACTTTGCAAGCTTTATGAGTTATTGGGGGTTAAATCCATCTGCACCACCGTTTCTCACCCACAAACAGGTGGCTTGGTAGAATGATTTAACCAAACTCTTAAAGCAGATACTCAGAACCTTTATTTTTCAATACATTTCTGAGTAGAGAGTATCTCCATCCTTGACTCTTGTATGCTGCATTAATGGGAATAAAAAAATATATTTTTGAGAGTTAAACTTGACCGCAAAATTGGCTTTGGAGCTGCCCCGCTGAGCCAGCCAGCCCTGAGTGTGTGATGTCACAGCGGTAGCCAGTTTTAAGGCCGAGGCCTTTGACAGCTATAGACCAAAGTCATATAAATAAAAATTTTTGGTGAAAGTAAGAAATACCGTGACCGACTTGCTCAACTAAGACTGATATCTTCCGTTTTATGATGCGCCAAATGTTTTCTATGGGTGAAAGATCTGGACTGCAGGCTGGCCAGTTCAGTACCCGGACCCTTCTTCTACACAGCCATGATGCTGTAATTGATGCAGTATGTGGTTTGGCATTGTCATGTTGGAAAATGCAAGGTCTTCCCTGAAAGAGACGTCATCTGGATGGGAGCATATGTTGCTCTAGAACCTGGATATACCTTTCAGCACTGATGGTGTCTTTCCAGATGTGTAAGCTGCCCATGCCACATGCACTAATGCAACCCCATACCATCAGAGATGCAGGCTTCTGAACTGAGCGCTGATAACAACTTGGGTCATCCATGTCCGAATGACACGGCGTCCCTGATTTCCATAAAGAACTTCAAATTTTGATTCGTCTGACCACAGAACAGTTTCTCACTTTGCCACGGTCCATTTTAAATGAGCCTTGGCCCAGAGAAGACATCTGCGCTTCTGGATCATGTTTAGATACGGCTTTTTCTTTGAACTATCGAGTTTTAGCTGGCAACAGCGGATGGCACGGTGAATTGTGTTCACAGATAATGTTCTCTGGAAATATTCCTGAGCCCATTTTGTGATTTCCAATACAGAAGCATGCCTGTATGTGATGCAGTGCCGTCTAAGGGCCCGAAGATCACGGGCACCCAGTATAGTTTTCCGGCCTTGACCCTTACGCACAGAGATTCTTCCAGATTCTCTGAATCTTTTGATAATATTATGCACTGTAGATGATGATATGTTCAAACTCTTTGCAATTTTACACTGTCGAACTTTTTTCTGATATTGCTCCACTATTTGTCGGCGCAGAATTAGGGGGATTGGTGATCCTCTTCCCATCTTTACTTCGGAGAGCTGCTGCCACTCCAAGAAGCTCTTTTTATACCCAGTCATGTTAGTGACCTATTGCCAATTCTGTGGCCTCATGCATGAACCTGATAACCCACATATTTTTAAAAATGAGAAAATTGAATCTGAATATAATAATCCGTAAATTTGATATCAGTCAACCAGACATAGATTTGAGGTTTGTAAGGGTTTCATTAACATGTCTCCAGTTAGTCTGAAAATTGCACTGGTGAAAATTTTAAACAGCTAAGAAAAATGCAGATATATGTATATGAGGTTAATATCCCCAATGAAGAATCTGGTGCATGAACCTGACAACCCTCAGGTTGTCAGGTTCATTCACGGTAAAACATTAAAAAAGTAGCATTACTACTTGGTTACAAAGTAATACTTTATTAACTGCAAAGAACAACAACATGGTTTCAAATGAAACAACTGAACAATGAAGAAACTTGTGAAATCATCTAGTTTTAAGCCTTCCACGGCTAGTTTATATGGTATAGGCCCCAATGGCATTGCACACCGGTCCATATACTATGTCTTCTGAGGCACATCACAAGCATATGAAAGACAACCTGCAAAATAAATCTACTTGATAGTGTATAGACTTGGAATGTTTCAAAGGGTTCAACGAATATACTATATACGAGTATACTATTTCCTGAGTATTGCATATTAACATGTTTTGTTGTAGGACCGCACGAAATATAAGCAGCAATACACACACAATTCCCATTTCAAATGTGATAGGCGTAGTAAGCCAGCCTACAGCGGTCCAGATAAATTTAATGCGTCCCACACAATGTAAATGTTGAAAATTTTTAATTCTAGTACTGCTTGGTTGTTCTGTGATCACAGATATATATATACATACCTCTAAGGATTTCACTAATAACTTCCTGAAAGTACAGCCTTCTCGCAGCTGTCTTTGCACGTCTTCCCATGGGCGCTGCTATGTTGGATTTTGTTGGTTGTCAGGTTCATGCATGGAAAAATATTTTGATTATATGCTCAGCAGATAGTGCTGCTACCTGTATTACAGACGTGGAACTAATTATCGGTTCGTCAATTTCAGGGAAGGCAGATATTGATATGAACTGTTCAGAGACATGCCCAACTAAAATTTTTGGAACAAGTGGGTTGTCAGGTTCATGCATGGGGCCACAGAATTGACCTAATGAGTTGCAATTTGGTCCTCCAGCTGTTCCTTTTTTTGTACCTTTAACTTTTCCAGCCTCTTATTGTCCCTGTCCCAACTTTTTTGAGATGTATTGCTGTCATGAAATTTCAAATGAGCCAATATTTGGCATGAAATTTCAAAATGTCTCACTTTCAACATTTGATATGTTGTCTATGTTCTATTGCCAATACAAAATCAGTTTTTGAGATTTGTAAATTATTGCATTCTGTTTTTATTTGCAATTTCTACTTTGTCCCAACTTTTTTGGAATCAGGGTTGTAATCAGAAGAACTGAGACAATCATATTCTGAAGCAAATTAAATAATCTTATACTGGTAACTTAAATACACAATACAAGTTACATGTATTAATCTAAATGCAGGTAAACAATGAGTGGTGGTGTTTTTTCATCCAAATTAGAGTCACAGCTTACCCGTCTGTGTTCTCACTTCTTGAAGGCCGATCTTGTGACCGATTGTTTTGAAACGATCTGACTTTCAGTTGTTCGTTCAGTTCTCCATTCATTCGCTTCTTCCACGTAAGGGTGAGATATTGCTGCTGAGGCAAACATATCCAGCGGAGAAACCAGACGGCCGGTCCACTCATTCTCCATTTTCTCCATACTGAGTACTCCACCATTACTCATTGCTCATGCAATTACTAAAACCTGGGACGGAGTGGGATATCACTGGTTTTAGGTCACTGCCCGAGCAATATGTCTCATTTCGTCCTGGATTTTAGCAACAACCCTTGGCTCACACTCCAGGAGAACTGGTTTAAAGTCAGTCAAGAACTGACTTTACTTTTCTTAAAGTTTTATTCTCCTTTAGTTGTTGATACTGCACCATCTTTCAATATGGACTTATAGCCAACACTTCTCAACAGATCAGAGGTTTTGTACGAGTCCTCAGTAAAATGTGCAGAGGAGAGAACTTCTCACAAAACACATCCAAATCTCTGCAGTTTGAATATTCCTGGGCCATGAATGCAACATAAATCCATCTTCTGTCATGTTGCTGTACCCACCAAAAACACATCTACGTGGCATGGCGATAAATTAGCTCAAAATGGAGGATCTGAGTTGCAGTCAGCTCTGTGTTTTAGTATAGCGGAAATGGCAATGAGACAGATAGCCTTCCTGCTGTGATGTCACGGATCTCAAGGTCATTCACTCAGACCGCTACCTATATGAATCACTTTAATCGTAAAAATTACTATATCAGATTTATTGTTAATGCTTAAAACTATTACTATGCCATTATTGAGGTTTCAGGCATTTATAAATAAAAAGTGAGGCCATGGCTCTGCGTATCTCCTTTAAAAACTTTAAAAATTTGGAAGTTTGTAAGTGAAGACAAATGTAATTGGGATAAATGTCTCAAGTCCCTGTTATTCGCAGTACAAGAGGTCCCACAAGCCTCCGCTTGATTCTCCCCATTCAAATTATTATATGGGTGCAAGCCTCACGGCATTTTGGATGTGCTGTGGGAAAATTGGGAGGAGGGACCTTCAAACAGTAAAAATGAAATTCAGTATGTTCTCAGCCTGCATGCAAAGCTCCACACACTCGGTCACTTAACCCAGGAGAATTTATGGCAGACACAAGAATGTCAGGCCTGGCTGTACAACAGGGGTGCGTGTCTTAGAGAATTCACACCGGGAGATAAAGTGCTTGTATGATTGCCCACTTTGAGCTCAAAATTTATCGCTAAGTGTCAAGGGCCCTTTGAGGTCACACGGCAAATCGGGGATGTCGACTATGGGGTGAGGTGAATGGATATACACCTCACTACAAATATACCACCTCAACCTACTAAAACCTTGGAATGAGTGGGTCCCCATGGCATTGGCATCAGTAGTTCCAGAGAGGGCAGAGCTGTGGTCGGATGTAAAAAAAATAGTGACCACTCGAGCCACTCTGGTCCCCTGTGGAGACCACCTCTCATCAGCCCAACTCACGGAGGTTGCCAAGTTGCAAGTGGAGTTTTCCAACATGTTCTTGCCCCTTCCTGGCCACACTCACCTCATAGAACACCACACTGAGATGCCACCAGGGGTGGTAGTGCATTGCCACCCAAACCACTTGCCCGAACACAAGAAAGCGATGGTTTGGGATGAACTCAAGGCAATGCTTGAAATGGGAATAATCAAGGAGTCCCACAGTAATTGGAGCACACTGGTGGTCTTGGTCCCCAGGACCGATGGGTCAGTCCAGTTCTGTGTGGACTATAGGCAGGGCCATAGCCAGCATTTTAAAATCACTGAGATCCTTGATGCGCACGCAAAACGCGCGCTGAAAAAATGTCAACATATTTAAATTAGAGGGTTGAATTACATTTACATTCTGTAAAGCTGCTTTGCGACAATGTTTATTGTTAAAAGCGCTATACAAATAAACTTGACTTGACTTGACATGTCACACAAGAGATCTATTCCTGAAATTACTTTTAATGGCATTTGAACTGAATATCATCAGTTTTGAAAACAAAAAATCATGTATGTGGCAAGAGTAAGAATAATTTAAGCTTGTTTAATGGTGTGATCTGGCCCAAGCAATGAGGACAAAACTGCTCTGCGTTGAAAATGTAAATTTAACAGCTTCATAAAAGTGCGCTGATGGTTACCATGAAAAAAAACATGTCTACTGCACTGCTTTCACTCCCCCAAGTCACGCACTCATTCGTTTTTGTGTTCTTGGTCTCAGAGCCACACACACGAAACAGACACAGAAGACAGAATCAATGTTTAACATAATTAACAATGCACTTTTTACGGAGACGTTTTAATGTTATTCTTTTTTTTATCCAGTTGAATATTTAGTGTACAAATGTATTTTCAGCTCTTAAAAATGACCGAGGTCTGGACCTTGGTGGCCTCATAGCTGGCTGCAGCCATGACTATAGGAAAGTCACCATGGTGTCTAAATTTGACTCTAACCCAATGCATTGCATTGACGTGTTGCTCAGTTGATTAGGTGCTACTCACTTTATGTGACACTGAATTTGACAAAGGGATATTGGCAGATCCCCTTGACTCCTCTATCCAGAGAAAAAAACTACGTTTTCCACAAAGTTTGGCTGACACCAATTTGTCACGCTTCCTTTCGGGTTATTCAGCATTCCCACAACATTCCAGTGGCTCATGGACAAAATTCTCCACCCACATGCTGCCTATGCCATTGCCTACTTAGACAACATCATTATATACAGTGGTGCTTGAATGTTTGTGAACCCTTTAGAATTTTCTATATTCCTCCATAAATATGACCTAAAACATCAACAGATTTTCACACAAGTCCTAAAAGTAGATAAACAGAACCCAGTTAAACAAATGAGACAAAAATATTATACTTGTTCAATTGTTTATTGAGGAAAATGATCCAATATTACATATCTGTGAGTGGCAAAAGTATGTGAACCTCTAGGATTAGCAGTTAATTTGAAGGTGAAATTAGAGTCAGGTGTTTTCAATCAATGGGATGACAATCAGGTGTGAGTGGGCACCCTGGTTTATTTAAAAAACACAGATCTATCAAAGTCTGATCTTCACAACACATGTTTGTGAAAGTGTATCATGGCACGAACAAAAGATTTCTGAGGACCTCAGAAAAAGCGTTGTTGATACTCATCAGGCTGGAAAAGGTTACAAAACCATCTCTAAAGAGTTTGGACTCCACCAATCCATAGTCAGACAGATTGTGTACAAATGGAGGAAATTCAAGACCATTGTTACCCTCCCCAGGAGTGGCCAACCAACAAAGATCACTCCAAGAGCAAGGCGTGTAATAGTCAGCGAGGTCACAAAGGACCCCAGGGTAACTTCTAAGCAACTGAAGGCCTCTCTCACCTTGGCTAATGTTAATGTTCATGAGTCCACCATCAGGAGAACACTGAACAACAATGGTGTGCATGGCAGGGTTGCAAGGAGAAAGCCACTGCTCTCCAAAAAGAACATTGCTGCTCATCTGCAGTTTGCTAAAGATCACGTGAACAAGCCAGAAGGCTATTGGAAAAATGTTTTGTGGATGGATGAGACTAAAATAGAACGTTTTGGTTTAAATGAGAAGCGTTATGTTTGGAGAAAGGAAAACACTGCATTCCAGTATAAGAACCTTATCCCATCCGTGAAACGTGGTGGTGGTAGTATCATGGTTTGGGCCCATTTTGCTGCATCTGGGCCAGGGCGGCTTGCCATCATTGATGGAACAATGAATTCTGAATTATACCAGCGAATTCTAAAGAAAAATGTCAGGACATCTGTCCATGAACTGAATCTCAAGAGAAGGCGGATCATGCAGGGACAACGACCCTAAGCACACAAGTCGTTCTACCAAAGAATGGTTAAAGAAGAATAAAGTTAATGTTTTGGAATGGCCAACTCAAAGTCCTGACCTAGATTAGATTAGATTAGATTAGATTAGATTAGATTAGATTAGATTAGACAGACCCTCCAGGATGTTGCGATTTGCAACTTCAACGCAAATTCAACCAATCCCCGCGAATTCAGGGCGGTGTTGCAATTATATCCAGTCACTACAACTTTCCTGCAAATTTGACCAATCACTGGCATCGTCTTGAGGTGACATTGACAAACTACCTTCCGCCTTACTTCCGTGGACTATGCGTTCAAGAGAAGCAGCATGTGCGAGTCAGTGTTTATATACAGTAGGCTTAAATTCTGTTAGTGAAAGTGTGTTATGTTTACAGTGAAGGACTGTGTGCACTTTACATTATTTTTTTACTTAATACAAGAAATGAATGGAGGCCAACATTTTTGCCAAAATGGTATTTTATTTTCCATTGTTTAGGCAGCTTCAGCATCATACTGTGAGATTCTGTTCAAATTGTTTTTTTTTTTTATTCTATGAAGCCTGAGCCATTTATTTTATTAGTTTATAATTATTGTTTAATTTAGTCTTCAGGAGAGACTGCCTGCACACAGGACTAGTATTAATAGTTTTTTCTCTTACATGAAAGCTGAGGCATTTATATTATATTTTAAGGTAACTTCATGTTGTGCTCTGAGGTTCTATGCACTTTAACTTTTGAACCAACAGGTGCATTTGGATAAGTAAAGCCTATTTTTCTGTATTTTTGTAGTCCTGGTAATCTTTTATATTGGTAAAGTTGTTTATAGGACCATTTCTCAGTGTCTTTGTTTTGTTAATCAATAGTTTTTCAGTAATAACTTAATATTTAACATATCACTCAATTTTAATCACAAAAAGAGAAAATCGCAACAATTTCTCGCAACTTTCACTTCCTCCTGCAATGTAATCGCAACTTTCACTTCCTCCCGCAATGTAACAAAAACCTAAAAAACACCGCAACTTTCATCGCAATTTTTTGGAAACACCCCCGCAACAACAGACATTTTAGCCTGCAACAATCACAAAAAAGGCCCGTGAAATCCTGGGGGGACTGATTAGATTAGATTAGATTAGATTAGATTAGATTAGATTAGATTAGATTAGATTAGATTAGATTAGATAAAACTTTATTGATCCCTTTGGGAGGGTTCCCTCAGGGAAATTCAGATTCCAGCAGCATCATTACAGATAAACAGAGAAAAGAAATAGAGAAAACTTCTAGATAAATTAAAATAAATTAAGTATTTATGTGGGGGGGGAGCAGGAAAGATATTGCACTTTATATTGCACATTATATTGCACATTGTCCAGTATTGCTTATTGTCAGGCTAGGCTACTGCTCCTTCCCGTCCTCTGTCCTCCTGTTACCCCTCCTCCCCCCAGAGAGGAGCTGTACAGTCTGATGGTGTGAGGGACAAAGGAGTTTTTGAGTCTGTTCGTCCTGCACTTGGGGAGGAGCATTCTGTCACTGAACAGGCTCCTCTGGTTGCTGATGACGGTGTGCAGAGGGTGACTGGCATCGTCCATGATGTTCAATAGTTTGTCCATAGTCCTCTTCTCTGCCACCGTCACCAGAGAGTCCAGCTTCATGCCGACCACAGAGCCGGCCCGCCTGATCAGTTTGTCCAGCCTGGATGTGTCCTTCTTGGATGTGCTGCCCCCCCAGCACACCACGGTGTAAAACAAGACACTGGCAACCAGAGACTGATAGAACATCCACAGGAGTTTCCTGCAGATGTTAAAGGACCACAGCCACCTAAGGAAGTATAGCTTGCTCTGTCCCTTCCTGTATAAGTGATTGGTGTTGCAAGTCCAGTCCAGCTTGCTGTCCAGCCACAGCCCGAGGTACTTGTAGGAATCCACAGCCTCAACCTCGACTCCCTCGATCAGAACTGGTTGTGACCTTGGTCTGGACCTCCCAAAGTCAATGACCAGCTCCTTGGTCTACGAGGTGTTGAGCTGCAGATGGTTCCTGTTGCACCACACAGCAAAGTTCCTCACCAGACTCCTCTACTCCTCCTCTCTGTCGTCACTGATACACCCAACGATGGCTGTGTCATCGGCAAACTTCTGAATGTGACAGCTCCGAGTTGTAGCAGAAGTCCGCGGTGTACAGGGTGAAGAGAAGAGGGGCCAGCACCGTGCCCTGGGGTGCTCCAGTGCTGCTAATCACAGTGTCAGACGTGGTGTCTTTCAGCCTGATGTACTGCGGCCTGTCAGTGAGGTAGCTGGAGATCCAGGTGACCAGGCAGTGGTTCACTCGCATCCTGTTCAGTTTGTCCTGAGGCAGTAGGGTCTGGATGGTGTTGAAGGCACTCGAGAAGTCCAAGAAGAGGATCCTCACTGTGCCATTTCCCTTATCCAGATGCGAGTGGGCTTGGTGTAGCAGGTAGAGGATGGCATCTTCCACACCAACACCTGCTCAGTATGCAAACTGCAGACAGTCCTGGGCATGTTGTACCTGGGGTCTGAGGAGGCTGAGGAAGAGCTGCTCCAACGTCTTTATCAGATGTGAAGTGAGTGCCACTAGTCGGAAGTCGTTCAGCACACTGGGCCAATTCTTTTTGGGAACTGGAACGATACATGATGTCTTCCACAGGGTTGGCACTCTCTGCAGCTGCAGGCTGAGGTTGAAGTTGTGTTGGAGTGGTTCACCCAGGACAGCAGCGCAGGTCTTCAGTAGTCATGGACACACCTTTTCCGGGCCTGCTGCTTTCCTGGGGTGAAGCTTCCTCAGTTGACCTCTGACCTGGTCTGCAGTAATGCATAGAGGAGTCTGTGTTGAGGTGGGGGAGGAAGGGGCTGCTGTAATGACTGGGGGGAGGTGTGTTGAGGGAAGAAGGAGAGATGGCTGCAGTGAGGGAGAGGGTGCAGGGGACGTGGGCTGGTTGAACCGATTGAAGAAGTCATTCAACTCATTCACCCTCTCCACTGTCCCCTCAATGACTCTGGTCTTTGTATTGTGGCCTGTGATGGTTTTCACACCTTCCCAGACCTCCCTCATGCTGTTCTCCTTCAGCTTCAGCTCCACCTTTCTCCTGTAGCTGTCCTTAACTTCCCTCATGCAGCGTTTCACCTCCTGCTGTGCTGGTTTCATTTTCTCCCTATCCCTGCTCCTGAAGGCGGCCTTCTTCCTGTTGAGGACAGCTTTGACTTCCTGTGTTACCCATGGCTTGTTATTAGGGTAACACCGTACAGTCTTAGTGGGGGAGACCACGTCTGCACAAAAGTTGAGGTAATCTGTCAGACAGTGTGTCAGCCCCTCTATGTCTTCACAGTGTGGGCTAAGCAGCACATCCCAGTCCGTGATGTCATAGCAGTCTCTAAGGGCATATTCCATTTCAGGGGACCACCTCCTGATGGAGCTAGTTGTTGCAGGCTGCCTTTGAACCAGGGGGGTGTACTTCGGCTGCAGAAGAACCAGGTTGTGGTCAGACTTCCCTAGTCGGGGGATGGCTGTGACTCTGTATGCATCCCTCACATTAGCATACAGCAAGTCACTTGTCCTGTTGTTCCTTGTTGGACAATCCACAGCCTGCTAAAAAGCAGCCAAAGTAGAGTCCAACGTAGCATGGTTAAAGTCCCCAGAAATGATGATAAATGCCTCAGGGTGCTGTGTCTGCAGCCTTGCTGTGACAGAGTGAATCCTCTCACATGCAGCGGCTGCGGCTGCCCTTGGAGGGATGTAAACACAGATGGTGATCACGTGACTGAACTCCCTTGGCAGATAATATGGCTGCAGGCTAACAGCTAGCAGCTCCAAGTCCGGGCAACATAAAGCTGTCTTTATGGAGATATATCCTGGGTTACACCAGCGGTTGTTAACATAAATGATGAGTCCCCCACCTTTGCCTTTCCCGCATGCTTTAGTGTCTCTGTCGGCTCTCACAGCAGTGAGTCCCCGCAGGTCCACATTAGCATCCGGTACAAGGTCTGTCTCCGTAAAGATAAATAAGCTGCTCTCCTGGTAAATCCGCTGGTTGTACAGAGCGGAAAGCTCACGACTTTATTCGGCAGCAAGTTCACATTCCCCATGATAACAGAGGGAATGGATGGTTTGTAGCACTGCCGGTTGTCCGCTAGCCTAGCCTTTAGCTTAGCTCCAGCTTTGCAGCCCCTGGGTTTCCTCCTCAGCTCCGCTGGGATGGGGTGTCGTATCCCGGCTCGTCCCATTGTTTTCAGGGCCAGCAGCTCCTCTCTCGAATAAGTGAGAAAACTGGCTCCTGGTTGCGTGTTAAAGTTAAATATATCCACGTTATATAGTTAAACACACTATCTTCGTAAGAAGAGCAAAAAAAGGTCGAAAAAAAGAGGTTTAAAGAGCTAAAAATGACAGAGTTACTGGAGAGGCAGCCGTCTCACCCAGCGCCCAGTTTTGTTGACCTTAATCCAATAGAAATGTTGTGGAAGGACCTGAAGCGAGCAGTTCATGTGAGGAAACCCACCAACATCCCAGAGTTGAAGCTGTTCTGCACAGAGGAATGGGCTAAAATTCCTCCAAGCTGGTGTGCAGGACTGATCAACAGTTACCGGAAACATTTAGTTGCAGTTATTGCTGCACAAGGGGGTCACACCAGATACTGAAAGCAAAGGTTCACATACTTTTGCCACTCACAGATCTGTAATATTGGATCATTTCTCAATAAATAAATGAGCAAGTATAATATTTTTGTCTCATTTGCTTAACTGGGTTCTCTTTATCTACAGTACTTTTTGTCAGAAATGGCGAGCTGAGGTGAAGTGAGGACCCAAAAGCAGACTCAACAGGCAGTGTACAGAAAATAACTTCTTTAGTGAAGTACAGGGCAGAGGTACAATAGGGCTCAGGCAAAAATCAGAGGTCAAAGAACAGGCCAAGAGGTCAAAACACAGAAGAGCAGGCAGGCATGGTCAGAGACAAAAACAGGACAGAAAATCTTCACAAAAACTGAAGAAAACAGGGACAAGGGAAACCCAGGCAGAGGAAGCAAAAAACACAGTCCAGAAGAACAGGCAGGTAAAACAGGGGCAAAAATTGAACAGAAATCTAGACAAACAAACACAAAACAATACCAGCTGGAGAATCAAGAAATCAGAATACGAAAGGGCTGTAGCAAGGCCCTGGCTCCCCACAGCACCAGCAACCCGGCCCGGGCTTTCTCTCTGCACCGGTGCTCTGGGGTTCACTCACCTGAGGGGGGGAGAGACAGACATGGAAGCGGGAAACGGGAGGGCACCGTGGGTGCGGCGGGCCAGCTGGGGTGGGGCAGGCGCCTGCCTCTGCGGTGGGGGAATGGGGCGAGGACGAGACACAGAAGGGGAGGGGGAGAGAGAGAGAGAGAGAGGAGGAGATCTGCGATCCTACCATGGGAACAGCCACCAAATTATCCTCCGCCAACTCGATGGCCTGATCTAGCGATGCCGGGCGATGGCACTGGACCCACTCTGCGGTCCCTTCGGGAAGTCGGGCGATGAACTGCTCCAGTGCCACCTGATCGACGATTCCCTCGGCGTCACGGTTGTCAGCCCTCAGTCACCGCTGGCAGGCGTCCCGGAGTTGCTGGCCAAACCTCCTGTAGGTGTACAGCGCGAAAGCGCTGGCGTTGTTGTTCTGGGGTGCGCCCCACATGCTGGAGGACGGCCCGGCGCAGGTCCGCGTAGACCAGCCAGCTGTCGGCGGGGAGCTGTAGTTTGGCCAGCTGCGCCTCGCCCGTTAGCAGGGGGAGGAGTTGCACCACGCGCTGTTCCACCAGCCAGCCCCAGGCCTCTGCTGCTTGCTCGGGGTCATCATGGTCATCATCTTTGTTAGGGTGAGGTGGGGAGGGCCTGCGGCGGTGGAGGTGGTGGACCCCGCTGACGAGAGGAGGTGCCGGAACGCCTGACAATCTTCCTGTTGCACCAGCACCAGGGCCTCAAACCTTTGCGCTTGCTCCTTTTGGAGGGCGACCAGTGCCTGGTGCTGGCTCTGTTGGGCCGTGGCGAGGGTGTGGATCAGGTCCACGAAGGGGGAGGACTCCATGGGGCTGTTGTCCTCTGTGCTCCTTCCTGGGTTTCGGCCCCACTGTAGGACTTTGAGTGGGTGGGTGGAGCACAGAAGTACGGCAGGCCAGAACTGAGTTGTCAAAACTCTTTATTGTGACTCTTTTCAGTTGAACACAATCTCCCAGCCACACAGACATGCACACACACATTAGTCATCTGGTTGGGGAGAGAGCTCCCTTCCACTGCTCTCTCTCTCCTTCTATAGGGCACGGTCTCTGGGGAAGACACACAAACACAGGTTAATTGACATCAGGTGTAGTGATTCTGCCACTTACCTTCCCTGACTCTGCCCTCTGGTCACAGACCGACGCTTGACCATGCCCCTGCTGCCACAGCAATGCTTCGAAGCCTTGATGCTGGCCCAGCAGGAAGATCACCATGAGTTATGGCATCTGCTTGCGTCAGCAGGGACATCGACCATCACCGCACCGGCACCCTCATGATGATGGGCCCGCAGGATGATCTGGAAGCGTTCCTTGCCCTCTTCGAACAAGCAGCCAAGGCGTGGGGGTGGCCGCTGGAGCAGCATGCCATGTGCCTCCTCCTGCACCTGACTGGTGAAGCACAGCTCACAGCACAGCAGCTCCCTGCTGACAGCCGACTGGTGTATGCTGACCTGAAGAAATCCATCCTGTGGCGGGTCGGACGCTCCCCGGAACAACATCGCCAGCACTTCCAAACGCTGGCATTGGAGGAGGCTGGCCGGACATTTACATTTGGCCAGCAACTCCGGGACGCCTGCTGGTGGTGGCTGAGGGTGGATGATCTTGACGCCAATGAGATCATTGATCTGGTGGCACTGGAACAGTTCATCTCTTGACTTCTGGAAGGAATAGTGGAATGGGTCCAGTGTCATCGCCCGGCGTCGCTGGGATGAGCCATCGAGCTGGCGGAGGACCATCTGGAGGCAGCTCCAATGGCAGGCCGATGAGGCATCTCTCCTTGCTTCTCCGCTCACTCTCTCTTCTCCCTCCCGGCTCTCTTTCCCCTCCCCACCCCGTTCCCCTACCATGGAGGCGGCGGCTGGCTCCTCCCCAACTGGCCCGTTGCACCCATGGTGTCTTCCCATCTCCCTCTTCCGTGTCTGTGTTGTCTCCTCCTCAGGTGAGTGACTCCCATAATGCCAGTGCAGAGGGAAAGCCTGGCCGGTGTGCTGGTGCGGTGGGGAGTCGGAGCATCTCCAGAGTTGGAGCTCTGCCAGGGAGGTGGGAGCTGTGATCTGGATCCCCGATGTGCCAGAGACCGCCTCCGATCGGGCGGTCACATACCAGTAAGTGTTCAAGAGGATACATATCACGCATTGGTGGATTCCAGTTGGAATCAGACCTCAATTCACCAACGCTTGTTGCAAGGTGAGGCAATGGGGAGAGCACAAGCGGTGAAGGTTTTATGTTTGCACAGGGATATTCACAATTACCCTTTAGTGTCCGTACATATTTTATTCCGGGACCAAATGCATAGAATTAAGGTGGGGGTTAACCCTCGTCTCACCCACTCTGTAATTTTGGGAACTGATTGGCCAGGGTTTAAAGAATTAATGGAACTCAAATTGAGAGATGGGTCCTGCATAAATATGTCACGGAAAGTTCCCAGTGTGGCATTGACTGGGGAAGCTGTCACAGAGCCGTCTACGTCAGCACTGTGTCAAAGTGATACAAGGAGTGAGGAGCACCTTGCCTCTCCTCCATCTCTTGGGGATTCCCTTGGGAATTTCCTGTGAGAGCAGTCGTGAGATGAGACTTTATCTCCCGGGTTGGGATTCTGAAAGAAATCCTGACAGACCAAGGCACTCTGTTTATGCCATGTACACTGCGCGAACTGTATGGGTTACTGGGGATTAAGTCTATCCGCACCAGTGTCTATCACCCACAAACGGATGGCTTAGTGGAGTGATATAACCAAACACTCAAGAACATAATTTGCAAATTTGTAAGTGAGGACGCATGTAATTGACCTGTGCACAAAACTCCACACACTCACGCACTTAACCCAGGAAAATTTGCGGCAGGCACAAGAACGTCAAAACCGTCTGTATGACAGGGGCATGTGCCTTAGAGAGTTCATGCCAGGAGACAAAGTACTCATATTATTGCCCACGTCAAGTTCTAAATTAATCATGAAGTGGAAAGGACCCTTCGAGGTCACACGGCGAGTCGGGGATGTCGACTATGAGGTGAGGCGAGCGGGCCTCACAGCTAACCCAAAAAAGTGTGCAATTGAGCGGGTGGAAGTACGGTATCTGGGGTTCCATTGGGTCATGGGCAGGTGCGTCCCCAAATTAACAAGACTGCAGCAATTGCGGCCTGCCCGAGGCCCAAGACCAAAAAGGGGGTGAGACAGTTCCTGGGGCTGGCTAGCTATTATCGTAGGTTTATACCTAATTATTCAGACATCACCAGCCCTTTAACTGATCTCACTAAAAAGGGGGCTCCTGATCCGGTCCAGTGGACGGAGCAGTGCCAACAGGCATTCTCTAAGGTAAAAGCTGCACTGTGTGGGGGGCCACTTTTGCACTCCCCTGACTTCTCTCTCCCCTTTATTTTACAGACTGACACATCAGACAGAGGGCTGGGGCCCATTTTGTCCCAGAAGGTGGAGGGTGAGGAGCACCCCGTGCTGTACATCAGCCATAAACTCTCGATGCGTGAAAGAAAGTACAGCACCATCGAAAAAGAGTGCCTTGCCATCAAGTGGGCGGTCCTTGTCCTCTGATACTACCTGCTGGGGCACTCTTTCACTCTCTGTTCAGACCATGCCCCCCTCTAGTGGCTCCACCGCATGAAGGATACCAATGTGCTGATCACCCGCCCTCCAGCTGTTTAAGTTTGAGGTGGTCCACAGGCTGGGGGCACAGATAGTGGTGGCGGACTCCCTGTCCCATCAGGGGGAGTCTGCTTCAGGTCAGACGGCTCCCCGGCCTGAGTCGGACAGTGGGGGTATGTGGCAACGGGGGCATGGCGAAGTTGTAGTTTGTGAATGGAGGGCGGGGTCGGGGAAGGTAAGTGGCTAAATCATTACACCTGGTGTCCATTAATGTATGTGGGTGTGTTTGTTTGTTTGTCACAGGGATTGAGCATAGAAGGAGGGGGAGAGCAGAGAAAAGGGGATCCCCGGCCCCAACACGTGTGTGTGACTGACTGACTGACTGACTGACTGACTGAATGAATGAATGATTCAATCAATCAATCAAGCAAGCAAGCAAGCTGAAAAGCCAAAATAAGGACAATAAAATGTATGTATGTGAACATCAACTCTCGCCTGCCGTGCTTCTGTGCTCCACCCACATCAGGAACTGTTACAGCCATCAATAAATAAACTTGATTACTTGATCTGTGTTACATTAGCATGAGGACTAGCTCAGAGGTTTATTTATTCCTGATTCATTTTTGTAGCCAGTTTGCTCCGTTGACCAAAATACTTTCACTAAAATACTGATTTAAAATGAATTAACAAACTGTATCACCTTTACCTTTTTCCAACTTTTAGACAACCTGATGATGCTTTTGTCTTTGTTTCCGTTTCTCTCCACAGCTGCGGCAGTTCAGCAGACGATTTCACCACCACAGCCAGAAAGCAGAGAAGATTTTCTGAAATGTCCATCTGAACACACACACACAAACAAAAGACAAAAGTTTTCTTCGAGACTGACTTAAGGAAATGAAATTGTTTGAGTTAAATGCATCGCAATTTATCTTGTATAAACGCTCACTAGACCAGGGGTTCCCAAACTTTTCCATGCCAAGGCCCCCCAAACAGCATTAGCTTCTGGCCAGGGACCCCCTTTGCAAATCCACAGACAATGCTACAAAATATGTAAAGAAACATCAACTTTTAGAATGTTTTCTTTTACTTTTATTCAATATTCAATAATTGTTACATTTGTTTAGCATAAGAATATTATTAACTAACATGTTTTCAACACAAATATTTTCGCACTGAACAATAAACTTTTCAACAAACTGTTGATAAGAACAGCACAAAAGAAATCAAACCACTCTCAATTTTGTGTGTGTGTGTGTGCGTGTCTGGGA
Source organism: Neoarius graeffei (assembly GCF_027579695.1). Lineage (NCBI taxonomy): Eukaryota > Metazoa > Chordata > Actinopteri > Siluriformes > Ariidae > Neoarius > Neoarius graeffei. Next base: position 3,849,721 of record NC_083570.1, read on the forward strand.
GTGACAGACGGTTTACACTAGTGGGAGGGATGGGCTTGGTGGCTCCTACATAGTTTGTCAACCCTGGACTTAATCTCTGTCAGTGCCATACGCATGTCATTGTCCACATGTAGACGTGCTCTATGTTTGGTTTTGAGTACCTTTAAAGTTGAAAAGCCAGACTCACACAAGTAGGTTGTTACAAAAGGGAGAAGGCATTTCAATGCCCTGTCAGCCAAGCTGGGATAGTCCTTTCTTACATGTAGCCAGTAGTTAGACAGGGGAAGAGCCTCAAAGTCCATTTTTAAATCCCCTGAGTTTGTCATCTCAATCAGCTCCTCCTCTGACTTTAAGTCCAGACTAGAACCAACACCGGGGGCAAAGGAGTTCCTAACCCAGTTTAAATGTGTGTTTTCGAGGTCAGGGAAATAGTCTTTGAAATATCCCTGGAGGTGCTCCAGGTGGGACTGGATCAATGGAGAGACGGAGCCCAAATCATCACATGACAGCAGCTCCTGGTGAAGTACGTAGTGGGAACATTTCTGTAACTCCCTCCTGGAGCTTGTTTGACCACAGCATGATCTTTTTGGAAAAAGCACGCACTTTGTCTTGCACCTGGAGTATGTACATGTCATGTCCTTGCATGCTTTGATTCAGTACATTTAGATGCTGGAAAATGTCTGACATGTATGCAAGTTTGCGGATCCAGGTTGCATCGGTGAACCGATCTGCCAGCTGATGCTTTTCAGATGAGAGGAACTCTGCAACCTCCCGCCGCAGTTCATAGACACGGTTCAAAACTGCACCCCGTGACAGCCAGCGCACGTTCGAGTGAAGCAACAGCCCCTCAAAATGAGCGCTCATCTCATTACAAAGCAGGGTAAACAGTCTGTGTTTCATGGGACGGGCTTTAATAAAATTCACTACTTGTATAACCTCCTGTAGTACCTGATTCACCTCGTTATCCATCCTTTTTGTGACCAGTGCCTCGCAGAGCTGTTGGTTTGTTCCTTCGATCTCTTCTTCAAAAACCTGTCTATTTTGCGCTAGCAATACGCTAGCTTGAGGAGCAAAGCAGCTTGATAAATGGCGCAAACTGCAACGTCACAGGCAATCGGAGAGATGAGCATGGCAAACAATGTTTCGATATGATGTATTATTATTTATAATAATTATATTTTATAATAATGATTAAAAAACTAATTACAATAAATTTAATAATAATTATTTGAAAATATATTTTTTTCGCAATTTTTTGTTATCGTCCCTCCAACTTTCTGAGGCCCCCCCTAGCGCCACCTGACGGCCCCCCAGGGGGCCGTGGCCCCCACTTTGAAAACCACAGCACTAGACCATTACAACTATAATAATGATCCTTTTATAATTTGGTAACAATTCTGTGCAGCACCATATAAAGCTCAAATCATCTAATTTCCAAGTTACAGTTTTAATACAACATGAAGTTACATGTTGTGGCTCAGGAACACTTCTGAAAACCATCGTCTCTGGACACAGTTAATCACTGCATCCACAAATCCCAGCTACAACCAGATACAAACACCATCCAGAAACACTGCTGCTTTCTCTGGGCCAGAGCTCCTTTACTTTTTTAGACTAAAGCAAAGTGGAAAACTGTCCTCTTATGTGACAAAGAGAAATTGGAAATTCTTTTTGGAAATCATGGACATCACTTTCTTGAACTTTCTTGAAATATGTTGCTGGCATTGAATTCAAAATGAGTGTATATTTTAAAAAAAAACAATAAAATTTCACAGTTTCAACATTTGATATGATGTCTTTGTACTATATTCAATGAAATATAAAGTTTCCAAGATTTGCAAATCATCACATTCTAATCTCATCTCATTACCCCTAGCCGCTTTATCCTGTTCTACAGGGTCGCAGGCGAGCTGGATTCTATCCCAGCTGACTACGGGCGAAAGGCGGGGTACACCCTGGACAAGTCACCAGGTCATCACAGGGCTGACACACAGGCTACGTTTACATTAGACTGTATCTGTCTCGTTTTCTTCGCGGATGCACTGTCCGTTTACATTAAACCGCCTGGAAACGCCGGGAAACGGGAATCCGCCAGCGTCCACGTATTCAATCCAGATCGTGTCAGCTCCGGTGCTGTGTAAACATTGAGAATACGCGGATACGCTGTGCTGAGCTCTAGCTGGCGTCTCATTGGACAACGTCACTGTGACATCCACCTTCCTGATTCGCTGGCGTTGGTCATGTGACGCGACTGCTGAAAAACGGCGCGGACTTCCGCCTTGTATCACCTTTCATTAAAGAGTATAAAAGTATGAAAATACTCCAAATAATGATGCAAATACTGCCCATTGTGTAGTTATGATTGTCTTTAGGCTTGCCATCCTTCCACTTGCAAGTAGTAAGTGATATGCGCTGGGATCACACACACAGCGGCTCAGTCCCGAATCGTGGCTTGTGCACTTCACTCGCGCGCTCTGTGAGCTGCGCAGGGCCGGAGTGCACACCCTCCAGAGGGCACTCGCTGTTCAGGGCAGAGTGATTTGGAGCGCAGGATGCCTGCGGAGCCGAGCGTATCCGTGTATTGGCGTTGCTGTGTGCACGCAAATCGTGTATTGGTGTTGCTGTGTGCACACTAATCGTTTTAAAAACGTTAATCTGATGATCCGCTGATACTGTCTAATGTAAACATGCGCATAGACACAGACAACCATTCACACTCACATTCACACCTACGGTCAATTTAGAGTCACCAGTTAACCTAACCTGCATGTCTTTGGACTGTGGGGGAAACCGGAGCACCCGGAGGAAACCCACGCGGACACGGGGAGAACATGCAAACTCCACACAGAAAGGCCCTCACCGGCCACGGGGCTCGAACCCGGACCTTCTTACTGTGAACTCTCGGACAAGTTTACAGAGCTCTCAGTAGATCTGCACCCTCATATATTTCAGAAACCCTCACACACACTGTTCTAAATCAGGGTTTTAGGTCACTAAGTGGTTTGTTTATCTTCATTTGTGTGGAAAAACTGTAAAAAAGAGATTTGTAGTATCAGTAGTAATATTACATCATTATGGGTTGTAGATACAAACTGCAAAATAACACACGTCTTGTTTGTAGCCGTTTTAGAAATAAATGAATGGTCATTTTGGCTTGACAGATATCAGCTCTTATTCTTTATTAGATATTAATTTCATTAAACATCAGAGAGTCATAGGTCCTGGGTTCGAGCCCCGTGGCCGGCGAGGGCCTTTCTGTGTGGAGTTTGCATGTTCTCCCCGTGTCCGCGTGGGTTTCCTCCGGGTGCTCCGGTTTCCCCCACAGTCCAAAGACATGCAGGTTAGGTTAACTGGTGACTCTCAATTGACCGTAGGTGTGAATGGTTGTTTGTCTTTGTGTGTCAGCCCTGTGATGACCTGGTGACTTGTCCAGGGTGAACCCCGCCTCTCGCCCATAGTCAGCTGGGATAGGCTCCAGCTTACCCACGACCCTGCACAGGATAAGCGGTTATGGATGGGCTTCAGTGTTTCCTGAAGCTTCATCTGGCCATCATTATCCGTGTGTATTTCATGAAATTAATCCTAATCAGTGCGGTTATATTTCTGTACTGAAGAGAGATGAAATGGTTAATAGAGGAGTGTTCGTGATCTCTCTGTGTTTGTGCTCCTCCTCTCTCTCTCTCTCTCTCTCTTTCTCTTTCTCTCTCCCCTCTATCACATACACACAGACACACACACACACAGAAGAAGGAAGTCACTCCTTTCAGACAACACAAAACTGATCTCTTTCTCATTGCGATTTCAGGAAAATGGCCGAGGCCAGTATTTCAGTAGATCAGCTTTCTCAGGACCAGTTCAGGTGCCCACTGTGTCTGGATCTCCTGAAGGATGCGGTGGCTATCTCCTGTGGTCACAGTTTCTGTAAGGTGTGTATTAATGGCCACTGGGATCAGGAGGATCAGAAGGGTGTCTACAGCTGTCCTCAGTGCAGAGACACTTTCACTCCAAGGCCTGTTCTATCCAGAAACAACATGCTGGATGAAGTGGTGGAGAAAGTGAAGAAGACAGAAGTCCAAGCTGCTTCTCCTGCTCACTGTTATGCTGGACCTGAAGATGTGGAGTGTGATTTCTGCACCGGGAGAAAGCACAAAGCTGTCAAGTCCTGTCTGATGTGTTTGGCTTCATTTTGTGAAACTCATCTGAAACCTCATCTTGAAGACCCTACTTTGAAAAAACACACATTAATTGAAGCCTCAGCAAAACTCCAAGAGAAGATCTGCTCTGAACATCACAAGCTGATTGAGATCTACTGTCGTACTGATCAAACCTGCATCTGTTATTTGTGTATGATGGAAAATCACAAAGGTCACGACACCGTCACAGCCGCAGCAGAAAGAGCTGAGAGACAGGTGAGAACTAGAAATCTTTCCAGAATTAAATCATCTTAATTATAGTTTCCCATCTAGAAACAGGTGCTTTAGTCAGTGATATGATTTGAAGTTTTATTTCAATGTGTGTCTCAATCAGAAGGATTCTGTAAAAGCTGATTAAAATTGTATGTGTTCTGGTGAACAGAGTGTTAAATTTATCTTCAGTGATGGTCGTAATCTGGTCAAACCAGTTAGTGAACATGTCAGCCAACGCCTGTGACAGGGCGAGGCAGGTGAAAACACAAACACTTTTTTTTTTTACTTTTTATGATCCTTTATTTTTTACAAAAGTAGCATTACATAATAAAATGTATGTGAATTAATAAATAAATATTTAATAAAGCATTTTAAATAAATTCGGTTAAATATAACAGTGCACAGTGTGAGTTAAGTTATTGCAGTGATTCTGCAATGCAGGTTTTGTGTAAAACAAAGTTCTTCTTCCACTACCGAGCACAGAGCCTCCTCACAACACCACACTGTCTGAAACATTTCCATATCACCCATACTCTTAAAAAAATTAAAATCAATCAAAACTCTGTAATTAGTTAGTCTGGACAGAATTCTCTCAGGGTCACAGTCTGTGTTTTGTGCCATTTTGTTTTTTCTACTTCAGTAGATTGCCATTTTGGCCTGGCCAGGGTTAACAGTAACCAGCTGACACATGGATTTGTTTCTCCGGACATATTTAAAACCAAAAATAAAAAGCTGAAAGGTAAAATTCATATCAAATGATCTTAAAATGTCCCCCAACCAATAAAACAGTGACTGCAACCCGAAGCAATGTAAAAAGACATAAACAGTTTCTCTCGGAGAACAAAAGGGACACTCTTGGGTGACCTCAGGGTTTAAAATGGAGATAAAAGAATTCACAGACACTGTACAATGTAAAATCTTCCACCTCCAAATCAATCAGAAGGATTCTGTAAAAACTGATTAAAATTGTATGTGTTCTGGTTAACAGTGTTAAATCTCTCTTCGGTGAGAGTCGTAATCTGGTCAGACCAGTTACTCAACATTTCAACATTTCACACACGCAGAGAATATTTTGGCAAAACAAACAAACAAAGCTGTTATAATGAGCTCCACCCTTCTCGGAAGGCTTTTCACTAGATTTTGGGGCGTGGCGGTGGGGTTAGTGTTCATTCAGCTACAGTGGCGCTTGAAAGTTTGTGAACCCTTTAGAATTTTCTGTATTTCTGCATAAATATGATCTAAAACATCATCAGATTTTCACACAAGTCCAAAAAGTAGATAAGGAGAACCCAGTTAAACAAATGAGACAAAAATATTATACTTGGTCATTTATTTATTGAGGAAAATGATCCAATATTATATATCTGTGAGTGGCAAAAGTATGTGAACCTTTGCTTTCAGTATCTGGTGTGACCCCCTTGTGCAGCAATAACTGCAACTAAACGTTTGCGGTAACTGTTGATCAGTCCTGCACACCGACTTGGAGGAATTTTAGCCCGTTCCTCCATACAGAACAGCTTCAACTCTGGGATGTTGGTGGGTTTCCTCACATGAACTGCTCGCTTCAGGTCCTTCCATAACATTGTGATTGGATTCAGCGCTGCTCTTGCTCCTTGCGGAGGGTGATCAGGGCTTGGTACTGGCTTTCTTGGGTGGCAGCAAGGGCATAGGTGACATTCTTGAGTGGGGAGGACTCCACTGGTGGTTAACGTCAGTCTTCCTGGCTTTCGGCACCACTGTTATATGTCCCTGAGGTGGGTGGAATACTGAAGTGAAGACAGGCAGGAAATGGTGTTGAACACAGTCTCTTTTATTTGTCACTTTGGCTTTTCAGCTTTAACATTATGTCTTGTCACACATACATACATGTTCTCCAGTCGGGAGACGACCACCTCTTCACTCTCCCCCTCTTTTTCATGACTCTGTCATTCCTGCAAAACAGACACCCACACATCAGTTACCAACAGGTGAGATCACTTTGCCACTCACCTTCCCTGGCCCCGCCCTCTATTCACTAACTGGTGCTTGACCACACCCACACTGCCAAAAAACAACAAAAAACACACACACACACAATACATAACATTCACAGCTGTAAGAAACATGAATGTACTTTGAACTGACATTAATATGGAACCAGTTCGCTCGTACTGTATAAAAAGCTGAATGTATTTTATTTGTCCTCAGAGTGAGTTAAAGGAGGAGCAGATGAAATCCCAGCAGAGAATCCAGGAGAAGCAGAAGAAGGTGCAGGAGCTGAAACAGGCTGTGAACACTATAAAGGTGAGCAGTGAGCAGAGACAGAGCTGCTCCTAGAAACACACACAACATGGACAACGAGTAATTTACAGTCCCAGTAAGAGAGGGAATGATAGATGAGCTTTACATCCTGTGTGTGTGTGTGTGTGTGTGTGTGTGTGTGTGTGTGTGTGTGTGTGTGTGTGTCCTAACAGCTCAGTGCACAGACAGCAGTGGAGGACAGTGAGAGGATCTTTACTGAGCTGATCAGCTCCATGGAGAAAAAGCGCTGGGAGGTGACGGAGCTGATCAGAGATCAGGAGAAGGCTGAACTGAGTCGAGCTGAACGACTCCTGGAGCAACTGGAGCAGGAGATTGCTGATCTTCAGAGGAGAGTCACTGAGCTGGAGCAGCTTTCACACACACACGATCACATCCATTTCCTCCAGGTAACACTCACTGTCTGATCTACAGAGCCAGCTGTTCCTCACACACTCTCTAAAACACCTCTCATTAAGGGAACAATAAATGTCCCTGTCTGACATCACAAGTGGGTTTTACATTTCATTTGCTTTCTGTAGGTTTTAGCTTCTGGACGTCAGTCTCCTCAACTTATCGGACCAGATTTTCGCACATCCAGTGTCACTGTCCATCAACATCTCTCATTTGATGGAGTGAGGAATTCTCTCTCAGATCTGAAAAAGAGACTCGAGGAATTCTGTGAGGAGGAATTCAACAAAATCCCTCCACATGGTAAGAGGAGCTGTTCCTGCTGGAGAAACACAGTGATGTGTTATTTCTTAGCGATGCTCCTGCTTTCTTTTCTGCAGACACTTTATTCACCCGACACTTTGAACTAAAACACTGATTTAAAATGAATAAACTGACTGGATCACTTTAAACTCTTTCCATCTTTTACACAAACTCATGTTTCCATTTTTCTCTCCACAGCTGCAGCATTTCAGATCATTTCAGGACCACAGAGCAGAGAAGAGTTTCTGAAATGTACATCTAACACAAACACACACTTCACATAAATATATTGTGTGAATTAAACCCAACATGTTCACATTGTTCAGTTTGGTTTTTCTCTTTTATTTTAGATTTCCGTTATCTGACTCTGGATCCCAACACGGCACATCGTCACCTCATTCTGTCTGAGAAGAACAGAGCGGTGAATGACAGTGGGAGAGAGCAGCGTTTCTCTGATCATCCAGAGAGATTTGATTCCTGGGAGCAGGTGTTGTGTAAGGAGAGTGTGTGTGGACGCTGTTACTGGGAGGTGGAGTGGAGCGGTGATGGTGGTGTGTCCATAGCAGTCTCATATAAAGGCATCAGCAGGAAAGGACGGGTTAATGAGTGTGGGTTTGGAGGCAACAATCAGTCCTGGAGTTTGCGGTGTGCTTCTTCTTCTTCTTCTTCTTCTCTCTCTTTCTATCACGACAACATTAAGACTGATCTCAGAGTTCCATCAGCCTCCAGAATAGGAGTGTATGTGGATCACAGTGCAGGAACTCTGTCCTTCTACAGCGTCTCTTACACAATGAAGCTCCTCCACAGAGTCCACACCACATTCACTCAGCCTCTATACGCTGGATTTGGGGTCTACAAAGTTTCTGGGTTCGCGTTCTACTGGTCTCCTGGTTCTACAGTGAGATTGTGTGATCGAGAATAAAAGTGTGTAGTGTTTTCTGTAAAATTCCTGCATGTTGCCACGTTGTTGCTCAGTCGTCTGCTTCACTAGAACACAATCCAGCTGCACAAAAACACTCATTTTAATATTTAAGTTAAAACGTATAATGTTTTATTATTATTATTCGTCACATGCACACTTCAAGTACAGTGAAATTCATCCTCTGCATTTAACCCATCTGAAGCAGTGAACACACTCACACCCAGAGCAGTGGGCAGCCCAGAGCACCCGGGGAGCAGTCAGGGGTTCGGTACCTTGCTCAAGGGCACCTCAGCCCAAGGCCGCCCCACGTCAACCTAACTGCATATCTTTGGACTGTGGGGGAAACTGGAGCACCCAGAGGAAACCCATGCAGACATGGGGAGAACATGCAAAGTCCAGACAGAAAGGCCCTCACCGGCCACTGGGTTCGAACCCAGAACCTTCTTGCTGTGAGGCGACCGTGCTAACCACTACACCACCATAAATGTATAATAATTAAAGGTAGACTGCCTTTCAGATTTTTCTAATTTAGGCCATAAAAAGAATTTTCCCTGACACCCAATTATTTTTTTAGTGGACTGAAAGCTACTGAATTCGACACTCAGACTTCAAATTTTATTACTTTTTTCCCCTAAAAGAACAATTAATGAATTTAGAGCCACGTGGCCCTAAATTCTCCGCCATTTTTTTCTTGCCTCACCGTGACCTTATCCAACATGTTATGTCGTGCATGAGGTGGTGGGGTTTCCCCATTGTGGGATACAAATTTGTACCCTGAGAGAACAATGGAGGACCGACCATAGTAACGGAAAGTGGGAAGAAAAAACTCTGTATTGTGAAGGAAAGGAAACGCAGGACCAAAATAATAAATGTCAGCAAACACAAAAATCAAAAAGATGAATGTAACGGCTTCGCTGATCTAGTGGACACTGAAACAGGCAGGCGGGATCAATGTCACTTTCGTTTTTATTTTTTAAACTGTCACTTAACACAAAACATGCTTTTCAGCAGTTTCAAAATAAACTGTGTCACTGCACCGATGTGATTTCAGCCAGGGACAGAGATTCACACTGCACACACACACCACCTTCACCGGGCTCGTGCTCCACTCACCAACTGGCACTTGGCCACGCCCCCCACCACAGTGAAAAAGAACCGTATACTGTCTTGCTCAACAAAATAAACTGCGCAGTATGATCGTGAATCGAGAGGTTGTTCACCAGAAGTTGTGCAATATACAGTAGGTGTATAGTCTAATTACACACATTTTCGCTCAGCGGTCTTCACCATCGCAATGATAAACAAAGAATCTTCTATGTAAACTATCTAATGCACAGGAATAATATTTACATTGTGAAATCACGACATACTTTTCATTATGACTAACGAATATTGACTAGAACACGCTCAGTGTTTATTGTTTATTGCACATACAAGAACAAAATTGGCTTAACAAAATATACCAAATACTAAGACATGCAGGGGAGGCCTGAAACTTGATGGTTTTTCAAGAGCCTCCTCTTATTAAGATAAAAATGACAATATTAAGGTCAACTTATATAAAGCATAAAAAAGTTAATAATTAAAGTAATTGATCAATAGATAGCCGGGGAAACAAACATATAATTTGCTACAAGCAAATACATGAATTCATGGTAAAATAACAATGATGACATCGATTTGCTGAGTAAAATGATAGGAATAAGCTTCAGATCAACTTACTGAACAAAACTAAAATTAAGCATGAAAACATCGTCAATTATGAACAATTAATCGATCACAAGGATTTGGAAAGAGATCAGTGTAATTTTGTAGCTGGATTATTCAAGATTTCCTTTAGCAGTTGCTTCTTGAAAAGGGGCAGCGACGTACTGTTTTGTAATTTTTTTTTTAGACTATTCCATCCAAAGGGTTCTCTATACATTAAACTAAACTGTCGCTGATTAGATTTGGTTCGAATCGGTCTTAAGTTATTGGACTGTCTTGTGTTGTGTTTGAGGATATCTGAGTTATATATAATGCTATCTCTGTAATGTGCTGGTAAATATCAACTTCCACAGATGATTTTGTGAACAAAAAGACTAATCTGTAATTTGTTAATGTTGTATATTGTTAATATTTTTAAGTCATGAAACTAATTTGTTCAAGGGAATGTATATGACACATTTGAAGTGATCCTAATAAAGCGTTTCTGTAGTAAGAGCAGTGGCTTTAACGTTGTTGGATAAGTGCTTGCCCATATAATATTACAGTATGTTCGGTACGGGCAAATCTAGGTGTAGTATAGAATCATAATTTTTGTGAAAGTAAATTTCCAACCTTTCATATTATTCCGATATTTTTGTCTATCTTTTTGCTAATGAGCTCAACATGATTTTTCCATGCAAGTTTTTCATCTATTAAAACACCTAAGAAGCGTGTCTGTGTATGTTGTCAATATATATTTTGGCATTTTTATTACAGTGTTTTTTACTTTTTCCCGCAAAGATGATAAAATTTGTTTTTTTAAATATATTTAAGGACAGTTTGTTTGCTCAAAACCACTTATTTGCCCCACTCATTTCAGAATTCATGGAGCTAACTCGGACATCAAATTTTCAGTGGGACATAAACAGGTTTGTATTGCCTGCAAATACTAAAGTAAACAGTTTTTTTTGGATACAAATGCTAAGTTATTTACAGTGGTGCTTGAAAGTTTGTGAACCCTTTAGAATTTTCTACATTCCTGCATAAATCTGACCTAAAACATCTTTAGATCTTCACACAAGTCCTAAAAGTAGATAAAGAGAACCCAGTCAAACAAATGAGACAAAAATATTATACTTGGTCATTTATTTATTGAGAGAAATGATCCAATATTACATATCTGTGAGTGGCAAAAGTATGTGAACCTCTAGGGTTAGCAGTTAATTTGAAGGTGAAATTAGAGTCAGGTGTTTTCAATCAATGGGACAACAATCAGGTGTGAGTGGGCACCCTGTTTTATTTAAAGAACAGGGATCTATCAAAGTCTGATCTTCACAACACATGTTTGTGGGAGTGTATCATGGCATGAACAAAGGAGATTCCTGAGGACCTCAGAAAAAGTGTTGTTGATGCTCATCAGGCTGGAAAAGGTTACAAAACCATCTCTAAAGAGTTTGGACTCCACCAATCCACAGTCAGACAGATTATGTACAAATGGTGGAAATTCAAGACCATTGTTACCCTCCCTAGGAGTGGTCGACCAACAAAGATCACTCCAAGAGCAAGGCGTGTGATAGTCAGCGAGGTCACAAAGGACCCCAGGTTAACTTCTAAGCAACTGAAGGCCTCTCTCACATTGGTTAATGTTCATGAGTCCACCATCAGGAGAACACTGAACAACAATGGTGTGCATGGCAGGGTTGCAAGGAAAAAGCCACGGCTCTCCAAAAAGAACATTGCTGCTCATCTGCAGTTTGCTAAAGATCATGTGGACAAGTCAGAAGGCTATTGGAAAAATGTTTTGTGGACAGATAAGACCAAAATAGAATTTTTTGGTTTAAATGAGAAGTGTTATGTTTGGAGAAAGGAAAACACTGCATTCCAGCATAAGAACCTTATCCTATCTGTGAAACATGGTGGTGGTAGTATCATGGTTTGGGCCTGTTTTGCTATATCTGGGCCAGGACGGCTTGCCATCATTGATGGAACAATGCATCCTGAATTATAGCGGTGAATTCTAAAGGGAAATGTCAGGACCAGGACATCTGTCCATGAACTGAACCTCAAGAGAAGGTGGGTCATGCAGCAAGACAATGACCCTAAGCACTTTTTTTAATTTTTTTTTTTACCTTAAGCACTTTATTTTAACTTTATTCTTAAAGAAGAATAAATTTAATGTTTTGGAATGTCCAAGTCAAAGTCCTGACCTTAATCCACTGGAAATGTTGTGGAAGGACTTGAAGCGAGCAGTTCCTGTGAGGAAACCCACCAACATCCCAGAGTTGAAGCTGTTCTGTACGGAGGAATGGGCTAAAATTCCTCCAAGCCGGTGTGCAGGACTGATCAACAGTTACCGCAAATGTTTAGTTGCAGTTATTGCTGCACAAGGGGGTCACAACAGATACTGAAAGCAAAGGTTCACATACTTTTGCCACTCACAGATATATAATATTGGATCATTTTCCTCAATAAATAAATGACCAAGTATAATATTTTTGTCTCGTTTGTTTAACTGAGTTCTCTTTATCTACTTTTAGGACTTGTGTGAAAATCTGATGATGTTTAAGGTCATATTTAGATTAGATTAGGTATAACTTTATTGATCCCCTTGGGAGGGTTCCCTCAGGGAAATTAAAATTTCAGGAGCATCATTATAGGATAAACAGAGAATAGAATAGAAAAAACAGAACTTTTTCTTTCGATTACGTTCATTATGTCTTATATTAAATATAGTTAGTTTTTGTTTTTTTCTTTTTTATCAGACATCTAATTTTTGGGTTTGTTTACCTGACATGTTTCGACGTACAACTTCCGTCTTCCTCAGAGTGTCACCGGATGTTATTGGTGACGCATCTTTTATCAGCTGCTGTTTCTGAAGGCGTGGCCTTCCTGTCTGGTTTGACAGGTCGGTCACGCCTTATACTGTCTGTTCGTCCCCTGCAAGATGTCACTCCAGCTATGGGAGAGCATGTATGCTCCCTCATCCCGGTTGATGGTCCTCGAGCTTCGCTTACGGATCTCCATGGCCTCCCTGATCCAGCGCTGATGTTTGTTATCTTCTGTGCGGATGACTCTGGCATTCCCCCAGTCCATAATGTGATTTTCCCTTTTGCAATGATCTGTTATAGCTGACATAATTTTCCTGTTGTGCCTTTTCTTTTATTGTTCGGGTTTGTCTTGTAGCTGTCTCCTTTTCGCACTCTTTCTTATGTTCATTTTTTCTTGTGTTGAAACTCCTTCCTGTCTCCCCAATATAAGTTTTATTGCATAATTGACATGGAATCTCATATATGGTGTTGCATCTGTTGTCCGGATGTATTCTGTCTTTGGGATGAACCAGGATCTGACGGAGTGTTGTGTGTGGTTTGACAGGTGTGTTAATGTTGTGTTTCCTCATTACTCTTTGAATGCGTTCAGTTATTCCCCTAATGTACGGTAATGTAACTACTCCCCTGTGTTCTTGTTTGTTAGTTTGTTTTTTCTCTTTCTTCTGTGTTTTGTTGTTCTTAACCTGTTCCGCCCCTTTGGATATTGCCCATTGTGGATATTGACATGCCTTCAGTGCGTGTTGTATATGTTGTTCCTCCTGTTCTTTGTCCTGTGGATCTGTAATTATTGCTGTGCGTTCATGTAATGTTCTAACTACGGATATTTTGTGCATTATGGGGTGTTCGGAAGTCCAGTTTAAATATTGGTCGGTATGTGTGGGTTTTCTGTGTACTTTTATTTTGATGTCCCCATCTTCTGTGTGTTGTATTTTTAAATCCAAATTTAAAAATTACTGCGGCCTGTCGGTGAGGTAGCTGGAGATCCAGGTGACCAGGCAGGGGTCCACTCGCATCCTGTTCAGTTTGTCCTGAAGCATAAGGGTCTGGATGGTGTTGAAGGCACTCGAGAAGTCCAAGAAAAGGATCCTCGCTGTGCCATTTCCCTTATCCAGATGCGAGTGGGCTGGGTGTAGCAGATAGAGGATGGCGTCTTCCACACCAACACCTGCCCGGTATGCAAACTGCAGACAGTCCTGGAAATGTTGCACCTGGGGTCTGAGGAGGCTGAGGAAGAGCCGCTCCAACGTCTTCATCAGATGTGAAGTGAGTGCCACTGGTCGGAAGTCATTCAGCTCGCTGGGTCGGTTCTTCTTGGGAACTGGAACAATACATGATGTCTTTCAGAGGGTGGGTACTCTCCCTAGCAGCAGGCTGAGGTTGAAGATGCATTGGACTGGTTCACCCAGCTCAGCAGTGCAGGTCTTCAGTAGTCGGGGACACACCTTGTCCAGGCCTGCTGCTTTATGGGGTGAAGCTTCTTCAGTTGGCCTCTGACCTTGTCTGCAGTAATGCATGGAAGAGTCTGTGTTGAGGTGGGGGGAGGGGGAGGAGGGGGCTGCTATGATGACTGGGGGGAGGTGTGTTGAGGGAAGAAGGAGAGCTGGCTGCAGTGAGGGGGAGGGTGGGGGGTTGAAACGGTTGAAAAATTCATTCAGCTCGTTCGCCCTCTCCACTGTCCCCTCAATGACTCTGGCCTTTGTGTTGTGGCCTGTGATGGTTTTCACACCTTCCCAGACCTCCCTCATGCTCTTCTCCTTCAGCTTCTGCTCCACCTTTCTCCTGTAGCTGTCCTTAGCTTCCCTCACACAGCGTTTCACCTCCTGCTGTGCTGCTTTCATTGCCTCCCTGTCCCTGCTCCTGAAGGCGGCCTTCTTCCTGTTGAGGACAGCTTTGACTTCCTGTGTTACCCTTGGCTTGTTATTAGGGTAACACCGTACAGTCTTAGCGGGGGAGACCACGTCTGCATAGAAGTAGAGCTAATCCATCAGACAGTGTGTCAGCCCCTCTATGCCCTCACAGTGTGGGCTAAGCAGCACATCCCAGTCCATGGTGTCATAACAGTCTCTGAGGGCATCTTCCATTTCAGGGGACCACCTCCTGATGGAGCTAGTTGTTGCAGGCTGCCTTTGGACCAGGGGGGTGTACTTTGACTGTAGAAGAACCAGGTTGTGGTCAGACTTCCCTCGTGGAGGGATGGGTGTGACTCTGTATGCATCCCTCACATTAGCATACAGCAAGTCAATGGTTCTGTTGTTCCTAGTTGGACAATCCACAGCCTGGTAAAAAGCAGCCAAAGTAGAGTCCAAGGAAGCGTGATTAAAGTCCCCAGAAATGATGATAAATGCCTCAGGGTGCTGTGTCTGCAGCCTTGCTGTGACAGAGTGAATCCTCTCACATGCAGCAGCTGCGTCTGCCCTTGGAAGGATGGTGTTTTCATGTTTCTATTTTTCTCTCCACAGCTGCAGCAGTTCAGATCATTTCAGGACCAGAACCACAGAGCAGAGAAGAGTTTCTGAAATGTGCATCTAACCCACACACTTCACATAAATATATTGTGTGAATTAAACTTAACATGTTCACATTGTTCAGTTTGTTTTTCTCTACAGTGTCTTAAATATGTGTTTGTGAAAATCACTGTAAACCTACAACTGACTTTTTCCTCCAAAAAACATCTCTTTTAATGTCATATATTGTCTGTGTGAATAATGATGATAAATCTGTCTCTGTGAACCGGACCTGTCTGTGATTCTTTCCATTTTCAATAAAATAAAGCAACAAATCCAATACAGTTCTCTGGTCTGATTGGTCAGAAGGTGTTGATTAATTTTCCGTAACAGCTCTGACAGTGGTGCATGTTCATCCCATCCAGTTTTAAAACATGTCAAGAAAGCAGTCCAGGATTCATTCTGGTATTTTTTAACACCTGTTACTTTGGAGAGATCAGAAGCAGATTAAAATTTTAATACGAGGGGAAGTCAAAAAGTTTTAAGACAAGCTGAAAAAAAATCTTTGTTCATGAAAATAAAGTTATTTCTCGACATATCCTCCATTTAAGTCTAAACCCTTCTGCAAGTGGTGTTTCCATCAGAGAATTCCTTCTTTGTAGAATTCTGGGGGATGTTTTTCACAGGCGGCACGGTGGTGTAGTGGTTAGCACTATCGCCTCACAGCAAGAAGGTCTGGGTTCGAGCCCCATGGCCGGCGAGGGCCTTTCTGTGTGGAGTTTGCATGTTCTCCCCGTGTCCGCGTGGGTTTCCTCCGGGTGCTCCGGTTTCCCCCACAGTCCAAAGACATGCAGGTTAGGTTAACTGGTGACTCTAAATTGACCGTAGGCGTGAATGTGAGTGTGAATGGTTGTCTATGTGTAGGCCCTGTGATGACCTGGCGACTTGTCCAGGGTGTACCCCACCTTTCGCCCGTAGTCAGCTGGGATAGGCTCCAGCTTGCCTGCGACCCTGTAGAACAGGATAAAGTGGCTAGAGATAATGAGATGAGATGTTTTTCACACCTTTTGAAATTATAACATCTGTCTGAGAACTTTCGACTTGCCCTCATATTTATGTTTCAGAAACCTGGTTAGCTGTTCAAACATACGCTCAACGTGTCACAGTTTGCTTTGAGCAGTTTAGCAGTTAAACAGCTTCAGCAGTTGCTTCGTGCAGACTGCAAAAGTTTTGACATTCTTTTCATGACGGAGAGCTGGCTGAGAGACAGGCTCATGGGCGGGACTGATGGCGACTGCAGCGAGGCACTCATTGCTTCCGTATATGAGTTATTCTGCAGAGGGCTGGAGCGCTGAATAAAACTCACAGATATGAACAGAACATTGGCGGCACGGTGGTAGTGGTTAGCATGGTCGCCTCAGAGCAGGAAGGTTCTGGGTTCGAGCCCAGTGGCCGGCGGGGCCCTTTCTGTGTGGAGTTTGCATGTTCTCCCCATGTCTGTGTGGGTTTCCTCTGGGTGTTCCGGTTTCCCCCACAGTCCAAAGACATGCGGTTAGGTTAATATGGGACGGCCTTGGGCTGAGGTGCCCTTGAGCGAGGCACCGAACTCCCAACTGCTCCCCAGGTGCTGTTAGCATGGCTGTTCACTGCTCTGGGTATGTGTGTGCGCTCATTGCTCCCATGTGTGTGCATGTGTGTGTTCACTGCTTGAGATGGGTTAAATGCAGAGAGGAAATTTCACAAGTGTGTGATGAATTAAGCTTCTTTCTTTCTTTCTTTCTTTCTTTCTTTCTTTCTTTCTTTCTTTCTTTCTTTCATAACACGGTTGAGTTTACTAAGAAAGTGAAGTCAACACACATGCATTAACAGATGATATGGGCAAGATCTCAGTCAGGTTTCTGATCGCACCACTTTCTCAACATTAGCATGTCTAATATAGTTCTAATCCCATGTCGGATCTCCTACTCTAACATCTATCATCACACCAGCATTTAACAAAATACCTTCGTCAAAAGAACCATCTCCAAGGAAAGGTCTAGACTGAGGTTGACCCTCCATTCATCCTGATCAATTGTCAATGAAAGGCTGCACGTAGTATCCCAATCCGTGACTGTTCATGCATTCGTGAGGAGTTTTATTCTGGGACAGACGACTTCCACCCATGGAACACACATTTACACAAAATTACACAAGCAGAGGATCAATAACTGAGTGGAGTACTGAAAAATTAACTGATCCTGTGACTTTGTAAGATTTATAGCATCCAGTTTTATGCGCCGTGAGTCAGACTCGTGAACCTCCTACAATGAGAAGCACTCAAAATAGGGTTTACCTTACACACACATTACAACAGTCACTTCCAGTTAGTTCTGAGAAACATCAGCAAAACGACTTATACTTTTAAAACATACCTCAAAACACAATTGGGACAAACAGATGTGTATAAGGAGGAAAAGAAATTCCAGAAAATCAACATTCTTCAAAATATCGATATTTAGAATATACTTACGAACGTATCTTTATATCAGCCTGGTTTGATGAACTGCTGTGCACCAGCCTGTGTATTGTCTAGATGATTATATGATTAATAGTTTGACCAGCAGGTTTCTCGAGTGAACAAGTGAAGCCTGAAGAAATGAACCATTTCAACGCAATTAGCTGGAAAGCTTCAGTGTTTCATGAAGCTTCATCTGTCCATCATTGTTTAAAGTTATTCATTTACAGTAAAAATGAATGATTATCTCTAATGGAATTAAAACCCAGACATTCTAACTGATACGGTCTCAGATTTGCAAATTTCTAACATTTCACACAACTCAATTTGTATGAAAATTTAATGATGTTCAGGTGTAGGGGTGGACTGATGGTGATTTAAGGGTGGGGCTAATATTTGTACCTTTCCTTAGGACTTCATTTAAAAGAAATTGAACAAAATCCAACGAGGTTAATTCTGTAAGGAGGAATTCAACGAAATCCATCCACATGGTACGTGGAGCTGTTCTTGCTGGAGAAACACAATATTTAGTGTTTACTTGCTCAGCAACAGCCATATGCCTTTATGCCCCGTTAAAAAATAAACTTGATTACTTGATCTGCATTACATTAGCATGAGGACTAGCTCAGAGGTTTATTTATTCCTGATTCATTTTTGTAGCCAGTTTGCTCCCCTGACCAAAATACTTTCACTAAAATACTGCTTAAAAATGTATTAATGAACGATCACCTTTACCTTTTTCCAACTTTGAGACAACCTTATGATGCTTTTGTCTTTATTTCTGTTTCTCTCCACGGCAGCAGCAGTTCAGCAGATGATTTCACCACCACAGCCAGAAAGCAGAGAAGGTTTTCTGAAATGTCCATCTGAAAACACACACACACACACACACACAAAACCCCCACACAAATTTTCTTCGAGACTGACGTCAGGAAATGAAATTGAGTTAAATGCATCACAATTTATCCTGTATAAACACTCACTCCAGCATTACAACGATAATAATGATTCTTTTATAATTTGGTAACAATTCTGTGCAGCACCTCATAAAGCTCAAATTATCTAATTTGCAAGTTTCAGTTTTCATACAACACATTAAGTTCCATTTTGTGGCTCAGGAACACTTCTGAAAACCATCGTCTGTGAAAACAGTTCATCACTGCATCCACAAATCCCAGTTAAAACCAGATACAAACACCATCCAGAAACACTGCCGCCTTCTCTGGCCCTGAGCTCTTTTACTTTATTGGACTGAGGCAAAGGGGAAAACTCTCCTCTAGTCTGACAAAGAGAAATTGGAAATTCTTTTTGGAAATCATGGACACCACATTCTACAGGCTAAAGAGGAGAGGGACCATCCGGCTTGTTATCAGTGCACAGTTTAAAAGCCAGCATCTGTGAGGGTATGAGGGGGCATTAGTGCACATGGCATGGGGAGCTTGTACATCTGGGAAGGCATCATTAATGCTGAATGAGATAAACATGTTTCAGAGCAACATGCTGCCATTAAGATGACATCTCTTTCAGGGAAGATCTTCCTTCTTTCAGCAAGATACACTGCAATCTGCACATATTACAACTGCATGGCTTCAGAGTAAAGGAGTTGGTGCTAAACTGGCCTGCTGCAGTCCAGACCTGTCTCCTACTGAAAACATCTGGTGCATTATGAAACGAAAAACATGACAAAAGGAGACCCCGAACTGTTGAGCAAATTAAATTGTACTGTATATCAGGGAAGAACGGGACAACATTTCACTTCCAAAACTACAGCACTTGGTCTCCTCAGTTCCCAAACGTTTATAGAGTGTTGTTAAAAGTAAAGGTGATACAACACAGTGGTACTGTAAACACACTCCTTTCTTGAAAAATGTTGCTAGCATTGAATTCAAAATGAGTGTATATTTTTCAAAAAACAATAAAATTTCACAGTTTCAACATTTGATATGTTGTCTTTGTACTATTTTCAATGAAATATAGCATTTCCATGATTTGCAAATCATCACATTCTGTTTTTATTTATATATTACAGTGTCCAAACTTTTTAAAAACGGGGTTATACATAATACCATCACCTTGTGCGAGTCTGACTCTCATTCGGCTGATGTGAGCACTTGATAATATTCCGATCCTGTTAGAGATTATCTGATAAATGTCAGGAAGGTTGTATTGTAGTTAGTGAACTGTTATTTAATTCAGCCGAGTTCAGAAAGAGTTCTGTACTAGAGCTGATTAAAATGCTGCAAATATATATTTTAAATATTGTTTATTCATTTTTAATACAACTAATCAATTCATGAAAAATAGTTGACAGACGAATTGAATATCAGAATAATCAGTAGTTGCAGCTCTACATTTTACTAAAATGGATTTGATTGGAAGTTTTAAATATAATTAAAGCACAGAAACAAGAATAATTGACTTGATATCCAGTGAAAAGGAAAACATGTTTTGTATCTTTAAGATTCATAAAGAGCTCATTGTAATGATAGAAATGAAAATGCAGGCAATAAAAGTTTGGAGATTTGTTTGTGCTTTATAGTGTTTTATAAACTCGGTTAAAGACTTTACTCCACTTCTGCTACTAATTTTCTCCTCATACACATTCACACTCATGGAAAACAACTGAAATAAAAATAATTAACACAAGATTCAGTTCATTCAGATTTATGAACTATATTATCTTTAGCAATAACTCCCAATACTAGTGACAGAGAGACTGTAAAATGTTCACCATGTAAAGCTACTGCACTCCATCATACATCACCATTCTACTCCCACAGGCTAACCGGTTAGCATTAGGCACCAACAAGCTTTAAACATCACTAATGTACCGAATACACACAAACACTCGACGCTACAGTGATTTTAACAGCACAGACTCACTAAAAGCTGCCAAAATTTACACAAAATCACCAAAAAATCTCCATTTTTAAAGCGTTTAAAGACAGAAAATGGCGCTGTGGCGCCTCACAGCCTCCTGCACGCGCACACACTGAAATCTCCTCAGGGAATGAAAGCGCGTGCATTTCTGCAGGTGCTGCGCGAGCCGCCCCACACCACTCACAGCCAGTCAGAGCGGGGGGGCGGGGCGGGGGCGGGGCTCTCCTCTCCTCTCTCCGCGCCAGACTTCTAATGAATCGCGCATGTGCAAAGCCGCCGCTATTTCCGCCCTGGCTGTAAATGTTTCTTCACTGTGACACTAAAATAAATCACTGCATTTTACTCACCCAGCCTCAGTCACTTCCTCACCTCGTCCACTGTGTGCGCGCCTCTGACATCAGCTAAACATCTGGCTCGCTCATCATGTCTCAGTCTGAACTGTACACTCAGAAATACAGAAAGCAGTGGGAATCAAACCCTGAACTCAAAGGCTCGCTGAAACAGTGTATTGGGGATGATACACGGGCATACTGCAGGGCTCTCAAGTTTTGAAGACAGGCAAGAGTGACATCCCGGCCCGGCCCGGCCCCCATAAGGGGGTCAGAGAGGGCGCGGGTTGGACGGGCCGTGGGAATGGGGGTGTTTCATTAATAATATTATAATTAGTTTTGTTGTTATTATTAATTGATCAAACTTGTGGAACAAAAGACTTGACACATGACACAATTTAACCAAATACAAAGTATTTATTCAAATTTTCTGTGCGTCTTCACAACAAGAATAACAGTTAACTCTATTTTCCCCTCACTTTTGATGTACACTACCGTTCAAAAGTTTGGGGTCACCCAGACAATTTTGTGTTTTCCATGAAAAGTCACACTTTTATTTACCACCATAAGTTGTAAAATGAATAGAAAATATAGTCAAGACATTTTTCTGGCCATTTTGAGCATTTAATCAACCCCACAAATGTGATGCTCCAGAAACTCAATCTGCTCAAAGGAAGGTCAGTTTTATAGCTTCTCTAAAGAGCTCAACTGTTTTCAGCTGTGCTAACATGATTGTACAAGGGTTTTCTAATCATCCATTAGCCTTCTGAGGCAATGAGCAAACACATTGTACCATTAGAACACTGGAGTGAGAGTTGCTGGAAATGGGCCTCTATACACCTATGGAGATATTGCACCAAAAACCAGACATTTGCAGCTAGAATAGTCATTTACCACATTAGCAATGTATAGAGTGGATTTCTGATTAGTTTAAAGTGATCTTCATTGAAAAGAACAGTGCTTTTCTTTCAAAAATAAGGACATTTCAAAGTGACCCCAAACTTTTGAACGGTAGTGTAGGTATATAACACTGGTGTGTGTGTGTGTGTGTGTGTGTGAAAGAGAGAATAGATAGAGAGAGATTATATGTAGTGAAAGTTCATTATGTCTACCTATTGAAACTATTCTTTAAATTCGTTTCTTAAGACAAGGATTTTTTAAAGATGTTACCTTGACAGTTTCGGCGATAAACTTCCGCCTTCTTCAAAACAGTCACCAGATGTCGAGTGGTGACGTGCCTTATCAGCTGATGTTACGCTACGAAAGCGTGCGCAGAGAACGATGAACCGGGATGAGGGAGCGTATGCGCTGTCGCACACCTGGAGCGCCGTCCTGGAGGAGCAACCTGACAGCAGGAGGCGTGAACTACCTGTCAAATTGGGCGGGACGTTCACGCCTCCGTAGCGTAACATCAGCTGATAAGGCACGTCACCACTCGACATCTGGTGACTGTTTTGAAGAAGGCGGAAGTTTATTGCCGAAACTGTCAAGGTAACATCTTAAAAAATCCTTGTCTTAAGAAACGAATTTAAAGAATAGAGAGAGATTATGATTGGTGTTTTTTATTGTACGTGTTGGTTGCCTTTTTGGACTCTTTTATCATTTTTGGTGTAGGCTTCCATTTAAAAAACAGTTTGGCTCTAGCCCAGCCATTTTGAGGGTCATAATGGAGGACAATATCCCGTCTAAAGCCAAGCTGTTGCGTGTCGCTGTTTTGTTTAGCCCGACCATTGAAAACACCCTCTCAGCATCGGCATTTGAATGCGGCAGAACTAAAACCAAGGTCGCAACCTTTGACAGCCTTCCAAATTGCTTCAAGCTAGTCACCTTTGAAAAAAGGAACCAAGGGCCTCTATTACTCAAATGTTTTCCTTTTATCGTAATTAATAATGAGCAAGTGATGTTGTCATCACTTGCTCATTATTAATTACGATAAAAGGAAAACATTTGAGTAATAGAGGCCCTTGGTTCCTTTTTTGTGATGTTGTTGTACCTCCTGTGGGTTCACCACCCACAGAGGTAGCAGTAGGGGTTTGGTGCAATGTGGATTGGGTGGCAGTCGAAGGCAGGGGCCTCGACGACCTGATCCCCGGACACAGCGGCTGGCTGTTGGGACATGGAATGTCACTTCGCTGGGGGGGAAGGAGCCTGAGCTTGTGCGGGAGGTTGAGAGGTACTGGCTAGAGATAGTCGGGCTCACCTCCACGCATAGCTTGGGCTCTGGAACCCAGCTCCTCGAGAAGGGCTGGACTTTCCACTTCTCTGGAGTCGCCCGTGGTGAGCGGCAGCGGGCTGGTGTGGGCTTGCTTATAGCTCCCCAGCTCAGCCGCCATGTGTTGGAGTTTACCCCAGTGAACGAGAGGGTCGCCTCTCTGCGCCTTCGGATTGGGGAGAGGGCTCTTGCTGTTGTTTGTGCCTACGGGCCAAATAGCAGTATAGAGTATCCGGCCTTCTTGGAGTCCCTGGGAGAGGTACTGAGGGGTGCTCAGACTGGGGACTCCATTGTGCTACTGGGGGACTTCAATGCTCACGTGGGCGACGACAGTGACACCTGGAGGGGCGTGGTTGGGAGGAACGGCCTCCCCGATCTGAACCCGAGTGGTGTTTTGTTATTGGACTTCTGTGCTAGTCACGGTTTGTCCATAACGAACACCATGTTCAAGCATAGGGGTGTCCATAAGTGCACGTGGCACCAGGACAACTTAGGTCGGAGGTCGATGATCGACTTTGTAGTCGTTTCATCTGATCTCCGGCCCTATGTCTTGGACACTCGGGTGAAGAGAGGGGCTGAGCTGTCAACTGATCACCACCTGGTGGTGAGTTGGATCCGCTGGCGGAGGAGGAAGCTGGACAGACCTGGCAGGCCCAAACGTATGGTGAGGGTCTGCTGGGAACGTCTGGCCGAGCACTCTGTTGGGGAGGTCTTTAACTCCCACCTCCGGGAGAGCTTTTCCCAGCTTCCGAGGGAGACGGGGGACATTGAGTCTGAGTGGACCATGTTCTCTACCTCCATTGTGGACGCAGCTGTTCGGAGCTGTGGCCGCAAGGTCTCCGGTGCCTGTCGTGGCGGCAATCCCCGAACCCGGTGGTGGACACCGGAAGTAAGGGATGCCGTCAAGCTGAAGAAGGAGTCCTATCGGGCCATGTTGACCTCCAGGACTCCTGAGGCAGCCGACGGGTATCGGCAGGCCAGGCGTGCTGCAGCTCGGGCAGTTGCGGAGGCAAAAACTCGGAACTGGGAGGAGTTCGGGGAGGCCATGGAGAAGGACTATCGGTCGGCCTCGAAGAAATTCTGGCAAACTGTCCGGCGCCTCAGGAGGGGGAAGCAGTACTCTGCCAACACTGTTTACAGTGCGGGTGGGGAGCTGTTGACCTCGACTGGGGACATTGTCGGGCGGTGGAAGGAATACTTTGAGGATCTCCTCAATCCCACCGTCATGTCTTCCACTGAGGAGACTGAGGCTGATGACTCAGAGGTGGACTCGTCCATTACCAAAGCCGAAGTCACTGAGGTGGTTTGCAAGCTCCTCGGTGGCAAGGCACCGGGGGTGGATGAGATCCGCCCTGAGTATCTCAAGTCTCTGGATGTTGTGGGGCTGTCTTGGTTGACACGCCTCTGCAGCATCGCGTGGCGGTCGGGGACAGTGCCTCTGGAGTGGCAGACTGGGGTGGTGGTCCCTCTTTTTAAGAAAGGGGACCGGAGAGTGTGCTCCAATTATAGGGGAATCACACTTCTCAGCCTCCCAGGGAAAGTTTACTCCAGGGTACTGGAGAGGAGAATTCGACCGATAGTCGAACCTCGGATCCAGGAGGAACAATGCGGTTTTCGTCCTGGTCGCGGAACACTGGACCAGCTCTATACCCTTCATAGGGTGCTCGAGGGTTCATGGGAGTTTGCCCAACCAGTCCACATGTGCTTTGTGGATCTGGAGAAGGCATTCGACCGTGTCCCCCGTGGTATTCTGTGGGGGGTGCTTTGGGAGTATGGGGTTCGGGGCTCTTTGCTAAGGGCTGTCCGGTCCCTGTACGAACGGAGCAGGAGTCTGGTTCGTATTGCCGGCAGTAAGTCAGACCTGTTCCCAGTGCATGTTGGACTCCGGCAGGGCTGCCCTTTGTCACCGGTTCTGTTCATAATTTTTATGGACAGAATTTCTAGGCGCAGCCAGGGGCCGGAAGGAATCCTGTTTGGGAACCACAGGATTTCATCTCTGCTTTTTGCGGATGATGTTGTCCTGTTGGCTTCTTCAAACCAGGACCTTCAGCATGCACTGGGGCGGTTTGCAGTCGAGTGTGAAGCGGCTGGGATGAGAATCAGCACCTCCAAGTCCGAGGCCATGGTTCTCGACCGGAAAAGGGTGGCTTGCCCTCTCCAGGTTGGTGGAGAAGTCCTGCCTCAAGTGGAGGAGTTTAAGTATCTCGGGATCTTGTTCACGAGTGAGGGAAGGATGGAGCGTGAGATCGACAGGCGGATCGGTGCAGCCTCCGCAGTGATGCGGTCGCTTTACCGGTCCGTCGTGGTGAAGAAGGAGCTGAGCCAAAAGGCGAAGCTCTCAATTTACCGGTCGATCTACGTTCCGACTCTCACCTATGGTCATGAGCTTTGGGTAATGACAGAAAGAACAAGATCGCGGATACAAGCGGCTGAAATGAGTTTCCTTCGCAGGGTGGCTGGGCGCTCCCTTAGAGATAGGGTGAGAAGCACAGTCACTCGGGAGGAGCTCGGAGTAGAGCCGCTGCTCCTCCACATCGAGAGGAACCAGCTGAGGTGGCTCGGGCATCTTTTTCGGATGCCTCCTGGACGCCTCCCTGGGGAGGTGTTCCAGGCATGTCCCCCCGGGAGGAGGCCCCGGGGAAGACCCAGGACACGCTGGAGGGACTATGTCTCTCGGCTGGCCTGGGAACGCCTCGGTGTTCTTCCCGAGGAGCTGGCCGAGGTATCTGGGGAAAGGGAAGTTTGGGCTTCCATGCTTAGACTGCTGCCTCCGCGACCCGGTCCTGGATAAGCGGAAGAAGACGAGACGAGACGAGACGAGACTTAAAGAGGGGTCACTAATCAAGACGTCAGCCTGGGCATGCCAGGTCTCATAATCAACTTCACCATTGGGCCTTGGGGTGCGGCCAGAAAAGGTGCGAAGCCTGGGGTGATGGAGAGAGTGTAGTGGGGCAGACTCAGTGTGGATGACATGCTCAACGATCATTCTCTGAATGTGTGGAGGGTTTACTACGCTATCATCCATGTGAACAGGGCTAGCTGGAACACTGGGAGAGGGTGTACTGGGAATGTGTGGACTTGACATGGCTTGGTGTGTCATTCTGGGATCACAGGTGGTAGTGGGTGAGCTACGATCAGTATCTTTGGCAACTTGCAGTTCACCTTGAAGTGCTTTGAGGAAGCCTGCAGTGTTACAACCTGCCACAGCCCTGAGTTCATACAAGTAGCGTTGGGCTAGTTGCTTTACTGCCTCCTCTTCATACATTCCTCTTATGGTCCTGACATGCCATGTCTCATTGGGGTCATGTGGGCTTGCTATCCTGCCTAACACTATGGGGTCAATTTTAGTGATGGACTTATTTGATGAATATTCTGTTAAAACTCTATCCTGCGGCTCATTCTCTTTATCTGGTATCCTAACAATTTTACTAATATTTCCATTAATTGAAAATACCTGCTCTATTTCTTCATTGGTGTAGAT
Organism: Neoarius graeffei; assembly: GCF_027579695.1. Taxonomy (NCBI): domain Eukaryota; kingdom Metazoa; phylum Chordata; class Actinopteri; order Siluriformes; family Ariidae; genus Neoarius; species Neoarius graeffei. The sequence continues at coordinate 3,876,373 of NC_083570.1, forward strand.
GTCTTCAATGCCTGTGGCAAAGAGGGATTTTTGTCCGTCTACACTAAAACAATCACAAAGATCCATTGCTTTGGGGTTGTGCTTAAGTTAAAAAGGTTAACTACTGTGTATTGTGGGTAGGCAGGGTTAAACTACGAAAAGCAATCCTCCTGGCTGGCTTGCCACTAATTATGTAACTCTGCCTACCTGGGTAGGCTTCTCGTTGCTATCTAATAAATCTAATGCATCTAATAGTCAACTGAGTTCTTATCCCTGGGTTCGAACAGGAGGACTGCAGTAGTGAACACTATTATATTATAGTATTACTGCCACACCACTCAATAACACAGACAACAACAATTAAGGTTTATATAAAATTATTCTGTATTGTTACATTTACCGCAGAAGAGGATCAATAGAAGTCAATATCTAAATCTAAAATGGATCTAGTTTCAGTGTGCAGAGGGAATTATTACGTGATGGGAAATGAATGTAAGGTGTGAAACAAAAGTACTACATGAATATCTGTAATGTGGAAGGAATACTGTGTAATATCTATATATAATATCAATGAATGCTATGTAGTGTTAAATAAATGGGGTGTGATGTTAAATGAGTGTGGTGAAATGTAAATTTAGTGTTGTGCAAAGCTAAATGGCAATCACCGTGAAATTAAGGCATTCGGTGTACCGGACCCAATATCAGGATATACAGTCAAGGAAGAAATATCAATCAGGTATAATAGGCACAAGACAATATAAAGTAATGATATAAAATATTTGCAGTCTATACAATCGTTAAACAGGCACAGAATAGTGTGAAATATATGGAAAATTCAAAATCTAAATCTACCCTTTGTTGGATCCAACAACCCCAAAAGCAAAAGGAATAAAAGGAAGATTGTCCTCTGAGATCTCAGGAAAAAAAAGAAAAGTGTCAAAACAAAGTATCAAAAGGGATGAAGAAAGTGTCTCAAAAAACCTATGCAGTTCTCTACTCCGAGTTCGTAAGTATCAGTCCACTCCTACCGCTCTCTTCAACATCAATCCTTCGAAGGCGAATTACAGTATGTGGCAGCGACGGAGTTAGTCCAGGACCAGGGCAGAATCCACAAGTCGTACGGCACTTGAAGGGGGGGAACCAGCCAGGATATCTTTCAATTACAAATGGAACAAAAATCTTCTGCGGGAACCAAAATCTTGGGGGATCACTATTGTCGTGTGGGTATGTTGTGTGGATGTGTTGGTGTGGTGTGTGTGTAATCAAAATCTATTTATTCATTTGATCGCTAAATCTATGCTTTATCCGTGGAATCAATGGGGTGTCTGGTCTGAGGAAAAAAAAGACAAACGCTAGCCTATGTGTTCGATGCTTACGTTCCTTATGGAGTGTCTATGAATACCCAACCACGGTCATAGCTAATACCTATGGGAATTCCCCAGGGAGCATCTGTAAATATCTCCCTACCCCCCAAAACAACTTAACAGCAAGGGGGTTATACACTATGGACAAGTGAAAGGAAGAGTTGATGTATGAAAAATCACTGACTGAATGTGGTGCAATAACTCATGGGGGTTACACAGTGATGAACTGTTTTCACAGACGATGGTTTTCAGAAGTGTTCCTGAGCCACAACGTGTAACTTCATGTGTTGTATGAAAACTGAAACTTGCAAAGTCGATAATTTGAGCTTTATGAGGTGCTGCACAGAATTGTTACCAAATTATAAAAGAATCATTATTATCGTTGTAATACTGTAGTGAGAGTTTATACAAGATAAATTGTGATACGTTTAACTCAATTTAATTTCCTGACATCAGTCTCGAAGAAAACTTGTGGGTTTTTTTTGTGTGTGTGTTTGTTTTTTCAGATGTACATTTCAGAAAATCTTCTCTGCTTTCTGGCTGTGGTGGTGAAATCATCTGCTGAACTGCTGCAGCTGTGGAGAGAAACAGAAATAAAGACAAAAGCATCATAAGTTTGTCAGCCAGCTCTCCCTCATGAAAAGAACGTCAACACTTTTGCAGTCCACTCGAAGCAACTGCTGAAGCTGTTTAACTGCTAAACTGCTCAGAGCAAGCTGTGACACATTGAGCATATGTTTGAACAGCTAACCAGGTTTCTGAAGCATAAATATGAGGGCAAGTCGAAAGTTCTCAGACAGATGTTATAATTTCAAAGTAACAGGTGTTAAAAAAATACCAGAATGAATCCTGGACTGCTTTCTTTACGTGTTTTAAAACAGGATGGGATGAACATGCGCCACTGTCAGAGCTGATGTTACGGAAAATTAATCAACACCTTCTGACCAATCAGAACAGAGAACTGTATTGGATTTGTTGCTTTATTTTCTTGAAAATGAAAAGGATCACAGACAGATCCAGTTCACAGAGACAGATTCATCATCATTATTCACACAGACAATATATGACAACATTAAAAGAGATGTTTTTTGGAGGAAAAAGTCAGTTGTAGGTTTACCGTGATTTTCACAAACACATATTTAAGACACTGTAGTTATTTCCCACAGATTAAATAATCTAAAAATATCCATCCAAAGTGGAGAAAAACCCTGTTGCGTATCAACACAGTGGCTTGCGGACATCCTGACCTCAGTATTAAAAGCTTCTGTCTGAAAATGAGTTCAGCACAGAAACTCCATCACTAGGGGAAACTTTATTCTCCTGTGCTCTTATCTTTTATACTGCAAAGCTTTGATTGTAATATTTGAATAAAAATCCCAAACTCACAGATAAACCTGGATTTATAAGGTTCTATCTGCGAGCCAATCATCATCCAGGCTGAATATGGGATGAACACAACATCGGCAGCCTGAACCGATCATGTACTGGATGTTCTAATGGAGTTTAAATATTGTTCAATGTTTTACAATCAAATCTCAGGGTTTAGAAACAACTTCAGATTTGAAAAAGTGAATGTGGATTTTATATCTTAGAACACAAGCAGAAAAATCAAATTCATTCCAAAAGTGATGTTTTATTTTTATATAGTGTGACCTGAACATGTTTAAAATGTTGTTCTGTTCTGGCTTTATTACTGTTTATTAGTTATTTAATGAGACGCTGCTTAATATGAAACAAACACAACTGTATCATGCGAAGGTCATGAGATCATTTACTTTTTAAATTTGATGAGTTTTTTGTCGGGCGGCACGGTGGTGTAGTGGTTAGCGCTGTCGTCTCACAGCAAGAAGGTCCGGGTTCGAGCCCCGTGGCTGATGAGGGCCTTTCTGTGAGGGGTTTGCATGTTCTCCCCGTGTCCGCGTGGGTTTCCTCTGGGTGCTCCGGTTTCCCCCACAGTCCAAAGACATGCAGGTTAGGTTAACTGGTGACTCTAAATTGACCGTAGGTGTGAATGTGAGTGTGAATGGTTGTCTGTGTATATGTATTAGCCCTGTGATGACCTGGCGACTTGTCCAGGGTGTACCCCGCCTTTCGCCCGTAGTCAGCTGGGATAGGCTCCAGCTTGCCTGCGACCCTGTAGAACAGGATAAAGCAGCTACAGATAATGAGATGAGATGAGTTTCTTGTCTGACAGTTAATTTTTAACATTCCCTTTTTAATTATTTTGAATCACTCATCTGTTTTAATTAAAATATTTAAATGAGTGTTTTTCTGCAGCTGGATTGTGTTCTAGTGAAACAGATGACTGAGCAACAACGTGGCAACATGACGGAATTTTACAGAAAACAATACACACTTTTATTCGGGATCACACTATCTCACTGTAGAACCAGAAACCCAGGGGAGCCAAAACCCAGCGTATAGAGGCTGAGTGAATGTGGTGTGGACTCTGGAGGAGCTTCATCGTGTCAGAGACACTGTTGAAAGACAGAATTCCTGCACTGTGATCCACATACACTCCTATTCTGGAGGGTGATGGAACTCTGAGATCAGTCTCATGTTGTTGTGCCAGAAAGAAAGAGAAGAAGAAGAACACTGCAGACTCCAGGACTGATTGTTGCATCCAAACACACACTCCATACTCCATCCTTTCCTTCTGATGTCTTTATATGAGACTGATATGGACAACATACTACCATACCCGCTCCACTCCACCTCCCAGTAACAGCATCCACACACACTCTCCTTACACAACACCTGCCACCAGGAATCAAATCTCTCTGGATGATCAGAGTAACGCTGCTCTCTCACTGTCTCTCACCGCTCTGTTCTTCTCAGACAGAATGAGGTGACGATGTACTGTGTTGGGATCCATAGTCAGATAACAGAAATCTAAAATAAAAGAGAGAAAAACAAACTGAACAATGTGAACATGCTGGGTTTAATTCACACAATATATTTATGTGGTGTGTGTGTGTGTTAGATGTACGTTTCAGAAACTCTGCTCTGTGGTTCTGGTCCTGAAATGATCTGAAATGCTGCAGCTGTGGGGAGAAAAATGGAAACATGAGTTTGTGTAAAAGATGGAAAGAGTTTAAAGTGATCCAGTCAGTTTATTCATTTTAAATCAGTGTTTTAGTTCAAAGTGTCGGGTGAATAAAGTGTCTGCAGAAAAGAAAGCAGGAGCATCGCTAAGAAATAACACATCACTGTGTTTCTCCAGCAGGAACAGCTCCTCTTACCATGTGGAGGGATTTTGTTGAATTCCTCCTCACAGAATTCCTCGAGTCTCTTTTTCAGATCTGAGAGAGAATTCCTCACTCCATCAAATGAGAGACGTTGATGGACAGTGATGCTGGATGTGTGAAACTCTGGTCTCAGAAATAGAGGAGAGCGACGTCCAGAAGCTAAAACCTACAGAAAGCAAATGAAATGTAAAACCCACTTGTGATGTCAGACAGGGACATTTATTGTTCCCTTAATGAGAGGTGTTTTAGAGAGTGTGAGAAGAACAGCTGGCTCTGTAGATCAGACAGTGAGTGTGTGGCACTGGGGGCATGGTCAAGCGTTGGATTGGGAGTCAAGGGCAGGGCCAGGGAAGGTGAGTGGCAAAGTGATCACACCAGTTGTCAATTAATGCTCTGTGTGTATGTTGCAGTGATGACGTAGCAGAGAAAAGGAGGGAGAGAGCGAAGAGGCGCTGTCTCTCCTGACCAGTGCCGAGTTTCCCAAAAGCATTGTAGCACAAAGATCACCATTAAATGGTAGAGTGAATAGCACAATGAACACTCTCTCTCCTAGTTAAGATGCTCTTAGCATTAACAGTCTTTTGGGATATCCACTCGGACGGAGCATTTATGTGTGTGTATGCATGTGCAATAAATCCCAGATTGTTAAGTTGAAAAGCAAAAATTATTAATAAAAGACTGTGTTTGACATCATTTCCTGCCTGTCTGCAATTCAGTATTCCACACACCCCAGGGACATACTACAGTGGTGCTGAACCCCGGCAATACTGAAGGGAACTACCCATGGAGTCCCCCCTGCTCAAAGACCTCATCTATGCCCTTGCAGCCTCCCAACAAAGTCAGCACCAAGCACCAATTGCCCTTCACAAGGAGCAGGATCAGTGCTTCAAGGCCTTGCTGCTGGCCCAGCAGGAAGATCGCCAGGCATTCCTCTACCTGCTTGTGTTGGTGGGATCATCGACTCCTATAGCTGTGGACTTTCACGAAGATGGGGCCCCACAATGACCCAGAAGCCTCTCCTCTCTCTCTCTCTCTCTCTCTCTCTCTCAGTGATTCCTCTGAAGATTTCCTTTTTGAACAAACACGAGATGAGACTCTGTGTCATACTTTTGACCAAGTGAGAGTAGTCGATGGTCAGACTCTCCAGCCAAATGCAACACTCGCCTTCCTGTTACTTTGCAATTAATAATTGGACACTCAAACTCATGAACAAATAACCCAATTGTTAATCCCAAAGAACTGTTGGAAACTCGTATTCCATGCAGCTCACTTTAACCCTATGGCCAGACACTTAGGTCAAGATAAGATGCTGACCTGGATAATGGCTCAGTTCTATTGGCCAGGGAATCAAGGGGATGTCCATAGGTGGTGTGCGTTGTGCCACGAATGCCAGCTGGTGAATCCAGTTACCACTCCAAAAGTACCATTGTGCTCTCTTCCCCTGACTGAAACCCCCTTCGAAAGAATTTGCATGGATCTCGTCAGGACATTAGATTGGTCAGCACGAGATTATTACTTCATTTTAGTCCTAGTGGACTATACAACGCAATACCAGGAAGCAGTCCCACTGCATAAAATTTCTGCATGCAATGTGGCAAAGGCACTGTTTAAAATTATCTCCCAAGTCGAGATACTCAAAGAAATCCAGACTGACCAAGGTACAACATTCATGTCATGCAAACTTTGCAAGCTTTATGAGTTATTGGGGGTTAAATCCATCTGCACCAGCGTTTCTCACCCACAAACAGGTGGCTTGGTAGAATGATTTAACCAAACTCTTAAAGCAGATACTCAGAACCTTTATTTTTCAATACATTTCTGAGTAGAGAGTATCTCCATCCTTGACTCTTGTATGCTGCATTAATGGGAATAAAAAATATATATTTTTGAGAGTTAAAATTGACCGCAAAATTGGCTTTGGAGCTGCCCCGCTGAGCCAGCCAGCCCTGAGTGTGTGATGTCACAGCAGTAGCCAGTTTTAAGGCCGAGGCCTTTGACAGCTATAGACCAAAGTCATATAAATAAAAATTTTTGGTGAAAGTAAGAAATACCGTGACCGACTTGCTCAACTAAGACTGATATCTTCCGTTTTATGATGCGCCAAATGTTTTCTATGGGTGAAAGATCTGGACTGCAGGCTGGCCAGTTCAGTACCCGGACCCTTCTTCTACACAGCCATGATGCTGTAATTGATGCAGTATGTGGTTTGGCATTGTCATGTTGGAAAATGCAAGGTCTTCCCTGAAAGAGACGTCATCTGGATGGGAGCATATGTTGCTCTAGAACCTGGATATACCTTTCAGCACTGATGGTGTCTTTCCAGATGTGTAAGCTGCCCATGCCACATGCACTAATGCAACCCCATACCATCAGAGATGCAGGCTTCTGAACTGAGCGCTGATAACAACTTGGGTCATCCATGTCTGAATCACACGGCGTCCCTGATTTCCATAAAGAACTTCAAATTTTGATTCGTCTGACCACAGAACAGTTTCTCACTTTGCCACGGTCCATTTTAAATGAGCCTTGGCCCAGAGAAGACGTCTGCGCTTCTGGATCATGTTTAGATACGGCTTCTTCTTTGAACTATCGAGTTTTAGCTGGCAACGGCGGATGGCACGGTGAATTGTGTTCACAGATAATGTTCTCTGGAAATATTCCTGAGCCCATTTTGTGATTTCCAATATAGAAGCATGCCTGTATGTGATGCAGTGTCGTCTAAGGGCCCGAAGATCACGGGCACCCAGTATAGTTTTCCGGCCTTGACCCTTACGCACAGAGATTCTTCCAGATTCTCTGAATCTTTTGATAATATTATGCACTGTAGATGATGATATGTTCAAACTCTTTGCAATTTTACACTGTCAAACTTTTTTTCTGATATTGCTCCACTATTTGTCGGCGCAGAATTAGGGGGATTGGTGATCCTCTTCCCATCTTTACTTCGGAGAGCCGCTGCCACTCCAAGAAGCTCTTTTTATACCCAGTCATGTTAGTGACCTATTGCCAATTCTGTGGCCCCATGCATGAACCTGATAACCCACATATTTTTAAAAATGAGAAAATTGAATCTGAATATAATAATCCATAAATTTGATATCAGTCAATCAGACATAGATTTGAGGTTTGTAAGGGTTTCATTAACATGTCTCCAGTTAGTCTGAAAATTGCACTGGTGAAAATTTTAAACAGCTAAGAAAAATGCAGATATATGTATATGAGGTTAATATCCCCAATGAAGAATCTGGTGCATGAACCTGACAACCCTCAGGTTGTCAGGTTCATTCACGGTAAAACATTAAAAAAGTAGCATTACTACTTGGTTACAAAATAATACTTTATTAACTGCAAACAACAACAACATGGTTTCAAATAAAACAACTGAACAATGAAGAAACTTGTGAAATCATCTAGTTTTAAGCCTTCCACGGCTAGTTTATATGGTATAGGCCCCAATGGCATTGCACACCGGTCCATATACTATGTCTTCTGAGGCATATCACAAGCGTATGAAAGACAACCTGCAAAATAAATCTACTTTACAGTGTATAGACTTGGAATGCTTCAAAGGGTTCAACGAATATACTATATACGAGTATACTATTTCCTGAGTATTGCAATATTAACATGTTTTGTTGTAGGACCGCATGAAATATAAGCAGCAATACACACACAATTCCCATTTCAAATGTGATAGGTGTAGTAAGCCAGCCTACAGCGGTCCAGATAAATTTAATGCGTCCCACACAATGTAAATGTTGAAAATTTTTAATTCTAGTACTGCTTGGTTGTTCTGTGATCACAGATATATATATATATATATATATATATATATATATATATATGTATATATATATATATATATATATATATATATATATATATATATATATATCGTCTCGTCTCGTCTTCTTCCGCTTATCCAGGACCGGGTCGCGGAGGCAGCAGTCTAAGCATGGAAGCCCAAACTTCCCTTTCCCCAGACACCTCGGCCAGCTCCTCGGGAAGAACACCGAGGCGTTCCCAGGCCAGCCGAGAGACATAGTCCCTCCAGCGTGTCCTGGGTCTTCCCCGGGGCCTCCTCCCGGGGGGACATGCCTGGAACACCTCCCCAGGGAGGCGTCCAGGAGGCATCCGAAAAAGATGCCCGAGCCACCTCAGCTGGTTCCTCTCGATGTGGAGGAGCAGCGGCTCTACTCCGAGCTCCTCCCGAGTGACTGTGCTTCTCACCCTATCTCTAAGGGAGCGCCCAGCCACCCTGCGAAGGAAACTCATTTCAGCCGCTTGTATCCGCGATCTTGTTCTTTCTGTCATTACCCAAAGCTCATGACCATAGGTGAGAGTCGGAACGTAGATCGACCGGTAAATTGAGAGCTTCGCCTTTTGGCTCAGCTCCTTCTTCACCACGACGGACCGGTAAAGCGACCGCATCACTGCGGAGGCTGCACCGATCCGCCTGTCGATCTCACGCTCCATCCTTCCCTCACTCGTGAACAAGATCCTGAGATACTTAAACTCCTCCACTTGAGGCAGGACTTCTCCACCAACCTGGAGAGGGCAAGCCACTCTTTTCCGGTCGAGAACCATGGCCTCGGACTTGGAGGTGCTGATTCTCATCCCAGCCGCTTCACACTAGACTGCAAACCGCCCCAGTGCATGCTGAAGGTCCTGGTTTGAAGAAGCCAACAGGACAACATCATCCGCAAAAAGCAGAGATGAAATCCTGTGGTTCCCAAACAGGATTCCTTCCGGCCCCTGGCTGCGCCTAGAAATTCTGTCCATAAAAATTATGAACAGAACTGGTGACAAAGGGCAGCCCTGACGGAGTCCAACATGCACTGGGAACAGGTCTGACTTACTGCTGGCAATGCGAACCAGACTCCTGCTCCGTTCGTACAGGGACCGGACAGCCCTTAGCAAAGAGCCCCGAACCCCATACTCCCGAAGCACCCCCCACAGAATACCATGGGGGACACGGTCGAATGCCTTCTCCAGATCCACAAAGCACATGTGGACTGGTTGGGCAAACTCCCATGAACCCTCGAGCACCCTATGAAGGGTATAGAGCTGGTCCAGTGTTCCGCGACCAGGACGAAAACCGCATTGTTCCTCCTGGATCCAAGGTTCGACTATTGGTCGAATTCTCCTCTCCAGTACCCTGGAGTAAACTTTCCCTGGGAGGCTGAGAAGTGTGATTCCCCTATAATTGGAGCACACTCTCCGGTCCCCTTTCTTAAAAAGAGGGACCACCACTCCAGTCTGCCACTCCAGAGGCACTGTCCCCGACCGCCATGCGATGTTGCAGAGGCGTGTCAACCAAGACAGCCCCACAACATCCAGAGACTTGAGATACTCAGGGCAGATCTCATCCACCCCCGGTGCCTTGCCACCGAGGAGCTTGCAAACCACCTCAGTGACTTCGGCTTGGGTAATGGACGAGTCCACCTCTGAGTCATCAGCCTCAGTCTCCTCAGTGGAAGACATGATGGTGGGATTGAGGAGATCCTCAAAGTATTCCTTCCACCGCCCGACAATGTCCCCAGTCGAGGTCAACAGCTCCCCACCCGCACTGTAAACAGTGTTGGCAGAGTACTGCTTCCCCCTCCTGAGGCACCGGACGGTTTGCCAGAATTTCTTCGAGGCCGACCGATAGTCCTTCTCCATGGCATCCCCGAACTCCTCCCAGTTCCGAGTTTTTGCCTCCGCAACTGCCCGAGCTGCAGCACGCCTGGCCTGCCGATACCCGTCGGCTGCCTCAGGAGTCCCGAAGGTCAACATGGCCCGATAGGACTCCTTCTTCAGCTTGACGGCATCCCTTAATTCCGGTGTCCACCACCGGGTTCGGGGATTGCCGCCACGACAGGCACCGGAGACCTTGCGGCCACAGCTCTGAACAGCTGCGTCCACAATGGAGGTAGAGAACATGGTCCACTCAGACTCAATGTCCCCCGCCTCCCTCGGAAGCTGGGAAAAGCTCTCCCGGAGGTGGGAGTTAAAGACCTCCTCAACAGAGTGCTCGGCCAGACGTTCCCAGCAGACCCTCACCATACGTTTGGGCCTGCCAGGTCTGTCCAGCTTCCTCCTCTGCCAGCGGATCCAACTCACCACCAGGTGGTGATCAGTTGACAACTCAGCCCCTCTCTTCACCCGAGTGTCCAAGACATAGGGTCGGAGATCAGATGACACGACTACAAAGTCGATCATCGACCTCCGACCTAAGGTGTCCTGGTGCCACGTGCACTTATGGACACCCCTATGCTCGAACATGGTGTTCGTTATGGACAAACTGTGACTAGCACAGAAGTCCAATTACAAAACACCACTCGGGTTCAGATCGGGGAGGCTGTTCCTCCCAACCACGCCCCTCCAGGTGTCACTGTCATCGCCCACGTGAGCATTGAAGTCCCCCAGTAGCACAATGGAGTCCCCAGTCTGAGCACCCCTCAGTACCTCTCCCAGGGACTCCAAGAAGGCCGGATACTCTATATTGCTATTTGGCCCGTAGGCACAAACAACAGCAAGGGCCCTCTCCCCAATCCGAAGGCGCAGAGAGGCGACCCTCTCGTTCACTGGGGTAAACTCCAACACATGGCGGCTGAGCTGGGGAGCTATAAGGAAGCCCACACCAGCCCGCCGCCGCTCACCACGGGCGACTCCAGAGAAGTGGAAAGTCCAGCCCCTCTCGAGGAGCTGGGTTCCAGAGCCCAAGCTGTGCGTGGAGGTGAGCCCGACTATCTCTAGCCGGTACCTCTCAATCTCCCGCACAAGCTCAGGCTCCTTCCCCCCCAGCGAAGTGACATTCCATGTCCCAACAGCCAGCCGCTGTGTCCGGGGATCAGGTCGTCGAGGCCCCTGCCTTCGACTGCCACCCAATCCACACTGCACCAAACCCCTACTGCTACCTCTGTGGGTGGTGAACCCACAGGAGGTCGGGCCCACGTCACCTCTTCGGGCTGAGCCCGGCCGGGCCCCATGGGCAAAGGCCCGGCCACCAAGCGCTCGCATACGAGCCCCAACCCCAGGCCTGGCTCCAGGGTGGGGCCCTGGCTGCGTCCTACCGGGCAACGTCACGGTCCTGGATTTTTTCTCCATAGGGTTTTTTTGGTGAAATATATATATATATATATATATATATATATATATATATATATATATATATATATATATATATACATACCTCTAAGGATTTCACTAATAACTTCCTGAAAGTACAGCCTTCTCGCAGCTGTCTTTGCATGTCTTCCCATGGGCGCTGCTATGTTGGATTTTGTTGGTTGTCAGGTTCATGCATGGAAAAATATTTTGATTATATGCTCAGCAGATAGTGCTGCTACCTGTATTACAGAAGTGGAAATAATTATCGGTTCGTCAATTTCAGGGAAGGCAGATATTGATATGAACTGTTCAGAGACATGCCCAACTAAAATTTTTGGAACAAGTGGGTTGTCAGGTTCATGCATGGGGCCACAGAATTGACCTAATGAGTTGCAATTTGGTCCTCCAGCTGTTCCTTTTTTTGTACCTTTAACTTTTCCAGCCTCTTATTGTCCCTGTCCCAACTTTTTTGAGATGTGTTGCTATCATTAAATTTCAAATGAGCCAATATTTGGCATGAAATTTCAAAATGTCTCACTTTTGACATTTGATATGTTGTCTATGTTCTATTGTGAATACAATCTCAGTTTTTGAGATTTGTAAATTATTGCATTCTGTTTTTATTTGCAATTTGTACTTTGTCCCAACTTTTTTGGAATCAGGGTTGTAATCAGAAGAACTGAGACAATCACATTCTGAAGCAAATTAAATAATCTTATACTGGTAACTTAAATACACAATACAAGTTACATGTATTAATCTAAATGCAGGTAAACAATGAGTGGTGGTGTTTTTTCATCCAAATTAGAGTCACAGCTTACCCGTCTGTGTTCTCACTTCTTGAAGGCCGATCTTGTGACCGATTGTTTTGAAACGATCTGACTTTCAGTTGTTCGTTCAGTTCTCCATTCATTCGCTTCTTCCACGTAAGGGTGAGATATTGCTGCTGAGGCAAGCATATCCAGCGGAGAAACCAGACAGCCGGTCCACTCATTCTCCATTTTCTCCATACTGAGTACTCCACCATTACTGCAAGGCTCATGCAATTACTAAAACCTGGGATGGAGTGGGATGGGATGTCACCGGTTTTAGGTCATTGCCCGAGCAATATGTCTCATTCCGTCCCAGATTTTAGCAACAACCCTTGGCTCACACTCCAGGAGAACTGGTTTAAAGTCAGTCAAGAACTGACTTTACTTTTCTTATAGTTTTATTCTCCTTTAGTTGTTGATACTGCACCATCTTTCAATATGGACTTATAGCCAACATGTCTCAACAGATCAGAGGTTTTGTACGAGTCCTCAGTAAAATGTGCAGAGGAGAGAACTTCTCACAAAACACATCCAAATCTCTGCAGTTTGAATATTCCTGGGCCATGAATGCAACATAAATCCATCTTCTGTCATGTTGCTGTACCCACCAAAAACACATCTACGTGACATGGCGATAAATTAGCTCAAAATGGAGGATCGGAGTTGCAGTCAGCTCTGTGTTTTAGTATAGCGGAAATGGCAATGAGACAGATAGCCTTCCTGCTGTGATGTCACGGATCTCAAGGTCATTCACTCAGACCGCTACCTATATGAATCACTTTAATCGTAAAAATTACTATATCAGATTTATTGTTAATGCTTAAAACTATTACTATGCCATTCTTGAGGTTTCAGGCATTTATAAATAAAAAGTGAGGCCATGGCTCTGCGTATCTCCTTTAAAAACTTGGAAGTTTGTAAGTGAAGACAAATGTAATTGGGATAAATGTCTCAAGTCCATGTTATTCGCAGTACAAGAGGTCCCACAAGCCTCCGCTTGATTCTCCCCGTTCAAATTATTATATGGGTGCAAGCCTCACGGCATTTTGGATGTGCTGTGGGAAAATTGGGAGGAGGGACCTTCAAACAGTAAAAATGAAATTCAGTATGTTCTCAGCCTGCATGCAAAGCTCCACACACTCGGTCACTTAACCCAGGAGAATTTATGGCAGACACAAGAATGTCAGGCCTGGCTGTACAACAGGGGTGCGTGTCTTAGAGAATTCACACCAGGAGATAAAGTGCTTGTATGATTGCCCACTTTGAGCTCAAAATTTATCGCTAAGTGTCAAGGGCCCTTTGAGGTCACACGGCAAATCGGGGATGTCGACTATGGGGTGAGGTGAATGGATATACACCTCACTACAAATATACCACCTCAACCTACTAAAACCTTGGAATGAGTGGGTCCCCATGGCATTGGTATCAGTAGTTCCAGAGAGGGCAGAGCTGTGGTCGGATGTAAAAAAAATAGTGACCACTCGAGCCACTCTGGTCCCCTGTGGAGACCACCTCTCATCAGCCCAACTCACGGAGGTTGCCAAGTTGCAAGTGGAGTTTTCCAACATGTTCTTGCCCCTTCCTGGCCACACTCACCTCATAGAACACCACATTGAGATGCCACCAGGGGTGGTATTGCATTGTCACCCAAACCACTTGCCCGAACACAAGAAAGCGATGGTTTGGGATGAACTCAAGGCAATGCTCGAAATGGGAATAATCAAGGAGTCCCACAGTAATTGGAGCACACTGGTGGTCTTGGTCCCCAGGACCGACGGGTCAGTCCAGTTCTGTGTGGACTATAGGCAGGGCCATAGCCAGCATTTTAAAATCACTGAGATCCGTGATGCGCACGCAAAACGCGCACTGAAAAAATGTCAACATATTTAAATTAGAGGGTTGAATTACATTTACATTCTGTAAAGCTGCTTTGCGACAATGCTTATTGCTAAAAGCGCTGTACAAATAAACTAGACTTGACTTGACATGTCACACAAGAGATCTATTCCTGAAATTACTTTTAATGGCGTTTGAACTGAATATCATCAGTTTTGAAAACAAAAAATCATGTATGTGGCAAGAGTAAGAATAATTTAAGCTTGTTTAATGGTGTGATCTGGCCCAAGCAATGAGGACAAAACTGCTCTGCGTTGAAAATGTAAATTTAACAGCTTCATAAAAGTGCGCTGATGGTTACCATGAAAAAAAAACATGTCTACTGCACTGCTTTCACTCCCCCAAGTCACGCACTCATTCGTTTTTGTGTTCTTGGTCTCAGAGCCGCACACACTAAACAGACACTGAAGACAGAATCAATGTTTAACATAATTAACAATGCACTTTTTACGGAGACGTTTTAATGTTATTCTTTTTTTTATCCAGTTGAATATTTAGTGTACAAATGTATTTTCAGCTCTTAAAAATGACCGAGGTCCGGACCTTGGTGGCCTCATACCTGCTGCAGCCATGACTATAGGAAAGTCACCATGGTGTCTAAATTTGACTCTAACCCAATGCATTGCATTGACGTGTTGCTCAGTTGATTAGGTGCTACTCACTTTTATTTGACACTGACTTTGACAAAGGATACTGGCAGATCCCCTTGACTCCTCTATCCAGAGAAAAAACTACGTTTTCCACAAAGTTTGGCTTACACCAATTTGTCACGCTTCCTTTCGGGTTATTCAGCGTTCCCACAACATTCCAGTGGCTCATGGACAAAATTCTCCATCCACATGCTGCCTATGCCATTGCCTACTTAGACAACATCATTATATACAGTGGTGCTTGAAAGTTTGTGAACCCTTTAGAATTTTCTATATTCCTCCATAAATATGACCTAAAACATCAACAGATTTTCACACAAGTCCTAAAAGTAGATAAACAGAACCCAGTTAAACAAATGAGACAAAAATATTATACTTGTTCAATTGTTTATTGAGGAAAATGATCCAATATTACATATCTGTGAGTGGCAAAAGTATGTGAACCTCTACAATTAGCAGTTAATTTGAAGGTGAAATTAGAGTCAGGTGTTTTCAATTGATGGGATGACAATCAGGTGTGAGTGGGCACCCTGGTTTATTTAAAAAACACAGATCTATCAAAGTCTGATCTTCACAACACATGTTTGTGAAAGTGTATCATGGCACAAACAAAAGATTTCTGAGGACCTCAGAAAAAAGCCTTGTTGATGCTCATCAGGCTGGAAAAGGTTACAAAACCATCTCTAAAGAGTTTGGACTCCACCAATCCATAGTCAGACAGATTGTGTACAAATGGAGGAAATTCAAGACCATTGTTACCCTCCCCAGGAGTGGTCGACCAACAAAGATCACTCCAAGAGCAAGGCGTGTAATAGTCAGCGAGGTCACAAAGGACCCCAGGGTAACTTCTAAGCAACTGAAGGCCTCTCTCACCTTGGCTAATGTTAATGTTCATGAGTCCACCATCAGGAGAACACTGAACAACAATGGTGTGCATGGCAGGGTTGCAAGGAGAAAGCCACTGCTCTCCAAAAAGAACATTGCTGCTCATCTGCAGTTTGCTAAAGATCACGTGAACAAGCCAGAAGGCTATTGGAAAAATGTTTTGTGGATGGATGAGACTAAAATAGAACTTTTTGGTTTAAATGAGAAGCGTTATGTTTGGAGAAAGGAAAACACTGCATTCCAGTATAAGAACCTTATCCCATCCGTGAAACATGATGGTGGTAGTATCATGGTTTGGGCCCATTTTGCTGCATCTGGGCCAGGGCGGCTTGCCATCATTGATGGAACAATGAATTCTGAATTATACCAGCGAATTCTAGAGAAAAATGTCAGGACATCTGTCCATGAACTGAATCTCAAGAGAAGGCGGATCATGCAGGGACAACGACCCTAAGCACACAAGTCGTTCTACCAAAGAATGGTTAAAGAAGAATAAAGTTAATGTTTTGGAATGGCCAAGTCAAAGTCCTGACCTAGATTAGATTAGATTAGATTAGATTAGATTAGATTAGATTAGACTAGACAGACCCTCCAGGATTTTGCGATGTTGCGATTTGCAACTTCAATGCAAATTCAACCAATCCCCGTGAATTCAGGGCGGTGTTGCAATTATATCCAGTCAATGCAACTTTCCTGCAAATTTGACCAATCACTGGCATCGTCTTGAGGTGACGTCGACAAACTACCTTCCGCCTTACTTCCGTGTACTATGCGTTCAAGAGAAGCAGCATGTGCGAGTCAGTGTTTATATACAGTAGGCTTAAATTCTGTTAGTGAAAGTGTGTTATGTTTACAGTGAAGGACTGTGTGCACTTTACATTATTTTTTTACTTAATACAATAAATGAATGGAGGCCAACATTTTTGCCAAAATAGTATTTTATTTTCCATTGTTTAGGCAGCTTCAGCATCATACTGTGAGATTCTGTTCAAATTGTTGTTTTTTTTAATTCTATGAAGCCTGAGCCATTTATTTTATTAGTTTATAATTATTGTTTAATTTAGTCTTCAGGAGAGACTGCCTGCACACAGGACTAGTATTAATAGTTTTTTTTCTTACATGAAAGCTGAGGCATTTATATTATATTTTAAGGTAACTTCATGTTGTGCTCTGAGGTTCTATGCACTTTAACTTTTGAACCAACGGGTGCATTTGGATAAGTAAAGCCTATTTTTCTGTATTTTTGTAGTCCTGGTAATCTTTTATATTGGTAAAGTTGTTTATAGGACCATTTCTCAGTGTCTTTGTTTTTTTAATCAATAGTTTTTCAGTAATAACTTAATATTTAACATATCACTCAATTTTAATCACAAAAAGAGAAAATTGCAACAATTTCTCGCAACTTTCACTTCCTCCTGCAATGTAATCGCAACTTTCACTTCCTCCTGCAATGTAATCGCAACAAAAACCTAAAAAACACCGCAACTTTCATTGCAATTTTTTGGAAAACCCCCCGCAACAACAGACATTTTAGCCTGCAACAATCACAAAAAAGGCCCGCAAAATCCTGATTAGATTAGATTAGATTAGATTAGATTAGATTAGATTAGATTAGATTAGATTAAACTTTATTGATCCCTTTGGGAGGGTTCCCTCAGGGAAATTCAGATTCCAGCAGCATCATTACAGATAAACAGAGAAAAGAAATAGAGAAAACTTCTAGAAAAATTAAAATAAATTAAGTATTTATGTGGGGGGGAGCAGGAAAGATATTGCACTTTATATGGCACATTATATTGCACATTGTCCAGTATTGCTTATTGTCAGGCTAGGCTACTGCTCCTTCCCATCCTCTGTCCTCCTGTTACCCCTCCTCCCCCCAGAGAGGAGCTATACAGTCTGATGGTGTGAGGGACAAAGGAGTTTTTGAGTCTGTTCGTCCTGCACTTGGGAAGGAGCATTCTGTCACTGAACAGGCTCCTCTGGTTGCTGATGACGGTGTGCAGAGGGTGACTGGCATCGTCCATGATGTTCAATAGTTTGTCCATAGTCCTCTTCTCTGCCACCGTCACCAGAGAGTCCAGCTTCATGCCGACCACAGAGCCGGCCTGATCAGTTTGTCCAGCCTGGATGTGTCCTTCTTGGATGTGCTGCCCCCCCAGCACACCACGGTGTAAAACAAGACACTGGTAACCAGAGACTGATAGAACATCCACAGGAGTTTCCTGCAGATGTTAAAGGACCACAGCCACCTAAGGAAGTATAGCTTGCTCTGTCCCTTCCTGTATAAGTGATTGGTGTTGCAAGTCCAGTCCAGCTTGCTGTCCAGCCACAGCCCGAGGTACTTGTAGGAATCCACAGCCTCCATCTCGACTCCCTCGATCAGAACTGGTTGTGACCTTGGTCTGGACCTCCCAAAGTCAATGACCAGCTCCATGGTCTATGAGGTGTTGAGCTGCAGATGGTTCCTGTTGCACCACACAGCAAAGTTCCTCACCAGACTCCTCTACTCCTCCTCTCTGTCGTCACTTATACACCCAACGATGGCTGTGTCATCGGCAAACTTCTGAATGTGACAGCTCCGAGTTGTAGCAGAAGTCCGCGGTGTACAGGGTGAAGAGAAGAGGGGCCAGCACCGTGCCCTGGGGTGCTCCAGTGCTGCTAATCACAGTGTCAGACGTGGTGTCCTTCAGCCTGATGTACTGCGGCCTGTCAGTGAGGTAGCTGGCGATCCAGGTGACCAGGCAGGGGTCCACTCACATCCTGTTCAGTTTGTCCTGAGGCAGTAGGGGCTGGATGGTGTTGAAGGCACTCGAGAAGTCCAAGAAGAGGATCCTCACTGTGCCATTTCCCTTATCCAGATGCGAGTGGGCTCGGTGTAGCAGGTAGAGGATGGCGTCTTCCACACCAACACCTGCTCAGTATGCAAACTGCAGACAGTCCTGGGCATGTTGTACCTGGGGTCTGAGGAGGCTGAGGAAGAGCTGCTCCAATGTCTTCATCAGATGTGAAGTGAGTGCCACTAGTCGGAAGTCGTTCAGCACACTGGGCCAATTCTTTTTGGGAACTGGAACGATACATGATGTCTTCCACAGGGTTGGCACTCTCTGCAGCTGCAGGCTGAGGTTGAAGTTGTGTTGGAGTGGTTCACCCAGGACAGCAACACAGGTCTTCAGTAGTCGTGGACACACCTTGTCCGGGCCTGCTGCTTTCCTGGGGTGGAGCTTCCTCAGTTGACCTCTGACCTGGGCTGCAGTAATGCATAGAGGAGTCTGTGTTGAGGTGGGGGAGGAGGGGGCTGCTGTAATGACTGGGGGGAGGTGTGTTGAGGGAAGAATGAGAGATGGCTGCAGTGAGGGAGAGGGTGCAGGGGACATGGGCTGGTTGAACCGATTGAAGAAGTCATTCAACTCATTTGCCCTCTCCACTGTCCCCTCAATGAATCTGGTCTTTGTATTGTGGCCTGTGATGGTTTTCACACCTTCCCAGACCTCCCTCATGCTGTTCTCCTTCAGCTTCTGCTCCACCTTTCTCCTGTAGCTGTCCTTAATTTCCGTCATGCAGCGTTTCACCTCCTGCTGTGCTGGTTTCATTTTCTCCCTATCCCTGCTCCTGAAGGCGGCCTTCTTCCTGTTGAGGACAGCTTTGACTTCCTGTGTTACCCATGGCTTGTTATTAGGGTAACACCGTACAGTCTTAGCGGGGGAGACCATGTCTGCATAGAAGTAGAGCTAATCCATCAGACAGTGTGTCAGCCCCTCTATGTCTTCACAGTGTGGGCTAAGCAGCACATCCCAGTCCATGGTGTCATAACAGTCTCTGAGGGCATCTTCCATTTCAGGGGACCACCTCCTGATGGAGCTAATTTAGACCAGGGGGGTGTACTTCGGCTGTAGAAGAACCAGGTTGTGGTCAGACTTCCCTAGTGGGGGGATGGCTGTGACTTTGTATGCATCCCTCACATTAGCATACAGCAAGTCACTTGTCCTGTTGTTCCTTGTTGGACAATCCACAGCCTGCTAAAAAGCAGCCAAAGTAGAGTCCAACATAGCATGGTTAAAGTCCCCAGAAATGATGATAAATGCCTCAGGGTGCTGTGTCTGCAGCCTTGGTGTGACAGAGTGAATCCTCTCACATGCAGCGGCTGCGGCTGCCCTCGGAGGGATGTAAACACAGATGGTGATCACATGACTGAACTCCCTTGGCAGATAATATGGCTGCAGGCTAACAGCTAGCAGCTCCAAGTCCGGGCAACATAAAGCTGTCTTTACGGAGATATATCCTGGGTTACACCAGCGGTTGTTAACATAAATGATGAGTCCCCCACCTTTGCCTTTCCCGCATGCTTTAGTGTCTCTGTCGGCTCTCACAGCAGTGAATCCCCGCAGGTCCACATTAGCATCCGGTACAAGGTGTGTCTCCGTAAAGATAAATAAGCTGCTCTCCTGGTAAATCCGCTGGTTGTTCAGTGCGGAAAGCTCACGACTTTATTCGGCAGCAAGTTCACATTCCCCATGATAATGGAGGGAATGGATGGTTTGTAGCACTGCCGGTTGTCCGTTAGCCTAGCCTTTAGCTTAGCTCCAGCTTTGCAGCCCCTGGGTTTCCTCATCAGCTCCGCTGGGATGGGGTGTCATATCCCGGCTCGTCCCATTGTTTTCAGGGCCAGCAGCTCCTCTCTCGAATAAGTGAGAAAACT
Organism: Neoarius graeffei; assembly: GCF_027579695.1. Taxonomy (NCBI): domain Eukaryota; kingdom Metazoa; phylum Chordata; class Actinopteri; order Siluriformes; family Ariidae; genus Neoarius; species Neoarius graeffei. The sequence continues at coordinate 3,897,001 of NC_083570.1, forward strand.
GGCTCCTGGTTGCATGTTAAAGTTAAATATATCCACGTTATATAGTTAAACACACTATCTTCGTAAGAAGAGCAAAAAAAGGTAGAAAAAAAGAGGTTTAAAGAGCTAAAAATGACAGAGTTACTGGAGAGGCAGCCATCTCACCCAGCGCCCAGTTTTGTTGACCTTAATCCAATAGAAAAGTTGTGGAAGGACCTGAAGTGAGCAGTTCATGTGAGGAAACCCACCAACATCCCAGAGTTGAAGCTGTTCTGTACAGAGGAATGGGCTAAAATTCCTCCAAGCTGGTGTGCAGGACTGATGAACAGTTACCGGAAACATTTAGTTGCAGTTATTGCTGCACAAGGGGGTCACACCAGATACTGAAAGCAAAGGTTCACATACTTTTGCCACTGACAGATCTGTAATATTGGATCATTTCTCAATAAATAAATCACATCACATTATCTCTAGCCGCTTTATCCTTCTACAGGGTCGCAGGCAAGCTGGAGCCTATCCCAGCTGACTATGGGCGAAAGGCGGGGTACACCCTGGACAAGTCGCCAGGTCATCACAGGGCTGACACATAGACACAGACAACCATTCACACTCACATTCACACCTACGGTCAATTTAGAGTCACCAGTTAACCTAACCTGCATGTCTTTGGACTGTGGGGGAAACCGGAGCACCCGGAGGAAACCCACGCGGACACGGGGAGAACATGCAAACTCCGCACAGAAAGGCCCTCGCCGGCCCCGGGGCTCGAACCCAGGACCTTCTTGCTGTGAGGCGACAGCGCTAACCACTACACCACCGTGCCGCCCTTTTGCCACTCACAGATCTGTAATATTGGATCATTTCTCAATAAATAAATGAGCAAGTATAATATTTTTGTCTCATTTGCTTAACTGGGTTCTCTTTATCTACAGTACTTTTTGTCAGGGCACCGTGGGTGCGGCGGGCCAGCTGGGGTGGGGCAGGTGCCTGCCTCTGCGGTGGGGGAATGGGGCGAGTACGAGACACAGAAGGGGAGGGGGAGAGAGAGAGAGAGGAGAAGAGGAGATCTGCGATCCTACCATGGGAACAGCCACCAAATGATCCTCCGCCAACTCGATGGCCTGATCTAGCGATGCCGGGCGATGGCACTGGACCCACTCCACGGTCCCTTCAGGAAGTCGGGCGATGAACTGCTCTAGTGCCACCAGATCGACGATTCCCTCGGTGTCACGGTTGTCAGCCCTCAGTCACCGCTGGCAGGCATCCCGGAGTTGCTGGCCAAACTCGAACAGGCGGCCGACCTCCTGTAGGTGTACAGCATGGAAGCGCTGGCATTGTTGTTCTGGGGTGTGCCCCACATGCTGAAGGACGGCCCGGCGCAGGTCCGTGTAGACCAGCCGGCTGTCGGCGGGGAGCTGTAGTGCGGCTAGCTGCGCCTCACCCGTTAGCAGGGGGAGGAGTCGCGCCAAGCGCTGTTCCACCAGCCAGCCCCAGGCCTCTGATGCTTGCTCAAAGAGCGCTAGGAAGGCCTTGGGGTCATAATGCGGGCCCATCTTCGTTAGGGTGAGGTGGGGAGGGCCCGCGGCGGTGGAGGTGGTGGACCCCGCTGACGAGAGGAGGTGCCGGAATGCCTGATGATCTTCCTGTTGCACCAGCACCAGGGCCTCGAACCTTTGCGCTTGCTCCTTTTGGAGGGCGACCAGTGCCTGGTGCTGGCTCTGTTAGGCCGTGGCGAGGGTGTGGATCAGCTCCACGAAGGGGGGGGACTCCATGGGGCTGTTCTCCTCTGTGCTCCTTCCTGGGTTTCAGCCCCACTGTAGGACTTTGAGCAGGTGGGTGGAGCACAGAAGTACGGCAGGCCAGAACTGAGTTGTCAAAACTCTTTATTGTGACTCTTTTCAGTCGAACACAATCTCCCAGCCACACAGACATGCACACACACATTAGTCATCTGGTTGGGGAGAGAGCTCCCTTCCACTCCTCTCTCTCTCTCCTTCTATAGGGCACGGTCTCTGGGGAAGACACACAAACACAGGTTAATTGACATCAGGTGTAGTGATTCTGCCACTTACCTTCCCTGACTCTGCCCTCTGGTCACAGACCGACGCTTGACCATGCCCCTGCTGCCACAGCAATGCTTTGAAGCCTTGATGCTGGCCCAGCAGGAAGATCACCATGAGTTATGGCATCTGCTTGCATCAGCAGGGGCATCGACCATCACCACACCGGCACCCTCATGATGATGGGCCCGCAGGATAATCTGGAAGCGTTCCTCGCCCTCTTTGAACAAGCAGCCAAGGCGTGGGGGTGGCCGCTGGAGCAGCATGCCACGTGCCTCCTCCTGCACCTGACTGGTGAAGCATAGCTCACAGCGCAACAGCTCCCTGCTGACAGCCAAGTGGTGTATGCTGACCTGAAGAAAGCCATCTTGTGGCGGGTCGGACGCTCCCTGGAACAACATTGCCAGCACTTCCAAACGCTGGCATTGGAGGAGGCTGGCCAGACATTTACATTTGGCCAGCAACTCCGGGACGCCTGCTGGCGGTGGCTGAGGGTGGAAGATCTTGACGCCGATGAGATCATTGATGTGGTGGCACTGGAACAGTTCATCTCTTGACTTCCGGAAGGAATAGTGGAATGGGTCCAGTGTCATCGCCCGGCATCGCTGGGATGAGCCATCGAGCTGTCAGAGGACCATCTGGAGGCAGCTCCAATGGCAGGCCAATGAGGCATCTCTCCTCGCTTCTCCGCTCACTCTGTCTTCTCCCCCCCGGCTCTCTTTCCCCTCCCCACCCCGTTCCCCTACCATGGAGGTGGCGGCTGGCTCATCCCCAACTGGCCCGTTGCACCCGTGGTGTCTTCCCATCTCCCTCTTCCGTGTCTGTGTTGTCTCCTCCTCAGGTGAGTGACTCCCATAATGCCAGTGCAGAGGGAAAGCCTGGCTGGTGTGCTGGTGCGGTGGGGAGTCGGAGCATCTCCAGAGTTGGAGCTCTGCCAGGGAGGTGGGAGCTGTGATCTGGATCCCCGACGTGCCAGAGACCGCCTCCGATCGGGCGGTCACATACCAGTAAGTGTTCAAGAGGATACATATCACGCGTTGGTGGATTCCAGTTGGAATCAGACCTCAATTCACCAACGCCTGTTGCAAGGTGAGGCAATGGGGAGAGCACAAGCGGTGAAGGTGTTATGTGTGCACGGGGATATTCACAATTACCCTTTAGTGTCCGTACATATTTTATTCCGGGACCAAATGCATAGAATTAAGGCGGGGGTTAACCCTCGTCTCACCCACTCCGTAATTTTGGGAACTGATTGGCCAGGGTTTAAAGAATTAATGGAACTCATAATGAGAGGTGGGTCCTGCATAAATATGTCACAGAAAGTTCCCAGTGTGGCATTGACTGGGGAAGCTGTCACAGAGCCGTCTACGTCAGCACTGTGTCAGAGCGATGCAAGGAGTGAGGAGCACCCTGCCTCTCCTCCATCTCTTGGGGATTCCCTTGGGAATTTCCTGTGAGAGCAGTCATGAGATGAGACTTTATCTCCCGGGTTGGGATTCTGAAAGAAATCCTGACAGACCAAGGCACTCTGTTTATGCCATGTACACTGCGCGAACTGTATGGGTTACTGGGGATTAAGTCTATCCACACCAGTGTCTATCACCCACAAACGGATGGCTTAGTGGAGCGATTTAACCAAACACTCAAGAACATAATTTGGAAATTTGTAAGTGAGGACGCACATAATTGACCTGTGCACAAAACTCCACACACTCCCGCACTTAACCCAGGAAAATTTGCGGCAGGCACAAGAACGTCAAAGCCGTCTGTATGACAGGGGCATGTGCCTTAGAGAGTTCATGCCAGGAGACAAAGTACTCATATTATTGCCCACGTCGAGTTCTAAATTAATCATGAAGTGGAAAGGACCCTTCGAGGTCACACGGCGAGTCGGGGATGTCGACTATGAGGTGAGGCGAGCGGGCCTCACAGCTAACCCAAAAAAGTGTGCAATTGAGCGGGTGGAAGTACGGTATCTGGGGTTCCATTGGGTCATGGGCAGGTGCGTCCCCAAATTAACAAGACTGCAGCAATTGCGGCCTGCCCGAGGCCCAAGACCAAAAAGGGGGTGAGACAGTTCCTGGTGCTGGCTAGCTATTATCGTAGGTTTATACCTAATTATTCAGACATCACCAGCCCTTTAACTGATCTCACTAAAAAGGGTGCTCCTGATCCGGTCCAGTGGACGGAGCAGTGCCAACAGGCATTCTCTAAGGTAAAAGCTGCACTGTGTGGGGGGCCACTTTTGCACTCCCCTGACTTCTCTCTCCACTTTATTTTACAGACTGACACATCAGACAGAGGGCTGGGGCCCATTTTGTCCCAGAAGGTGGAGGGTGAGGAGCACCCCGTGCTGTACATCAGCCATAAACTCTCGATGCGTGAAAGCAAGTACAGCACCATCGAAAAAGAGTGCCTTGCCATCAAGTGGGCGGTCCTCGTCCTCTGATACTACCTGCTGGGGCACTCTTTCACTCTCTGTTCGGACCATGCGCCCCTCTAGTGGCTCCACCGCATGAAGGATACCAATGTGCTGATCACCCGCCCTCCAGCTGTTTAAGTTTGAGGTGGTCCACAGGCTGGGGGCACAGATAGTGGTGGCGGACTCCCTGTCCCATCATGTGGCAACGGGGGCATGGCCAAGTGGTAGTTTGTGAATGGAGGGCGGGGTCGGGGAAGGTAAGTGGCTAAATCATTACACCTGGTGTCCATTAATGTATGTGGGTGTGTTTGTTTGTCACAGGGATTGAGCATAGAAGGAGGGGGAGAGCAGAGAAAAGAGGATCCCCGGCCCCAACACGTGTGTGTGACTGACTGACTGACTGAATGAATGAATGAATGAGTCAATCAATCAATCAAGCAAGCAAGCAAGCAAGCTGAAAAGCCAAAATAAGGACAATAAAATGTATGTATGTGAACATCAACTCTCGCCTGCCGTGCTTCTGTGCTCCACCCACATCAGGAACTGTTACAGCCATCAATAAATAAACTTGATTACTTGATCTGTGTTACATTAGCATGAGGACTAGCTCAGAGGTTTATTTATTCCTGATTCATTTTTGTAGCCAGTTTGCTCCGTTGACCAAAATACTTTCACTAAAATACTGATTTAAAATGAATTAACAAACTGTATCACCTTTACCTTTTTCCAACTTTTAGACAACCTGATGATGCTTTTGTCTTTGTTTCCGTTTCTCTCCACAGCTGCAGCAGTTCAGCAGACGATTTCACCACCACAGCTAGAAAGCAGAGAAGATTTTCTGAAATGTCCATCTGAACACACACACACAAACAAAAGACAAAAGTTTTCTTCGAGACTGACTTAAGGAAATGAAATTGTTTGAGTTAAATGCATCGCAATTTATCTTGTATAAACGCTCACTAGACCAGGGGTTCCCAAACTTTTCCATGCCAAGGCCCCCCAAACAGCATTAGCTTCTGGCCAGGGACCCCCTTTGCAAATCCACAGACAATGCTACAAAATATGTAAAGAAACATCAACATTTAGAATGTTTTCTCTTACTTTTATTCAGGATTCAATAATTGTTACATTTGTTTAGCATAAGAATATTATTAACTAACATGTTTTCAACACAAATATTTTCGCACTGAACAATAAACTTTTCAACAAACTGTTGATAAGAACAGCACAAAAGAAATCAAACCACTCTCAATTTTGTGTGTGTGTGTCTGGGAGTGACAGGCGGTTTACACTAGTGGGAGGGATCGGCTTGGTGGCTCCTACATAGTTTGTCAACCCTGGGCTTAATCTCCGTCAGTGCCATACGCATGTCATTGTCCACATGTAGACGTGCTCTATGTTTGGTTTTGAGTACCTTTAAAGTTGAAAAGCCAGACTCACACAAGTAGGTTGTTACAAAAGGGAGAAGGCATTTCAATGCCTTGTCAGCCAAGCTTGGATCGTCCTTTCTTACATGTAGCCAGTAGTTAGACAGGGGAAGAGCCTCAAAGTCCATTTTTAAATCCCCTGAGTTTGTCATCTCAATCAGCTCCTCCTCTAACTTTAAGTCCAGACTAGAACCGACACCGGGGGCAAAGGGGTTCCTAACCCAGTTTAAATGTGTGTTTTCGAGGTCAGGGAAATAGTCTTTGAAATATCCTTGGAGGTGCTCCAGGTGGGACTGGATCAATGGAGAGACGGAGCCCAAATCATCACATGACAGCAGCTCCTGGTGAAGTACGAAATGGGAACATTTCTGAAACTCCCTCCTGGAGCTTGTTTGACCACAGCATGATCTTTTTGGAAAAAGCTTGCACTTTGTCTTGCACCTGGAGTATGTACATGTCACGTCCTTGCATGCTTTGATTCAGTACATTTAGATGCTGGAAAATGTCTTACATGTATGCAAGTTTGCGGATCCAGGTTGCATCGGTGAACCGATCTGCCGGCTGATGCTTTTCAGATGAGAGGAACTCTGCAACCTCCCTCCGCAGCTCATAGACACGGTTCAAAACTGCGCCCCGTGACAGCCAGCGCACGTTCGAGTGAAGCAGCAGCCCCTCAAAATGAGCGCTCATCTCATTACAAAGCAGGGTAAACAGTCTGTGTTTCATGGGACGGGCTTTAATAAAATTCACTACTTGTATAACCTCCTGTAGTACCTGATTCAACTCGTTATCCATCCTTTTTGTGACCAGTGCCTCGCAGAGCTGTTGGTTTGTTCCTTCGGTCTCTTCTTCAAAAACCTGTCTATTTTGCGCTAGCAATACGCTAGCTCGAGGAGCAAAGCAGCTTGATAAATGGCGCAAACTGCAACGTCACAGGCAATCGGAGAGATGAGCATGGCAAACAATGTTTCGATATGATGTATTATTATTTATAATAATTATATTTTATAATAATGATTAAAAAACTAATTACAATAAATTTAATAATAATTATTTAAAAATATATTTTTTTCGCAATTTTTGTTATCGTCCCTCCAACTTTCTGAGCCCCCCCCCCCCCCCAGCACCCCCTGGCGGCCCCCCAGGGGGCCGTGGCCCCCACTTTGAAAACCACTGCACTAGACCATTACAACTATAATAATGATCCTTTTATAATTTGGTAACAATTCTGTGCAGCACCATATAAAGCTCAAATCATCTAATTTTCAAGTTACAGTTTTAATACAACACGAAGTTACATGTTGTGGCTCAGGAACACTTCTGAAAACCATCGTCTCTGAACACAGTTAATCACTGCATTCGCAAATCCCAGCTACAACCAGATACAAACACCATCCAGAAACACTGCTGCTTTCTCTGGGCCAGAGCTCCTTTACTTTTTTGGAAGAAGGCAAAGTGGAAAACTGTCCTCTTATCTGACAAAGAGAAATTGGAAATTCTTTTTGGAAATCATGGACACCACTTTCTTGAACTTTCTTGAAATATGTTGCTGGCATTGAATTCAAAATGAGTGTTTATATTTTTAAAAAAAACAGTAAAATTTCACAGTTTCAACATTTGATATGATGTCTTTGTACTATATTCAATGAAATATAAAGTTTCCAAGATTTGCAAATCATCACATTCTAATCTCATCTCATTACCCCTAGCCGCATTATCCTGTTCTACAGGGTCGCAGGCGAGCTGGATCCTATCCCAGCTGACTACGGGCGAAAGGCGTGGTACACCCTGGACAAGTCGGCAGGTCATCACAGGGCTGACACATAGACACAGACAACCATTCACACTCACATTCACACCTACGCTCAATTTAGAGTCACCAGTTAACCTAACCTGCATGTCTTTGGACTGTGGGGGAAACCAGAGCACCCGGAGGAAACCCACGCGGACACGGGGAGAACATGCAAACTCCACACAGAAAGGCCCTCACTGGCCACGGGGCTCGAAACTGGATCTTCTTGCTGTGAACTCTCGGACAAGTTTATAGAGCTCTCAGTAGATCTGCACCCTCATGTATTTCAGAAACCCTCACACACTCTGTTCTAAATCAGGGTTTTAGGTCACTAAGTGGTTTGTTTATCTTCATTTGTGTGGAAAAACTGTGTAAAAAAGAGATTTGTAGTATCAGTAGTAATATTACGTCATTATGGGTTGTAGATACAAACAGCAAAATAACACACATCTTGTTTGTAGCCGTTATAGAAATAAATGAATGGTCATTTTGGCTTGACAGATATCAGCTCTTATTCTTTATTAGATATTAATTTCATTAAACATCAGAGAGTCATAGGTCCTGGGTTCGAGCCCCGTGGCCGGCGAGGGCCTTTCTGTGTGGAGTTTGCATGTTCTCCCCGTGTCCGCGTGGGTTTCCTCCGGGTGCTCCGGTTTCCCCCACAGTCCAAAGACATGCAGGTTAGGTTAACTGCTGACTCTAAATTGTCCATAGGTGTGAATTGTCTGTGTCTATGTGTCAGCCCTGTGATGACCTGGCGACTTGTCCAGGGTGTACCCCGCCTTTCGCCCGTAGTCAGCTGGGATAGGCTCCAGCTTGCCTGTGACCCTGTAGAACAGGATAAAGCGGCTAGAGATAATGAGATGAGATGAGATCAGAGAGTCATTACACTAATGAATCTTGTGATTTCAGGGCAGCATGGTGGTGTAGTGGTTAGCACTGTCACCTCACACCAAGAAGGTCCTGGGTTCGAGCCCAGTGGCCGGTGAGGGCCTTTCTGTGTGGAGTTTGCCTGTTCTCCCCGTGTCCGCGTGGGTTTCCTCCGGGTGCTCCGGTTTCCCCCAAAGACATGCAGGTTAGGTTAATTGGTGACTCTAAATTGACCGTAGGTGTGAATGGTTGTTTGTCTTTGTGTGTCAGCCCTGTGATGACCTGGCGACTTGTCCAGGGTGAACCCCGCTTCTCGCCCATAGTCACCTGGGATAGGCTCCAGCTCACCCACGACCCTGCACAGGATAAGCGGTTATGGATGGGCTTCAGTGTTTCCTGAAGCTTCATCTGGCCATCATTATCCATGTGTATTTCATGAAATTAATCCTAATCAGTGCGGTTATATTTCTGTACTTAAGAGAGATGAAATGGTCAATAGAGGAGTGTTCGTGATCTCTCTGTGTTTGTGCTCCTCCTCTCTCTCTCTCTCTCTCTTTCTCTTTCTCTCACCCCTCTGTCACATACACACAGACACACACACACAGAAGAAGGAAGTCACTCCTTTCAGACAACACAAAACTGATCTCTTTCTCATTGCGATTTCAGGAAAATGGCCAAGGCCAGTATTTCAGTAGATCAGCTTTCTCAGGACCAGTTCAGGTGCCCAGTGTGTCTGGATCTCCTGAAGGATCCGGTGACTATCTCCTGTGGTCACAGTTTCTGTAAGGTGTGTATTAATGGCTGCTGGGATCAGGAGGATCAGAAGGGCGTCTACAGCTGTCCTCAGTGCAGAGACACTTTCACGACAAGGCCTGTTCTACGCAGAAACAACATGCTGGATGAAGTGGTGGAGAAACTGAAGAAGACTGAAGTTCAAGCTGCTTCTCCTGCTCACTGTTACGCTGGACCTGAAGATGTGGAGTGTGATTTCTGCACCGGGAGAAAACACAAAGCTGTCAAGTCCTGTCTGATGTGTTTGGCTTCATTTTGTGAAACTCATCTGAAACCTCATCTTGAAGACTCTACTTTGAAAAAACACACATTGATTGAAGCCTCAGTAAAACTCCAAGAGAAGATCTGCTCTGAACATCACAAGCTGATTGAGATCTACTGTCAGACTGATCAAACCTGCATCTGTCATTTGTGTATGATGGAAAATCACAAAGGTCACGACACCGTCACAGCCGCAGCAGAAAGAGCTGAGAAACAGGTGAGAACTAGAAATCTTTCCAGAATTAAATCATCTTAATTATAGTTTCCCATCTAGAAACAGGTGCTTTAGTCAGAGATATGATTTGAAGTTTAATTTCAATGTGTGTCTCAATCAGAAGGATTCTGTAAAAGCTGATTAAAATTGTCTGTGTTCTGGTGAACAGAGTGTTAAATTTATCTTCAGTAATGGTCGTAATCTGGTCAAACCAGTTAGTGAACATGTCAGCCAACGCCTGTGACAGGGCGAGGCAGGTGAAAACACAAACACTTTTTTTTTTTTACTTTTTATGATCCTTTATTTTTTACAAAAGTAGCATTACATAATAAAATGTACGTGAATTAATAAATAAATATTTAATAAAGCATTTTAAATAAATTTGGCTAAATATAACAGTGCACAGTGTGAGTTAAGTTATTGTAGTGATTCTGCAATGCAGGTTTTGTGTAAAACAAAGTTCTTCTTCCACTACCGAGCACAGAGCCTCCTCACAACACCACACTGTCTTAAACATTTCCATATCACCCATACTCTTAAAAAAAATAAAATCAATCAAAACTCTGGATTTAGTTAGTCTGGACAGAATTCTCTCAGGGTCACAGTCTGTGTTTTGTGCCATTTTGTTTTTTCTACTTCAGTAGATTGCCATTTTGGCCTGGCCAGGGTTAACAGTAACCAGCTGACACATGGATTTGTTTCTCCGGACGTATTTAAAACCAAAAATAAAAAGCTGAAAGGTAAAATTCATATCAAATGATCTTAAAATGTCCCCCAACCAATAAAACAGTGACTGCAACCCGAAGCAATGTAAAAAGACATAAACAGTTTCTCTCGGAGAACAAAAGGGACACTCTTGGGTGACCTCAGGGTTTAAAATGGAGATAAAAGAATTCACAGACACTGTACAATGTAAAAACTTCCACCTCCAAATCAATCAGAAGGTTTCTGTAAAAACTGATTAAAATTGTATGTGTTCTGGTTAACAGTGTTAAATCCATCTTCGGTGAGAGTCGTAATCTGGTCAGACCAGTTACTCAACATTTCAACATTTCACACACGCAGAGAATATTTTGGCAAAACAAACAAACAAAGCTGTTATAATGAGCTCCACCCTTCTCGGAAGGCTTTTCACTAGATTTTGGGGCGTGGTGGTGGGGTTAGTGTTCATTCAGCAACAGTGGCGCTTGAAAGTTTGTGAACCCTTTAGAATTTTCTGTATTTCTGCATAAATATGATCTAAAACATCATCAGATTTTCACACAAGTCCAAAAAGTAGATAAAGAGAACCCAGTTAAACAAATGAGACAAAAATATTATACTTGGTCATTTATTTATTGAGGAAAATGATCCAATATTACATATCTGTGAGTGGCAAAAGTATGTGAACCTTTGCTTTCAGTATCTGGTGTGACCCCCTTGCGCAGCAATAACTGCAACTAAACGTTTGCGGTAACTGTTGATCAGTCCTGCACACCGGCTTGGAGGAAGTTTAGCCCGTTCCTCCGTACAGAACAGCTTCAACTCTGGGATGTTGGTGGGTTTCCTCACATGAACTGCTCGCTTCAGGTCCTTCCATAACATTGTGATTGGATTCAGCGCTGCTCTTGCTCCTTGCGGAGGGTGATCAGGGCTTGGTACTGGCTTTATTGGGTGGCAGCAAGGGCATAGGTGACATTCTTGAGTGGGGAGGACTCCACTGGTGGTTAACGTCAGTCTTCCTGGCTTTCGGCACCACTGTTATATGTCCCTGAGGTGGGTGGAATACTGAAGTGCAGACAGGCAGGAAATGGTGTTGAACACAGTCTCTTTTATTTTTCACTTTGGCTTTTCAGCTTTAACATTATGTCTTGTCACACATATATACATGTTCTCCATTCGGGAGACGACCACCTCTTCACTCTCCCCCTCTTTTTCATGACTCTGTCATTCCTGCAAAACAGACACCCACACATCAGTTACCAACAGGTGAGATCACTTTGCCACTCACCTTCCCTGGCCCCGCCCTCTATTCACTAACTGGTGCTTGACCACACCCACACTGCCAAAAAACAACAAAAAACACACACAATACATAACATTCACAGCTGTAAGAAACATGAATGTACTTTGAACTGACATTAATATGGAACCAGTTCGCTCGTACTGTATAAAAAGCTGAATGTATTTTATTTGTCCTCAGAGTGAGTTAAAGGAGGAGCAGATGAAATCCCAGCAGAGAATCCAGGAGAAGCAGAAGAAGGTGCAGGAGCTCAAACAGGCTGTGAACACTATAAAGGTGAGCAGTGAGCAGAGACAGAGCTGCTCCTAGAAACACACACAACATGGACAACGAGTCATTTACAGTCCCAGTAAGAGAGGGAATGATAGATGAGCTTTAAATCTTGTGTGTGTGTGTGTGTGTGTCCTAACAGCTCAGTGCACAGACAGCAGTGGAGGACAGTGAGAGGATCTTTACTGAGCTGATCAGCTCCATGGAGAAAAAGCGCTGGGAGGTGACGGAGCTGATCAGAGATCAGGAGAAGGCTGAACTGAGTCGAGCTGAACGACTCCTGGAGCAACTGGAGCAGGAGATTGCTGATCTTCAGAGGAGAGTCACTGAGCTGGAGCAGCTTTCACACACACACGATCACATCCATTTCCTCCAGGTAACACTCACTGTCTGATCTACAGAGCCAGCTGTTCCTCACACACTCTCTAAAACACCTCTCATTAAGGGAACAATAAATGTCCCTGTCTGACATCACAAGTGGGTTTTACATTTCATTTGCTTTCTGTAGGTTTTAGCTTCTGGACGTCAGTCTCCTCAACTTATCGGACCAGATTTTCGCACATCCAGCGTCACTGTCCATCAACATCTCTCATTTGATGGAGTGAGGAATTCTCTCTCAGATCTGAAAAAGAGACTCGAGGAATTCTGTGAGGAGGAATTCAACAAAATCCCTCCACATGGTAAGAGGAGCTGTTCCTGCTGGAGAAACACAGTGATGTGTTATTTCTTAGCGATGCTCCTGCTTTCTTTTCTGCAGACACTTTATTCACCCGACACTTTGAACTAAAACACTGATTTAAAATGAATAAACTGACTGGATCACTTTAAACTCTTTCCATCTTTTACACAAACTCATGTTTCCATTTTTCTCTCCACAGCTGCAGCATTTCAGATCATTTCAGGACCACAGAGCAGAGAAGAGTTTCTGAAATGTACATCTAACACACACACACACTTCACATAAATATATTGTGTGAATTAAACCCAACATGTTCACATTGTTCAGTTTGGTTTTTCTCTTTTATTTTAGATTTCCGTTATCTGACTCTGGATCCCAACACGGCACATCGTCACCTCATTCTGTCTGAGAAGAACAGAGCGGTGAATGACAGTGGGAGAGAGCAGCGTTTCTCTGATCATCCAGAGAGATTTGATTCCTGGGAGCAGGTGTTGTGTAAGGAGAGTGTGTGTGGACGCTGTTACTGGGAGGTGGAGTGGAGCGGTGATGGTGGTGTGTCCATAGCAGTCTCATATAAAGGCATCAGCAGGAAAGGACGGGTTAATGAGTGTGGGTTTGGAGGCAACAATCAGTCCTGGAGTTTGCGGTGTGCTTCTTCTTCTTCTTCTTCTTCTTCTCTCTCTTTCTATCACGACAACATTAAGACTGATCTCAGAGTTCCATCAGCCTCCAGAATAGGAGTGTATGTGGATCACAGTGCAGGAACTCTGTCCTTCTACAGCGTCTCTTACACAATGAAGCTCCTCCACAGAGTCCACACCACATTCACTCAGCCTCTATACGCTGGATTTGGGGTCTACAAAGTTTCTGGGTTCGCGTTCTACTGGTCTCCTGGTTCTACAGTGAGATTGTGTGATCGAGAATAAAAGTGTGTAGTGTTTTCTGTAAAATTCCTGCATGTTGCCACGTTGTTGCTCAGTCGTCTGCTTCACTAGAACACAATCCAGCTGCACAAAAACACTCATTTTAATATTTAAGTTAAAACGTATAATGTTTTATTATTATTATTCGTCACATGCACACTTCAAGTACAGTGAAATTCATCCTCTGCATTTAACCCATCTGAAGCAGTGAACACACTCACACCCAGAGCAGTGGGCAGCCCAGAGCACCCGGGGAGCAGTCAGGGGTTCGGTACCTTGCTCAAGGGCACCTCAGCCCAAGGCCGCCCCACGTCAACCTAACTGCATATCTTTGGACTGTGGGGGAAACTGGAGCACCCGGAGGAAACCCATGCAGACATGGGGAGAACATGCAAAGTCCAGACAGAAAGGCCCTCACCGGCCACTGGGTTCGAACCCAGAACCTTCTTGCTGTGAGGCGACCGTGCTAACCACTACACCACCATAAATGTATAATAATTAAAGGTAGACTGCCTTTCAGATTTTTCTAATTTAGGCCATAAAAAGAATTTTCCCTGACACCCAATTATTTTTTTAGTGGACTGAAAGCTACTGAATTCGACACTCAGACTTCAAATTTTATTACTTTTTTCCCCTAAAAGAACAATTAATGAATTTAGAGCCACGTGGCCCTAAATTCTCCGCCATTTTTTTCTTGCCTCACCGTGACCTTATCCAACATGTTATGTCGTGCATGAGGTGGTGGGGTTTCCCCATTGTGGGATACAAATTTGTACCCTGAGAGAACAATGGAGGACCGACCATAGTAACGGAAAGTGGGAAGAAAAAACTCTGTATTGTGAAGGAAAGGAAACGCAGGACCAAAATAATAAATGTCAGCAAACACAAAAATCAAAAAGATGAATGTAACGGCTTCGCTGATCTAGTGGACACTGAAACAGGCAGGCAGGATCAATGTCAGTTTCGTTTTTATTTTTTAAACTGTCACTTAACACAAAACATGCTTTTCAGCAGTTTCAAAATAAACTATGTGTCACTGCCCTGATGTGATTTCAGCCAGGGACAGAGATTCACACTGCACACACACACCACCTTTACCGGGCTCGTGCTCCACTCACCAACTGGCACTTGGCCACGCCCCCCACCACAGTGAAAAAGAACCGTATACTGTCTTGCTCAACGAAATAAACTGCGCAGTATGATCGTGAATCGAGAGGTTGTTCACCAGAAGTTGTGCAATATACAGTAGGTGTATAGTCTAATTACACACATTTTCGCTCAGCAGTCTTCACCATCGCAATGATAAACAAAGAATCTTCTATGTAAACTATCTAATGCACAGGAATAATATTTACATTGTGAAATCACGACATACTTTTCATTATGACTAACGAATATTGACTAGAACACGCTCAGTGTTTATTGTTTATTACACATACAAGAACAAAATTGGCTTAACAAAATATACCAAATACTAAGACATGCAGGGGAGGCCTGAAACTTGATGGTTTTTCAAGAGCCTCCTCTTATTAAGATAAAAATGACAATATTAAGGTCAACTTATATAAAGCATAAAAAAGTTAATAATTAAAGTAATTGATCAATAGATAGCCGGGGAAACAAACATATAATTTGCTACAAGCAAATACATGAATTCATGGTAAAATAACAATGATGACATCGATTTGCTGAGTAAAATGATAGGAATAAGCTTCAGATCAACTTACTGAACAAAACTAAAATTAAGCATGAAAACATCGTCAATTATGAACAATTAATCGATCACAAGGATTTGGAAAGAGATCAGTGTAATTTTGTAGCTGGAT
The DNA here is from genome assembly GCF_027579695.1 of Neoarius graeffei. Taxonomy (NCBI): domain Eukaryota; kingdom Metazoa; phylum Chordata; class Actinopteri; order Siluriformes; family Ariidae; genus Neoarius; species Neoarius graeffei. The sequence goes on from NC_083570.1 coordinate 3,912,518, forward strand.
TATTCAAGATTCTCTTTAGCAGTTGCTTCTTGAAAAGGGGCAGAGACGTATTGTTTTGTAATTGTTTTTTTAGACTATTCCATCCAAAGGGTTCTCTATACATTAAAGTAAACTGTCGCTGATTAGATTTGGTTCGAATCGGTCTTAAGTTATTGCACTGTCTTGTGTTGTGTTTGAGGATATCTGAGTTATATATAATGCTATCTCTGTAATGTGCTGGTAAATATCAACTTCCACAGATGATTTTGTGAACAAAAAGACTAATCTGTAATTTGTTAATGTTGTATATTGTTAATATTTTTAAGTCATGAAACTAATTTGTTGAAGGGAATGTATATGACACATTTGAAGAGATCCTAATAAAGCGTTTCTGTAGTAAGAGCAGTGGCTTTAGCATTGTTGGATAAGTGCTTGCCCATATAATATGTTCGGTACGGGTAAATCTAGGTGTAGTATAGAATCATAATTTTTGTGAAAGTAAATTTCCAACCTTTCATATTATTCCGATATTTTTGTCTATCGTTTTGCTAATGAGCTCAACATGATTTTTCCATGCAAGTTTTTCATCTATTAAAATACCTAAGAAGCGTGTCTCTGTATGTTGTCAATATATATTTTGGCATTTTTATTACAGTGTTTTTTACTTTTTCCCACAAAGATGATGAAATTTGTTTTTTTTTTATATTTAAGGACAGTTTGTTTGCTCAAAACCACTTATTTACCCCACTCATTTCAGAATTCATGGAGCTAACTCGGACATCAAATTTTCAGTGGGACATAAACAGGTTTGTGTTGCCTGCAAATACTAAAGTAAACAGTTTTTTTGGATACAAATGCTAAGTTATTTACAGTGGTGCTTGAAAGTTTGTGAACCCTTTAGAATTTTCTATATTTCTGCATAAATCTGACCTAAAACATCTTTAGATCTTCACACAAGTCCTAAAAGTAGATAAAGAGAACCCAGTCAAACAAATGAGACAAAAATATTATACTTGGTCATTTATTTATTGAGAGAAATGATCCAATATTACATATCTGTGAGTGGCAAAAGTATGTGAACCTCTAGGGTTAGCAGTTAATTTGAAGGTGAAATTAGAGTCAGGTGTTTTCAATCAATGGGACGACAATCAGGTGTGAGTGGGCACCCTGTTTTATTTAAAGAACAGGGATCTATCAAAGTCTGATCTTCACAACACATGTTTGTGGGAGTGTATCATGGCATGAACAAAGGAGATTTCTGAGGACCTCAGAAAAAGTGTTGTTGATGCTCATCAGGCTGGAAAAGGTTACAAAACCATCTCTAAAGAGTTTGGACTCCACCAATCCACAGTCAGACAGATTGTGTACAAATGGTGGAAATTCAAGACCATTGCTACCCTCCCCAGGAGTGGTCGACCAACAAAGATCACTCCAAGAGCAAGGCGTGTGATAGTCAGTGAGGTCACAAAGGACCCCAGGGTAACTTCTAAGCAACTGAAGGCCTCTCTCACATTGGCTAATGTTAATGTTCATGAGTCCACCATCAGGAGAACACTGAACAACAATGGTGTGCATGGCAGGGTTGCAAGGAGAAAGCCACGGCTCTCCAAAAAGAACATTGCTGCTCATCTGCAGTTTGCTAAAGATCATGTGGACAAGTCAGAAGGCTATTGGAAAAATGTTTTGTGGACAGATAAGACCAAAATAGAATTTTTTGGTTTAAATGAGAAGTGTTATGTTTGGAGAAAGGAAAACACTGCATTCCAGCATAAGAACCTTATCCTATCTGTGAAACATGGTGGTGGTAGTATCATGGTTTGGGCCTGTTTTGCTATATCCGGGCCAGTACGGCTTGCCATCATAGATGGAACAATGCATCCTGAATTATAGCGGCGAATTCTAAAGGGAAATGTCAGGACCAGGACATCTGTCCATGAACTGAATCTCAAGAGAAGGTGGGTCATGCAGCAAGACAATGACCCTAAGCACTTTTTAAATTTTTTTTTTTTACCCTAAGCACTTTATTTTAACTTTATTCTTAAAGAAGAATAAATTTAATGTTTTGGAATGTCCAAGTCAAAGTCCTGACCTTAATCTACTGGAAATGTTGTGGAAGGACCTGAAGCGAGCAGTTCATGTGAGGAAACCCACCAACATCCCAGAGTTGAAGCTGTTCTGTACGGAGGAATGGGCTACAATTCCTCCAAGCCGGTGTGCAGGACTGATCAACAGTTACCGCAAACATTTAGTTACAGTTATTGCTGCACAAGGGGATCACACCAGATACTGAATGCAAACGTTCACATACTTTTGCCACTCACAGATATGTAATATTGGATCATTTTCCTCAATAAATAAATGACCAAGTATAATATTTTTGTCTTGTTTGTTTAACTGGGTTCTCTTTATCTACTTTTAGGACTTGTGTGAAAATCTGATGATGTTTCAGGTCATATTTAGATTAGATTAGATTAGATTAGATTAGATTAGATTAGAATTTTATTGATCCCTTTGGGAGGGTTCCCTCAGGGAAAGTAAAATTTCAGTAGCATCATTATAGGATAAACAGAGAACAGAATAGAAAAAAGAGAGAACTTCTAGATAAATTTAGTCTTTAGAAAACTTCTGGATGAATAATGTAAGTATTTACATATACAAATATATTAAAAAAGGATTTGAAAAAAGTCCAGCAGGAGAGGTATTGCACATTTTTATTGCACATTGTCCAGTATTGCTTTTTGTCAAGCTAGGCTACTGCTCCTTCCCGTCCTCTGTCCTCCTGTTACCCCCCCCCCCCCCCCCCCCCAGAGAGGAGTTGTACAGTCTGATGGCGTGAGGGACAATGGAGTTTTTAAGTCTGTTAGTCCTGCACTTGGGAAGTAGAATTCTGTCACAGAATGCTGAACAGGCTCCTCTGGTTGCTGATGACGGTGTGCAGAGGGTGACTGGCATCATCCGTGATGTTCAGTAGTTTGTCCATAGACCTCTTCTCTGCCACTGTCACCAGAGACTCCAGCTTCATGCCAACCACAGAGCTGGCCTGCCTGATCAGTTTGTCCAGCCTGGATGTGTTCTTCTTGGATGTGCTGCCCCCCCAGCACACCACGGTGTAAAACAGGACACTGGTGACCACAGACTGATAGAACATCCACAGGAGTTTCCTGCAGATGTTAAAGGACTGCAGCCTCCTCAGGAAGTATAGCCTGCCCTGTCCTTTCCTGTTCAATTGGTTGGTGTTGCAAGTCCAGTCCAGCTTGCTGTCCAGCCACAGCCCAAGGTACTTGTAGGAATCCACAGCCTCCACCTCGACTCCCTCGATCAGAACTGGTCGTGACCTTGGTCTGGACCTCCCAAAATCAATGACCAGCTCCTTGGTCTTCGAGGTGTTGAGCTACAGATAGCTCCTGTTGCACCAAACAGCAAAGTCCCTCACCAGGCTCCTATACTCCTCCTCTCTGTTGTCCTGATACACCCCACAATGGCTGTGTCATCAGCGAACTTCTAAACGTGACACAGCTCTCAGTTGTAGCAGAAGTCTGCGGTATACAGGGTGAAGAGAAGAGGGGCCAGCACTGTGCCCTGGGGTGCTCCAGTGCTGCTAATCACAGTGTCAGACATGATGTCCTTCAGCCTGATGTACTGCGGCCTGCCGGTGAGGTAGCTGGAGATCCAGGTGACCAGGCAGGGGTCCACTCACATCCTGTTCAGTTTGTCCTGAAGCATAAGGGTCTGGATAGTGTTGAAGGCACTCGAGAAGTCCAAGAAGAGGATCCTCACTGTGCCATTTCCCTGATCCAGATGCGAGTGGGCTGGGTGTAGCAGGTAGAGAATGGCGTCTTCCACACCAACGCCTGCCCGGTATGCAAACTGCAGACAGTACTGGGCATGTTACACCTGGGGTCTGAGGAGGCTGAGGAAGAGCCGCTCCAACATCTTCCTCAGATGTGAAGTGAGTCCCACCCGTCGGAAGTCATTCAGCTCGCTGGACTGGTTCTTCTTGGGAACTGGAACAATATATGATGTCTTCCAGAGGGTGGGTACTCTCCCCTGCTGCAGGCTGAGGTTGAAGATGCATTGGAGTGGTTCACCCAGTTCAGCAGTGCAGGTCTTCAGTAGTCGTGGACACACCTTGTCTGGACCTGCTGCTTTCCTGTGGTGAAGCTTCCTCAGTTGACCTCTGACCTGGTCTGCAGTAATGCATGGAGGAGTATGTGTTGAGGTGGGGGGAGGGGGAGGCTGCTGCAATGACTGGGGGAAGGTGTGTTGAGGGAAGAGGGAGAGATGGCTGCAGTGAGGGGGAGGGTGGGTGGTTGAACCGGTTGAAGAAGTCATTCAGCTCGTTCGCCCTCTCCACTGTCCCCTCAATGACTCTGGTCTTTGTGTTGTGGCCTGTCATGGTTTTCACACCTTCCCAGACCTCCCTCATGCTGTTCTCCTTCAGCTTCTGCTCCACCTTTCTCCTGTAGCTGTCCTTAGCTTCCCTCACGCAACGTTTCACCTCCTGCTGTGCTGCTTTCATTGCCTCCCTGTCTCTGCTCCTGAAGGTGGCCTTCTTCCTGTTGAAGACAGCTTTGACTTCCTGTGTTACCCATGGCTTGTTATTAGGGTAACACCTTACAGTCTTAGCAGGGGAGACCACGTCTGCACAGAAGTTGAGCTAATCCGTCAGAGAGTGTGTCAGGCCCTCTATGTTCTCACAGTGTGGGCTAAGCAGCACATCCCGGTCCATGGTGTCATAACAGTCTCTGAGGGCATCTTCCATTTCAGGGGACCACCTCCTGTTGGAGGTAATTTGGACCAGGGGGGTGTACTTCGGCTGTAGACGAACCAGGTTGTAGTCAGACTTCCCTAGTGGGGGGATGGCTATGACTCTGCATGCATCCCTCACATTAGCATACAGCAAGTCAATTGCTCCATTGTTCCTACTTGGACAGTCCACAGCCTGGTAAAAAGCAGCCAAAGTAGAGTCCAAAGTAGCATGATTAAAGTCCCCAGAAATGATCATAAATGCCTCAGGGTGCTGTGTCTGCAGCCTTGCTGTGACAGAGTGAATCCTCTCACATGCAGCAGCTGCGTCTGCCCTTGGAGGGATGTAAACACAGATGGTGATCACGTGACTGATCTCCCTCGGCAGATAATATGGCCGCAGGCTAACGGCTAGCAGCTCCAAGTCTGGGCAACAAAAGATTGTCTTTACGGAGATATGTCCCGGGTTACACCAGTGGTTGTTCACATAAATGTTGAATCCCCCACCTTTGCCTTTCCCGCATGCTTTAGTGTCTCTGTCAGCTCTCACAACAGTGAATCCCCGCAGGTCCACATTAGCATCCGGTACGAGATGTGTTAGCCATGTCTCCATCAAGATAAATAAGCTGTTCCCCTGGTAAATCCGCTGGTTGTTCAGTGCGGATAGCTCGTCGACCTTGTTCAGCAGCGAGTTCACATTCCCCATGATAACGGAGGGAATGGATGGTTTGCAGCACCGCCGGTTGTCCACTAGCCTAGTCTTTAGCTTAGCCCTGGCTTTGCAGCCCCTGGGTCTCCTCCTCAGCTCCACTGGGATGGGGTGTCATATCCCGGCTCGTCCCATTGTTTTCAGGGCCAGCAGTTCCTTTCTTGAATAAGCAAGAAAACTGGCTCCTGGTTGTGTGTTAAAGTTAAAAATATCCATGTGATATGAAGAAAAACACTATGTCTTCATAAGAAGAGCAGAAAAGTAAAAAGGTGGAAAAAAGAGGTTTAAAGAACTAAAAACTACAGAGCTACTGGAGAGGCAGCCGTCTTCCACAGTACCACTACACTTTTTCTATGCAGAAATCTAGAAAATTCAAAAGGGTTCACAAACTTTCAAGCACCACTGTAGTATAGGGTGACCAGATTTCTCTAGTCTGAGACCGGGACACTTTTGCGCATGACCATGCTCGTGCACGCACACCTTTTTTTTACGTAAACGTGACACTCAGAGAGGTGCTCTATCATTTTGTTGAAGCTCACATTTATCAACATCTCACATGAAATAAAACAAACAGGCATTTTGTTATCTAGTAGCATAGTGGTATACAGATCAGTTAAATTATGGTCAGACAACAGATTTTGTAATGGCTGAGAATAGGCCAGGCTATGTCCATAGGCCACATTTACACTGATTTATTTCACCTGTTTGTGAGAACACCAAGAAGAATGCATATGCACATGTAGGCTCATCATCATTATCATTATCTCTAGCCACTTTATCCTTCTACAGGGTCGCAGGCAAGCTGGAGCCTATCTCAGCCGACTACGGGCGAAAGGCAGGGTACACCCTGGACAAGTCGCCAGGTCATCACAGGGCTGACACATAGACACAGACAACCATTCACACTCACATTCACACCTACGGTCAATTTAGAGTCACCAGTTAACCTAACCTGCATGTCTTTGGACTGTGGGGGAAACCGGAGCACCTGGAGGAAACCCACGCGGACACGGGGAGAACATGCAAACTCCACACAGAAAGGCCCTCGCTGGCCACGGGGCTCAAACCCGGACCTTCTTGCTGTGAGGAGACAGCGCTAACCACTACACCACCGTGCCGCCCACATGTAGGCTATATCTCTAAAATTGTATGCACTATAGCATGAACTTAAAAAGTAGATATGTGACCTCAACATAGCCTCGGTCAGAATCAACCTTACTAACCATTTCCCACAACTGAATAAATAAAGCAAGAAGATGTGTACAATAGTGAACAATTTAATGGAAGGTGCAACAGGCTGTTCAACACAGCAATATGGCCAAACTGTCAGAATGGTATGTTAAACAGAAACAAAAAAGAGACAAGTGATTTGAGAATATATACCGGTACCTCGGAAGCCGAGAGAGACCCTTCATACAATCCTTTTTTTTTATTCACCTTGTTATCCCGAGATAACGACATAATTAATTCAGGATGTCGAGAAAACAACACAACTAATTCGAGATCTCAAGAAAACAAAACAATTATTTCATGATCTCGAGTAAACAGCTGAGAAATGGTTCATTCAGGTGCGCCAAGAGACTTGTGATATGCTGACTTTGGGGCTATTTCTCATTCTGTATAGACGCAACTTTGGTCATTAGAATGTCTGGAATAATCGATCACCTAATAAGGCAATATTTTGATCAGGGGTTGACACAGGGAGAGATTGCATTAAGTCTTTTAATAAGGGATAATTTCAAAATTAGTCCGTGGCACCTCCGCAGAAGACTGGCCCGGCTTCCTCTCTACCGACAGAGATACAGTGATCCAGATGAGATCATGAAATAATTGTTTTGTTTTCTCGAGATCTCGGAATAACGGTTTTGTTTTCTCGAGATCTCTGTTAGGACTTGGACTGTTTTGGCCTCTAGAGGCCGCTGTTATTTCCTTTTCGTGTCATATTTATTTTGGCCTCTAGAGGCCGCCACTGTTCCTGTGTTTTGTGTTTTTTTTTGTTAATTGCCTGTTAGTCCTAATTATCTTCACCTGTGTCCTTAATTAGTTTGTGTATTTATACCCCTGAGTTCAGTCCTCTTGTCACGGAGTCTTTGTGCTGTTATGTTTATCTCCAGTTTCCTTTGTACTGTGTTTTGTGGATCTTCTGAGCTTTTGCATTTTTGCCTTTTTCTTTTTGAATTATACTCTTTGTTTTTTTTTTTTGTTGTTTTGCCCTGGATTGTATATAGTGTACATAGTATAAATAAACCTTTTGTTACTTTTTCTACTTCTGCCTCACGCCTCTGCTTTTGAGTCATTCCCCTGGTGGGGGTTTGCTGGATCATCACACCAATGAACCAGGTTCAAATCCCAGCAAAACCCTAACAGAAAGACTCCGTCATGACCGACTCGGCAGAGGCTGCTTCAGCTGTCTACCCGGCTAACCTTCAGGGAATTATGGCAGCTTTGACACGCTTCGGAGCGACCATGGACGCTCATGGACGTACGCTCACCAGCCAACGTGAGGCCCTTGCTCGCCACGAGGAACTACTTCAGCAAATTGGGAAAACCCTGGCACAGCTGACATCTCTGCCTGCTTCTCCTGCTCCTGATCCAGTTCCTGCTCCTGATCCAGCTCCCACTCCTGCTCCAGTGCCTCCTGCCATGCTGCCTTCTTCACCTCGCGAACCCAGCCTTCCTGCACCACAGAGGTATGACGGCAAGCACAGTGAGTGCCGAGAGTTCCTTACCCAGTGTCAACTCACCTTTGAGCTTCAGCCTACCACCTACACTACGGATCGCCGCAAGATTGCCTTTGTGATCACCTTATTAGCTGGTAAGGCGCGAGCCTGGGCTACTGCTATCTGGCAAAGACAGGGACCTGAGTGCTTTGATTTCCAGCTGTTTTCTGAAGAGATGCTTCGGGTCTTCGATCAGGCAGACATCAGTACCGACGCAGCCCGAAAGCTCATGTCCATCCGGCAAGGAGGAAGCGTCGCAGATTACGCCATCTCGTTCCGAACACTCGCAGCAGTAAGTGGATGGAACGAGACTGCCCTGGTGTCAGCCTTCCACCATGGTCTGTCTGACCCCATCAAGGATGGTCTGGCCTCTATTGGATGCCCAAGTGACCTCGAAACCCTCATCTCACATGCTATTCGTCTGGACAACAGGATGAGAGAACGCCACCAAGCCTTGAGCCCCCCCAGCCTCCCTACCTCTAACTGGAGACTGTCTACCTCCTTCAGTGACTGTCCAGAACCCATGCAAGTGGGTCGTACTCGCCTCTCCGCATCTGAGAGGGAGCGCAGAAGGAGGGACAAGTGCTGCATCTACTGTGGCAAGCCTGGTCACTTCCGAGCATCATGTCCCGAACTCTTGGGAAAAGGACCGCCCCGTCCAGCCGAGGGAGGGTTGTGACGGGGCCTACCCTCTCTCCCGGACTCCCTGGCCAAGGAATCTACATCCCGGTCTCCATCTCCTGGGGTGAGTCTGTCCACTCTTGTCAAGCTTTGATAGACTCAGGGGCGGCTGGGAACTTTATGGATATTCACTTTGCCCAAAGCATCAATATACCTACTGCACCTCTTGAAGTCCCTCTGTCTGTGTCTGCCCTCGATGGCCAAGCGTTAGGTGATGGAAGAGTCACTCAAGTTACTTCTCCAGTCTTCCTCCAGTCTCAAGGTCACAAGGAAGAAATATCCCTGCACCTGATTCCTTCACCTGAGTTCCCAGTTATTCTAGGCCTTCCTTGGCTTACTCGCCACAACCCTCGCATAGACTGGGTAACAAGCCAGGTTGTGGAATGGGGCCCTGCATGCCATGCCTCTTGTCTGCTCTCTAGCTCTCCTGTGTCTCCTGCCGAGCCCCCTGATCTCACCGAGTTATCTCAAGTTCCCACAGAGTACTGGGATCTCAAGGAGGTATTCAGCAAGAGCAGGGCCGCCGTTCTTCCTCCGCACCGGGCCTACGACTGTGCCATCGACTTGCTCCCTGGGACTACCCCTCCTCGTGGCAGACTGTTTTCCCTCTCTCAGCCAGAACGCAAGGCTATGGAGGAATACCTCAAAGACGCCCTGGTCTCTGGGTTCATTCGACCCTCCACCTCACCTGCTGGTGCCGGCTTCTTCTTTGTCGGCAAGAAGGATGGGGGGCTTCGACCATGTATTGACTACAGGGGCCTGAACAAGATCACTGTGCGCAACCGATATCCCCTTCCGCTGATGTCCACTGCTTTCGACCTGCTCCAAGGCGCCACCGTCTTCACCAAGTTGGACCTACGGAACGCATACCACCTCATCCGTATCCGACAGGGAGACGAGTGGAAGACTGCCTTTAACACCCCGTCTGGGCACTACGAATACCAGGTGATGCCCTTCGGACTCACCAACGCACCAGCTGTTTTTCAGGCCCTAATCAACGACGTCTTAAGGGACATGATTAACCTGTACGTCTTTGTCTACCTCGATGACATCCTTATCTTTTCCAAGACCATGCAGGAGCACCGCCACCATGTCCGCCAGGTTCTCCAGAGGCTGCTACAGAACAATCTGTTCGCCAAGGCCCAGAAATGCGAATTTCATGTTCCCGAGGTCTCCTTTCTGGGATTTATTGTATGGACAGGCCAACTCCAAATGGACCCTGCCAAGACCCTGGCCGTCCGGGACTGGCCTACTCCCAAGTCCGTTAAGGAGGTTCAGCGGTTCTTAGGATTCGCTAACTTCTACCGCAAGTTCATCAGGAACTTCAGTTCTGCAGCAGCACCCATGTCAGACCTCACCAAAGGGACAGGTGGATCTTATGGCTGGTCTCCTCAGGCAGAAAAGGCGTTCAAAGACCTCAAGGCCCGCTTCTGCACGGCACCCATTCTGGTCCTCCCGGACACCTCCCAACCATTCATCGTGGAGGTGGACGCCTCGGACAGTGGTGTCGGCGCGGTACTCTCTCAACGTTCGGAAGGAAAGCTGCACCCCTGCGCTTACTTCTCCCACCGCCTGAGTCCTGCAGAGTCCCGGTACGATGTGGGGGATCGAGAACTGCTAGCGGTCAAACTGGCCCTTGAGGAGTGGAGGCACTGGCTGGAGGGAGCGCAACATCCATTCCTGGTTTGGACTGACCACAAGAACCTGGAGTACCTCCAGCAAGCCAAGAGACTGAACCCTCGACAGGCTAGGTGGGCCCTGTTTTTCAGTCGGTTTGACTTCACCCTCTCGTACCGTCCCGGCTCCAAGAACACCAAACCTGACGCACTGTCCAGGCTGTTCTCTGTCACTAACAGGGAGAATGAAGTCGGGCCTATTATCCCAGTGTCCCGGATTGTGGCCCCTGTCCGCTGGGGTATTGAGGAGGCTGTTCGACGAGCCCAACGCCAGGACCCTGGTCCTGGGACGGGGCCACCGGGCCTCTTGTACGTCCCACATCAAGCCCGGGCCAAGGTTCTCCAGTGGGGTCACTCTTCCCCTCTCACCGCCCACCCGGGAGCTCGGAGGACCCTGGACTTCCTGAAAAGACGCTTCTGGTGGCCTAACATGGAGCAGGAAGTAAGGTCATTTGTCCTGTCCTGTGAGGTTTGCACCAGAACCAAGAACCCACGACAGCATCCCCAGGGTCTCCTGCATCCTCTGACCATTCCCTGGCGTCCCTGGTCCCACGTGGCAGTCGACTTCATCACGGGTCTCCCTGAGTCACAAGGTAACATGGTCATTTTGGTCATTGTTGACAGATTCTCCAAGGCCTGCCGCTTCATACCTCTGTGCAAACTCCCCTCTGCTCTTGAAACAGCGAAACTTATATTTAATCATGTCTTCCGAGTCTTTGGTCTTCCACAGGACATCGTCTCAGACCGAGGGCCCCAGTTCTCCTCCCGAGTGTGGCACGGGTTCTGCAAGGTCATCGGAGCCACTGCCAGCCTCTCCTCTGGGTTTCACCCACAGTCCAATGGTCAGACGGAGAGGCTCAACCAGGACCTGGAAACCACCCTGCGAGGCCTGGCTATGGATAACCCGACATCGTGGAGCACCTGGCTGCCATGGGCGGAGTACGCCCACAACACCCTGCAGTCATCGGCCACCAAGCTGTCACCATTCCAGTGCCAATTCGGGTTCCAGCCACCTCTGTTCCCGGACCAGGAGGAGGACGCGGGGGTGCCCTCGGTCAACCAATATGTGAGACGGTGTCGCAAGACCTGGAGCAAGGTCAGGAAGACCCTCATACAGACCTCCAGAACCAACCAGACTCAGGCCAACCGCCATAGAAGACCTGCACACACTTTCCGCCCTGGGCAGCGGGTTTGGCTGTCCACTAAGGACCTTCCGCTGCGGGTGGAGAACCGCAAGCTTGCTCCTCGTTACATTGGCCCCTTCAAGGTGGTGCGCAGGGTGAACCCTGTCTCCTACCGGCTCCAGTTGCCCCGGACTCTGAGGATCAACCCCACTTTCCATGTTTCCCTGTTGCGGCCTGTACTGACGTCTACGTATGCCCCTGCCCCTAGGAACCCCCCACCCCCCCGCATCTTCCAGGGGCAGACTGTGTTCACTGTGCATCGCCTGCTTGACTCCCGCCGGGTCCGCGGTGGGTTGCAATATCTGGTGGACTGGGAGGGCTATGGTCCTGAGGAGCGCTGCTGGGTTCCTGCTCGGGATGTCCTGGATAAAGAACTGTGTCGGGACTTCCATTCGGCCCATCCGGATCGCCCTGGGAACGTCAGGAGACGCTCCTGGGGGGGGGGTCCTGTTAGGACTTGGACTGTTTTGGCCTCTAGAGGCCGCTGTTATTTCCTTTTCGTGTCATATTTATTTTGGCCTCTAGAGGCCGCCACTGTTCCTGTGTTTTGTGTTTTTTTTTGTTAATTGCCTGTTAGTCCTAATTATCTTCACCTGTGTCCTTAATTAGTTTGTGTATTTATACCCCTGAGTTCAGTCCTCTTGTCACGGAGTCTTTGTGCTGTTATGTTTATCTCCAGTTTCCTTTGTACTGTGTTTTGTGGATCTTCTGAGCTTTTGCATTTTTGCCTTTTTCTTTTTGAATTATACTCTTTGTTTTTTTTTTTTTGCCCTGGATTGTATATAGTGTACATAGTATAAATAAACCTTTTGTTACTTTTTCTACTTCTGCCTCACGCCTCTGCATTTGAGTCATTCCCCTGGTGGCCTAGTGGGGGTTTGCTGGATCATCACACCAACGAACCAGGTTCAAATCCCAGCAAAACCCTAACAATCTCGAATTAGTTGTGTTGTTTTCTTGAGATCCTGAATTAATTATGTCATTATCTCGGGATAACAAGGTGAATAAAAAAAGATTATATGAAGGGCCTCTCGCGGCTTCCGTAAATATACACTCAAACAAAACAGCAGTAAAGGAGGAGAGGGGCGACAGCCCAAGGAAAGCCCCCACAGGGGCGCACAGCATTTGCAACATAGGCTACCCAACTCAGTACAAGAACAAAACACTTACAGTGTGTGCAGTAGGCTTCGTGCACATTGTTCTGCACCTCTCGGAGGAAGGGGTAGGTGCCCTGTAAACCTTTGGAAAAGGTACATTTTCTTTTCAGCATAATTGCTGCGGCATTACTGCTGCTAGCTGCTAGACAAAGAACATTCGCGCCAGTTAATGTTTATTTTATTGTTGCATGGCAACACGTTCTGTTGTCTGGAATAATGTGGCTAAATAAACACCCATGCCACAGGGCCAGGGGGCAGTAACCAGGAAAGTTTGCGATTCCTGTCAATTCATCAAAATAGTAAATGCAGACATTTCTCCGCTAATGATTCCCATGCTGCTCAGTCGCAAACGTCGTGAGTGGTGAAAACATGGACATATCCGTGTCCCGACAGACTTTTGTCGGGACTCGGGACACACAACCCCAAATCGGGACTGTCCCGGTAAAACTGGGACATCTGGTCACCCTAAATAAAGAAACCATTTAATGACCTAAAACCCTGATTTGGAACAGAGTGTGTGAGGGTTTCTGAAATACATGAGGGTGCAGATCCACTGAGAGCTCTGTAAACCTGTCAGAGAGTTTATGATGGAAGATTTCAGGAAATAAAAGACAGAGATGAGAATTGTGTGAACAGTAGTTTCAGCAGCAGAGGGCACAAATGAGCAGTCGTGGAAATGCCAAAATGCCATTATCTGTCTTTAAACGCTTTAAAAATAGAGATTTTTTGGTGATTTTGTGTAAATTTTGGCACCTTTTAGTGAGTCTGTGCTGTTAAAATCACTGTAGCGTCGAATGTTTGTGTGTATTCGGTACATTAGTGATGTTTAAAGCTTGTTGGTGCCTAATGCTAACCGGTTAGCCTGTGTGAGTAGAATGGTGATGTATGATGGAGTGCAGTAGCTTTACATGGTGAACATTTTACAGTCTCTCTGTCACTAGTATTGGGAGTTATTGCTAAAGATAATATAGTTCATAAATCTGAATGAACTGAATCTTGTGTTAATTATTTTTATTTCAGTTGTTTTCCATGAGTGTGAATGTGTATGAGGAGAAAATTAGGAGCAGAAGTGGAGTAAAGACTTTATCTGAGTTTATAAAACACTATAAAGCACAAGCAAATCTCCAAACTTTTATTGACTGCATTTTCATTTCTATCATTACAATGAGCTCTTTATAAATCTTAAAGATACAAATCATGTTTTTTTTTCCTTTTCACTGGATATCAAGTCAATTATTCTCGTTTCTGTGCTTTAATTATATTTAAAACTTCCAATCAAATCCATTTTAGTAAAATGTAGAGCTGCAACTGCTGATTATTCTGATATTCAATTCATCTGTCAACTATTTTTCATTAATTGATTTGTTTATTCATTTTTAATACAACAATATGTAAAATATATATTTGCAGCATTTTAATCAGCTCTAGTACAGAACTCTTTCTGAACTTGGCTGAATTAAATAACAGTTCACTAACTACAATACAACCTTACTGACATTTATCAGATAATCTCTAACAGGATCAGAATATTATCAAGTGCTCACATCAGCCAAATGAGCCATTCAGACGAATGCAAGGTGAGATTATTATATACAATGTTTCCAGAAATGTTCCCCGACCGCCCCGCGATGTTGCAGAGGCGTGTCAACCAAGACAGCCCCACAACATCCAGAGACTTGAGATACTCATGGCAGATCTCATCCACCCCCCCGGTGCCTTGCCACCGAGGAGCTTGCAAACCACCTCAGTGACTTCGGCTTGGGTAATGGACGAGTCCACCTCTGAGTCATCAGCCTCAGTCTCCTCAGTGGAAGACATGACGGTGGGATTGAGGAGATCAAATCAAATCAAATCAAATCAAATCAAATTTATTTGTACAGCGCTTTTAACAATAAACATTGTCGCAAAGCTGCTTTACAGAATTTGAACGACTTAAAACATGAGCTAATTAGGGCCCGAGCCCTATAGGGCGAAGGCCCTATTGTTCTTGTAAGAGTTCACTATTATTATTCTTCCGTCTTCTTCTTCTTCTTTATTTTTCTCCGCTGTTGGGCCATTTTCGGGGCGCTTGCCATGGGCGAAAACGCACCAAATTTGGCACCAGTTCCGAGAATTGCCACCGCTACTCAGAACCAAAAGCCCAAACTTGGCCGGGGCTCAGGGCCTCTATAGCGCCCCCTAAGTCGTTGTGATTTTGGCCTCCCGCTTTAAGGTGCCTGGGTGCCGTGTAGTTTGTAGTAGTGGCATGCCATTTGGTACACATATGTATCTCACTAAGCCGGACAAAAATGTATTGCCAATGCATTAGCCACGCCCAACAGGAAGTGAGGTAATTTCACTTTTGTGCGAAATGCATGGCCACGAAGACGGCGCAACTCCTCCTGGACCGTTCATAGGAATGTCACCAAAATTGATACACATCATCTACAGACATGGCTGACAAAAGTTACTAAATACGTTTCACGTAGGGTAAACCGTTCAGAAGTTATACGTCAGTCAATTTTCGATGCAAAATTTTACATGCTTAAAAATTCATAACAAATCTTCTGATTGCTCAAAACTGCTCATACTTCACACGCAAATCACTCATTGGGCTTCTGACATGTTACCCAATTTCTGTGATATTTCGCCACTGGGGGCGCTATTTTTGGGCAAAAAATCCAATCTTTCCTCAAATTCGGTCAAACTTCACGGCCACCCTCTTACTACCTCCCATGTCATGTATACCACTTTTTGGGAATTTTCGTCCATGGGGGGCGCTGTTTTTGGCCGACACAATTGCTCCAAAACGGGTTTTTGTTAAATAATTCCATAATGCTTTCCCTTCACACCACTACCTTGTGATAGTACGTTGCTGTTGTAGACACTTATTTTTCCAACTCATAATCGCTCATGTACAGCATAGCGCCACCTACTGACATGGGAAAAACCAAAAAATTTATTCTTCAAAAATCTATATCTCATCTTCTATTTACTCAATTGTCATCAAACTTCATACCCAAACTCTTCATAGCTCACCTGACATATACACCAAATTTTGTGCACTTTCGCCCCTGGGGGTGCTGGTTATGGCAAAAATGATATTGCAGCTTCTGATTTGTCAAACTTGGCAAGCAAACTCTTTACAAGACCCTTATTGGGGCGCTTGCCATGGTCGACAACGCACGAAATTTGGCTCCTTTTTCTTAGACTGCCACCGCTACTGAGAACCAGAAGCCCAGATCCAGCCGGGCCTCAGGGCCTCTTTAGCGCCCCCTAAGTCGTTGTGATTTTGGCCTCCCGCATAAAGGTGCCTGGGTGCCATGTAGTTTGTAGTAGTGGCATGCCATTTGGGACGCATATGTATCTCCCTAAGCCGGACAAAAATGTAATGCCAATGCATTAGCCACGCCCAACAGGAAGTGAGGTAATTTCACTTTTGTGCGAAATGCATGGCCACGAAGACGGCGCAACTCCTCCTAGGCCGTTCATAGGAATGTCACCAAAATTGATAGCCTTCATCTACAGACATGGCTGACAAAAGTTACTAAATACGTTTCACGTAGGATAAGCCGTTCAGAAGTTATACGTCAATCAATTTTCAATGCAAAATTTTACATGCTTAAAAATTCATAACAAATCTTCTAATTGCTCAAAACTGCTCATACTTCACACGCAAATCACTCATTGGGCTTCTGACATGCTACCCAATTTCTGTGATATTTCGCCACTGGGGGCGCTATTTTTGGGCAAAAATTCCAATCTTTCCTCAAATTTGGTCAAACTTCACGGCCACCCTCTTACTACCTCCCATGTCATGTATACCACTTTTTGGGAATTTTCGTCCATGTGGGGCGCTGTTTTTGGCCGACGCAATTGCTCCAAAACGGGTTTTTGGTAAATAATTCCATAATGCTTTTCCTTCACACCACTACCTTGTGAGAGTATGTTGCTGTTGTAGACACTTATTTTTCCAACTCATAATCGCTCATGTACAGCATAGCGCCACCTACTGACATGGGAAAAACCAAAACATTTATTCTTCAAAAATCAATATCTCATCTTCTATTTACTCAATCTTGATCAAACTTGATACGCACACTCTTAACAGGTCACCTGACATATCTCCCAAATTTTGCGAACTTTTGCCACTGGGGGCGCTGTTTTCAGGCAACAATTTTTATCTCGGCTTCTGATTGGTCAAACTTGATCAAACTTCACACAACAACTCTTCATAGGTCCCTTGACATGTATACCAAATTTGGTGAACTTTCACCACTGGGGGCGCTCATTGCGCTGTAGCAGTTGCAGGAGAGGTGTTTACAATCATGAGGCACCAGGAGTATGTTGTTTTGGTTGCCTTAAACACACATGACTTGTGGGGGATGGGTAGGCAGTCGGGAGCAAGTGTTGTAGCTTTACATACAGACTAATAGATGTCTAACAGAAGACAATCCTATGTAGCTATAGCTTGGTGACTGATGAGGTAAATACATTAATTTGGTTGGGAAGCCATGGCATAAAATGTTCTGTCCATGACAACATCTCAGCGCACCATGTACTCTGTGTCCAATTCTGTGCTTTGTCGCCATTGTGGGAGTAATGTCTCTTGCCGAAGAAGCTGTGGAAGGTTTTTCGCGGGGACGCATGCCCCCGCCCCCCTTGGCCGCTGGCGCGAGGGCCCGTCGAGGCCGCTTGCGGCTTTAATTTTATCCCTAATCTATCCCCAATGAGCAAGCCTGTGGCGACGGTGGCAAGGAAAAACTCCCTCAGACGACATGAGGAAGAAACCTCGAGAGGAACCAGACTCAAAAGGGAACCCATCCTCATTTGGGCAACAACAGACAGCCTGACTATAATATTAACAGTTTTAACAGGTATAACCCTCAACTGTCCTCATGCGGCCGTCCTTCACAGGAGTGGGGCGATAAAACTCCGACCAGACACAGGGCACCAGGATGGATCAAGCAGGTCCGAGGGGCAGAAGAGGCCAGCATCCCAATCCCAGGCCCAACATGTAACCCAGAGGGACAGATGGGGGGGGGAGAGAGAGAGAGAGAGAGAAAGAAAACACGTTGTTAGGTATGCCCTAAAAATGACAAGTATTAAATCTGTGTGGTAGGCTCATCAGGCATAACACACAATGGCATGTTAATATGGTAAAATATATCATGACCTGCTCTGGCTGGATGCTTGATTGGGTGATGGGAGCACACTCCTCAGCAATGATGAGATGCAGATGGGACCCTTAGGGCTGGCCAAGACAATTCAGTTACATTTCACCGGGTCTGGGACATGCGACAGAATGTCTGACGGCCGATTCCCTGCAGGCTACGATAGCCAGTCGAGGTGTCCACCGTCTCCACCAAAAGATTTCCTGTTGACTCCATGTAACTCAGAGGGACAGATTTGGGGTGGGGGGGAGGGAAAGAAAACACAGGTGTTTAGGTATGCCCAATGTCACTTGAATAAGTAGGAACAGTATACATATTGCACCGAGTGCAAGCAGGGACTCCGGCAACTAACTATGACAGCATAACTAAAAGGAGAGAGCCAGAAGGTAACACAGGCATGAGGGAGGCCCAGGACATAAAGCAGCCAGCCACCACACCGTCAACAAACTCGAGTGAGCAAGCGAGTGGGGACTGACAGCATCCATACATCCCAGTTTACCAAAACACTCTATGTCTGAGGACCCTCCAGATCTACTCCTTTACCTCATAAACACCATTAACAAAAGGCTTGACTAAACAGATATGTTTTCAGCCTAGACTTAAATGCTGAGACTGTGTCTGATTCCCGAACATTACTTGGAAGGCTGTTCCATAACAGTGGGGCTTTGTAAGAAAAGGCTCTGCCCCCTGATGTAGCTTTCACTATACGAGGTACCAGCAGATAGCCTGCACCTTTTGATCTAAGTAGGCGTGGTGGGTCATAGAGGAGCAGAAGTTCACTCAGGTACTGTGGTGCGAGACCATTTAGTGCTTTAAAGGTCAATAGTAGTATTTTATAATCAATACGAAATTTGATTGGGAGCCAATGCAGTGTGGATAAGACAGGCGTGATGTGGTCATATTTTCTAGTTCTAGTAAGGACTCTTGCTGCTGCATTTTGAACTAACTGGAGCTTGTTTATGCACTTATTGGAACATCCAGACAGTAAGGCATTACAATAATCCAACCTGGAGGTAACGAAAGCATGGACTAGTTTTTCTGCATCATGCAATGACATTAAATTTCTTATCTTTGCAATATTTCTGAGATGAAAGAGGAGATCCTCAAAGTATTCCTTCCACCGCCCGACAATGTCCCCAGTCGAGGTCAACAGCTCCCCACCTGCACTGTAAACAGTGTTGGCAGAGTACAGCTTCCCCCTCCTGAGGCGCCGGACGGTTTGCCAGAATTTCTTCGAGGCCGACCGATAGTCCTTCTCCATGGCCTCCCCGAACTCCTCCCAGTTCCGAGTTTTTGCCTCCGCAACTGCCCGAGCTGCAGCACGCCTGGCCTGCCGATACCCGTCGGCTGCCTCAGGAGTCCCGGAGGTCAACATGGCCCGATAGGACTCCTTCTTCAGCTTGACGGCATCCCTTACTGAACTGAATCTTGTGTTAATTATTTTTATTTCAGTTGTTTTCCATGTGTGTGAATGTGTATGAGGAGAAAATTAGTAGCAGAAGTGGAGTAAAGTCTTTAACTGAGTTTATAAAACACTATAAAGCACAAACAAATCTCCAAACTTTTATTGACTGCATTTTCATTTCTATCATTACAATGAGCTCTTTATAAATCTTAAAGATACAAAACATGTTTTTTTCCCTTTTCACTGGATATCAAGTCAATTATTCTTTTTTCTGTGTTTTAATTATATTTAAAACTTCCAATCAAATCCATTTTAGTAAAATGTAGAGCTGCAACTGCTGATTATTCTGATATTCAATTCATCTGTCAACTATTTTTCATTAATTGATTTGTTTATTCATTTTTAATACAACAATATGTAAAATATATATTTGCAGCATTTTAATCAGCTCTAGTACAGAACTCTTTCTGAACTTGGCTGAATTAAATAACAGTTCACTAACTACAATACAACCTGACTGACATTTATCAGATAGTCTCTAACAGGATCAGAATATTATCAAGTGCTCACATCAGCCAAATGAGCCATTCAGACTAATGCAAGGTGAGATTATTATATACAATGTTTCCAGAAATGTTTGTAGATTGTAAAATATAAATTAAAAGAGAATGTGATTCTTTGCAAATCATGGAAATGCTGTATTTCATTGAAAATAGTACAAAGACAACATATCAAATGTTGATGCAGAGAATTTTTTTGTTTATTTTTTAAATATACACTCATTTAGAATTTGATGCAAGCAACGCGTTTCAAGAAAGTTCCAGAAAGAACGGGGCATGTTTACCACTGTGTTCCATCACCTCTACTTTTAACAACACTCTGTAAATGTTTGGGAACTGAAGAGACTGCTGTCGTTTTGGAAGTGAAATGTTGTCCCATTCTTCCCTGATATATACTTTCAGTTGCTCCTTCATCAAGTTTTCTGTTTTGTTTAATCTGCGCCAGATGTTTTCAGTGGGAGACAGATCTGGATTTCAGGCAGGCCAGTTTAGCACCCATACTCTTTTATGACTGAGCCATGCAGTTGTAATCCATGCAGAATGCGGTTTGACTTTGACTTGCTGAAATAAGCCAGGCATTCCCTGAACAAGACATCATCTGGATGTTGCTCCAAAAACTGTAAATATAATTCAGCATTAATGGTGCCTGCCCAGATGTGCACTCTACCCATGCCATGTGCACTAATGCACCCACATACCATCATAGATGCTGGCTTTTGAACTGTGCACTGATAACAAGCTGGATGGACAGTCCCTATACTCTTTAGCCTGGAGGATGCAGTGTCAATGATTTTCATTTGTGAAAAAGTTACTGAAGAGGCAACATTGCTGTGAGAATCACTTATTCACAATCTCCCTTTTCTACAACAGCAACTCTGACAGAAGTACAGCTACAGTTATAACATGTGTATACACTCATTCTAATGAGTTAGCATTTCTACATTTACAGCTCATTCATCAGGACTTACACAGAGAAAACGCCACACCACATAATCTAGGACAACGAATAAACAGATCAAAAATGTGTAATTTAACAAAGAAAATCTAATTACTTTTTTTAAAAAGTGGATATTCTGCAGTTGCTGCACACCCACCCCTCTTCTAAAGGGGATGAGGTGCAGTGGGTGAAGATGTTCCACCAAAAGCAAGAGTTTTTTCATTAACTTGGCTATTCGTGCATAAAAATGCTTTTTATCTTTCTTGAGCCCCAACTCACAAATCTAAGCTTGAAGGTTGATTATATATATGGTAATTACATTTTAAGCTTGGGTTTTATAAAGCTCATGAGCTGACATCGTTCCTGCTTAGAATTATGACTAGGATACAATCAATCTCAGAATTCCAAACATGACTTGAAAAGGGGGTCCATTTCAGTATTACGAACTTTTCTGGATAACAAACTATTTGGACGTCCCCCAAGGACTTGATTAACGCGGGGTTGTAGTGTGTTTTATTTTTATATAGTGTGACCTTAAAATGTTGTTCTGTTCTGGCTTTATTACTGTTTATTAGTTATTTAATGAGAGGCTGCTGAATATGAAACAAATAGAAATTTATTATGCTAAAGTCATGAGAGATCATTTTCTTTTTAAAATTTGAGTTTCTTGTCTGACAGTTAATTTTTAACATTCCCTTTTTAAAAGTAGACGGCCTTTTGATTTCATAAAATCGCTGAAATTTAGTTCTCTCTCAAATTTGGTCATTGTGATATATGGTTATTTCTGTAATATATATATATAAACCCAGGCCATTTTGTGGCTGGTAAGTTATTTATTTTGAGGGGATTCCTCGCAAATAATGTGCAAGAAATCACTCGCTTCGCGCAGTCAAGCAGACAGAGGAAGTCCAGTGTGCGCCTGCGCAGGTTTTCATTGACCATGCACTGACCCAGTTACGTCATTTTGCCATGAGATGATGAGCTAATCTCAATAATATTCACATTGCAACTTCAGTATTCAAGTTGTGACAGAAAATATGATGGAGCCAGTGGACCCTACACCTCAAATGCTGGTTAGTCTGTTTCTCCCTATCGTAAATATTGTAATTAGTGAAGAACATGCTGCAATTAGCTTGAATATGTATCTTTCTGAGGCGAACTTGAACCTGGTCACTCATCTTGTTGAAGTCCTTTTTTCACTGAGTGTATTCTAGCCAATTATTCAGAACAAAAATTATGTATTGATTTCACAATGTAAATATTATTCCCGTGCATTAGATAGTTTACGTAGAAGATTCTTTTTTTATCATTGCGATGGTGAAGACCGCTGAGCAAAAATGTGTGTAATTAGGCTATGCACCTATATTGCACAACTTCTGGTGAACAACCTCTCGATTCACTATCATACTGTGCAGTTTATTTCATTGAGCAAGACAGTATACGGTTCTTTTTCACTGTGGCAGCGAAGGCGTGGTCAAGCACCGGTTTGTGAATGGCATGCAAGCCTGGTGAAGGTGCTATGTGTGTGTGTGTGTGTGTGTAGTGTGAATTTCTTCCCCTGGCTGAAATCACGTTGGTGCAGTGGCACACAGTTTATTTTGAACCTGCTAAAAAGCGTGTTTTGTGTTAAGTGACAGTTTAAAAAATAAAAACTAAAGTGACATTGAGCCCACCTGCCTGTTTCAGTGTTCACTATATAAGCGAAGCCGTTACATTCATCTTTTTGATTTTTGTATTTGCTCATGTTTTTGCCAAACGTAGTGATCAGAAGTAATAGCTTTTGGAATATGAACCCTCCACTACATTTGTAATGCCACTAATACACTTTCCTAAACTCGACTTTTGTATAACCTCGTGAATTTCCTGTATAACCCACCCGTTTCAGACATGAGCCCGAGTAGAGAAAAAAATCTTTAAAGTTTGATTGAAGGAGTGACAGGATGTCTGATCTGTTCTCTCAGGTTGCAAATTTGCATCCCACAACAGGGAAACCCTGCCATGTTATGCATGACATAGCATCTTGGATTAGGTCACGGTGAGGCAAGAAAAAAATGGCAGAGAATTTAGGGCCACATGGCTCGAAATTCATTAATTGTTCTTTTAGGGAAAAAAAGTAATAAAATTTGAAGTCCGAGTTTCGAATTCAGTAGCATTCGGTCCACTAAAAAAGAATTGGGTGTCAGGGAAAATTATTTTTATGGCTTAAATTAAAAAAAAATCTGAGAGGCAGTCTACCTTTAATTATTATACATTTACATTATACATGCTTTAACTTAGGGGCGGCACAGTGGTGTAGTGGTTAGTGTCGTCGCCTCACTGCAAGAAGGTCCTGGGTTCGAGCCCCGGGGCCGGCGAGGGCCTTTCTGTGTGGAGTTTGCATGTTCTCCCTGTGTCCACGTGGGTTTCCTCTGGGTGCTCCGGTTTCCCCCACAGTCCAAAGACATGCAGGTTAGGTTAACTGGTGACTCTAAATTGAGCGTAGGTGTGAATGTGAGTGTGAATGGTTGTCTGTGTCTATGTGTCAGCCCTGTGATGACCTGGCGACTTGTCCAGGGTGTACCCCGCCTCTCGCCCGTAGTCAGCTGGGATAGGCTCCAGCTTGCCTGCGACCCTGTAGAAGGATAAAGCGGCTAGAGATAATGAGATGAGATGCTTTAACTTAAATAATAAAGTGACTGTTTTTTGTCCAGCTGGATTGTGTTCGAATAAAACAGACGATTGACCAACAACGTGGCAACGTGCAGGAATTTTACATAAAAAAGAAAAAAAAACACACTTTTTTTTACTATGGATCACACAATCTCACAGTAGAACCAGAAAACCAGTAGAACGCTAACCCAGAAACTTTGAAGAACCCAAACCCAGCGTATAGAGTCTGAGTGAATGTGGTGTGGACTCTGTGGAGGAGCTTCATCGTGTCAGAGACGCTGTAGAAGGACAGAGTTCCTGCACTGTGATCCACATACACTCCTATTCTGGAGGGGGATGGAACTCTGAGATCAGTCTTAATGTTGTTGTGCCAGAAAGAAAGAGAAGAAGAAAAACACCACAGACTCCAGAACTGATTGTTGCCTCCAAACCCACACTCATTACCCAGTCCTTTCCTGCTGATGTCTTTATATGAGACTGATATGGACACACCACCAGCACCGCTCCACTCCACCTCCCAGTAACAGCGTCCACACACACTCTCCTTACACAACACCTGCTCCCAGGAATCAAATCTCTCTGGATGATCAGAGTAACGCTGCTCTCTCCCACTGTTTCTCACCTCTCTTTTCTTCTCAGACAGAATGAGGCGACGATGTGCCGTGTTGGGATCCAGAGTCAGATAACAGAAATCTAAAATAAAAGAGAGAAACAAACTGAACTGTGTGAACATGTTGGGTTTAATTCACACAGTATATTTATATGAAGTGTGTGTGTGTCTGTGTTAGATGTACATTTCAGAAACTCTTCTCTGCTCTGTGGTTCTGGTTCTGAAATGATCTGAACTGCTGCAGCTGTGGAGAGAAAAATGGAAACATGAGTTTGTGTAAAAGATGGAAAGAGTTTAAAGTGATCCAGTCAGTTTATTCATTTTAAATCAGTGTTTTAGTTCGAAGTGTCGGGTGAATAAAGTGTCTGCAGAAAAGAAAGCAGGAGCATCGCTAAGAAATAACACATCACTGTGTTTCTCCAGCAGGAACAGCTCCTCTTACCATGTGGAGGGATTTTGTTGAATTCCTCCTCACAGAATTCCTCGAGTCTCTTTTTCAGATCTGAGAGAGAATTCCTCACTCCATCAAATGAGAGATGTTGATGGACAGTGACGCTGGATGTGTGAAATGATGGTCTGTTCAATGGAGGAGAGCGACGTCCAGAAGCTAAAACCTACAGAAAGCAAATGAAATGTAAAACCCACTTGTGATGTCAGACAGGGACATTTATTGTTCCCTTAATGAGAGGTGTTTTAGAGAGTGTGTGAGGAACAGCTGGCTCTGTAGATCAGACAGTGAGTGTTACCTGGAGGAAATGGATGTGATCGTGTGTGTGTGAAAGCTGCTCCAGCTCAGTGACTCTCCTCTGAAGATCAGCAATCTCCTGCTCCAGTTGCTCCAGGAGTCATTCAGCTCGACTCAGTTCAGCCTTCTCCTGATCTCTGATCAGCTCCGTCACCTCCCAGCCCTTTTTCTCCATGGAGCTGATCAGCTCAGTAAAGATCCTCTCACTGTCCTCCACTGCTGTCTGTGCACTGAGCTGTTCGGACACACACACACACACACACACACACACACACACACACACAAGATTTAAAGCTCATCTATCATTCCCTCTCTTACTGGGACTGTAAATGACTCGTTGTCCATGTTGTGTGTGTTTCTCGGAGCAGCTCTGTCTCTGCTCACTGCTCACCTTTATAGTGTTCACAGCCTGTTTCAGCTCCTGCACCTTCTTCTGCTTCTCCTGGATTCTCTGCTGGGATTTCATCTGCTCCTCCTTTAACTCACTCTGAGGACAAATAAAATACATTCAGCTTTTTATACAGTACGAGCGAACTGGTTCCATATTAATGTCAGTTCAAAGTACATTCATGTTTCTTACAGCTGTGAATGTTCTGTTCTCTGTGTGTTTTATTTTGTGTGGATTTTTTTGTTTTTTTTTGTGGCAATGAGGGTGTGGTCAAGCATCAGTTTGTGAACAGAGGGTGGGGCCAGGGAAGGTGAGTGGCAAATTGTTCTCACCTGTTGGTAACTCATGTGTGTGTGTGTGTGTCTGTGTGTGTGTGTGTCTGTTTTGCAAGAATGACAGAGTAGTGAAAAAAGGGGGAGAGCGAAGAGGTGGTCGTCTCCCGATTAGAGAACGCATGTATGTACGTATATCATATTTATTGTTAACGCTTAAAACTATTACTATGCCATTCTTGAGGTTGCAGGCATTTATAAATAAAAAGTGAGGTCATGGCTCTGCGTATCTCCTTTAAAAACTTTAAAAATTTGGAAGTTTGTAAGTGAAGACAAATGTAATTGGGATAAATGTCTCAAGTCCCTGTTATTTGCAGTACAAGAGGTCCCACAAGCCTCTGCTTGATTCTCCCCATTCAAATTATTATATGGGTGCAAGCCTCGTGGCATTTTGGATGTGCTGTGGGAAAATTGGGAGGAGGGACCTTCAAACAGTAAAAATGAAATTCAGTATGTTCTCAGCCTGTATGCAAAGCTCCACACACTCAGTCACTTAACCCAGGAGAATTTATGGCAGACACAAGAATGTCAGGCCTGGCTGTACAACAGGCGTGCGTGTCTTAGAGAATTCACAGGGGGAGATAAAGTGCTTGTATGATTGCCCACTTTGACCTCAAAATTTATCGCTGTCACGGGCCCTTTGAGGTCACACGGCAAATCGGGGATGTCGACTATGGAGTGAGGTGAATGGATAGGGGCAGAGCACTACAAATATACCACCTCAACCTACTAAAACCTTGGAATGAGTGGGTCCCCATGGCATTGGCATCAGTTGTTCCAGAGAGGACAGAGCTGTGGCCGGATGTAAAAAAAATAGTGACCACTCGAGCCACTCTGGTCCCCTGTGGAGACCACCTCTCATCAGCCCAACTCACGGAGGTTGCCAAGTTGCAAGTGGAGTTTTCCAACATGTTCTTGCCCCTTCCTGGCCACACTCACCTCATAGAACACCACATTGAGATGCCACCAGGGGTGATAGTGCATTGCCACCCAAACCACTTGCCCGAACACAAGAAAGTGATGGTTTGGGATGAACTCAAGGCAATGCTCGAAATGGGAATAATCAAGGAGTCCCACAGTAATTGGAGCACACTGGTGGTCTTGGTCCCCAGGACCGACGGGTCAGTCCAGTTCTGTGTGGACTATAGGCAGGGCCGTAGCCAGCATTTTAAAATCACAGAGATCCGTGATGTGCACGCAAAACGCGCGCTGAAAAAATTTCAACATATTTAAATGAGAGGGTTGAATTACATGTCACACAAGAGATCTATTCCTGAAATTACTTTTAATGGTGTTTGAACTGAATATCATTAGTTTTGAAAACAAAAAATCATGTATGTGGCAAGAGTAAGAATAATTTAAGCTTGTTTAATGGTGTGATCTTGCCCAAGCAATGAGGACAAAACTGCACTGCTTTGAAAATGTAAATTTAACAGCTTCATAAAAGTGGACTGATAGTTACCATGAAAAAAAACCATGTCTACTGCACTGCTATCACTCCCCCAAGTCTCATTCGTTTTTGTGTTCTTGGTCTCAGAGCCGCACGCACGAAACAGACACAGAAGACAGAATCAACGTTTAACATAATTAACAATGCACTTTTTACGGAGGCGTTTAATGTTATTCTTTATTTTTTTATCCAGTTGAATATTTAGTGTACAAATGTATTTTCAGCTCTTAAAAATGACCGAGGTCCGGACCTTGGTGGCCTCATAGCTGGCTGCAGCCATGACGATAGGAAAGTCACCATGGTGTCTAAATTTGACTCTAACCCAATGCATTGCATTGACGTGTTGCTCAGTTGATTAGGTGCTACTCAGTTTATGTGACACTGAATTTGACAAAGGGATATTGGCAGATCCCCTTGACTCCTCTATCCAGAGAAAAAAACTACGTTTTCCACAAAGTTTGGCTTACACCAATTTGTCACGCTTCCTTTCGGGTTATTCAGCGTTCCCACAACATTCCAGTGGCTCATGCACAAAATTCTCCATCCACATGCTGCCTATGCCATTGCCTACTTAGACAACATCATTATATACAGTGGTGCTTGAAAGTTTGTGAACCCTTTAGAATTTTCTATATTCCTCCATAAATATGACCTAAAACATCAACAGATTTTCACACAAGTCCTAAAAGTAGATAAACAGAACCCAGTTAAACAAATGAGACAAAAATATTATACTTGTTCAATTGTTTATTGAGGAAAATGATCCAATATTACATATCTGTGAGTGGCAAAAGTATGTGAACCTCTAGCAGTTAATTTGAAGGTGAAATTAGAGTAAGGTGTTTTCAATCAATGGGATGACAATCAGGTGTGAGTGGGCACCCTGGTTTATTTAAAAAACACAGATCTATCAAAGTCTGATCTTCACAACACATGTTTGTGAAAGTGTATCATGGCACGAACAAAAGATTTCTGAGGACCTCAGAAAAAGCGTTGTTGATGCTCATCAGGCTGGAAAAGGGTACAAAACCATCTCTAAAGAGTTTGGATTCCACCAATCCATAGTCAGACAGATTGTGTACAAATGGAGGAAATTCAAGACCATTGTTACCCTCCCCAGGAGTGGTCGACCAACAAAGATCACTCCAAGAGCAAGGCGTGTAATAGTCAGCGAGGTCACAAAGGACCCCAGGGTAACTTCTTAGCAACTGAAGGCCTCTCTCACCTTGGCTAATGTTAATGTTCATGAGTCCACCATCAGGAGAACACTGAACAACAATGGTGTGCATGGCAGGGTTGCAAGGAGAAAGCCACTGCTCTCCAAAAAGAACATTGCTGCTTGTCTGCAGTTTGCTAAAGATCACGTGAACAAGCCAGAAGGCTATTGGAAAAATGTTTTGTGGATGGATGAGACTAAAATAGAACTTTTTGGTTTAAATGAGAACCGTTATGTTTGGAGAAAGGAAAACACTGCATTCCAGTATAAGAACCTTATCCCATCCGTGAAACATGGTGGTGGTAGTATCATGGTTTGGGCCCATTTTGCTGCATCTGGGCCAGGGCGGCTTGCCATCATTGATGGAACAATGAATTCTGAATTATACCAGCGAATTCTAAAGAAAAATGTCAGGACATCTGTCCATGAACTGAATCTCAAGAGAAGGCGGATCATGCAGGGACAACGACCCTAAGCACACAAGTCGTTCTACCAAAGAATGGTTAAAGAAGAATAAAGTTAATGTTTTGGAATGGCCAACTCAAAGTCCTGACCTAGATTAGATTAGATTAGACTAGACAGACCCTCCAGGATTTTGCGATGTTGCGATTTGCAACTTCAACGCAAATTCAACCAATCCCTGCGAATTCAGGGCGGTGTTGCAATTATATCCAGTCACCGCAACTTTCCTGCAAATTTGACCAATCACTGGCATCGTCTTGAGGTGACATCGACAAACTACCTTCCGCCTTACTTCCGTGTACTATGCGTTCAAGAGAAGCAGCATGTGCAAGTCAGTGTTTATATACAGTAGGCTTAAATTCTGTTAGTGAAAGTGTGTTATGTTTACAGTGAAGGACTGTGTGCACTTTACATTATTTTTTTACTTAATACAAGAAATGAATGGAGGCCAACATTTTTGCCAAAATGGTATTTTATTTTCCATGGTTTAGGCAGCTTCAGCATCATACTGTGAGATTCTGTTCAAATTGTTTTTTTTTTTATTCTATGAAGCCTGAGCCATTTATTATATTAGTTTATAATTATTGTTTAATTTAGTCTTCAGGAGAGACTGCCTGCACACAGGACTAGTATTAATAGTTTTTTCTCTTACATGAAAGCTGAGGCATTTATATTATATTTTAAGGTAACTTCATGTTGTGCTCTGAGGTTCTATGCACTTTAACTTTTGAACCAACAGGTGCATTTGGATAAGTAAAGCCTATTTTTCTGTATTTTTGTAGTCCTGGTAATCTTTTATATTGGTAAAGTTGTTTATAGGACCATTTCTCAGTGTCTTTGTTTTTTAATCAATAGTTTTTCAGTAATAACAATATTTAACATATCACTCAATTTTAATCACAAAAAGAGAAAATCGCAACAATTTCTCGCAACTTTCACTTCCTCCCGCAATGTAATCGCAACAAAAACCTAAAAAACACCGCAACTTTCATCGCAATTTTTTGGAAACCCCCCTGCAACAACAGACATTTTAGCCTGCAACAATCACAAAAAAGGCCCGCGAAATCCTGGGGGGACTGATTAGATTAGATTAGATTAGATTAGATTAGATTAGATTAGATTAGATTAGATAAAACTTTATTGATCCCTTTGGGAGGGTTCCCTCAGGGAAATTCAGATTCCAGCAGCATCATTACAGATAAACAGAGAAAAGAAATAGAGAAAACTTCTAGATAAATTAAAATAAATTAAGTATTTATGTGGGGGGAGCAGGAAAGATATTGCACTTTATATTGCACATTATATTGCACATTGTCCAGTATTGCTTATTGTCAGGCTAGGCTACTGCTCCTTCCCGTCCTCTGTCCTCCTGTTACCCCTCCTCCCCCCAGAGAGGAGTTGTACAGTCTGATGGTGTGAGGGACAAAGGAGTCTTTGAGTCTGTTCGTCCTGCACTTGGGAAGGAGCATTCTGTCACTGAACAGGCTCCTCTGGTTGCTGATGACGGTGTGCAGAGGGTGACTGGCATCGGCCATGATGTTCAATAGTTTGTCCATAGTCCTCTTCTCTGCCACCGTCACCAGAGTGTCCAGCTTCATGCCGACCACAGAGCCGGCCCGCCTGATCAGTTTGTCCAGCCTGGATGTGTCCTTCTTGGATGTGCTGCCCCCCCAGCACACCACGGTGTAAAACAAGACACTGGCAACCAGAGACTGATAGAACATCCACAGGAGTTTCCTGCAGATGTTAAAGGACCACAGCCACCTACGGAAGTATAGCTTGCTCTGTCCCTTCCTGTATAAGTGATTGGTGTTGCAAGTCCAGTCCAGCTTGCTGTCCAGCCACAGCCCGAGGTACTTGTAGGAATCCACAGCCTCAACCTCGACTCCCTCGATCAGAACTGGTTGTGACCTTGGTCTGGACCTCCCAAAGTCAATGACCAGCTCCTTGGTCTACGAGGTGTTGAGCTGCAGATGGTTCCTGTTGCACCACGCAGCAAAGTTCCTCACCAGACTCCTCTACTCCTCCTCTCTGTCGTCACTGATACACCCAACGATGGCTGTGTCATCGGCAAACTTCTGAATGTGACAGCTCCGAGTTGTAGCAGAAGTCCGCGGTGTACAGGGTGAAGAGAAGAGGGGCCAGCACCATGCCCTGGGGTGCTCCAGTGCTGCTAATCACAGTGTCAGACGTGGTGTCCTTCAGCCTGATGTACTGTGGCCTGTCAGTGAGGTAGCTGGAGATCCAGGTGACCAGGCAGGGGTTCACTCGCATCCTGTTCAGTTTGTCCTGAGGCAGTAGGGGCTGGATGCTGTTGAAGGCACTCGAGAAGTCCAAGAAGAGGATCCTCACTGTGCCATTTCCCTTATCCAGATGCGAGTGGGCTCAGTGTAGCAGGTAGAGGATGGCGTCTTCCACACCAACACCTGCTCAGTATGCAAACTGCAGACAGTCCTGGGCATGTTGTACCTGGGGTCTGAGGAGGCTGAGGAAGAGCTGCTCCAACGTCTTCATCAGATGTGAAGTGAGTGCCACTAGTCGGAAGTCGTTCAGCACACTGGGCCAATTGTTTTTGGGAACTGGAACGATACATGATGTCTTCCACAGGGTTGGCACTCTCTGCAGCTGCAGGCTGAGGTTGAAGTTGTGTTGGAGTGGTTCACCCAGGACAGCAGCGCAGGTCTTCAGTAGTCATGGACACACCTTTTCCGGGCCTGCTGCTTTCCTGGGGTGAAGCTTCCTCAGTTGACCTCTGACCTGGTCTGCAGTAATGCATAGAGGAGTCTGTGTTGAGGTGGGGGAGGAGGGGGCTGCTGTAATGACTGGGGGGAGGTGTGTTGAGGGAAGAGGGAGAGATGGCTGCAGTGAGAGAGAGGGTGCAGGGGACGTGGGCTGGTTGAACCGATTGAAGAAGTCATTCATCTCATTCGCCCTCTCCACTGTCCCCTCAATGACTCTGGTCTTTGTATTGTGGCCTGTGATGGTTTTCACACCTTCCCAGACCTCCCTCATGCTGTTCTCCTTCAGCTTCTGCTCCACCTTTCTCCTGTAGCTGTCCTTAACTTCCCTCATGAAGCGTTTCACCTCCTGCTGTGCTGGTTTCATTTTCTCCCTATCCCTGCTCCTGAAGGAGGCCTTCTTCCTGTTGAGGACAGTTTTGACTTCCTGTGTAACCCATGGCTTGTTATTAGGGTAACACCGTACAGTCTTAGTGGGGGAGACCACATCTGCACAAAAGTTGAGGTAATCTGTCAGACAGTGTGTCAGCCCCTCTATGTCTTCACAGTGTGGGCTAAGCACCACATCCCAGTCCATGATGTCATAGCAGTCTCTAAGGGCATATTCCATTTCAGGGGACAACCTCCAGATGGAGCGAGTTGTTGCAGGCTGCCTTTGAACCAGGGGGGTGTATTTCGGCTGCAGAAGAACCAGGTTGTGGTCAGACTTCCCTAGTGGGGGGATGGCTGTGACTCTGTATGCATCCCTCACATTAGCATACAGCAAGTCACTTGTCCTGTTGTTCCTTGTTGGACAATCCACAGCCTGGTAAAAAGCAGCCAAAGTAGAGTCCAATGTAGCATGGTTAAAGTCCCCAGAAATGATTATAAATGCCTCAGGGTGCTGTGTCTGCAGCCTTGCTGTGACAGAGTGAATCCTCTCACATGCAGTGGCTGCGGCTGCCCTCGGAGGGATGTAAACACAGATGGTGATCACGTGACTGAACTCCCTTAACAGATAATATGGCTGCAGGCTAACAGCTAGCAGCTCCAAGTCCGGGCAACATAAAGCTGTCTTTACGGAGATATATCCTGGGTTACACCAGCGGTTGTTGACATAAATGATGAGTCCCCCACCTTTGCCTTTCCCTCATGCTTTAGTGTCTCTGTTGGCTCTCACAGCAGTGAATCCCCGCAGGTCCACATTAGCATCCGGTACAAGGTCTGTCTCCATAAAGATAAATAAGCTGCTCTCCTGGTAAATCCACTGGTTGTTCAGAGCGGAAAGCTCACGAATTTATTTGGCAGCAAGTTCACATTCCCCATGATAACGGAGGGAATGGATGGTTTGTAGCACTGCCAGTTGTCCGCTAGCCTAGCCTTTAGCTTAGCTCCAGCTTTGCAGCCCCTGGGTTTCCTCCTCAGCTCCGCTGGGATGGGGTGTCGTATCCCGGCTCGTCCCATTGTTTTCAGGGCCAGCAGCTCCTCTCTCGAATAAGAGAGAAAACTGGCTCCTGGTTACGTGTTAAAGTTAAATATATCCACGTTATATAGTTAAACACACTATCTTTGTAAGAAGACCAAAAAAGGTAGAAAAAAGAGGTTTAAAGAGCTAAAAACGACAGAGTTACTGGAGAGGCAGCCATCTCACCCAGCGCCCAGTTTTGTTGACCTTAATCCAATAGAAATGTTGTGGAAGGACCTGAAGCGAGCAGTTCGTGTGAGGAAACCCAACAACATCCCAGAGTTGAAGCTGTTCTGCACAGAGGAACGGGCTAAAATTCCTCCAAGCTGGTGTGCAGGACTTATCAACAGTTACCGGAAACATTTAGTTGCAGTTATTGCTGCACAAGGGGATCACACCAGATACTGAAAGCAAAGGTTCACATACTTTTGCCACTCATCTCATCTCATCTCATCTCATTATCTCTAGCCGCTTTTATCCTTCTACAGGGTCGCAGGCGAGCTGGAGCCTATCCCAGCTGACTACGGGCGAAAGGCGGGGTACACCCTGGACAAGTCGCCAGGTCATCACAGGGCTGACACATAGACACAGACAACCATTCACACTCACATTCACACCTACGGTCAATTTAGAGTCACCAGTTAACCTAACCTGCATGTCTTTGGACTGTGGGGGAAACCGGAGCACCCGGAGGAAACCCACGCGGACACGGGGAGAACATGCAAACTCCACACAGAAAGGCCCTCGCTGGCCACGGGGCTCGAACCCAGGACCTTCTTGCTGTGAGGCGACAGCGCTCACCACTACACCACCGTGCCGCCCTTTTGCCACTCACAGATCTGTAATATTGGATCATTTCTCAATAAATAAATGAGCAAGTATAATATTTTTGTCTCATTTGCTTAACTGGGTTCTCTTTATCTACAGTACTTTTTGTCAGAAATGGCGAGCTGAGGTGAAGTGAGGACCCAAAAGCAGACTCAACAGGCAGTGTACAGAAAATAACTTCTTTAATGAAGAACAGGGCAGAGGTACAATAGGGCTCAGGCAAAAATCAGAGGTCAAAGAACAGGCCAAGAGGTCAAAACACAGAAGAGCAGGCAGGCATGGTCAGAGACAAAAACAAGACAGAAAATCTTCACAAAAACTGAAGAAAACAGGGACAAGGGAAACCCAGGCAGAGGAAGCAAAAAACACAATCCAGAAGAACAGGCAGGTAAAACAGGGGCAAAAATTGAACAGAAATCTAGACAAACAAACACAAAACAATACCAGCAGGAGAATCAAGAAATCAGAATACGAAAGGGCTGTAGCAAGGCCCTGGCTCCCCACAGCACCAGCAACCCGGCCCGGGCTTTCTCTCTGCACCGGTGCTCTGGGGCTCACTCACCTGAGGGGGGGAGAGACAGACATGGAAGCGGGAAACGGGAGGGCACCATGGGCGCGGCAGGCCAGCTGGGGTGGGGCAGGTGCCCGCATCTGCGGTGGGGGAATGGGGCGAGGACGAGACACAGAAGGGGAGGGGGAGAGAGAGAGAGCGGAGAAGAGGAGATCTGCGATCCTACCATGGGAACAGCCACCAAATGATCCTCCGCCAACTCGATGGCCTGATCTAGCGATGCCGGGCGATGGCACTGGACCCACTCCGTGGTCCCTTCGGGAAGTCGGGCGATGAACTGCTCCAGTGCCACCAGATCGACGATTCCCTCGGCGTCACGGTTGTCAGCCCTGAGTCACCGCTGGCAGGCGTCCCGGAGTTGCTGGCCAAACACGAACAGGCGGCCGACCTCCTGTAGGTGTACAGCGCGGAAGTGCTGGCGTTGTTGTTCTGGGGTGCGCCCCACATGCTGGAGGACGGCCCGGTGCAGGTCCGCGTAGACCAGCCGGCTGTCGGCGGGGAGCTGTAGTTCAGCCAGCTGCGCCTCGCCTGTTAGCAGGGGGAGGAGTCGCGCCACGCGCTGTTCCACCGGCCAGCCCCAGGCCTCTGCTGCTTCCTCGAAGAGCGCTAGGAAGGCCTCGGGGTCATCATGCGGGCCCATCTTCGTTAGGGTGAGGTGGGGAGGGCCCGCGGCGGTGGAGGTGGTGGACCCCGCTGACGAGAGGAGGTGCCGGAACGCCTGACGATCTTCCTGTTGCACCAGCACCAGGGCCTCGAACCTTTGCGCTTGCTCCTTTTGGAGGGCAACCAGTGCCTGGTGCTGGCTCTGTTTGGCCGTGGCGAGGGTGTGGATCAGGTCCACGAAGGGGGAGGACTCCATGGGGCTGTTCTCCTCTGTGCTCCTTCCTTGGTTTCGGCCCCACTGTAGGACTTTGAGTGGGTGGGTGGAGCACAGAAGTACGGCAGGCCCGAACTGAGTTGTCAAAACTCTTTATTGTGACTCTTTTCAGTCGAACACAATCTCCCAGCCACACAGACATGCACACACACATTAGTCATCTGGTTGGGGAGAGAGCTCCCTTCCACTGCTCTCTCTCTCCTTCTATAGGGCACGGTCTCTGGGGAAGACACACAAACACAGGTTAATTGACATCAGGTGTAGTGATTCTGCCACTTACCTTCCCTGACTCTGCCCTCTGGTCACAGACCGATGCTTGACCATGCCCCTGCTGCCACAGCAATGCTTCAAAGCCTTGATGCTGGCCCAGCAGGAAGATCACCATGAGTTATGGCATCTGCTTGCGTCAGCAGGGGCATTGACCATCACTGCTCCGGCACCCTCATGATGATGGGCCCGCAGGATGATCTGGAAGCGTTCCTCGCCCTCTTCGAACAAGCAGCCAAGGCGTGGGGGTGGCCACTGGAGCAGCATGCCACATGCCTCCTCCTGCACCTGACTGGTGAAGCACAGCTCACAGCACAGCAGCTCCCTGCTGACAGCCGACTGGTGTATGCTGACCTGAAGAAAGCCATCCTGTGGCGGGTCGGATGCTCCCCGGAACAACATCACCAGCACTTCCAAACGCTGTCATTGGAGGAGGCTGGCCGGACATTTACATTTGGCCAGCAACTCCGGGACGCCTGCTGGCGGTGGCTGAGGGTGGAAGATCTTGACACCGATGAGATCATTGATCTGGTGGCACTGGAACAGTTCATCTCTTGACTTCTGGAAGGAATAGTGGAATGGGTCCAGTGTCATCGCCCGGCGTCGCTGGGATGAGCCATCGAGCTGGCGGAGGACCATCTGGAGGCAGCTCCAATGGCAGGCCGATGAGGCATCTCTCCTCGCTTCTCCGCTCGCTCTCTCTTCTCCCCCCCAGCTCTCTTTCCCCTCCCCACCCCGTTCCCGTACCATGGAGGCGGCGGCTGGCTCCTCCCCAAATGGCCCGTTGCACCCGTGGTGTCTTCCCATCTCCCTCTTCCGTGTCTGTGTTGTCTCCTCCTCAGGTGAGTGACTCCCATAATGCCAGTGCAGAGGGAAAGCCTGGCCGGTGTGCTGGTGGGGTGGGGAGTCAGAGCATCTCCAGAGTTGGAGCTCTGCCAGGGAGGTGGGAGCTGTGATCTGGATCCCCGATGTGCCAGAGACCGCCTCCAATTGGGTGGTCACATACCAGTAAGTGTTCAAGAGGATACATATCACGAGTTGGTGGATTCCAGTTGGAATCAGACCTCAATTCACCAACGCCTGTTGCAAGGTGAGGCAATGGGGAGAGCACAAGCGGTGAAGGTTTTATGTGTGCACGGGGATATTCACAATTACCCTTTAGTGTCCGTACATATTTTATTCCGGGACCAAATGCATAGAATTAAGGCGGGGGTTAATCCTCGTCTCACCCACTCCGTAATTTTGGGAACTGATTGGCCAGGGTTTAAAGAATTAATGGAACTCAAATTGAGAGATGGGTCCTGCATAAATATGTCACAGAAAGTTCCCAGTGTGGCATTGACTGGGGAAGCTGTCACAGAGCCATCTACGTCAGCACTGTGTCAGAGTGATGCAAGGAGTGAGGAGCACCCTGCCTCTCCTCCATCTCTTGGGGATTCCCTTGGGAATTTCCTGTGAGAGCAGTCATGAGATGAGACTTTATCTCCCGGTTTGGGATTCTGAAAGAAATCCTGACAGACCAAGGCACTCTGTTTATGCCATGTACACTGCGCGAACTGTATGGGTTACTGGGGATTAAGTCTATCCACACCAGTGTCTATCACCCACAAACGGATGGCTTAGTGGAGCGATTTAACCAAACACTCAAGAACATAATTTGGAAATTTGTAAGTGAGGACGCATGTAATTGACCTGTGCACAAAACTCCACACACTCACGCACTTAACCCAGGAAAATTTGCGGCAGGCACAAGAACGTCAAAGCCGTCTGTATGACAGGGGCATGTGCCTTAGAGAGTTCATGCCAGGAGACAAAGTACTCATATTATTGCCCACGTCGAGTTCTAAATTAATCATGAAGTGGAAAGGACCCTTCGAGGTCACACGGCGAGTCGGGAATGTCGACTATGAGGTGAGGCGAACGGGCCTCACAGCTAACCCAAAAAAGTGTGCAATTGAGCGGGTGGAAGTACGGTATCTGGGGTTCCATTGGGTCATGGGCAGGTGCGTCCCCAAATTAACAAGACTGCAGCAATTGCAGCCTGCCTGAGGCCCAAGACCAAAAAGGGGGTGAGACAGTTCCTGGGGCTGGCTAGCTATTATCGTAGGTTTATACCTAATTATTCAGACATCACCAGCCCTTTAACTGATCTCACTAAAAAGGGGGCTCCTGATCCGGTCCAGTGGACGGAGCAGTGCCAACAGGCATTCTCTAAGGTAAAAGCTGCACTGTGTGGGGGCCACTTTTGCACTCCCCTGACTTCTCTCTCCACTTTATTTTACAGACTGACACATCAGACAGAGGGCTGGGGCCCATTTTGTCCCAGAAGGTGGAGGGTGAGGAGCACCCCGTGCTGTACATCAGCCATAAACTCTCGATGCGTGAAAGAAAGTACAGCACCATCGAAAAAGAGTGCCTTGCCATCAAGTGGGCAGTCCTCGTCCTCTGATACTACCTGCTGGGTCACTCTTTCACTCTCTGTTCGGACCATGCGCCCCTCTAGTGGCTCCACCGCATGAAGGATACCAATGTGCTGATCACCTGCCCTCCAGCTGTTTAAGTTTGAGGTGGTCCACAGGCTGGGGGCACAGATAGTGGTGGCGGACTCCCTGTCCCATCAGGGGGAGTCTGCTTCAGGCCGGACGGCTCCCCGGCCTGAGTCGGACAGTGGGGGTATGTGGCAACGGGGGCATGGCCAAGTGGTAGTTTGTGAATGGAGGGCGGGGTCGGGGAAGGTAAGTGGCTAAATCATTACACCTGGTGTCCATTAATGTATGTGGGTGTGTTTGTTTGTTTGTCACAGGGATTGAGCATAGAAGGAGGGGGAGAGCAGAGAAAAGGGGATCCCCGGCCCCAACATGTGTGTGTGACTGGCTGACTGAATGAATGAATGATTCAATCAATCAATCAATCAATCAATCAATCAATCAATCAATCAAGCAAGCAAGCAAGCAAGCAAGCTGAAAAGCCAAAATAAGGACAATAAAATGTATGTATGTGAACATCAACTCTCGCCTGCCGTGCTTCTGTGCTCCACCCACATCAGGAACTGTTACAGCCATCAATAAATAAACTTGATTACTTGATCTGTATTACATTAGCATGAGGACTAGCTCAGAGGTTTATTTATTCCTGATTCATTTTTGTAGCCAGTTTGCTCCGTTGACCAAAATACTTTCACTAAAATACTGATTTAAAATGAATTAACAAACTGTATCACCTTTACCTTTTTCCAACTTTTAGACAACCTGATGATGCTTTTGTCTTTGTTTCCGTTTCTCTCCACAGCTGCGGCAGTTCAGCAGACGATTTCACCACCACAGCTAGAAAGCAGAGAAGATTTTCTGAAATGTCCATCTGAACACACACACACAAACAAAAGACAAAAGTTTTCTTCGAGACTGACTTAAGGAAATGAAATTGTTTGAGTTAAATGCATCGCAATTTATCTTGTATAAACGCTCACTAGACCAGGGGTTCCCAAACTTTTCCATGCCAAGGCCCCCCAAACAGCATTAGCTTCTGGCCAGGGACCCCCTTTGCAAATCCACAGACAATGCTACAAAATATGGAAAGAAACATCAACATTTAGAATGTTTTCTCTTACTTTTATTCAGTATTCAATAATTGTTACATTTGTTTAGCATAAGAATATTATTAACTAACATGTTTTCAACACAAATATTTTCGCACTGAACAATAAACTTTTCAACAAACTGTTGATAAGAACAGCACAAAAGAAATCAAACCACTCTCAATTTTGTGTGTGTGTGTCTGGGAGTGTCAGACGGTTTACACTAGTGGGAGGGATCGGCTTGGTGGCTCCTACATAGTTTGTCAACCCTGGGCTTAATCTCCGTCAGTGCCATACGCATGTCATTGTCCACATGTAGACGTGCTCTATGTTTGGTTTTGAGTACCTTTAAAGTTGAAAAGCCAGACTCACACAAGTAGGTTGTTACAAAAGGGAGAAGGCATTTCAATGCCTTGTCAGCCAAGCTTGGATCGTCCTTTCTTACATGTAGCCAGTAGTTAGACAGGGGAAGAGCCTCAAAGTCCATTTTTAAATCCCCTGAGTTTGTCATCTCAATCAGCTCCTCCTCTAACTTTAAGTCCAGACTAGAACCGACACCGGGGGCAAAGGGGTTCCTAACCCAGTTTAAATGTGTGTTTTCGAGGTCAGGGAAATAGTCTTTGAAATATCCTTGGAGGTGCTCCAGGTGGGACTGGATCAATGGAGAGACGGAGCCCAAATCACCACATGACAGCAGCTCCTGGTGAAGTACGTAGTGGGAACATTTCTGTAACTCCCTCCTGGAGCTTGTTTGACCACAGCATGATCTTTTTGGAAAAAGCATGCACTTTGTCTTGCACCTGGAGTATGTACATGTCACGTCCTTGCATGCTTTGATTCAGTACATTTAGATGCTGGAAAATGTCTGACATGTATGCAAGTTTGCGGATCCAGGTTGCATCGGTGAACCGATCTGCCGGCTGATGCTTTTCAGATGAGAGGAACTCTGCAACCTCCCTCCGCAGCTCATAGACACGGTTCAAAACTGCGCCCCGTGACAGCCAGCGCACGTTCGAGTGAAGCAGCAGCCCCTCAAAATGAGAGCTCATCTCATTACAAAGCAGGGTAAACAGTCTGTGTTTCATGGGACGGGCTTTAATAAAATTCACTACTTGTATAACCTCCTGTAGTACCTGATTCAACTCGTTATCCATCCTTTTTGTGACCAGTGCCTCGCAGAGCTGTTGGCTTGTTCCTTCGGTCTCTTCTTCAAAAACCTGTCTATTTTGCGCTAGCAATACGCTAGCTCGAGGAGCAAAGCAGCTTGATAAATGGCGCAAACTGCAACGTCACAGGCAATCGGAGAGATGAGCATGGCAAACAATGTTTCGATATGATGTATTATTATTTATAATAATTATATTTTATAATAATGATTAAAAAACTAATTACAATACATTTAATAATAATTATTTAAAAATATATTTTTTTCGCAATTTTTGTTATCGTCCCTCCAACTTTCTGAGCACCCCCCCCCCCCCCCCCAGCACCCCCTGGCGGCCCCCCAGGGGGCCGTGGCCCCCACTTTGAAAACCACTGCACTAGACCATTACAACTATAATAATGATCCTTTTATAATTTGGTAACAATTCTGTGCAGCACCATATAAAGCTCAAATCATCTAATTTCCAAGTTACAGTTTTAATACAACATGAAGTTACATGTTGTGGCTCAGGAACACTTCTGAAAACCATCGTCTCTGAACACAGTTAATCACTGCATCCGCAAATCCCAGCTACAACCAGATACAAACACCATCCAGAAACACTGCTGCTTTCTCTGGGCCAGAGCTCCTTTACTTTTTTGGACGAAGGCAAAGTGGAAAACTGTCC
This sequence comes from Neoarius graeffei, assembly GCF_027579695.1. Taxonomy (NCBI): domain Eukaryota; kingdom Metazoa; phylum Chordata; class Actinopteri; order Siluriformes; family Ariidae; genus Neoarius; species Neoarius graeffei. The sequence goes on from NC_083570.1 coordinate 3,953,408, forward strand.
TCTTGTCTGACAAAAAGAAATTGGAAATTCTTTTTGGAAATCATGGACACCACTTTCTTGAACTTTCTTGAAATATGTTGCTGGCATTGAATTCAAAATGAGTGTATATATTTAAAAAAAAAACAGTAAAATTTCACAGTTTCAACATTTGATATGATGTCTTTGTACTATATTCAATGAAATATAAAGTTTCCAAGATTTGCAAATCATCACATTCTAATCTCATCTCATTACCCCTAGCCGCATTATCCTGTTCTACAGGGTCGCAGGCGAGCTGGATCCTATCCCAGCTGACTACGGGCGAAAGGCGTGGTACACCCTGGACAAGTCGGCAGGTCATCACAGGGCTGACACATAGACACAGACAACCATTCACACTCACATTCACACCTACGGTCAATTTAGAGTCACCAGTTAACCTAGCCTGCATGTCTTTGGACTGTGGGGGAAACCGGAGCACCCGGAGGAAATCCATGCGGACACAGGGAGAACATGCAAACTCCACACAGAAAGGCCCTCGCCGGCCACGGGGCTCGAACCCAGGACCTTCTTGCTGTGAACTCTCGGACAAGTTTACAGAGCCCTCAGTAGATCTGCACCCTCATGTATTTCAGAAACCCTCACACACTCTGTTCTAAATCAGGGTTTTAGGTCACTAAGTGGTTTGTTTATCTTCATTTGTGTGGAAAAACTGTGTAAAAAAGAGATTTGTAGTATCAGTCGTAATATTACATCATTATGGTTTGTAGATACAAACTGCAAAATAACACACGTCTTGTTTGTAGCCGTTTTAGAAATAAATGAATGGTCATTTTGGCTTGACAGATATCAGCTCTTATTCTTTATTAGATATTAATTTCATTAAACATCAGAGAGTCATAGGTCCTGGGTTCGAGCCCCGTGGCCGGCGAGGGCCTTTCTGTGAGGAGTATGCATGTTCTCCCCGTGTCCGCGTGGGTTTCCTCCGGGTGCTCCGGTTTCCCCCACAGTCCAAAGACATGCAGGTTAGGTTAACTGGTGACTCTAAATTGACCGTAGGTGTGAATGATTGCTTGTCTTTTTGTGTCAGCCCTGTGATGACCTGGCGACTTGTCCAGGGTGAACCCCGCATCTCGCCCATAGTCACCTGGGATAGGCTCCAGCTCACCCATGACCCTGCACAGGATAAGCGGTTATGGATGGGCTTCAGTGTTTCCTGAAGTTTCATCTGGCCATCATTATCCATGTGTATTTAATGAAATTAATCATAATCAGTGCGGTTATATTTCTGTACTTAAGAGAGATGAAATGGTTAATAGAGGAGTGTTCGTGATCTCTCTGTGTTTGTGCTCCTCCTATCTCTCTCTCTCTCTCTCTCTCTCTCTTTCTCTCTCCCCTCTGTCACATACACACAGACACACACACACAGAAGAAGGAAGTCACTCCTTTCAGACAACACAAAACTGATCTCTTTCTCATTGCGATTTCAGGAAAATGGCCGAGGCCAGTATTTCAGTAGATCAGCTTTCTCAGGACCAGTTCAGGTGCCCACTGTGTCTGGATCTCCTGAAGGATGCGGTGGCTATCTCCTGTGGTCACAGTTTCTGTAAGGTGTGTATTAATGGCCACTGGGATCAGGAGGATCAGAAGGGTGTCTACAGCTGTCCTCAGTGCAGAGACACTTTCACTCCAAGGCCTGTTCTATCCAGAAACAACATGCTGGATGAAGTGGTGGAGAAAATGAAGAAGACAGAAGTCCAAGCTGCTTCTCCTGCTCACTGTTACGCTGGACCTGAAGATGTGGAGTGTGATTTCTGCACCGGGAGAAAACACAAAGCTGTCAAGTCCTGTCTGATGTGTGTGGCTTCATTTTGTGAAACTCATCTGAAACCTCATCTTGAAGACCCTACTTTGAAAAAACACACATTGATTGAAGCCTTAGCAAAACTCCAAGAGAAGATCTGCTCTGAACATAACAAGCTGATTGAGATCTACTGTCGTACTGATCAAACCTGCATCTGTTATTTGTGTATGATGGAAAATCACAAAGGTCATGACACCGTCACAGCCGCAGCAGAAAGAGCTGAGAGACAGGTGAGAACTAGAAATCTTTCCCGAATTAAATCATCTTAATTATAGTTTCCCATCTAGAAACAGGTGCTTTAGTCAGTGATATGATTTGAACTTTAATTTCAATGTGTGTCTCAATCAGAAGGATTCTGTAAAAGCTGATTAAAATTGTCTGTGTTCTGGTGAACAGAGTGTTAAATTTATCTTCAGTAATGGTCGTAATCTGGTCAAACCAGTTAGTGAACATGTCAGCCAACGCCTGTGACAGGGCGAGGCAGGTGAAAACACAAACACTTTTTTTTTTTTTTTACTTTTTATGATCCTTTATTTTTTTTTACAAAAGTAGCATTACATAATAAAATGTATGTGAATTAATAAATAAATATTTAATAAAGCATTTTAAATATATTTGGCTAAATATAACAGTGCACAGTGTGAGTTAAGTTATTGCAGTGATTCTGCAATGCAGGTTTTGTGTAAAACAAAGTTCTTCTTCCACTACCGAGCACAGAGCCTCCTCACAACACCACACTGTCTTAAACATTTCCATATCACCCATACTCTTAAAAAAATTAAAATCAATCAAAACTCTGTAATTAGTTAGTCTGGACAGAATTCTCTCAGGGTCACAGTCTGTGTTTTGTGCCATTTTGTTTTTTCTACTTCAGTAGATTGCCATTTTGGCCTGGCCAGGGTTAACAGTAACCAGCTGACACATGGATTTGTTTCTCCGGACATATTTAAAACCAAAAATAAAAAGCTGAAAGGTAAAATTCATATCAAATGATCTTAAAATGTCCCCCAACCAATAAAACAGTGACTGCAACCCGAAGCAATGTAAAAAGACATAAACAGTTTCTCTCGGAGAACAAAAGGGACACTCTTGGGTGACCTCAGGGTTTAAAATGGAGATAAAAGAATTCACAGACACTGTACAATGTAAAATCTTCCACCTCCAAATCAATCAGAAGGATTCTGTAAAAACTGATTAAAATTGTATGTGTTCTGGTTAACAGTGTTAAATCCATCTTCGGTGAGAGTCGTAATCTGGTCAGACCAGTTACTCAACATTTCAACATTTCACACACGCAGAGAATATTTTGGCAAAACAAACAAACAAAGCTGTTATAATGAGCTCCACCCTTCTCGGAAGGCTTTTCACTAGATTTTGGGGCGTGGCGGTGGGGTTAGTGTTCATTCAGCTACAGTGGCCCTTGAAAGTTTGTGAACCCTTTAGAATTTTCTGTATTTCTGCAGAAATATGATCTAAAACATCATCAGATTTTCACACAAGTCCAAAAAGTAGATAAGGAGAACCCAGTTAAACAAATGAGACAAAAATATTATACTTGCTCATTTATTTATTGAGGAAAATGATCCAATATTACATATCTGTGAGTGGCAAAAGTATGTGAACCTTTGCTTTCAGTATCTGGTGTGACCCCCTTGTGCAGCAATAACTGCAACTAAATGTTTGCGGTAACTGTTGATCAGTCCTGCACACCGACTTGGAGGAATTTTAGCCCGTTCCTCCGTACAGAACAGCTTCAACTCTGGGATGTTGGTGGGTTTCCTCACATGAACTGCTCGCTTCAGGTCCTTCCATAACATTGTGATTGGATTCAGCGCTGCTCTTGCTCCTTGCGGAGGGTGATCAGGGCTTGGTACTGACTTTCTTGGGTGGCAGCAAGGGCATAGGTGACATTCTTGAGTGGGGAGGACTCCACTGGTGGTTAACGTCAGTCTTCCTGGCTTTCGGCACCACTGTTATATGTCCCTGAGGTGGGTGGAATACTGAAGTGCAGACAGGCAGGAAATGGTGTTAAACACAGTCTCTTTTATTTGTCACTTTGGCTTTTCAGCTTTAACATTATGTCTTGTCACACATACATACATGTTCTCCAGTCGGGAGACGACCACCTCTTCACTCTGCCCCTCTTTTTCATGACTCTGTCATTCCTGCAAAACAGACACCCACACATCAGTTACCAACAGGTGAGATCACTTTGCCACTCACCTTCCCTGGCCCCGCCCTCTATTCACAAACTGGTGCTTGACCACACCCACACTGCCAAAAAACAACAAAAAACACACACAATACATAACATTCACAGCTGTAAGAAACATGAATGTACTTTGAACTGACATTAATATGGAACCAGTTCGCTCGTACTGTATAAAAAGCTGAATGTGTTTTATTTGTCCTCAGAGTGAGTTAAAGAAGGAGCAGATGAAATCCCAGCAGAGAATCCAGGAGAAGCAGAAGAAGGTGCAGGAGCTCAAACAGGCTGTGAACACTATAAAGGTGAGCAGTGAGCAGAGACAGAGCTGCTCCTAGAAACACACACAACATGGACAACGAGTCATTTACAGTCCCAGTAAGAGAGGGAATGATAGATGAGCTTTAAATCTTGTGTGTGTGTGTGTGTGTGTGTGTGTGTGTGTGTGTGTGTGTGTGTGTGTCCTAACAGCTCAGTGCACAGACAGCAGTGGAGGACAGTGAGAGGATCTTTACTGAGCTGATCAGCTCCATGGAGAAAAAGCGCTGGGAGGTGACGGAGCTGATCAGAGATCAGGAGAAGGCTGAACTGAGTCGAGCTGAACGACTCCTGGAGCAACTGGAGCAGGAGATTGCTGATCTTCAGAGGAGAGTCACTGAGCTGGAGCAGCTTTCACACACACACGATCACATCCATTTCCTCCAGGTAACACTCACTGTCTGATCTACAGAGCCAGCTGTTCCTCACACACTCTCTAAAACACGTCTCATTAAGGGAACAATAAATGTCCCTGTCTGACATCACAAGTGGGTTTTACATTTCATTTGCTTTCTGTAGGTTTTAGCTTCTGGACGTCAGTCTCCTCAACTTATCGGACCAGATTTTCGCACATCCAGTGTCACTGTCCATCAACATCTCTCATTTGATGGAGTGAGGAATTCTCTCTCAGATCTGAAAAAGAGACTCGAGGAATTCTGTGAGGAGGAATTCAACAAAATCCCTCCACATGGTAAGAGGAGCTGTTCCTGCTGGAGAAACACAGTGATGTGTTATTTCTTAGCGATGCTCCTGCTTTCTTTTCTGCAGACACTTTATTCACCCGACACTTTGAACTAAAACACTGATTTAAAATGAATAAACTGACTGGATCACTTTCAACTCTTTCCATCTTTTACACAAACTCATGTTTCCATTTTTCTCTCCACAGCTGCAGCATTTCAGATCATTTCAGGACCAGAACCACAGAGCAGAGAAGAGTTTCTGAAATGTACATCTAACACACACACACACTTCACATAAATATATTGTGTGAATTAAACCCAACATGTTCACATTGTTCAGTTTGGTTTTTCTCTTTTATTTTAGATTTCCGTTATCTGACTCTGGATCCCAACACGACACATCGTCACCTTATTCTGTCTGAGAAGAACAGAGCGGTGAATGACAGTGGGAGAGAGCAGCATTACTCTGATCATCCAGAGAGATTTGATTCCTGGGAGCAGGTGTTGTGTAAGGAGAGTGTGTGTGGACGCTGTTACTGGGAGGTGGAGTGGAGCGGTGATGGTGGTGTGTCCATAGCAGTCTCATATAAAGGCATCAGCAGGAAAGGACGGGTTAATGAGTGTGGGTTTGGAGGCAACAATCAGTCCTGGAGTTTGCGGTGTGCTTCTTCTTCTTCTTCTTCTCTCTCTTTCTATCACGACAACATTGAGACTGTTCTCAGAGTTCCATCAGCCTCCAGAATAGGAGTGTATGTGGATCACAGTGCAGGAACTCTGTCCTTCTACAGCGTCTCTTACGCAATGAAGCTCCTCCACAGAGTCCACACCACATTCACTCAGCCTCTATACGCTGGATTTGGGGTCTACAAAGTTTCTGGGTTCGCGTTCTACTGGTCTCCTGGTTCTACAGTGAGATTGTGTGATCGAGAATAAAAGTGTGTAGTGTTTTCTGTAAAATTCCTGCATGTTGCCACATTGTTGCTCAGTCGTCTGTTTCACTAGAACACAATCCAGCTGCAGAAAAACACTCATTTTAATATTTAAGTTAAAACATGTATAATGTTTTATTATTATTATTATTCGTCACATGCACACTTCAAGTACAGTGAAATTCATCCTCTGCATTTAACCCATCTGAAGCAGTGAACACACTCACACCCAGAGCAGTGGGCAGCCCAGAGCACCCGGGGAGCAGTCAGGGGTTCAGTACCTTGCTCAAGGGCACCTCAGCCCAAGGCCGCCCTACGTCAACCTAACTGCATATCTTTGGACTGTGGGGGAAACTGGAGCACCTGGAGGAAACCCATGCAGACATGGGGAGAACATGCAAAGTCCAGACAGAAAGGCCCTCACCGGCCACTGGGTTCGAACCCAGAACCTTCTTGCTGTGAGGCGACCGTGCTAACCACTACACCACCATAAATGTATAATAATTAAAGGTAGACTGCCTTTCAGATTTTTCTAATTTAGGCCATAAAAAGAATTTTCCCTGACACCCAATTATTTTTTTAGTGGACTGAAAGCTACTGAATTCGACACTCAGACTTCAAATTTTATTACTTTTTTCCCCTAAAAGAACAATTAATGAATTTAGAGCCACGTGGCCCTAAATTCTCCGCCATTTTTTTCTTGCCTCACCGTGACCTTATCCAACATGTTATGTCGTGCATGAGGTGGTGGGGTTTCCCCATTGTGGGATACAAATTTGTACCCTGAGAGAACAATGGAGGACCGACTACAGTAACGGAAAGTGGGAAGAAAAAACTCTGTATTGCGAAGGAAAGGAAACGCAGGACCAAAATAATAAATGACAGCAAACACAAAAATCAAAAAGATGAATGTAACGGCTTCGCTGATCTAGTGGACACTGAAACAGGCAGTCGGGATCAATGTCACTTTCGTTTTTATTTTTTAAACTGTCACTTAACACAAAACATGCTTTTCAGCAGTTTCAAAATAAACTGTGTCATTGCCCAGATGTGATTTCAGCCAGGGACAGAGATTCACATTGCACACACACACACACACACACACACACACACACACACACACACCACCTTCACCGGGCTCGTGCTCCACTCACCAACTGGCACTTGGCCATGCCCCCCACCACAGTGAAAAAGAACCGTATACTGTCTTGCTCAACGAAATAAACTGCGCAGTATGTTTGTGAATCGAGAGGTTGTTCACCAGAAGTTGAGCAATATACAGTAGGTGTATAGTCTAATTACACACATTTTCGCTCAGCGGTCTTCACCATCGCAATGATAAACAAAGAATCTTCTATGTAAACTATCTAATGCACAGGAATAATATTTACATTGTGAAATCATGACATACTTTTCATTATGACTAACGAATATTGACTAGAACACGCTCAGTGTTTATTGTTTATTGCACATACAAGAACAAAATTGGCTTAACAAAATATACCAAATACTAAGACATGCAGGGGAGGCCTGAAACTTGATGGTTTTTCAAGAGCCTCCTCTTATTAAGATAAAAATGACAATATTAAGGTCAACTTATATAAAGCATAAAAAAGTTAATAATTAAAGTAATTGATCAATAGATTGCCGGGGAAACAAACATATAATTTGCTACAAGCAAATACATGAATTCATGGTAAAATAACAATGATGACATCGATTTGCTGAATAAAATGATAGGAATAAGCTTCAGATCAACTTACTGAACAAAACTAAAATTAAGCATGAAAACATCGTCAATTATGAACAATTAATCGATAACAAGGATTTGGAAAGAGATCAGTGTAATTTTGTAGCTGGATTATTCAAGATTTTCTTTAGCAGTTGCTTCTTGAAAAGGGGCAGCGACGTACTGTTTTGTAATTTTTTTTTAGACTATTCCATCCAAAGGGTTCTCTATACATTAAAGTAAACTGTCGCTGATTAGATTTGGTTCGAATCGGTCTTAAGTTATTGCACTGTCTTGTGTTGTGTTTGTGGATATCTGAGTTATATATAATGCTATCTCTGTAATGTGCTGGTAAACATCAACTTCCATAGATGATTTTGTGAACAAAAAGACTAATCTGTAATTTGTTAATGTCGTATATTGTTAATACTTTGAAGTCATGAAACAAATTTGTTGAAGGGAATGTATATGACACATTTGAAGCGATCCTAATAAAGCGTTTCTGTAGTAAGAGCAGTGGCTTAAGCGTTGTTGTGTAAGTGCTTGCCCTTATAATATTACAGCATGTTCGGTACGGGCAAATCTAGGTGTAGTATAGAATCATAAAAGTGTTTTTTGTGATAGTAAATTTCCAACTTTTCATATTATTCCGATATTTTTGTCTATCTTTTTGCGAATGAGCTCAACATGATTTTTCCATGCAAGTTTTTCATCTATTAAAACACCTAAGAAGCATCTGTGTATGTTGTCAATATATATTCTGGCATTTTTATGACAGTATTTTTTACTTTTTCCCACAAAGATGATAAAATTTGGTTTTTTTTAAATATATTTAAGGACAGTTTGTTTGCTCAAAACCACTTATTTACCCTACTCATTTCAGAATTCATGGAGCTAACTAGGACATCAAAATTTCAGTGGGACATAAACAGGTTTGTGTTGCCTGCAAATACTAAAGTAAACAGTTTTTTTGGATACAAATGCTAAGTTATTTACAGTGGTGCTTGAAAGTTTGTGAATCCTTTAGAATTTTCTATATTTCTGCATAAATCTGACCTAAAACATCTTTAGATCTTCACACAAGTCCTAAAAGTAGATAAAGAGAACCCAGTCAAACAAATGAGACAAAAAATATTATACTTGGTCATTTATTTATTGAGAGAAATGATCCAATATTACATATCTGTGAGTGGCAAAAGTATGTGAACCTCTAGGGTTAGCAGTTAATTTGAAGGTGAAATTAGAGTCAGGTGTTTTCAATCAATGGGACGACAATCAGGTGTGAGTGGGCACCCTGTTTTATTTAAAGAACAGGGATCTATCAAAGTCTGATCTTCACAACACATGTTTGTGGAAGTGTATCATGGCATGAACAAAGGAGATTTCTGAGGACCTCAGAAAAAGTGCTGTTGATGCTCATCAGGCTGGAAAAGGTTACAAAACCATCTCTAAAGAGTTTGGACTCCACCAATCCACAGTCAGACAGATTGTGTACAAATGGTGGAAATTCAAGATCATTGTTACCCTCCCTAGGAGTGGTCGACCAACAAAGATCACTCCAAGAGCAAGGCGTGTGATAGTCAGTGAGGTCACAAAGGACCCCAGGGTAACTTCTTAGCAACTGAAGGCCTCTCTCACCTTGGCTAATGTTAATGTTCATGAGTCCACCATCAGGAGAACACTGAACAACAATGGTGTGCATGGCAGGGTTGCAAGGAGAAAGCCACGGCTCTCCAAAAAGAACATTGCTGCTCATCTGCAGTTTGCTAAAGATCATGTGGACAAGTCAGAATGCTATTGGAAAAATGTTTTGTGGACAGATAAGACCAAAATAGAATTTTTTGGTTTAAATGAGAAGTGTTATGTTTGGAGAAAGGAAAACACTGCATTCCAGCATAAGAACCTTATCCTATCTGTGAAACATGGTGGTGGTAGTATCATGGTTTGGGCCTGTTTTGCTATATCTGGGCCAGGATGGCTTGCCATCATTGATGGAACAATGCATCCTGAATTATAGCGGCGAATTCTAAAGGGAAATGTCAGGACCAGGACATCTGTCCATGAACTGAATCTCAAGAGAAGGTGGGTCATGCAGCAAGACAATGACCCTAAGCACTTTTTAAAAAAATTTTTTTTTACCTTAAGCACTTTATTTTAACTTTATTCTTAAAGAAGAATAAATTTAATGTTTTGGAATGTCCAAGTCAAAGTCCTGACCTTAATCCACTGGAAATGTTGTGCAAGGACCTGAAGCGAGCAGTTCATGTGAGGAAACCCACCAACATCCCAGAGTTGAAGCTGTTCTGTATGGAGGAACGGGCTAAAATTCCTCCAAGCCGGTGTGCAGGACTGATCAACAGTTACCGCAAACGTTTAGTTGCAGTTATTGCTGCACAAGGGGGTCAAAACAGATACTGAAAGCAAAGGTTCACATACTTTTGCCACTCACAGATATATAATATTGGATCATTTTCCTCAATAAATAAATGACCAAGTATAATATTTTTGTCTCGTTTGTTTAACTGAGTTCTCTTTATCTACTTTTAGGACTTGTGTGAAAATCTGATGATGTTTAAGGTCATATTTAGATTAGATTAGATTAGATTAGATTAGATTAGATTAGATTAGATTAGATTAGATATAACTTTATTGATCCCCTTGGGAGGGTTCCCTCAGGGAAATTAAAATTTCAGGAGCATCATTATAGGATAAACAGAGAATAGAATAGAAAAAACAGAGAACTTCTAGATAATTTAAGTCTTTAGAAAACTTCTAGATAAATCAATTAAGTATTTACATATACAAATATATTTAAAAAAGATCTGAAAAAAGTCCAGCAGGAGAGGTATTGCACATTGTCCATTATTGCTTTTTGTCAGGCTAGGCTACTGCTCCTTTCCGTCCTCTGTCCTCCTGTTACCCCTCCTCCCCCCAGAGAGGAGTTGTACAGTCTGATGGCGTGAGGGACAAAGGAGTTTTTAAGTCTGTTAGCCCTGCACTTGGGAAGGAGCATTCTGTCACTGAACAGGCTCCTCTGGTTGTTGATGACGGTGTGCAGAGGGTGACTGGCATTGTCCATGATGTTCAGTAGTTTGTCCATAGTCCTCTTCTCTGCCACTGTCACCAGAGAGTCCAGCTTCATGCCAACCACAGAGCCAGCCCACCTGATCAGTTTGTCCAGCCTGGATGTGTCCTTCTTGGATGTGCTGTCCCCCCAGCACACCACAGTGTAAAACAGGACACTGGCGACCATGGACTGATAGAACATCCACAGGAGTTTCCTGCAGATGTTAAAGGACCGCAGCCTCCTCAGGAAGTATAGCCTGCTCTGTCCCTTCCTGTACAATTGGTTGGTGTTGCAAGTCCAGTCCAGCTTGCTGTCCAGCCACAGCCTGAGGTACTTGTAGCAATCCACAGCCTCCACCTCGACTCCCTCGATCAGAACTGGTCGTGACTTTGGTCTGGACCTCCCAAAGTCAATGACCAGCTCCTTGGTCTTCGAGGTGTTGAGCTGCAAATGGTTCCTGTTGCACCAAACAGCAAAGTCCCTCACCCTGCTCCTATACTCCTCCTCTCTGTTGTCCCTGATACACCCCACGATGGCTGTGTCATAGGTGAACTTCTAAATGTGACACAGCTCCAACTTGTAGCAGAAGTCCGCGGTGTACAGGGTGAAGAGAAGAGGGGCCAGCACAGTGCCCTGGGGTGCTCCGGTGCTGCTAATCACAGTGTCAGATGTGATGTCCTTCAGCCTGATGTACTGCGGCCTGTCGGTGAGGTAGCTGGAGATCCAGGTGACCAGGCAGGGGTCCACTCGCATCCTGTTCAGTTTGTCCTGAAGCATAAGGATCTGGATGGTGTTGAAGGCACTCGAGAAGTCCAAGAAAAGGATCCTCGCTGTGCCATTTCCCTTATCCAGATGCGAGTGGGCTCGGTGTAGCAGATAGAGGATGGCGTCTTCCACACCAACACCTGCCCGGTATGCAAACTGCAGACAGTCCTGGAAATGTTGCACCTGGGGTCTGAGGAGGCTGAGGAAGAGCCGCTCCAACGTCTTCATCAGATGTGAAGTGAGTGCCACTGGTCGGAAGTCATTCAGCTCGCTGGGCCGGTTCTTCTTGGGAACTGGAACAATACATGATGTCTTTCAGAGGGTGGGTACTCTCCCTAGCAGCAGGCTGAGGTTGAAGATGCATTGGACTGGTTCACCCAGCTCAGCAGTGCAGGTCTTCAGTAGTCGGGGACACACCTTGTCCAGGCCTGCTGCTTTATGGGGTGAAGCTTCTTCAGTTGACCTCTGACCTTGTCTGCAGTAATGCATGGAAGAGTCTGTGTTGAGGTGGGGGGAGGGGGAGGAGGGGGCTGCTATGATGACTGGGGGGAGGTGTGTTGAGGGAAGAAGGAGAGCTGGCTGCAGTGAGGGGGAGGGTGGGGGGTTGAAACGGTTGAAAAATTCATTCAGCTCATTCGCCCTCTCCACTGTCCCCTCAATGACTCTGGCCTTTGTGTTGTGGCCTGTGATGGTTTTCACACCTTCCCAGACCTCCCTCATGCTCTTCTCCTTCAGCTTCTGCTCCACCTTTCTCCTGTAGCTGTCCTTAGCTTCCCTCACGCAGCGTTTCACCTCCTGCTGTGCTGCTTTCATTGCCTCCCTGTCCCTGCTCCTGAAGGCGGCCTTCTTCCTGTTGAGGACAGCTTTGACTTCCTGTGTTACCCTTGGCTTGTTATTAGGGTAACACCGTACAGTCTTAGCGGGGGAGACCATGTCTGCATAGAAGTAGAGCTAATCCATCAGACAGTGTGTCAGCCCCTCTATGTCCTCACAGTGTGGGCTAAGCAGCACATCCCAGTCCATGGTGTCATAACAGTCTCTGAGGGCATCTTCCATTTCAGGGGACCACCTGGAGCTAGTTGTTGCAGGCTGCCTTTGGACCAGGGGGGTGTACTTTGGCTGTAGAAGAACCAGGTTGTGGTAAGACTTCCCTCATGGGGGGATGGGTGTGACTCTGTATGCATCCCTCACATTAGCATACAGCAAGTCAATGGTTCTGTTGTTCCTAGTTGGACAATCCACAGCCTGGTAAAAAGCAGCCAAAGTAGAGTCCAAGGTAGCGTGATTAAAGTCCCCAGAAATGATGATAAATGCCTCAGGGTGCTGTGTCTGCAGCCTTGCTGTGACAGAGTGAATCCTCTCACATGCAGCAGCTGCGTCTGCCCTTGGAAGGATGGTGTTTTCATGTTTCTATTTTTCTCTCCACAGCTGCAGCAGTTCAGATCATTTCAGGACCAGAACCACAGAGCAGAGAAGAGTTTCTGAAATGTGCATCTAACCCACACAGTCCATCTCCAAGGAAAGGTCGGGACTGAGGTTGACCCTCCATTCATCCTGATAAATTGTCAATGAAAGGCTGCACGTAGTATCCCAATCTGCGACTGTTCATGCATTCGTGAGGAGTTTTATTCTGGGACAGACCACTTCCACTCATGGAACACACACATTTACACAAAATTACACAAGCAGAGGATCAATAACTGAGTGGAGTACTGAAAAATTAACTGATCCTGTGACATTGTAAGATTTATAGCATCCAGTTTTATGCGCCTTGAGTCAGACTCGTGAACCTCCTACAATGAGAAGCACTCAAAATAGGGTTTACCTTACACACAGATTACAACAGTGACTTCCAGTTAGTTCTGAGAAACATCAGCAATTTTAAACTTATACTTTTAAAACATACCTCCAAACACAATTGGGACAAACGGATGTGTATAAGGAGGAAAAGAAATTCCAGAAATTCAACATTCTTCAAAATATCGATATTTAGAATATACTTACGAACGTATCTTTATATCAGACTGGTTTGATGAACTGCTGTGCACCAGCCTGTGTATTGTCTAGATGATTATATGATTAATAGTTTGACCAGCAGGTTTCTCTCGTGAAGAAGTGAAGCCTGAAAAAATGAACCATTTCAACGCAATTAGCTGGAAAGCTTCAGTGTTTCATGAAGCTTCATCTGCCATCATTGTTTAAAGTTATTCATTTGCAGTAAAAATGAATGATTATCTCTAATGGAATTAGAAACCCAGACATTCTAACTGATACGGTGTCAGATTTGCAAATTTCTAACATTTCACACAACTCAATTTGTATGAAAATTTAATGATGTTCAGGTGTAGGGGTGGACTGATGGTGATTTAAGGGTGGGGCTAATATTTGTACCTTTCCTTAGGACTTCATTTAAAAGAAATTGAACAAAATCCAACGAGGTTAATTCTGTAAGGAGGAATTCAACCAAATCCATCCACATGGTACGTGGAGCTGTTCCTGCTGGAGAAACACAGTATTTTGTTTTTACTTTACTTGCTCAGCAACAGCCATATGCCTTTATGCCCCATCAATCAATAAACTTGATTACTTGATCTGCATTACATTAGCATGAGGACTAGCTCAGAGGTTTATTTATTCCTGATTCATTTTTGTAGCCAGTTTGCTCCCCTGACCAAAATACTTTCACTAAAATACTGCTTAAAAATGTATTAATGAACGATCACCTTTACCTTTTTCCAACTTTTAGACAACCTGATGATGCTTTTGTCTTTATTTCTGTTTCTCTCCACGGCAGCAGCAGTTCAGCAGATGAGTTCACCACCACAGCCAAAAAGCAGAGAAGGTTTTCTGAAATGTCCATCTGAAAACACACACACACACACAAAACCCCCCACAAATTTTTTTCGAGACTGACGTCAGGAAATGAAATTGAGTTAAATGCATCACAATTTATCCTGTATAAACACTCACTCCAGCATTACAACGATAATAATGATTCTTTTATAATTTGGTAACAATTCTGTGCAGCACCTCATAAAGCTCAAATTATCTAATTTGCAAGTTTCAGTTTTCATACAACACATTAAGTTCCATGTTGTGGCTCAGGAACACTTCTGAAAACCATCGTCTGTGAAAACAGTTCATCACTGCATCCACAAATCCCAGTTAAAACCAGATACAAACACCATCCAGAAACACTGCCGCCTTCTCTGGCCCTGAGCTCTTTTACTTTATTGGACTGATGCAAAGGGGAAAACTCTCCTCTATTCTGACAAAGAGAAATTGGAAATTCTTTTTGGAAATCATGGACACCACGTCCTACAGGCTACAGAGGAGAGGGACCATCCGGCTTGTTATCAGTGCATGGTTTAAAAGCCAGCATCTGTGACGGTATGAGGGGGCATTAGTACACATGGCATGGGGAGCTTGTACATCTGGGAAGGCATCATTAATGCTGAATGATATAAACATGTTTCAGAGCAACATGCTGCCATTAAGATGACATCTCTTTCAGGGAAGATCTTCCTAATTTCAGCAGGATAAACTGCAATCTGCACATATTACAACTGCATGGCTTCAGAGTAAAGGAGTCGATGCTAAACTGGCCTGCTGCAGTCCAGACCTGTTTCCTACTGAAAACATCTGGTGCATTAGGAAACGAAAAACATGACAAAAGGAGACCCCGAACTGTTGAGCTAATGAAATTGTATATCAGGGAAGAACGGGACAACATTTCACTTCCAAAACTACAGCACTTGGTCTCCTCAGTTCCCAAACGTTTACAGAGTATTGTTCAAAGTAGAGGTGATGCAACACAGTGGTAAACATGCTCTTGTTCTTTCTTGAACTTTCTTGAAATATGTTGCTGGCATTGAATTCAAAATGAGTGTATATTTTTCAAAAAAACAATAAAATTTCACAGTTTCAACATTTGATATGTTGTCTTTGTACTATTTTCAATGAAATATAAAGTTTCCAAGATTTGCAAATCATCACATTCTGTTTTTATTTATATTTTACAGTGTCCAAACTTTTTAGAAACAGGGTTATACATAATACCATCACCTTGCGTGAGTCTGACTCTCATTCGGCTGATGTGAGCACTTGATAATATTCTGATCCTGTTAGAGATTATCTGATAAATGTCAGGAAGGTTGTATTGTAGTTAGTGAACTGTTATTTAATTCAGCCGAGTTCAGAAAGAGTTCTGTACTAGAGCTGATTAAAATGCTGCAAATATATATTTTAAATATTGTTTATTCATTTTTAATACAAATAATCAATTAATGAAAAATAGTTGACAGATGAATTGAATATCAGAATAATCTGTAGTTGCAGCTCTACATTTTACTAAAATGGATTTGATTGGAAGTTTTAAATACAATTAAAGCACAGAAACAAGAATAATTGACTTGATATCCAGTGAAAAGGAAAAAAAAATGATTTGTATCTTTAAGATTTATAAAGAGCTCATTGTAATGATAGAAATGAAAATGCAGGCAATAAAAGTTTGGAGATTTGTTTGTGCTTTATAGTGTTTTATAAACTCAGTTAAAGACTTTACTCCACTCCTGCTACTAATTTTCTCCTCATACACATTCACACTCATGGAAAACAACTGAAATAAAAATAATTAACACAAGATTCAGTTCATTCAGATTTATGAACTATATTATCTTTAGCAATAACTCCCAATACTAGTGACAGAGAGACTGTAAAATGTTCACCATGTAAAGCTACTGCACTCCATCATACATCACCATTCTACTCACACAGGCTAACCGGTTAGCATTAGGCACCAACAAGCTTTAAACATCACTAATGTACCGAATACACACAAACACTCGCCGCTACAGTGATTTTAACAGCACAGACTCACTAAAAGGTGCCAAAATTTACACAAAATCACCAAAAATCTCTATTTTTAAAGTGCTTAAAGACAGATAATGGCATTTGGGCATTTTCACTACTGCTCATTTGTCCCTCTGCTGGTGAAACTACTGTTCACACAATTCTCATCTCTGTCTTTTATTTCCTGAAATCTTCCATCATAAACTCTCTGACAGGTTTACAGAGCTCTCAGTGGATCTGCACCCTCATGTATTTCAGAAACCCTCACACACTCTGTTCCAAATCAGGGTTTTAGGTCATTAAGTGGGTTCTTTATCTTCATTTGTGTGGAAAACTTGTGTAAAACAGAGATTTGTAGTATCAGTAGTAATATTACTTCATTAAGTATTGTAGATACAAACTGCAAAATAACACACATCTTGTTTGTAGCTGTTTTAGAAATAAATGAATGGTCATTTTGGCTTGACAGATATCAGCTATTATTATTTATTAGATATTAATTTCATTAAATATCAGAGACTCATTACACTAATGAATCTTGTGATTGCAGGGCGGCACGGTGGTGGAGTGGTTAGCGCTGTCACCTCACAGCAAGAAGGTCCGGGTTCGAGCCCCGGGGCCGGCGAGGGCCTTTCTGTGCGGAGTTTGCATGTTCTCCCCGTGTCCGCGTGGGTTTCCTCCGGGTGCTCCGGTTTCCCCCACAGTCCAAAGACATGCAGGTTAGGTTCACTGGTGACTCTAAATTGAGCGTAGGTGTGAATGGGAGTGTAAATGGTTGTTTGTGTGTCAGCCCTGTGATGGCCTGGCGACTTGTCCTGGGTAAACCCCGCCTCTTACCCATAGTCAGCTGGGATAGGCTCCAGCTTACCCACGACCCTGCACAGGATAAGCAGTTATGGATGGGCTTCAGTGTTTCCTGAAGCTTCATCTGGCCATCATTATCCATGTGTATTTCATGAAATTAATCCTAATCAGTGCGGCTACATGGGTTATATTTCTGCACTGAAGACAGATGAAATGGTTAATAGAGGAGTGTTAATGACCTCTTTGTGTTTGTGCTCCTCCTCTCTCTATCACTCTGTCTCTCTCTCCCCTTTGTCTCACACACACAGAATAAGGAAGTCACTCCTTTCAGACAAAACAAAACTGATCTCTCTCTCAGTGCGATTTTAGGAAAATGGCTGAGGCCAGTATTTCAGTAGCTCAGGACCAGTTCATGTGTCCACTGTGTCTGGATCTCCTGAAGGGTCCGGTGACTATCCCCTGTGGTCACAGTTTCTGTAAGGTGTGTATTAATGGCTGCTGGGATCAGGAGGATCAGAAGGGCGTCTACAGCTGTCCTCAGTGCAGAGACACTTTCACGACAAGGCCTGTTCTACGCAGAAACAACATGCTGGATGAAGTGGTGGAGAAACTGAAGAAGACTGAAGTCCAAGCTGCTTCTCCTGCTCACTGTTATGCTGGACCTGGAGATGTGGAGTGTGATATCTGCACCGGGAGAAAACACAAAGCCATCAAGTCCTGTCCAATCTGTGTATTTTCTTATTGTGAAACTCATCTGAAACCTCATCTTGAAGACCCTACTTTGCAAACACACACATTAATTGAAGCCTCAGCAAAACTCCAAGAGAAGATCTGCTCTGAACATAACAAGCTGATTGAGATCTACTGTCAGACTGATCAAGCCTGCATCTGTTATTTGTGTACAATGGATCGTCACAAAGGTCACGACACCGTCACAGCCACAGTAGAAAGAGCTGAGAAACAGGTGAGAACTAGAAATCTTTCCAGAATTAAATCATCTTAATTATAGTTTCCCATCTAGAAACAGGTGCTTTAGTCAGTGATATGATTTGAACTTTAATTTCAATGTTTGTATCAATCAGAAGGATTCTGTAAAAGCTGATTAAAATTGTCTGTGTTCTGGTGAACAGAGTGTTAAATTTATCTTCAGTAATGGTCGTAATCTGGTCAAACCAGTTAGTGAACATTTCAGCCAACGCCTGTGACAGGGCGAGGCAGGTGAACACACACACACTTTTTTTTTTTTACTTTTTATGATCCTTTATTTTTTACAAAAGTCGCATTAGATAATAAAATTAATGTGAATTAATAAATAAATATTTAATAAAGCATTTTAAATAAATTTGGCTAAATATAACAGTGCACAGTGTGAGTTAAGTTATTGCAGTGATTCTGCAATGCAGGTTTTGTGTAAAACAAAGTTCTTCTTCCACTACCGAGCACAGAGCCTCCTCACAACACCACACTGTCTTAAACATTTCCATATCACCCATACTCTTAAAAAAAATAAAATCAATCAAAACTCTGGATTTAGTCAGTCTGGACAGAATTCTCTCAGGGTCACAGTCTGTGTTTTGTGCCATTTTGTTTTTTCTACTTCAGTAGATTGCCATTTTGGCCTGGCCAGGGTTAACAGTAACCAGCTGACACATGGATTTGTTTCTCCGGACATATTTAAAACCAAAAATAAAAAGCTGAAAGGTAAAATTCATATCAAATGATCTTAAAATGTCCCCCAACCAATAAAACAGTGACTGCAACCTGACGCAATGTAAAAAGACATAAAAAACAGTTTCTCTCGGAGAACAAAAGGGACACTCTTGGGTGACCTCAGGGTTTAAAATGGAGATAAAAGAATTCACAGACACTGTACAATGTAAAATCTTCCACCTCCAAATCAATCAGAAGGATTCTGTAAAAACTGATTAAAATTGTATGTGTTCTGGTTAACAGTGTTAAATCTCTCTTCGGTGAGAGTCGTAATCTGGTCAGACCAGTTACTCAACATTTCAACATTTCACACACGCAGAGAATATTTTGGCAAAACAAACAAACAAAGCTGTTATAATGAGCTCCACCCTTCTCGGAAGGCTTTTCACTAGATTTTGGGGTGTGGCGGTGGGGTTAGTGTTCATTCAGCTACAGTGGTGCTTGAAAGTTTGTGAACCCTTTAGAATTCTCTATATTTCTGCATAAATATGACCTAAAACAACATCAGATTTTTATACAAGTCCTAAAAGTAGATAAAGAGAACCCAGTTAAACAAATGAGACAAAAATATTATACTTGGTCAATTATTTATTGAGGAAAATGATCCAATATTACATATCTGTGAGTGGCAAAAGTATGTGAACCTTTGCTTTCAGTATCTGGTGTGACCCCCTTGTGCAGCAATAACTGCAACGAAACGTTTGCGGTAACTGTTGATCAGTCCTGCACACCGGCTTGGAGGAATTTTAGCCCGTTCCTCCATACAGAACAGCTTCAACTCTGGGATGTTTGTGGGTTTCCTCACATGAACTGCTCGCTTCAGGTCCTTCCACAACATTTCGATTGGATTCAGCGCTGCTCTTGCTCCTTGCGGAGGGTGATCAGGGCTTGGTACTGACTTTCTTGGGTAGCAGCAAGGGCATAGGTGACATTCTTGAGCGGGGAGGAATCCACTGGTGGTTAACTTCAGTATTCCTGGCTTTCGGCACCACTGTTATATGTCCCTGAGGTGGGTGGAATACTGAAGTGCAGACAGGCGGGAAATGGTGTTGAACACAGTCTCTTTTATTTGTCAGTTTGGCTTTTCAGCTTTAACATTATGTCTTGTCACACATATATACATGTTCTCCAGTCAGGAGACAACCACTTCTTCGCTCTCCCCCTCTTTTTCATGACTCTGTCATTCCTGCAAAACAGACACCCACACATCAGTTACCAACAGGTGAGATCACTTTGCCACTCACCTTCCCTGGCCCCACCCTCTATTCACTAACTGGTGCTTGACCACACCCACACTGCCAAAAACAAGAAAAAACACACACAGTACATAACATTCACAGCTGTAAGAAACATGAATGTACTGTGAACTGACATTAATATGGAACCAGTTCGCTCGTACTGTATAAAAAGCTGAATGTATTTTATTTGTCCTCAGAGTGAGTTAGAGGAGGAGCAGATGAAATCCCAGCAGAGAATCCAGGAGAAGCAGAAGAAGGTGCAGGAGCTGAAACAGGCTGTGAACACTATAAAGGTGAGCAGTGAGCAGAGACAGAGCTGCTCCTAGAAACACACACAACATGGACAACGAGTCATTTACAGTCCCAGTAAGAGAGGGAATGATAGATGAGCTTTAAATCTTGTGTGTATGTGTGCCCTTACAGCTCAGTGCACAGACAGCAGTGGAGGACAGTGAGAGGATCTTTACTGACCTGATCAGCTCCATGGAGAAAAAGCGCTGGGAGGTGACGGAGCTGATCAGAGATCAGGAGAAGGCTGAACTGAGTCGAGCTGAACGACTCCTGGAGCAACTGGAGCAGGAGATTGCTGATCTTCAGAGGAGAGTCACTGAGCTGGAGCAGCTTTCACACACACGTGATCACATCCATTTCCTCCAGGTAACACTCACTGTCTGATCTACAGAGCCAGCTGTTCCTCACACACTCTCTAAAACACCTCTCATTAAGGGAACAATAAATGTCCCTGTCTGACATCACAAGTGGGTTTTACATTTCATTTGCTTTCTGTAGGTTTTAGCTTCTGGAAGTCGGTCTCTTCTCTTCCAAAGACCAGATTTTCTCACATCCAGCATCACTGTCCGTCAGCATCTCTCATTTGATGGAGTGAGGAATTCTCTCTCAGATCTGAAAAAGAGACTCGAGGAATTCTGTGAGGAGGAATTCAACAAAATCCCTCCACATGGTAAGAGGAGCTGTTCCTGCTGGAGAAACACAGTGATGTGTTATTTCTTAGCGATGCTCCTGCTTTCTTTTCTGCAGACACTTTATTCACCCGACACTTTGAACTAAAACACTGATTTAAAATGAATAAACTGACTGGATCACTTTAAACTCTTTCCATATTTTACACAAACTCATGTTTCTATTTTTCTCTCCACAGCTGCAGCAGTTCAGATCATTTCAGAACCAGAACCACAGAGCAGAGAAGAGTTTCTGAAATGTACATCTAACACACACACTTCACATAAATATACTGTGTGAATTAAACCCAACATGTTCACATTGTTCAGTTTGTTTTTCTCTTTTATTTTAGATTTCTGTTATCTGACTCTGGATCCCAACACGGTACATCGTCACCTCATTCTGTCTGAGAAGAACAGAGCGGTGAATGACAGTGGGAGGGAGCAGGGTTACTCTGATCATCCAGAGAGATTTGATTACTGGGAGCAGGTGTTGTGTAAGGAGAGTGTGTGTGGACGCTGTTACTGGGAGGTGGAGTGGAGCGGGGCTGGTGGTGTGGACATATCAGTCTCATATAAAGACATCAGCAGGAAAGGACAGGGTAATGAGTGTAGGTTTGGAGGCAACAATCAGTCCTGGAGTTTGCGGTGTTCTTCTTCTTTCTCTTTCTGGCACAACAACATTAAGACTGAGCTCAAATTTCCATCACCCTCCAGAATAGGAGTGTATGTGGATCACAGTGCAGGAACTCTGTCCTTCTACAGCGTCTCTGATGCAATGAAGCTCCTCCACAGAGTCTACACCACATTCACTCAGCCTCTATTCACTGGGTTTGGGTTCGGCAAAGTTCCTGGGTTCGCGTTCTACTGGCATTATGGTTCTGCTGTGAGATTGTGTGATCCATAGTAAAAAAAAAAAAAAGTGTGGAGTGTTTTCTGTAAAATTCCTGCACGTTGTTGTTCAGTCGTCTGTTTCACTAGAACACAATCCAGCTGCACAAAACATTCATTTTAATATTTAAGTTAAAACATGTATCATGTAAATGTATAATAATTAAAGTAGACTGCCTTTCAGATTTTTCGAATTTAGGCCATAAATAGAATTTTCCCTGATACCCAATTATTTTAGTGGACCGAAAGCTACTGAATTCGAGATTCAGACTTCAAATTTTATTACTTTTTTTTCCTAAAAGAACAATTAATGAATTTAGAGCCATGTGGCCCTAAATTCTCCGCCATTTTTTCTTGCCTCACCGTGACTTTATCCAACATGCTGTGTCGTGCATGAGGTGTTGGGATTTCCCTGTTGTGGGATACAAATTTGCAACCTGAGAGAACAATGGAAGACGTGAGTGTGCGCATGAAACATGGAAGACCGACTACAGTAACAGAAAGTGGGAAGAAAAGACTCTGTATTGCGAAGGAAAGGAAACACAGGACCAAAATAATAACAGCAAACACAAAAATCAAAAAGATGAATGTAACGGCTTCGCTGATATAGTGGACACTGAAACAGGCAGGCGGGATCAATGTCACTTTAGTTTTTATTTTTTAAACTGTCACTTAACACAAAACACGCTTTTCAGCAATTTCAAAATAAACTGTGTGCCACTGCACCGACATGATTTCAGCCAGGGGAAGAGATTTACACTGTGCACACACACACAGCATCTTCACCGGGCTCGTGCTCCACTCACCAACTGGCATTTGACCACGCCCCCCGCCACAGTGAAAAAGAACCATATACTGTCTTGCACAACGAAATAAACTGCGCAGTATGATAGTGAATTGAGAGGTTGTTCACCAGAAGTTGTGCAATATACAGTAGGTGTATAGTTTAATTACACACATTTTCACTCAGTGGTCTTCACCATCGCAATGATAAAAAAAGAACCTTCTATGTAAACTATCTAATGCACAGGAATAATATTTACATTGTGAAATCAATATATACTTTTCATTATCTCATCTCATTATCTCTAGCCGCTTTATCCTGTTCTACAGGGTCGCAGGCGAGCTGGAGCCTATCCCAGCTGACTACGGGCGAAAGGCGGGGTACACCCTGGACAAGTCGCCAGGTCATCACAGGGCTGACACATAGACACAGACAACCATTCACACTCACATTCACACCTACGGTCAATTTAGAGTCACCAGTTAACCTAACCTGCATGTCTTTGGACTGTGGGGGAAACCGGAGCACCCGGAGGAAACCCACGTGGACACGGGGAGAACATGCAAACTCCACACAGAAAGGCCCTCGCCAGCCACGGGGCTCGAACCCGGACCTTCTTGCTGTCAGGCGACAGCGCTAACCACTGCACGACCGTGCCGCCCCAATGATGACATCGATTTGCTGAATAAAATGATAGGAATAAGCTTCAGATCAACTTACTGAACAAATCTAAAATTAAGCATGAAAACATCATCAATTATGAACAATTAATCGATAACAAGGATTTGGAATGAGATCAGTGTAATTTTGTAGCTGGATTATTCAAGATTTCCTTTAGCAGTTGCTTCTTGAAAAGGGGCAGCGACATACTGTTTTGTAATTGTTTTTTTTTTTAGACTACTCCATCCAAAGGGTCGTCTATACATTAAAGTAAACTGTCGCTGATTAGATTTGGTTCGAATTGGTCTTGTTATTGCACTGTCTTGTGTTGTGTTTGTGGATATCTGAGTTATATATAATACTTTCTCTGTAATGTGCTGGTAAACATCAACTTCCATAGATGATTTTGTGAACAAAAAGACTAATCTGTAATTTGTTAATGTCATATATTGTTAATCCTTTTAAGTCATGAAACTAATTTGTTGAAGGGAATGTATATGACACATTTGAAGCGATCCTAATAAAGCGTTTCTGTAGTAAGAGCAGTGGCTTTAGCGTTGTTGGATAAGTGCTTGCCCATATAATATTACAGTATGTTCGGTATGGGCAAATCTAGGTGTAGTATAGAATCATAAGTGTTTTTTGTGATAGTAAATTTCCAACCTTTCGTATTATTCCGATATTTTTGTCTATCTTTTTGCTAATGAGCTCAACATGATTTTTCCATGCAAGTTTTTCATCTATTAAAACACCTAAGAAGCGTGTCTCTGTATGTTGTCAATATATATTCTGGCATTTTTATGACACTATTTTTTACTTTTTCCCACAAAGATGATGAAATTTGTTTTTTTTTTATATTTAAGGACAGTTTGTTTGCTCAAAACCACTTTTTTACCCCACTCATTTCAGAATTCATGGAGCTAACTAGGACATCAAAATTTCAGTGGGACATAAACAGGTTTGTGTTGCCTGCAAATACTAAAGTAAACAGTTTTTTGGATACAAATGCTAAGTCATTTACAGTGGTGCTTGAAAGTTTGTGAACCCTTTAGAATTTTCTATATTTCTGCATAAATATGACCTAAAACATCTTCAGATTTTCACACAAGTCCTAAAAGTAGATAAAGAGAATCCAGTTAAACAAATGAGACAAAAACATTATACTTGGTCATTTATTTATTGAGGAAAATGATCCAATATTACATATCTGTGAGTGGCAAAAGTATGTGAACCTCTAGGATTAGCAGTTAATTTGAAGGTGAAATTAGAGTCAGGTGTTTTCAATCAATGGGATGACAATCAGATGTGAGTGGACACCCTGTTTTATTTAAAGAACAGGGATCTATCAAAGTCTGATCTTCACAACACGTTTTTGGAAGCGTATCATGGCATGAACGAAGGAAATTTCTGAGGACCTCAGAAAAAGCATGGCTGATGCTCATCAGGCTGGAAAAGGTTACAAAACCATCTCTAAAGAGTTTGGACTCCACCAATCCACAGTCAGACAGATTGTGTACAAATGGAGGAAATTCAAGACCATTGTTACCCTCCCCAGGAGTGCATGACCGACAAAGATCACTCCAAGAGCAAAGCGTGTGATAGTCGACGAGGTCACAAAGGACCCCAGGGTAACTTCTTAGCAACTGAAGGCCTCTCTCACATTGGCTAATGTTAATGTTCATGAGTCCACCATCAGGAGAACACTGAACAACAATGGTGTGCATGGCAGGGTTGCAAGGAGAAAGCCACTGCTCTCCAAAAAGAACATTGCTGCTCATCTGCAGTTTGCTAAAGATCATGTGGACAAGTCAGAAGGCTATTGGAAAAATGTTTTGTGGACAGATAAGACCAAAATAGAACTTTTTGGTTCAAATGAGAAGCGTTATGTTTGGAGAAAAGAAAACACTGGATTCCAGCATAAGAACCTTATCCCATCTGTGAAACATGGTGGTGGTAGTATCATGGTTTGGGCCTGTTTTGCTGCATCTGGGCCAGGACGGCTTGCCATCATTGCTGGAACAATGAATTATAGTGGCGAATTCTAAAGGGAAATGTCAGGACATCTATCCATGAACTGAATCTCAAGAGAAGGCGGGTCATGCAGCAAGACAACAAGCCTAAGCACACAAGTCATTCTACCAAAGAATAGTTAAAAATGAAAAAAGTTAATGTTTTGGAATGGCCAAGTCAAAGTCCTGACCTTCATCCAATCGAAATGTTGTGGAAGGACCTGAAGCGAGCAGTTCATGTAAGGAAACCCACCAACATCCCAGAGTTGAAGCTGTTCTGGATGGAGGAATGGGCTAAAATTCCTCCAAGCCGGTGTGCAGGACTGATCAACAGTTACCGCAAATGTTTAGTTGCAGTTATTGCTGCACAAGGGGATCACACCAGATACTGAAAGCAAACATTCACATACTTTTGCCACTCACAGATATGTAATATTGGATCATTTTCCTCAATAAATAATTGACCAAGTATAATATTTTTGTCTTGTTTGTTTAACTGGGTTCTCTTTATCTACTTTTAGGACTTGTGTGAAAATCTGATGATGTTTCAGGTCATATATTAGATTAGATTAGATTAGATTAGATTAGATTAGATTAGATTAGATTAGATTAGATTAGATTAGATTAGATTAGATTAGATTAGAATTTTATTGATCCCTTTGGGAGGGTTCCCTCAGGGAAATTAAAATTTCAGTAGCATCATTATAGGATAAACAGAGAACAGAATAGAAAAAAGAGAGAACTTCTAGATAAATTTAGTCTTTAGAAAACTTCTAGATAAATAAATTAAGTATTTACATATACATATATATTAAAAAAAGATTTGAAAAAAGTCCAGCAGGAGAGGTATTGCACATTTTTATTGCACATTGTCCAGTATTGCTTTTTGTCAAGCTAGGCTACTGCTCCTTCCCGTCCTCTGTCCTCCTGTCCCCCCCCCGAGAGGAGTTGTACAGTCTGATGGCGTGAGGGACAATGGAGTTTTTAAGTCTGTTAGTCCTGCACTTGGGAAGGAGCATTCTGTCACAGAATGCTGAACAGGCTCCTCTGGTTGCTGATGACGGTGTGCAGAGGGTGACTGGCATCATCCGTGATGTTCAGTAGTTTGTCCATAGACCTCTTCTCTGCCACTGTCACCAGAGACTCCAGCTTCATGCCAACCACAGAGCTGGCCCGCCTGATCAGTTTGTCCAGCCTGGATGTGTCCTTCTTGGATGTGCTGCCCCCCCAGCACACCACGGTGTAAAACAGGACACTGGTGACCACAGACGGATAGAACATCCACAGGAGTTTCCTGCAGATGTTAAAGGACTGCAGCCTCCTCAGGAAGTATAGCCTGCTCTGTCCTTTCCTGTACAATTGGTTGGTGTTGCAAGTCCAGTCCAGCTTGCTGTCCAGCCACAGCCCGAGGTACTTGTAGGAATCCACAGCCTCCACCTCGACTCTCTCGATCAGAACTGGTAATGACCTTGGTCTGGACCTCCCAAAATCGATGACCAGCTCCTTGGTCTTCGAGGTGTTGAGCTGCAGATAGTTCCTGTTGCACCAAACAGCAAAGTCCCTCACCAGGCTCCTCTACTCCTCCTCTCTGTTGTCCCTGATACACCTCACAATGGCTTTGTCATCGGCGAACTTCTAAACATGACACAGCTCTGAGTTGTAGCAGAAGTCTGCGGTATACAGGGTGAAGAGAAGAGGGGCCAGCACTGTGCCCTGGGGTGCTACAGTGCTGCTAATCACAGTGCCAGACATGATGTCCTTCAGCCTGATGTACTGTGGCCTGCTGGTGAGGTAGCTGGAGATCCAGGTGACCAGGCAGGGGTCCACTCACATCCTGTTCAGTTTGTCCTGAAGCATAAGGGTCTGGATGGTGTTGAAGGCACTCGAGAAGTCCAAGAAGAGGATCCTCACTGTGCCATTTCCCTGATCCAGATGCGAGTGGGCTCGGTGTAGCAGGTAGAGGATGGCATCTTCCACACCAACACCTGCCCGGTATGCAAACTGCAGACAGTCCTGGGCATGTTACACCTGGGGTCTGAAGAGGCTGAGGAAGAGCCGCTCCAACATCTTCATCAGATGTGAAGTGAGTCCCACCGGTCGGAAGTCATTCAGCTAGCTGGACTGGTTCTTCTTGGGAACTGGAACAATATATGATGTCTTCCAGAGGGTGGGTACTCTCCCCTGCTGCAGGCTGAGGTTGAAGATGCATTGGAGTGGTTCACCCAGTTCAGCAGCGCAGGTCTTCAGTAGTCAGGGACACACCTTGTCCAGGCCTGCTGCTTTCCTGTGGTGAAGCTTCCTCAGTTGACCTCTGACCTGGTCTGCAGTAATGCATGGAGGAGTCTGTGTTGAGGTGGGGGGAGGGGGAGGCTGCTGCAATGACTGGGGGGAGGTGTGTTGAGGGAAGAGGGAGAGATGGCTGCAGTGAGGGGGAGGGTGGGTGGTTGAACCGGTTGAAGAAGTCATTCAGCTCGTTTGCCCTCTCCACTGTCCCCTCAACGACTCTGGTCTTTGTGTTGTGGCCTGTGATGGTTTTCACACCTTCCCAGACCTCCCTCATGCTGTTCTCCTTCAGCTTCTGCTCCACCTTTCTCCTGTAGCTGTCCTTAGCTTCCCTCACGCAACGTTTCACGTCCTGCTGTGCTGCTTTCATTGCCTCCCTGTCTCTGCTCCTGAAGGTGGCCTTCTTCCTGTTGAGGACAGCTTTGACTTCCTGTGTTACCCATGGCTTGTTATTAGGGTAACACCGTACAGTCTTAGCAGGGGAGACCACATCTGCACAGAAGTTGAGCTAATCCGTCAGACAGTGTGTCAGGCCCTCTATGTCCTCACAGTGTGGGCTAAGCAGCACATCCCAGTCCATGGTGTCATAACAGTCTCTGAGGGCATCTTCCATTTCAGGGGACCACCTCCTGATGGAGCTAATTTGGACCAGGGGGGTGTACTTCGGCTGTAGACGAACCAGGTTGTAGTCAGACTTCCCTAGTGGGGGATGGGTGTGACTCTGTATGCATCCCTCACATTAGCATACAGCAAGTCAGTTGTTCCATTGCTCCTACTTGGACAGTCCACAGCCTGGTAAAAAGCAGCCCAAGTAGAGTCCAAAGTAGCATGATTAAAGTCCCCAGAAACGATCATAAATGCCTCAGGGTGCTGTGTCTGCAGCCTTGCTGTGACAGAGTGAATCCTCTCACATGCAGCAGCTGCGTCTGCCCTTGGAGGGATGTAAACACAGGTGGTGATCACGTGACTGAACTCCCTCAGCAGATAATATGGCCGCAGGCTAATGGCTAGCAGCTCCAAGTCTGGGCAACATAAGATTGTCTTTACAGAGATATGTCCCGGGTTACACCAGTGGTTGTTCACATAAATGTTGAGTCCCCCACCTTTGCCTTTCCCGCATGCTTTAGTGTCTCTGTCAGCTCTCACAACAGTGAATCCCCGCAGGTCCACGTTAGCATCCGGTACGAGATGTGTTAGCCATGTCTCCATCAAGATAAATAAGCTGTTCCCCTGGTAAATCCGCTGGTTGTTCAGTGCGGATAGCTCGTCGACCTTGTTCAGCAGCGAGTTCACATTCCCCATAATAACGGAGGGATTGGATGGTTTGCAGCACCGCCGGTTGTCCACTAGCCTAGCCTTCAGCTTAGCCCTGGCTTTGCAGCCACTGGGTCTCCTCCTCAGCTCCACCGGGATGGGGTGTCATATCCTGGCTCGTCCCATTGTTTTCACGGCCAGCAGTTCCTTTCTCGAATAAGCAAGAAAACTGGCTCCTGGTTGCGTGTTAAAGTTAAAAATATCCATGTGATATGAAGAAAAACACTATGTCTTCATAAGAAGAGCAGAAATGTAAAAAGGTGGAAAAAAGAGGTTTAAAGAACTAAAAACTACAGAGCTACTGGAGAGGCAGCCGTCTTCCACAGCACCACTACACTTTTTCTATGCAGAAATCTAGAAAATTCAAAAGGGTTCACAAAATTTCAAGCACCACTGTAGTATAGGGTGACCAGATTTCTCTAGTCTGAAACCGGGACACTTTTGCGCGTGACCATGCTCGTGCACGCACACCTTTTTTTTACGTAAACGTGACACTCAGAGAGGTGCTCTATCATTTTGTTGAAGCTCACATTTATCAACATCTCACATGAAATAAAACAAGCAGGCATTTTTGTTATCTAGTAGCATAGTGGTATACAGATCAGTTAAATTATGGTCAGACAACAGATTTTGTAATGGCTGAGAATAGGCCAGGCTATGTCCATAGGCCAAATTTAAACTGATTTATTTCACCTGTTTGTGAGAACACCAAGAAGAATGCATATGCACATGTAGGCTCATCATCATTATCATTATCTCTAGCCACTTTATCCTTCTACAGGGTCGCAGGCAAGCTGGAGCCTATCTCAGCTGACTACAGGCGAAAGGCAGGGTACACCCTGGACAAGTCGCCAGGTCATCACAGGGCTGACACATAGACACAGACAACCATTCACACTCACACCTACGGTCAATTTAGAGTCACCAGTTAACCTAACCTGCATGTCTTTGGACTGTGGGGGAAACCGGAGCACCCGGAGGAAACCCACGTGGACACGGGGAGAACATGCAAACTCCACACAGAAAGGTCCTCGCTGGCCATGGGGCTCAAACCCGGACCTTCTTGCTGTGAGGCGACAGCGCTAAGCACTACACCACCGTGCCGCCCACATGTAGGCTATATCTCTAAAATTGTATGCACTATAGCATGAACTTAAAAAGTAGATATGTGACCTCAACATAGCCTCGGTCAGAATCAACCTTACTAACTATTTCCCACAACTGAATAAATAAAGCAAGAATAGTGAACAATTTAATGGAAGGTGCAACAGGCTGTTCAACACAGCAATATGGCCAAACTGTCAGAATGGTATGTTAAACAGAAACAAAAAAGAGACAAGTGATTTGAGAATATATACCGGTACCTCGGAAGCCGAGAGAGACCCTTCATATAATCCTTTTTTTTTTATTCACCTTGTTATCCTGAGATAACGACATAATTATTTCAGGATGTCGAGAAAACAACACAACTAATTCGAGATCTCAAGAAAACAAAACAATTATTTCATGATCTCGAGTAAACAGCTGAGAAATGGTTCATTCAGGTGCGCCAAGAGACTTGTGATATGCTGACTTTGGGGCTATTTCTCATTCTGTATAGACGCAACTTTGGTCATTAGAATGGAATAATCGATCACCTAATAAGGCAATATTTTGATCAGGGGTTGACACAGGGAGAGATTGCATTAAGTCTTTTAATAAGGGATAATTTCAAAATTAGTCCACGGCACCTCTGCAGAAGACTGGCCCGGCTTCGTCTCTACCGATGGAGATACAGTGATCCAGCTGAGATCATGAAATAATTGTTTTGTTTTCTCGAGATCTCGGAATAACGGTTTTGTTTTCTCGAGATCTCGAATTAGTTGTGTTGTTTTCTTGAGATCCTGAATTAATTATGTCATTATCTCGGGATAACAAGGTGAATAAAAAAAAGATTATATGAAGGGCCTCTCGCGGCTTCCGTAAATATACACTCAAACAAAACAGCAGTAAAGGAGGAGAGGGGCGACAGCCTGAGGAAAGCCCCCACAGGAGCGCACAGCATTTGCAACATAGGCTACCCAACTCAGTACAAGAACAAAACACTTACAGTGTGTGCAGTAGGCTTCGTGCACATTGTTCTGCACCTCTCGGAGGAAGGGGTAGGTGCCCTGTAAACCTCTGGAAAAGGTACATTTTCTTTTCAGCATAATTGCTGCGGCATTACTGCTGCTAGCTGCTACACAAAGAACATTCGTGCCAGTTAATGTTTATTTTATTGTTGCATGGCAACACGTTCTGCTGTCTGGAATAATGTGGCTAAATAAACACCCATGCCACAGGGCCAGGGGGCAGTAACCAGGAAAGTTTGCGATTCCTGTCAATTCATCAAAATAGTAAATGCAGACATTTCTCCGCTAATGATTCCCACGCTGCTCAGTCGCAAACGTTGTGAGTGGTGAAAACCAGGACATATCCGTGTCCCAACAGACTTTTGTCGGGACTCGGGACACACAACCCCAAATCGGGACTGTCCCGGTAAAACCGGGACATCTGGTCACCCTAAATAAAGAAACCATTTAATGACCTAAAACCCTGATTTGGAACAGAGTGTGTGAGGGTTTCTGAAATACATGAGGGTGCAGATCCACTGAGAGCTCTGTAAACCTGTCAGAGAGTTTATGATGGAAGATTTCAGGAAAGAAAAGACAGAGATGAGAATTGTGTGAACAGTAGTTTCAGCAGCAGAGGGCACAAATGAGCAGTCGTGGAAATGCCAAAATGCCATTATCTGTCTATAAACGCTTTAAAAATAGAGATCTTTTGGTGATTTTATGTAAATTTTGGCACCTTTTAGTGAGTCTGTGCTGTTAAAATCATTGGAGTGTCAACTGTTTGTGTGTATTTGGTACATTAGTGATGTTTAAAGCTTGTTGGTGCCTAATGCTAACTGGTTAGCCTGTGTGAGTAGAATGGTGATGTCTGATGGAGTGCAGTAGCTTTACATGGTGAACATTTTACAGTCTCTCTGTCACTAGTATTGGGAGTTATTGCTAAAGATAATATAGTTCATAAATCTGAATGAACTGAATCTTGTGTTAATTATTTTTATTTCAGTTGTTTTCCATGAGTGTGAATGTGTATGAGGAGAAAATTAGGAGCAGAAGTGGAGTAAAGACTTTATCTGAGTTTATAAAACACTATAAAGCACAAGCAAATCTCCAAACTTTTATTGACTGCATTTTCATTTCTATCATTACAATGAGCTCTTTATAAATCAAAGATACAAAACATCTTTTTTTTCCTTTTCACTGGATATCAAGTCAATTATTCTTGTTTCTGTGCTTTAATTATATTTAAAACTTCCAATCAAATCCATTTTAGTAAAATGTAGAGCTGCAACTGCTGATTATTCTGATATTCAATTCATCTGTCAACTATTTTTCATTAATTGATTTGTTTATTCATTTTTAATACAACAATATATAAAATATATATTTGCAGCATTTTAATCAGCTCTAGTACAGAACTCTTTCTGAACTTGGCTGAATTAAATAACAGTTCACTAACTACAATACAACCTTACTGACATTTATCAGATAATCTCTAACATTTATCAGATAATCTCTAAGTTCCAGAAAGAACGGGGCATGTTTACCACTGTGTTCCATCACCTCTACTTTTAACAACACTCTGTAAACGTTTGGGAACTGAAGAGCCTGCTGTCGTTTTGGAAGTGAAATGTTGTCCCATTCTTCCCTGATATATACTTTCAGTTGCTCCTTCATCAAGTTTTCTATTTTGTTTAATCTGCGCCAGATGTTTTCAGTGGGAGACAGATCTGGATTTCAGGCAGGCCAGTTTAGCACCCAGACTCTTTTATGACTGAGCCATGCAGTTGTAATGCATGCAGAATGCGGTTTGACTTTGACTTGCTGAAATAAGCCAGGCCTTCCCTGAACAAGACATCATCTGGATGTTGCTCCAAAAACTGTAAATATAATTCAGCATTAATGGTGCCTGCCCAGATGTGCACTCTACCCATGCCATGTGCACTAATGCACCCACATACCATCATAGATGCTGGCTTTTGAACTGTGCACTGATAACAAGCTGGATGGACAGTCCCTATACTCTTTAGCCTGGAGGATGCAGTGTCAATGATTTTCATTTGTGAAAAAGTTACTGAAGAGGCAACATTGCTGTGAGAATCACTTATTCACAATCTCCCTTTTCTACAACAGCAACTCTGACAGAAGTACAGCTACAGTTATAACATGTGTATACACTCATTCTAATGAGTTAGCATTTCTACATTTTCAGCTCATTCATCAGGACTTACACAGAGAAAACGCCACACCACATAATCTAGGACAACTAATAAACAGATCAAAAATGTGTAATTTAACAAAGAAAATCTAATTACTTTTTTTAAAAAGTGGAGATTCTGCAGTTGCTGCACACCCACCCCTCTTCTAAAGGGGATGAGGTGCAGTGGGTGAAGATGTTCCACCAAAAGCAAGAGTTTTTTCATTAACTTGGCTATTCGTGCATAAAAATGCTTTTTATCTTTCTTGAGCCCCAACTCATAAATCTAAGCTTGAAGGTTGATTATATAGATGGTAATTACATTTTAAGCTTGGGTTTTATAAAGCTCATGAGCTGACATCGTTCCTGCTTAGAATTATGACTAGGATACAATCAATCTCAGAATTCCAAACATGACTTCACAAGGGGGTCCATTTCAGTATTACGAACTTTTCTGGATAACAAACTATTTGGACGTCCCCCAAGGAGTTGATTATAGTGGGGTTGTAGTGTGTTTTATTTTAATATAGTGTGAAATTAAAATGTTGTTCTGTTCTGGCTTTATTACTGTTTATTAGTTATTTAATGAGAGGCTGCTTAATATGAAACAAATAGAAATTTATTATGCTAAAGTCATGAGAGATCATTTTCTTTTTAAAATTTGAGTTTCTTGTCTGACAGTTAATTTTTAACATTCCCTTTTTAAAAGTAGACGGCCTTTTGATTTCATAAAATCGCTGAAATTTAGTTCTCTCTCAAATTTGGTCATTGTGATATATGGTTATTTCTGTAATATATATATATAAACCCAGGCCATTTTGTGGCTGGTAAGTTATTTATTTTGAGGGGATTCCTCGCAAATAATGTGCAAGAAATCACTCGCTTCGCGCAGTCAAGCAGACAGAGGAAGTCCAGTGTGCGCCTGCGCAGGTTTTCATTGACCATGCACTGACCCAGTTACGTCATTTTGCCCTGAGATGATGAGCTAATCTCAATAATATTCGCATTGCAACTTCAGTATTCAAGTTGTGACAGAAAATATGATGGAGCCAGTGGACCGTACACCTCAAATGCTGGTTAGTCTGTTTCTCCCTATCGTAAATATTGTAATTAGTGAAGAACATGCTGCAATTAGCCCGAATATGTATCTTTTTGAGGCGAACTTGAACCTGGTCACTCATCTTGTTGAAGTCCTTTTTTCACTGAGCGTATTCTAGCCAATTATTCAGAACAAAAATTATGTATTGATTTCACAATGTAAATATTATTCCCGTGCATTAGATAGTTTACGTAGAAGATTCTTTTTTTATCATTGCGATGGTGAAGACCGCTGAGCAAAAATGTGTGTAATTAGGCTATGCACCTATATTGCACAACTTCTGGTGAACAACCTCTCGTGTGTAGTATGAATTTCTTCCCCTGGCTGAAATCACGTTGGTGCAGTGGCACACAGTTTATTTTGAACCTGCTAAAAAGCGTGTTTTGTGTTAAGTGACAGTTTAAAAAATAAAAACTAAAGTGACATTGAGCCCGCCTGCCTGTTTCAGTGTTCACTATATAAGCGAATCTGTTACATTCATCTTTTTGATTTTTGTATTTGCTCATGTTTTTGCCAAACGTAGTGATCAGAAGTAATAGCTTTTGGAATATGAACCCTCCACTACATTTGTAATGCCACTAATACACTTTCCTAAACTCGACTTTTGTATAACCTCGTGAATTTCCTGTATAACCCACCCGTTTCAGACATGAGCCTGAGTAGAGAAAAAAATCTTTAAAGTTTGATTGAAGGAGTGACAGGATGTCTGATCTGTTCTCTCAGGTTGCAAATTTGTATCCCACAACAGGGAAACCCCGCCACGTTATGCATGACATAGCATCTTGGATTAGGTCACGGTGAGGCAAGAAAAAAATGGCAGAGAATTTAGGGCCACGTGGCTCAAAATTCATTAATTGTTCTTTTAGGGAAAAAAAGTAATAAATTTTGAAGTCCGAGTTTCGAATTCAGTAGCATTCGGTCCACTAAAAAAGAATTGGGTGTCAGGGAAAATTATTTTTATGGCCTAAATTAAAAAAAATCTGAGAGGCAGTCTAACTTTAATTATTATACATTTACATTATACATGCTTTAACTTAAATAATAAAGTGACTGTTTTTTGTCCAGCTGGATTGTGTTCTAATAAAACAGACGATTGACCAACAACGTGGCAACGTGCAGGAATTTTACATAAAAAAAAAAACAACACACTTGTTTTTACTATGGATCACACAATCTCACAGTAGAACCAGAAAACCAGTAGAACGCTAACCCAGAAACTTTGAAGAACCCAAACCCAGCATATAGAGTCTGAGTGAATGTGGTGTGGACTCTGTGGAGGAGCTTCATCGTGTCAGAGACGCTGTAGAAGGACAGAGTTCCTGCACTGTGATCCACATACACTCCTATTCTGGAGGCTGATGGAACTCTGAGATCAGTCTTAATGTTGTTGTGCCAGAAAGAAAGAGAAGAAGAAGAACACCACAGACTCCAGGACTGATTGTTGCCTCCAAACCCACACTCATCACCCAGTCCTTTCCTGCTGATGTCTTTATATGAGACTGATATGGAGACACCACCAGCACCGCTCCACTCCACCTCCCAGTAACAACGTCCACTCACACTCTCCTTACACAACACCTGACAGTTGGAATCAAATCTCTCTGGATGATCAGAGTAACGCTGCTCTCTCCCACTATCTCTCACCGCTCTGTTCTTCTCAGACAGAATGAGGTGACGATGTGCCATGTTGGGATCCAGAGTCAGATAACAGAAATCTAAAATAAAAGAGAAAAACAAACTGAACAATGTGAACATGTTGGATTTAATTCACACAGTATATTTATATGAAGTGTCTGTGTGTGTGTGTGTGTGTGTGTGTGTGTGTGTGTGTGTGTGTGTGTGTGTTAGATGTACATTTCAGAAACTCTTCTCTGCTCTGTGGTTCTGGTCCTGAAATGATCTGAACTGCTGCAGCTGTGGAGAGAAAAATGGAAACATGAGTTTGTGTAAAAGATGGAAAGAGTTTAAAGTGATCCAGTCAGTTTATTCATTTTAAATCAGTGTTTTAGTTCAAAGTGTCGGGTGAATAAAGTGTCTGCGGAAAAGAAAGCAGGAGCATCGCTAAGAAATAACACATCACTGTGTTTCTCCAGCAGGAACAGCTCCTCTTACCATGTGGAGGGATTTTGTTGAATTCCTCCTCACAGAATTCCTCGAGTCTCTTTTTCAGATCTGAGAGAGAATTCCTCACTCCATCAAATGAGAGATGTTGATGGACAGTGACGCTGGATGTGTGAAAGAATGGTCTTTCCAATGGAGGAGAGTGATGTCCAGAAGCTAAAACCTACAGAAAGCAAATGAAATGTAAAACCCACTTGTGATGTCAGACAGGGACATTTATTGTTCCCTTAATGAGAGGTGTTTTAGAGAGTGTGTGAGGAACAGCTGGCTCTGTAGATCAGACAGTGAGTGTTACCTGGAGGAAATGGATGTGATCGTGTGTGTGTGAAAGCTGCTCCAGCTCAGTGACTCTCCTCTGAAGATCAGCAATCTCCTGCTCCAGTTGCTCCAGGAGTCGTTCAGCTCGACTCAGTTCAGCCTTCTCCTGATCTCTGATCAGCTCCGTCACCTCCCAGCGCTTTTTCTCCATGGAGCTGATCAGCTCAGTAAAGATCCTCTCACTGTCCTCCACTGCTGTCTGTGCACTGAGCTGTTAGGACACACACACACACACACACACACACACACACACACACGATTTAAAGCTCATCTATCATTCCCTCTCTTACTGGGACTGTAAATGACTCGTTGTCCATGTTGTGAGTGTTTCTAGGAGCAGCTCTGTCTCTGCTCACTGCTCACCTTTATAGTGTTCACAGCCTGTTTCAGCTCCTGCACCTTCTTCTGCTTCTCCTGGATTCTCTGCTGGGATTTCATCTGCTCCTTCTTTAACTCACTCTGAGGACAAATAAAATACATTCAGCTTTTTATACAGTACGAGCGAACTGGTTCCATATTAATGTCAGTTCAAAGTACATTCATGTTTCTTACAGCTGTGAATGTTCTGTTCTCTGTGTGTTTTATTTTGTGTGGATTTTTTTGTTTTTTTTTGTGGCAATGAGGGTGTGGTCAAGCATCAGTTTGTGAACAGAGGGTGGGGCCAGGGAAGGTGAGTGGCAAATTGTTCTCACCTGTTGGTAACTCATGTGTGTGTGCGTGCGTGTGTGTGTGTTTTGCAAGAATGACAGAGTAGTGAAAAAAAAGGGGAGAGCGAAGAGGTGGTCGTCTCCCGATTAGAGAACGCATGTATGTACGTATATCATATTTATTGTTAACGCTTAAAACTATTACTATGCCATTCTTGAGGTTGCAGGCATTTATAAATAAAAAGTGAGGCCATGGCTCTGCGTATCTCCTTTAAAAACTTTAAAAATTTGGAAGTTTGTAAGTGAAGACAAATGTAATTGGGATAAATGTCTCAAGTCCCTGTTATTTGCAGTACAAGAGGTCCCACAAGCCTCTGCTTGATTCTCCCCATTCAAATTATTATATGGGTGCAAGCCTCGTGGCATTTTGGATGTGCTGTGGGAAAATTGGGAGGAGGGACCTTCAAACAGTAAAAATGAAATTCAGTATGTTCTCAGCCTGTATGCAAAGCTCCACACACTCAGTCACTTAACCCAGGAGAATTTATGGCAGACACAAGAATGTCAGGCCTGGCTGTACAACAGGCGTGCGTGTCTTAGAGAATTCACAGCGGGAGATATAGTGCTTGTATGATTGCCCACTTTGAGCTCAAAATTTATCGCTGTCACGGGCCCTTTGAGGTCACACGGCAAATCGGGGATGTCGACTATGGGGTGAGGTGAATGGATAGGGGCAGAGCACTACAAATATACCACCTCAACCTACTAAAACCTTGGAATGAGTGGGTCCCCATGGCATTGGCATCAGTTGTTCCAGAGAGGACAGAGCTGTGGCCAGATGTAAAAAAAATAGTGAACACTCGAGCCACTCTGGTCCCCTGTGGAGACCACCTCTCATCAGCCCAACTCACGGAGGTTGCCAAGTTGCAAGTGGAGTTTTCCAACATGTTCTTGCCCCTTCCTGGCCACACTCACCTCATAGAACACCACATTGAGATGCCACCAGGGGTGGTAGTGCATTGCCACCCAAACCACTTGCCCGAACACAAGAAAGTGATGGTTTGGGATGAACTCAAGGCAATGCTCAAAATGGGAATAATCAAGGAGTCCCACAGTAATTGGAGCACACTGGTGGTCTTGGTCCCCAGGACCGACGGGTCAGTCCAGTTCTGTGTGGACTATAGGCAGGGCCGTAGCCAGTATTTTAAAATCACAGAGATCCGTGATGTGCACGCAAAACGCGCGCTGAAAAAATTTCAACATATTTAAATGAGAGGGTTGAATTACATGTCACACAAGAGATCTTTTCCTGAAATTACTTTTAATGGTGTTTGAACTGAATATCATTAGTTTTGAAAACAAAAAATCATGTATGTGGCAAGAGTAAGAATAATTTAAGCTTGTTTAATGGTGTGATCTTGCCCAAGCAATGAGGACAAAACTGCACTGCTTTGAAAATGTAAATTTAACAGCTTCATAAAAGTGGACTGATAGTTACCATGAAAAAAAACAATGTCTACTGCACTGCTTTCACTCCCCCAAGTCTCATTCGTTTTTGTGTT
The DNA here is from genome assembly GCF_027579695.1 of Neoarius graeffei. Taxonomy (NCBI): domain Eukaryota; kingdom Metazoa; phylum Chordata; class Actinopteri; order Siluriformes; family Ariidae; genus Neoarius; species Neoarius graeffei. The sequence goes on from NC_083570.1 coordinate 3,992,485, forward strand.
CTTGGTCTCAGAGCCGCACGCACGAAACAGACACAGAAGACAGAATCAACGTTTAACATAATTAACAATGCACTTTTTACGGAGGCGTTTAATGTTATTCTTTATTTTTTTATCCAGTTGAATATTTAGTGTACAAATGTATTTTCAGCTCTTAAAAATGACCGAGGTCCGGACCTTGGTGGCCTCATAGCTGGCTGCAGCCATGACGATAGGAAAGTCACCATGGTGTCTAAATTTGACTCTAACCCAATGCATTGCATTGACGTGTTGCTCAGTTGATTAGGTGCTACTCAGTTTATGTGACACTGAATTTGACAAAGGGATATTGGCAGATCCCCTTGACTCCTCTATCCAGAGAAAAAAACTACGTTTTCCACAAAGTTTGGCTTACACCAATTTGTCACGCTTCCTTTCGGGTTATTCAGCATTCCCACAACATTCCAGTGGCTCATGCACAAAATTCTCCATCCACATGCTGCCTATGCCATTGCCTACTTAGACAACATCATTATATGCAGTGGTGCTTGAAAGTTTGTGAACCCTTTAGAATTTTCTATATTCCTCCATAAATATGACCTAAAACATCATCAGATTTTCACACAAGTCCTAAAAGTAGATAAACAGAACCCAGTTAAACAAATGAGACAAAAATATTATACTTGTTCAATTGTTTATTGAGGAAAATGATCCAATATTAAATATCTGTGTGTGGCAAAAGTATGTGAACCTCTAGCAGTTAATTTGAAGGTGAAATTAGAGTCAGGTGTTTTCAATCAATGGGATGACAATCAGGTGTGAGTGGGCACCCTGGTTTATTTAAAAAACACAGATCTATCAAAGTCTGATCTTCACAACACATGTTTGTGAAAGTGTATCATGGCACGAACAAAAGATTTCTGAGGACCTCAGAAAAAGCGTTGTTGATGCTCATCAGGCTGGAAAAGGGTACAAAACCATCTCTAAAGAGTTTGGATTCCACCAATCCATAGTCAGACAGATTGTGTACAAATGGAGGAAATTCAAGACCATTGTTACCCTCCCCAGGAGTGGTCGACCAACAAAGATCACTCCAAGAGCAAGGCATGTAAAAGTATTAAAAGTATTGTACTTCTTCCCACTCCTTTTTCGAACAATGTGCGGTGTATTGTAATGTATTAGCTCTTTATATTATTTTATTTATTCTTTTTTTGTCACTTTTTTCATTTTCTTTCTTTTGTATGTATAAATAGTTACATACATTTTTATACATGTTCGAAATAAATAAATTCATTCATTCATTCATTCATTCATTCATTCATGTAATAGTCAGTGAGGTCACAAAGGACCCCAGGGTAACTTCTTAGCAACTGAAGGCCTCTCTCACCTTGGCTAATGTTAATGTTCATGAGTCCACCATCAGGAGAACACTGAACAACAATGGTGTGCATGGCAGGGTTGCAAGGAGAAAGCCACTGCTCTCCAAAAAGAACATTGCTGCTCATCTGCAGTTTGCTAAAGATCACGTGGACAAGCCAGAAGGCTATTGGAAAAATGTTTTGTGGATGGATGAGACTAAAATAGAACTTTTTGGTTTAAATGAGAAGCATTATGTTTGGAGAAAGGAAAACACTGCATTCCAGTATAAGAACCTTATCCCATTCGTGAAACATGGTGGTGGTAGTATCATGGTTTGGGCCCATTTTGCTGCATCTGGGCCAGGGCGGCTTGCCATCATTGATGGAACAATGAATTCTGAATTATACCAGCGAATTCTAAAGAAAAATGTCAGGACATCTGTCCATGAACTGAATCTCAAGTGAAGGCGGATCATGCAGGGACAACGACCCTAAGCACACAAGTCGTTCTACCAAAGAATGGTTAAAGAAGAATAAAGTTAATGTTTTGGAATGGCCAACTCAAAGTCCTGACCTAGATTAGATTAGATTAGATTAGATTAGATTAGATTAGATTAGATTAGATTAGATTAGATTAGATTAGATTAGATTAGATTAGATTAGACTAGACAGACCCTCCAGGATTTTGCGATTTGCAACTTCAACGCAAATTCAACCAATCCCCGCGAATTCAGGGCGGTGTTGCAATTATATCCAGTCACCGCAACTTTCCTGCAAATTTGACCAATCACTGGCATCGTCTTGAGGTGACATCGACAAACTACCTTCCGCCTTACTTCCGTGGACTATGCGTTCAAGAGAAGCAGCATGTGTGAGTCAGTGTTTATATACAGTAGGCTTAAATTCTGTTAGTGAAAGTGTGTTATGTTTACAGTGAAGGACTGTGTGCACTTTACATTATTTTTTTACTTAATACAAGAAATGAATGGAGGCCAACATTTTTGCCAAAATGGTATTTTATTTTCCATGGTTTAGGCAGCTTCAGCATCATACTGTGAGATTCTGTTCAAATTGTTTTTTTTTTTTATTCTATGAAGCCTGAGCAATTTATTATATTAGTTTATAATTATTGTTTAATTTAGTCTTCAGGAGAGACTGCCTGCACACAGGACTAGTATTAATAGTTTTTTCTCTTACATGAAAGCTGGGGCATTTATATTATATTATATTTTAAGGTAACTTCATGTTGTGCTCTGAGGTTCTATGCACTTTAACTTTTGAACCAACAGGTGCATTTGGATAAGTAAAGCCTATTTTTCTGTATCTTTGTAGTCCTGGTAATCTTTTATATTGGTAAAGTTGTTTATAGGACCATTTCTCAGTGTCTTTGTTTTTTTAATCAATAGTTTTTCAGTAATAACTTAATATTTAACATATCACTCAATTTTAATCACAAAAAGAGAAAATCGCAACAATTTCTCGCAACTTTCACTTCCTCCTGCAATGTAATCGCAACTTTCACTTCCTCCCGCAATGTAATCGCAACAAAAACCTAAAAAACACCGCAACTTTCATCGCAATTTTTTGGAAAACCCCCCGCAACAACAGACATTTTAGCCTACAACAATCACAAAAAAGGCCCGCGAAATCCTGGGGGGACTGAGTAGATTAGATTAGATTAGATTAGATTAGATTAGATTAGATTAGATTAGATTAGATTAGATAAAACTTTATTGATCCCTTTGGGAGGGTTCCCTCAGGGAAATTCAGATTCCAGCAGCATCATTACAGATAAACAGAGAAAATAAATAGAGAAAACTTCTAGATAAATTAAAATAAATTAAGTATTTATGTGGGGGGGAGCAGGTAAGATATTGCACTTTATATTGCACATTATATTGCACATTGTCCAGTATTGCTTATTGTCAGGCTAGGCTACTGCTCCTTCCCGTCCTCTGTCCTCCTGTTACCCCTCCTCCCCCCAGAGAGGAGTTGTACAGTCTGATGGTGTGAGGGACAAAGGAGTCTTTGAGTCTGTTCGTCCTGCACTTGGGAAGGAGCATTCTGTCACTGAACAGGCTCCTCTGGTTGCTGATGACGGTGTGCAGAGGGTGACTGGCATTGTCGATGATGTTCAATAGTTTGTCCATAGTCCTCTTCTCTGCCACCATCACCAGAGAGTCCAGCTTCATGCCGACCACAGAGCCGGCCCGCCTGATCAGTTTGTCCAGCCTGGATGTGTCCTTCTTGGATGTGCTGCCCCCCCCAGCACACCATGGTGTAAAACAAGACACTGGCAACCAGAGACTGATAGAACATCCACAGGAGTTTCCTGCAGATGTTAAAGGACCACAGCCACCTAAGGAAGTATAGCTTGCTCTGTCCCTTCCTGTATAAGTTATTGGTGTTGCAAGTCCAGTCCAGCTTGCTGTCCAGCCACAGCCCGAGGTACTTGTAGGAATCCACAGCCTCAACCTCGACTCCCTCGATCAGAACTGGTTGTGACCTTGGTCTGGACCTCCCAAAGTCAATGACCAGCTCCTTGGTCTACGAGGTGTTGAGCTGCAGATGGTTCCTGTTGCACCACGCAGCAAAGTTCCTCACCAGACTCCTCTATTCCTCCTCTCTGTCGTCACTGATACACCCAACGATGGCTGTGTCATCGGCAAACTTCTGAATGTGACAGCTCCGAGTTGTAGCAGAAGTCCGCGGTGTACAGGGTGAAGAGAAGAGGGGCCAGCACCATGCCCTGGGGTGCTCCAGTGCTGCTAATCACAGTGTCAGACGTGGTGTCCTTCAGCCTGATGTACTGCGGCCTGTCAGTGAGGTAGCTGGAGATCCAGTTGACCAGGCAGGGGTTCACTCGCATCCTGTTCAGTTTGTCCTGAGGCAGTAGGGGCTGGATGCTGTTGAAGGCACTCGAGAAGTCCAAGAAGAGGATCCTCACTGTGCCATTTCCCTTATCCAGATGCGAGTGGGCTCAGTGTAGCAGGTAGAGGATGGCGTCTTCCACACCAACACCTGCTCAGTATGCAAACTGCAGACAGTCCTGGGCATGTTGTACCTGGGGTCTGAGGAGGATGAGGAAGAGCTGCTCCAACGTCTTTATCAGATGTGAAGTGAGTGCCACTAGTCGGAAGTCGTTCAGCACACTGGGCCAATTCTTTTTGGGAACTGGAACGATACATGATGTCTTCCACAGGGTTGGCACTCTCTGCAGCTGCAGGCTGAGGTTGAAGTTGTGTTGGAGTGGTTCACCCAGGACAGCAGCGCAGGTCTTCAGTAGTCATGGACACACCTTTTCCGGGCCTGCTGCTTTCCTGGGGTGAAGCTTCCTCAGTTGACCTCTGACCTGGTCTGCAGTAATGCATAGAGGAGTCTGTGTTGAGGTGGGGGAGGAGGGGGCTGCTGTAATGACTGGGGGGAGGTGTGTTGAGGGAAGAAGGAGAGATGGCTGCAGTGAGAGAGAGGGTGCAGGGGACGTGGGCTGGTTGAACCGATTGAAGAAGTCATTCAACTCATTCGCCCTCTCCACTGTCCCCTCAATGACTCTGGTCTTTGTATTGTGGCCTGTGATGGTTTTCACACCTTCCCAGACCTCCCTCATGCTGTTCTCCTTCAGCTTCTGCTCCACCTTTCTCCTGTAGCTGTCCTTAACTTCCCTCATGCAGCGTTTCACCTCCTGCTGTGCTGGTTTCATTTTCTCCCTATCCCTGCTCCTGAAGGAGGCCTTCTTCCTGTTGAGGACAGCTTTGACTTCCTGTGTAACCCATGGCTTGTTATTAGGGTAACACCGTACAGTCTTAGTGGGGGAGACCACATCTGCACAAAAGTTGAGGTAATCTGTCAGACAGTGTGTCAGCCACTCTATGTCTTCACAGTGTGGGCTAAGCAGCACATCCCAGTCCATGATGTCATGGCAGTCTCTAAGGGCATATTCCATTTCAGGGGACCACCTCCAGATGGAGCTAGTTGTTGCAGGCTGCCTTTGAACCTGGGGGGTGTACTTCAGCTGCAGAAGAACCAGGTTGTGGTCAGACTTCCCTAGTGGGGGGATGGCTGTGACTCTGTATGCATCCCTCACATTAGCATACAGCAAGTCACTTGTCCTGTTGTTCCTTGTTGGACAATCCACAGCCTGGTAAAAAGCAGCCAAAGTAGAGTCCAATGTAGCATGGTTAAAGTCCCCAGAAATGATTATAAATGCCTCAGGGTGCTGTGTCTGCAGCCTTGCTGTGACAGAGTGAATCCTCTCACATGCAGTGGCTGCGGCTGCCCTCGGAGGGATGTAAACACAGATGGTGATCACGTGACTGAACTCCCTTAGCAGATAATATGGCTGCAGGCTAACAGCTAGCAGCTCCAAGTCCGGGCAACATAAAGCTGTCTTTACGGAGATATATCCTGGGTTACACCAGCGGTTGTTGACATAAATGATGAGTCCCCCACCTTTGCCTTTCCCGCATGCTTTAGTGTCTCTGTCGGCTCTCACAGCAGTGAATCCTCGCAGGTCCACATTAGCATCCGGTACAAGGTCTGTCTCCGTAAAGATAAATAAGCTGCTCTCCTGGTAAGTCCGCTGGTTGTTCAGAGCGGAAAGCTCATGACTTTATTTGGCAGCAAGTTCACATTCCCCATGATAACGGAGGGAATGGATGGTTTGTAGCACTGCCGGTTGTCCGCTAGCCTACCCTTTAGCTTAGCTCCAGCTTTGCAGCCCCTGGGTTTCCTCCTCAGCTCCGCTGGGATGGGGTGTCGTATCCCGGCTCGTCCCATTGTTTTCAGGGCCAGCAGCTCCTCTCTCGAATAAGTGAGAAAACTGGCTCCTGGTTGCGTGTTAAAGTTAAATATATCCACGTTATATAGTTAAACACACTATCTTTGTAAGTAGACCAAAAAAAGGTAGAAAAAAGAGGTTTAAAGAGTTAAAAACTACAGAGTTACTGGAGAGGCAGCCATCTCACCCAGCGCCCAGTTTTGTTGACCTTAATCCAATAGAAATGTTGTGGAAGGACCTGAAGCGAGCAGTTCATGTGAGGAAACCCAACAACATCCCAGAGTTGAAGCTGTTCTGCACAGAGGAATGGGCTAAAATTCCTCCAAGCTGGTGTGCAGGACTGATCAACAGTTACCGGAAACATTTAGTTGCAGTTATTGCTGCACAAGGGGATCACACCAGATACTAAAAGCAAAGGTTCACATACTTTTGCCACTCATCTCATCTCATCTCATCTCATTATCTCTAGCCGCTTTTACCCTTCTACAGGGTCGCAGGTGAGCTGGAGCCTATCCCAGCTGACTACGGGTGAAAGGCGGGGTACACCCTGGACAAGTCGCCAGGTCATCACAGGGCTGACACATAGACACAGACAACCATTCACACTCACATTCACACCTACGCTCAATTTAGAGTCACCAGTTAACCTAACCTGCATGTCTTTGGACTGTGGGGGAAACCGGAGCACCCGGAGGAAACCCACGCGGACACGGGGAGAACATGCAAACTCCACACAGAAAGGCCCTCGCCGGCCCCGGGGCTCAAACCCGGACCTTCTTGCTTTGAGGCGACAGCGCTAACCACTACACCACCGTGCCGCCCTTTTGCCACTCACAGATCTGTAATATTGGATCATTTCTCAATAAATAAATGAGCAAGTATAATATTTTTGTCTCGTTTGCTTCACTGGGTTCTCTTTATCTACAGTACATTTTGTCAGAAATGGCGAGCTGAGGTGAAGTGAGGACCCAAAAGCAGACTCAACAGGCAGTGTACAGAAAATAACTTCTTTAATGAAGTACAGGGCAGAGGTACAATAGGGCTCAGGCAAAAATCAGAGGTCAAAGAACAGGCCAAGAGGTCAAAACACAGAAGAGCAGGCAGGCATGGTCAGAGACAAAAACAAGACAGAAAATCTTCACAAAAACTGAAGAAAACAGGGACAAGGGAAACCCAGGCAGAGGAAGCAAAAAACACAATCCAGAAGAACAGGCAGGTAAAACAGGGGCAAAAATTGAACAGAAATCTAGACAAACAAACACAAAACAATACCAGCAGGAGAATCAAGAAATCAGAATACGAAAGGGCTGTAGCAAGGCCCTGGCTCCCCACTGCACCAGCAACCCGGCCCGGGCTTTCTCTCTGCACCGGTGCTCTGGGGCTCACTCACCTGAGGGGGGGAGAGACAGACATGGAAGCGGGAAACGGGAGGGCACCGCGGGTGCGGCGGGCCAGCTGGGGTGGGGCAGGTGCCCGCCTCTGCGGTGGGGGAATGGGGCGAGGACGAGACACAGAAGGGGAGGGGGAGAGAGAGAGAGGAGAAGAGGAGATCTGCGATCCTACCATGGGAACAGCCACCAAATGATCCTCCGCCAACTCGATGGCCTGATCTAGCGATGCCGGGCGATGGCACTGGACCCACTCCGTGGTCCCTTCGGGAAGTCAGGCGATGAACTGCTCCAGTGCCACCAGATCGACGATTCCCTCGGCATCACGGTTGTCAGCCCTCAGTCACCGCTGGCAGGCGTCCCGGAGTTGCTGGCCAAACTCGAACAGGCGGCCGACCTCCTGTAGGTGTACAGCGCGGAAGTGCTGGCGTTGTTGTTCTGGGGTGTGCCCCACATGCTGGAGGACGGCCCAGTGCAGGTCCGCGTAGACCAGCCGGCTGTCGGCGGGGAGCTGTAGTTCAGCCAGCTGCGCCGCGCCTGTTAGCAGGGGGAGGAGTCGCGCCATGCGCTGTTCCACCGGCCAGCCCCAGGCCTCTGCTGCTTCCTCGAAGAGCGCTAGGAAGGCCTCGGGGTCATCATGCGGGCCCATCTTCGTTAGGGTGAGGTGGGGAGGGCCCGCGGCGGTGGAGGTGGTGGACCCCGCTGACGAGAGGAGGTGCCGGAACGCCTGACGATCTTCCTGTTGCACCAGCACCAGGGCCTTGAACCTTTGCGCTTGCTCCTTTTGGAGGGCGACCAGTGCCTGGTGCTGGCTCTGTTGGGCCATGGCGAGGGTGTGGATCAGGTCCACGAAGGGGGAGGACTCCATGGGGCTGTTCTCCTCTGTGCTCCTTCCTGGGTTTCGGCCCCACTGTAGGACTTTGAGTGAGTGGGTGGAGCACAGAAGTACGGCAGGCCCGAACTGAGTTGTCAAAACTCTTTATTGTGACTCTTTTCAGTCGAACACAATCTCCCAGCCACACAGACATGCACACACACATTAGTCATCTGGTTGGGGAGAGAGCTCCCTTCCACTGCTCTCTCTCTCCTTCTATAGGGCATGGTCTCTGGGGAAGACACACAAACACAGGTTAATTGACATCAGGTGTAGTGATTCTGCCACTTACCTTCCCTGACTCTGCCCTCTGGTCACAGACCGATGCTTGACCATGCCCCTGCTGCCACAGCAATGCTTCGAAGCCTTGATGCTGTCCCAGCAGGAAGATCACCATGAGTTATGGCATCTGCTTGCGTCAGCAGGGGCATCGACCATCACTGCACCGGCACCCTCATGATGATGGGCCCGCAGGATGATCTGGAAGCGTTCCTCGCCCTCTTCGAACAAGCAGCCAAGGCGTGGGGGTGGCCACTGGAGCAGCATGCCACATGCCTCCTCCTGCACCTGACTGGTGAAGCACAGCTCACAGCACAGCAGCTCCCTGCTGACAGCCGACTGGTGTATGTTGACCTGAAGAAAGCCATCCTGTGGCGGGTCGGATGCTCCCCGGAACAACATCGCCAGCACTTCCAAACGCTGGCATTGGAGGAGGCTGGCCGGACATCTACATTTGGCCAGCAACTCCAGGACGCCTCCTGGCGGTGGCTGAGGGTGGAAGATCTTGACACCGATGAGATCATTGATCTGGTGGCACTGGAACAGTTCATCTCTTGACTTCCGGAAGGAATAGTGGAATGGGTCCAGTGTCATCGCCCGGCGTCGCTGGGATGAGCCATCGAGCTGGCGGAGGACCATCTGGAGGCAGCTCCAATGGCAGGCCGATGAGGCATCTCTCCTCGCTTCTCCGCTCGCTCTCTCTTCTCCCCCCCGGCTCTCTTTCCCCTCCCCACCCCGTTCCCCTACCATGGAGGCGGCGGCTGGCTCCTCCCCAAATGGCCTGTTGCACCCGTGGTGTCTTCCCATCTCCCTCTTCCGTGTCTGTGTTGTCTCCTCCTCAGGTGAGTGACTCCCATAATGCCAGTGCAGAGGGAAAGCCTGGCCGGTGTGCTGGTGGGGTGGGGAGTCGGAGCATCTCCAGAGTTGGAGCTCTGCCAGGGAGGTGGGAGCTGTGATCTGGATCCCCGATGTGCCAGAGACCGCCTCCGATCGGGCGGTCACATACCAGTAAGTGTTCAAGAGGATACATATCATGAGTTGGTGGATTCCAGTTGGAATCAGACCTCAATTCACCAACGCCTGTTGCAAGGTGAGGCAATGGGGAGAGCACAACCGGTGAAGGTTTTATGTGTGCACGGGGATATTCACAATTACCCTTTAGTGTCCGTACATATTTTATTCCGGGACCAAATGCATAGAATTAAGGCGGGGGTTAACCCTCGTCTCACCCACTCCGTAATATTGGGAACTGATTGGCCAGGGTTTAAAGAATTAATGGAACTCAAATTGAGAGATGGGTCCTGCATAAATATGTCACAGAAAGTTCCCAGTGTGGCATTGACTGGGGAAGCTGTCACAGAGCCATCTACGTCAGCACTGTGTCAGAGCGATGCAAGGAGTGAGGAGCACCCTGCCTCTCCTCCATCTCTTGGGGATTCCCTTGGGAATTTCCTGTGAGAGCAGTCGTGAGATGAGACTTTATCTCCTGGGTTGGGATTCTGAAAGAAATCCTGACAGACCAAGGCACTCTGTTTATGCCATGTACACTGCGCGAACTGTATGGGTTACTGGGGATTAAGTCTATCCACACCAGTGTCTATCACCCACAAACGGATGGCTTAGTGGAGCGATTTAACCAAACACTCAAGAACATAATTTGGAAATTTGTAAGTGAGGACGCATGTAATTGACCTGTGCACAAAACTCCACACACTCACGCACTTAACCCAGGAAAATTTGCGGCAGGCACAAGAACGTCAAAGCCATCTGTATGACAGGGGCATGTGCCTTAGAGAGTTCATGCCAGGAGACAAAGTACTCATATTATTGCCCACGTCGAGTTCTAAATTAATCATGAAGTGGAAAGGACCCTTCGAGGTCACACGGCGAGTCGGGAATGTCGACTATGAGGTGAGGCGAACGGGCCTCACAGCTAACCCAAAAAAGTGTGCAATTGAGCGGGTGGAAGTACGGTATCTGGGGTTCCATTGGGTCATGGGCAGGTGCGTCCCCAAATTAACAAGACTGCAGCAATTGCAGCCTGCCTGAGGCCCAAGACCAAAAAGGGGGTGAGACAGTTCCTGGGGCTGGCTAGCTATTATCGTAGGTTTATACCTAATTATTCAGACATCACCAGCCCTTTAACTGATCTCACTAAAAAGGGGGCTCCTGATCCGGTCCAGTGGACGGAGCAGTGCCAACAGGCATTCTCTAAGGTAAAAGCTGCACTGTGTGGGGGCCACTTTTGCACTCCCCTGACTTCTCTCTCCCCTTTATTTTACAGACTGACACATCAGACAGAGGGCTGGGGCCCATTTTGTCCCAGAAGGTGGAGGGTGAGGAGCACCCCGTGCTGTACATCAGCCATAAACTCTCGATGCGTGAAAGAAAGTACAGCACCATCGAAAAAGAGTGCCTTGCCATCAAGTGGGCGGTCCTCGTCCTCTGATACTACCTGCTGGGGCACTCTTTCACTCTCTGTTCGGACCATGCGCCCCTCTAGTGGCTCCACAGCATGAAGGATAGCAATGTGCTGATCACCTGCCCTCCAGCTGTTTAAGTTTGAGGTGGTCCACAGGCTGGGGGCACAGATAGTGGTGGCGGACTCCCTGTCCCATCATGTGGCAACGGGGGCATGGCCAAGTGGTAGTTTGTGAATGGAGGGCGGGGTCGGGGAAGGTAAGTGGCTAAATCATTACACCTGGTGTCCATTAATGTATGTGGGTGTGTTTGTTTGTCACAGGGATTGAGCATAGAAGGAGGGGGAGAGCAGAGAAAAGAGGATCCCCGGCCCCAACACGTGTGTGTGACTGACTGACTGAATGAATGAATGAATGAGTCAATCAATCAATCAATCAATCAATCAAGCAAGCAAGCAAGCAAGCTGAAAAGCCAAAATAAGGACAATAAAATGTATGTATGTGAACATCAACTCTCGCCTGCCGTGCTTCTGTGCTCCACCCACATCAGGAACTGTTACAGCCATCAATAAATAAACTTGATTACTTGATCTGTGTTACATTAGCATGAGGACTAGCTCAGAGGATTATTTATTCCTGATTCATTTTTGTAGCCAGTTTGCTCCGTTGACCAAAATACTTTCACTAAAATACTGATTTAAAATGAATTAACAAACTGTATCACCTTTACCTTTTTCCAACTTTTAGACAACCTGATGATGCTTTTGTCTTTGTTTCCGTTTCTCTCCACAGCTGCAGCAGTTCAGCAGACGATTTCACCACCACAGCCAGAAAGCAGAGAAGATTTTCTGAAATGTCCATCTGAACACACACACACAAACAAAAGACAAAAGTTTTCTTCGAGACTGACTTAAGGAAATGAAATTGTTTGAGTTAAATGCATCGCAATTTATCTTGTATAAACGCTCACTAGACCAGGGGTTCCCAAACTTTTCCATGCCAAGGCCCCCCAAACAGCATTAGCTTCTGGCCAGGGACCCCCTTTGCAAATCCACAGACAATGCTACAAAATATGTAAAGAAACATCAACTTTTAGAATGTTTTCTCTTACTTTTATTCAATATTCAATAATTGTTACATTTGTTTAGCATAAGAATATTATTAACTAACATGTTTTCAACACAAATATTTTCGCACTGAACAATAAACTTTTCAACAAACTGTTGATAAGAACAGCACAAAAGAAATCAAACCACTCTCAATTTTGTGTGTGTGTGTGTGTGTGTCTGGGAGTGACAGACGGTTTACACTAGTGGGAGGGATGGGCTTGGTGGCTCCTACATACTTTGTCAACCCTGGACTTAATCTCCGTCAGTGCCATACGCATGTCATTGTCCACATGTAGACGTGCTCTATGTTTGGTTTTCAGTACCTTTAAAGTTGAAAAGCCAGACTCACACAAGTAGGTTGTTACAAAAGGGAGAAGGCATTTCAATGCCTTGTCAGCCAAGCTGGGATCGTCCTTTCTTACATGTAGCCAGTAGTTAGACAGGGGAAGAGCCTCAAAGTCCATTTTTAAATCCCCTGAGTTTGTCATCTCAATCAGCTCCTCCTCTGACTTTAAGTCCAGACTAGAACCGACACCGGGGGCAAAGGGGTTCCTAACCCAGTTTAAATGTGTGTTTTTGAGGTCAGGGAAATAGTCTTTGAAATATCCCTGGAGGTGCTCCAGGTGGGACTGGATCAATGGAGAGACGGAGCCCAAATCATCACATGACAGCAGCTCCTGGTGAAGTACGTAGTGGGAACATTTCTGTAACTCCCTCCTGGAGCTTGTTTGACCACAGCATGATCTTTTTGGAAAAAGCACGCACTTTGTCTTGCACCTGGAGTATGTACATGTCACGTCCTTGCATGCTTTGATTCAGTACATTTAGATGCTGGAAAATGTCTGACATGTATGCAAGTTTGCGGATCCAGGTTGCATTGGTGAACCGATCTGCCAGCTGATGCTTTTCAGATGAGAGGAACTCTGCAACCTCCCTCCGCAGCTCATAGACATGGTTCAAAATTGCGCCCCGTGACAGCCAGCGCACATTTGAGTGAAGCAGCAGCCCCTCAAAATGAGAGCTCATCTCATTACAAAGCAGGGTAAACAGTCTGTGTTTCATGGGACGGGCTTTAATAAAATTCACTACTTGTATAACCTCCTGTAGTACCTGATTCAACTCGTTATCCATCCTTTTTGTGACCAGTGCCTCGCAGAGCTGTTGGTTTGTTCCTTCGGTCTCTTCTTCAAAAACCTGTCTATTTTGCGCTAGCAATACGCTAGCTTGAGGAGCAAAGCAGCTTCATAAATGGCGCAAACTGCAACGTCACAGGCAATCAGAGAGATGAGCATGGCAAACAATGTTTCGATATGATGTATTATTATTTATAATAATTATATTTTATAATAATGATTAAAAAGCTAATTACAATAAATTTAATAATAATTATTTAAAAATATATTTTTTTCGCAATTTTTGTTATCGTCCCTCCAACTTTCTGAGGCCCCCCCCCAGCGCCCCCTGGCGGCCCCCCAGGGGGCCGTGGCCCCCACTTTGAAAACCACTGTACTAGACCATTACAACTATAATAATGATCCTTTTATAATTTGGTAACAATTCTGTGCAGCACCATATAAAGCTCAAATCATCTAATTTCCAAGTTACAGTTTTAATTCAACATGAAGTTACATGTTGTGGCTCAGGAACACTTCTGAAAACCATCGTCTCTGAACACAGTTAATCACTGCATCCGCAAATCCCAGCTACAACCAGATACAAACACCATCCAGAAACACTGCTGCTTTCTCTGGGCCAGAGCTCCTTTACTTTTTTGGACTAAGGCAAAGTGGACAACTGTCCTCTTATTTGACAAAGAGAAATTGGAAATTCTTTTTGGAAATCATGGACACCACTTTCTTGAACTTTCTTGAAATATGTTGCTGGCATTGAATTCAAAATGAGTGTATATTTAAAAAAAAAACAATAAAATTTCACAGTTTCAACATTTGATATGATGTCTTTGTACTATATTCAATGAAATATAAAGTTTCCAAGATTTGCAAATCATCACATTCTAATCTCATCTCATTACCCCTAGCTGCTTTATCCTGTTCTACAGGGTCGCAGGCGAGCTGGATCCTATCCCAGCTGACTACGGGCGAAAGGCGGGGTACTGGACAAGTCGCCAGGTCATCACAGGGCTGACACACAGGCTACGTTTACATTAGACCGTATCTGTCTCGTTTTCTTCGCGGATGCACTGTCCGTTTACATTAAACCGCCTGGAAACGCCGGGAAACGGGAATCCGCCAGCGTCCACGTATTCAATCCAGATTGTGTCAGCTCCGGTGCTGTGTAAACATTGAGAATACGCAGATACGCTGTGCTGAGCTCTAGCTGGCGTCTCATTGGACAACGTCACTGTGAGATCCTCCTTCCTGATTCGCTGGCGTTGGTCATGTGACGCGACTGCTGAAAAACGGCGCGGACTTCCGCCTTGTATCACCTTTCATTAAAGAGTATAAAAGTATGAAAATACTGCAAATAATAATGCAAATACTGCCCATTGTGTAGTTATGATTGTCTTTAGGCTTGCCATCCTTCCACTTGCAAGTAGTAAGTGATATGCGCTGGGATCACACACACAGCGGCTCAGTCCTGAATCGTGGCTTGTGCACTTCACTCGCGCGCTCTGTGAGCTGCGCAGGGCCGGAGTGCGCACCCTCCAGAGGGCACTCGCTGTTCAGGGCGGAGTGATTTGGAGCGCAGGATGCCTGCGGAGCCGAGCGTATCCGTGTATTGGCGTTGCTGTGTGCACGCAAATCGTGTATTGGTGTTGCTGTGTGCACACTAATCGTTTTAAAAATGTTAATCTGATGATCCGCTGATACGGTCTAATGTAAACATGGGCATAGACACAGACAACCATTCACACTCACATTCACACCTACGGTCAATTTAGAGTCACCAGTTAACCTAACCTGCATGTCTTTGGACTGTGGGGGAAACCGGAGCACCCGGAGGAAACCCACGCGGACACGGGGAGAACATGCAAACTCCTCACAGAAAGGCCCTCACCGGCCACGGGGCTCGAACCCGGACCTTCTTGCTGTGAACTCTCGGACAAGTTTACAGAGCTCTCAGTAGATCTGCACCCTCATGTATTTCAGAAACCCTCACACACTCTGTTCTTAATCAGGGTTTTAGGTCACTAAGTGGTTTGTTTATCTTCATTTGTGTGGAAAAACTGTGTAAAAAAGAGATTTGTAGTATCAGTAGTAATATTACGTCATTATGGGTTGTAGATACAAACTGCAAAATAACACACGTCTTGTTTGTAGCCGTTTTAGAAATAAATGAATGGTCATTTTGGCTTGACAGATATCAGCTCTTATTCTTTATTAGATATTAATTTCAATAAAAATCAGAGAGTCATAGGTCCTGGGTTCGAGCCCCGTGGCCGGCGAGGGCCTTTCTGTGTAGAGTTTGCATGTTCTCCCCGTGTCCGCGTGGGTTTCCTCCAGGTGCTCCGGTTTCCCCCACAGTCCAAAGACATGCAGGTTAGGTTAACTGGTGACTCAAAATTGACCGTAGGTGTGAATGGTTGTTTGTCTTTGTGTGTCAGCCCTGTGATGACCTGGCGACTTGTCCAGGGTGAACCCCGCCTCTCGCCCATAGTCACCTGGGATAGGCTCCAGCTCACCCACGACCCTGCACAGGATAAGCGGTTATGGATGGGCTTCAGTGTTTCCTGAAGCTTCATCTGGCCATCATTATCCATGTGTATTTCATGAAATTAATCCTAATCAGTGCGGTTATATTTCTGTACTGAAGAGAGATGAAATGGTTAATAGAGGAGTGTTCGTGATCTCTCTGTGTTTGTGCTCCTCCTATCTCTCTCTCTCTCTTTCTCTCTCCCCTCTGTCACATACACACAGACACACACACACAGAAGAAGGAAGTCACTCCTTTCAGACAACACAAAACTGATCTCTTTCTCATTGCAATTTCAGGAAAATGGCTGAGGCCAGTATTTCAGTAGATCAGCTTTCTCAGGACCAGTTCAGGTGCCCACTGTGTCTGGATCTCCTGAAGGATGCGGTGGCTATCTCCTGTGGTCACAGTTTCTGTAAGGTGTGTATTAATGGCCACTGGGATCAGGAGGATCAGAAGGGTGTCTACAGCTGTCCTCAGTGCAGAGACACTTTCACTCCAAGGCCTGTTCTATCCAGAAACAACATGCTGGATGAAGTGGTGGAGAAAGTGAAGAAGACTGAAGTCCAAGCTGCTTCTCCTGCTCACTGTTATGCTGGACCTGAAGATGTGGAGTGTGATTTCTGCACCGGGAGAAAGCACAAAGCTGTCAAGTCCTGTCTGATGTGTTTGGCTTCATTTTGTGAAACTCATCTGAAACCTCATCTTGAAGACTCTACTTTGAAAAAACACACATTGATTGAAGCCTCAGCAAAACTCCAAGAGAAGATCTGCTCTGAACATCACAAGCTGATTGAGATCTACTGTCAGACTGATCAAACCTGCATCTGTTATTTGTGTATGATGGAAAATCACAAAGGTCACGACACCGTCACAGCCGCAGCAGAAAGAGCTGAGAAACAGGTGAGAACTAGAAATCTTTCCAGAATTAAATCATCTTAATTATAGTTTCCCATCTAGAAACAGGTGCTTTAGTCAGTGATATGATTTGAACTTTAATTTCAATGTGTGTCTCAATCAGAAGGATTCTGTAAAAGCTGATTAAAATTGTCTGTGTTCTGGTGAACAGAGTGTTAAATTTATCTTCAGTAATGGTCGTAATCTGGTCAAACCAGTTAGTGAACATGTCAGCCAACGCCTGTGACAGGGCGAGGCAGGTGAAAACACAAACACTTTTTTTTTTTTTTACTTTTTATGATCCTTTATTTTTTTTTACAAAAGTAGCATTACATAATAAAATTAATGTGAATTAATAAATAAATATTTAATAAAGCATTTTAAATAAATTTGGCTAAATATAACAGTGCACAGTGTGAGTTAAGTTATTGCAGTGATTCTGCAATGCAGGTTTTGTGTAAAACAAAGTTCTTCTTCCACTACCGAGCACAGAGCGTCCTCACAACACCACACTGTCTTAAACATTTCCATATCACCCATACTCTTAAAAAAAAATAAAATCAATCAAAACTCTGGATTTAGTCAGTCTGGACAGAATTCTCTCAGGGTCACAGTCTGTGTTTTGTGCCATTTTGTTTTTTCTACTTCAGTAGATTGCCATTTTGGCCTGGCCAGGGTTAACAGTAACCAGCTGACACATGGATTTGTTTCTCCGGACATATTTAAAACCAAAAATAAAAAGCTGAAAGGTAAAATTCATATCAAATGATCTTAAAATGTCCCCCAACCAATAAAACAGTGACTGCAACCCAAAGCAATGTAAAAAGACATAAACAGTTTCTCTCGGAGAACAAAAGGGACACTCTTGGGTGACCTCAGGGTTTAAAATGGAGATAAAATAATTCACAGACACTGTACAATGTAAAATCTTCCACCTCCAAATCAATCAGAAGGATTCTGTAAAAACTGATTAAAATTGTATGTGTTCTGGTTAACAGTGTTAAATCTCTCTTCGGTGAGAGTCGTAATCTGGTCAGACCAGTTACTCAACATTTCAACATTTCACACACGCAGAGAATATTTTGGCAAAACAAACAAACAAAGCTGTTATAATGAGCTCCACCCTTCACGGAAGGCTTTTCACTAGATTTTGGGGCGTGGTGGTGGGGTTAGTGTTCATTCAGCAACAGTGGCGCTTGAAAGTTTGTGAACCCTTTAGAATTTTCTGTATTTCTGCATAAATATGATCTAAAACATCATCAGATTTTCACACAAGTCCAAAAAGTAGATAAGGAGAACCCAGTTAAACAAATGAGACAAAAATATTATACTTGGTCATTTATTTATTGAGGAAAATGATCCAATATTACATATCTGTGAGTGGCAAAAGTATGTGAACCTTTGCTTTCAGTATCTGGTGTGACCCCCTTGTGCAGCAATAACTGCAACTAAACGTTTGCAGTAACTGTTGATCAGTCCTGCACACCGACTTGGAGGAATTTTAGCCCGTTCCTCCGTACAGAACAGCTTCAACTCTGGGATGTTGGTGGGTTTCCTCACATGAACTGCTCGCTTCAGGTCCTTCCATAACATTGTGATTGGATTCAGCGCTGCTCTTGCTCCTTGCGGAGGGTGATCAGGGCTTGGTACTGGCTTTCTTGGGTGGCAGCAAGGGCATAGGTGACATTCTTGAGTGGGGAGGACTCCACTGGTGGTTAACGTCAGTCTTCCTGGCTTTCGGCACCACTGTTATATGTCCCTGAGGTGGGTGGAATACTGAAGTGCAGACAGGCAGGAAATGGTGTTGAACACAGTCTCTTTTATTTGTCACTTTGGCTTTTCAGCTTTAACATTATGTCTTGTCACACATACACACGTGTTCTCCAGTCGGGAGACGACCACCTCTTCACTCTCCCCCTCTTTTTCATGACTCTGTCATTTCTGCAAAACAGACACCCACACATCAGTTACCAACAGGTGAGATCACTTTGCCACTCACCTTCCCTGGCCCCGCCCTCTATTCACAAACTGGTGTTTGACCACACCCACACTGCCAAAAAACAACAAAAAACACACACACACACAATACATAACATTCACAGCTGTAAGAAACATGAATGTACTTTGAACTGACATTAATATGGAACCAGTTCGCTCGTACTGTATAAAAAGCTGAATGTATTTTATTTGTCCTCAGAGTGAGTTAAAGAAGGAGCAGATGAAATCCCAGCAGAGAATCCAGGAGAAGCAGAAGAAGGTGCAGGAGCTGAAACAGGCTGTGAACACTATAAAGGTGAGCAGTGAGCAGAGACAGAGCTGCTCCTAGAAACACACACAACATGGACAACGAGTCATTTACAGTCCCAGTAAGAGAGGGAATGATAGATGAGCTTTAAATCTTGTGTGTGTGTCCGAACAGCTCAGTGCACAGACAGCAGTGGAGGACAATGAGAGGATCTTTACTGAGCTGATTAGCTCCATGGAGAAAAAGCGCTGGGGGGTGACGGAGCTGATCAGAGATCAGGAGAAGGCTGAACTGAGTCGAGCTGAACGACTCCTGGAGCAACTGGAGCAGGAGATTGCTGATCTTCAGAGGAGAGTCACTGAGCTGGAGCAGCTTTCACACACACACGATCACATCCATTTCCTCCAGGTAACACTCACTGTCTGATCTACAGAGCCAGCTGTTCCTCACACACTCTCTAAAACACCTCTCATTAAGGCAACAATAAATGTCCCTGTCTGACATCACAAGTGGGTTTTACATTTCATTTGCTTTCTGTAGGTTTTAGCTTCTGGACGTCACTCTCCTCCACTTATCGGACCAGATTTTCGCACATCCAGCATCACTGTCCATCAACATCTCTCATTTGATGGAGTGAGGAATTCTCTCTCAGATCTGAAAAAGAGACTCGAGGAATTCTGTGAAGAGGAATTCAACAAAATCCCTCCACATGGTAAGAGGAGCTGTTCCTGCTGGAGAAACACAGTGATGTGTTATTTCTTAGCGATGCTCCTGCTTTCTTTTCTGCAGACACTTTATTCACCCGACACTTTGAACTAAAACACTGATTTAAAATGAATAAACTGACTGGATCACTTTAAACTCTTTCCATCTTTTACACAAACTCATGTTTCTATTTTTCTCTCCACAGCTGCAGCATTTCAGATCATTTCAGGACCAGAACCACAGAGCAGAGAAGAGTTTCTGAAATGTACATCTAACACAAACACACACTTCACATAAATATATTGTTTGAATTAAACCCAACATGTTCACATTGTTCAGTTTGGTTTTTCTCTTTTATTTTAGATTTCCGTTATCTGACTCTGGATCCCAACACGGCACATCGTCACCTCATTCTGTCTGAGAAGAACAGAGCGGTGAATGACAGTGGGAGAGAGCAGCGTTTCTCTGATCATCCAGAGAGATTTGATTCCTGGGAGCAGGTGTTGTGTAAGGAGAGTGTGTGTGGTCGCTGTTACTGGGAGGTGGAGTGGAGCGGTGATGGTGGTGTGTCCATAGCAGTCTCATATAAAGGCATCAGCAGGAAAGGACGGGTTAATGAGTGTGGGTTTGGAGGCAACAATCAGTCCTGGAGTTTGCGGTGTGCTTCTTCTTCTTCTTCTTCTTCTTCTTCTCTCTCTTTCTATCACGACAAGATTGAGACTGTTCTCAGAGGTCCATCACCCTCCAGAATAGGAGTGTATGTGGATCACAGTGCAGGAACTCTGTCCTTCTACAGCGTCTCTTACACAATGAAGCTCCTCCACAGAGTCCACACCACATTCACTCAGCCTCTATACGCTGGATTTGGGGTCTACAAAGTTTCTGGGTTCGCGTTCTACTGGTCTCCTGGTTCTACAGTGAGATTGTGTGATCGAGAATAAAAGTGTGTAGTGTTTTCTGTAAAATTCCTGCACGTTGCCACGTTGTTGCTCAATCGTCTGTTTCACTAGAACACAATCCAGCTGCACAAAAACACTCATTTTAATATTTAAGTTAAAACGTATAATGTTTTATTATTATTATTATTCGTCACATGCACACTTCAAGTACAGTGAAATTCATCCTCTGCATTTAACCCATCTGAAGCAGTGAACACACGCACACCCAGAGCAGTGGGCAGCCCAGAGCACCCGGGGAGCAGTCAGGGGTTTGGTACCTTGCTCAAGGGCACCTCAGCCCAAGGCCGCCCCACGTCAACCTAACTGCATATCTTTGGACTGTGGGGGAAACTGGAGCACCCGGAGGAAACCCATGCAGACATGGGGAGAACATGCAAAGTCCAGACAGAAAGGCCCTCACCGGCCACTGGGTTCGAACCCGGAACCTTCTTGCTGTGAGGCGACCGTGCTAACCACTACACCACCATAAATGTATAATAATTAAAGGTAGACTGCCTTTCAGATTTTTCTAATTTAGGCCATAAAAAGAATTTTCCCTGACACCCAATTATTTTTTTAGTGGACTGAAAGCTACTGAATTCGACACTCAGACTTCAAATTTTATTACTTTTTTCCCCTAAAAGAACAATTAATGAATTTAGAGCCACGTGGCCCAAAATTCTCCACCATTTTTTTCTTGCCTCACCGTGACCTTATCCAACATGTTATGTCGTGCATGAGGTGGTGGGGTTTCCCCATTGTGGGATACAAATTTGTAACCTGAGAGAACAATGGAGGACCGACTACAGTAACGGAAAGTGGGAAGAAAAAACTCTGTATTGCGAAGGAAAGGAAACGCAGGACCAAAATAATAAATGGCCGCAAACACAAAAATCAAAAAGATGAATGTAACGGCTTCGCTGATCTAGTGGACACTGAAACAGGCAGGCGGGATCAATGTCACTTTCGTTTTTATTTTTTAAACTGTCACTTAACACAAAACATGCTTTTCAGCAGTTTCAAAATAAACTGTGTCACTGCACCGATGTGATTTCAGCCAGGGACAGAGATTCACACTGCACACACACACACACACACACACACAGCACCTTCACCGGGCTCGTGCTCCACTCACCAACTGGCACTTGGCCATGCCCCCCACCACAGTGAAAAAGAACCGTATACTGTCTTGCTCAACGAAATAAACTGCGCAGTATGTTTGTGAATCGAGAGGTTGTTCACCAGAAGTTGTGCAATATACAGTAGGTGTATAGTCTAATTACACACATTTTCGCTCAGCGGTCTTCACCATCGCAATGATAAACAAAGAATCTTCTATGTAAACTATCTAATGCACAGGAATAATATTTACATTGTGAAATCACGACATACTTTTCATTATGACTAACGAATATTGACTAGAACACGCTCAGTGTTTATTGTTTATTGCACATACAAGAACAAAATTGGCTTAACAAAATATACCAAATACTAAGACATGCAGGGGAGGCCTGAAACTTGATGGTTTTTCAAGAGCCTCCTCTTATTAAGATAAAAATGACAATATTAAGGTCAACTTATATAAAGCATAAAAAAGTTAATAATTAAAGTAATTGATCAATAGATAGCCGGGGAAACAAACATATAATTTGCTACAAGCAAATATATGAATTCATGGTAAAATAACAATGATGACATCGATTTGCTGAGTAAAATGATAGGAATAAGCTTCAGATCAACTTACTGAACAAAACTAAAATTAAACATGAAAACATCGTCAATTATGAACAATTAATCGATAACAAGGATTTGGAAAGAGATCAGTGTAATTTTGCAGCTGGATTATTCAAGATTCTCTTTAGCAGTTGCTTCTTGAAAAGGGGCAGCGACGTACTGTTTTGTAATTGTTTTTTTTAGACTATTCCATCCAAAGGGTTCTCTATACATTAAAGTAAACTGTCGCTGATTAGATTTGGTTCGAATCGGTCTTAAGTTATTGCACTGTCTTGTGTTGTGTTTGAGGATATCTGAGTTATATATAATGCTTTCTCTGTAATGTGCTGGTAAATATCAACTTCCATAGATGATTTTGTGAACAAAAAGACTAATCTGTAATTTGTTAATGTTGTATATTGTTAATATTTTTAAGTCATGAAACTAATTTGTTGAAGGGAATGTATATGACACATTTGAAGCGATCCTAATAAAGCGTTTCTGTAGTAAGAGCAGTGGCTTTAGCGTTGTTGGATAAGTGCTTGCCCATATAATATTACAGTATGTTCGGTACGGGTAAATCTAGGTGTAGTATAGAATCATAATTTTTGTGAAAGTAAATTTCCAACCTTTCATATTATTCCGATATTTTTGTCTATCTTTTTGCTAATGAGCTCAACATGATTTTTCCATGCAAATTTTTCATCTATTAAAACACCTAAGAAGCGTGTCTGTGTATGTTGTCAATATATATTTTGGCATTTTTATTACAGTGTTTTATACTTTTTCCCACAAAGATGATAAAATTTGTTTTTTTAATATATTTAAGGACAGTTTGTTTGCTCAAAACCACTTATTTACCCCACTCATTTCAGAATTCATGGAGCTAACTCGGACATCAAATTTTCAGTGGGACATAAACAGGTTTGTGTTGCCTGCAAATACTAAAGTAAACATTTTTTTTGGATACAAATGCTAATTTATTTACAGTGGTGCTTGAAAGTTTGTGACCCCTTTAGAATTTTCTACATTCCTGCATAAATCTGACCTAAAACATCTTTAGATCTTCACACAAGTCCTAAAAGTAGATAAAGAGAACCCAGTCAAACAAATGAGACAAAAATATTATACTTGGTCATTTATTTATTGAGAGAAATGATCCAATATTACATATCTGTGAGTGGCAAAAGTATGTGAACCTCTAGGGTTAGCAGTTAATTTGAAGGTGAAATTAGAGTCAGGTGTTTTCAATCAATGGGACGACAATCAGGTGTGAGTGGGCACCCTGTTTTATTTAAAGAACAGGGATCTATCAAAGTCTGATCTTCACAACACATGTTTGTGGGAGTGTATCATGGCATGAACAAAGGAGATTCCTGAGGACCTCAGAAAAAGTGTTGTTGATGCTCATCAGGCTGGAAAAGGTTACAAAACCATCTCTAAAGAGTTTGGACTCCACCAATCCACAGTCAGACAGATTATGTACAAATGGTGGAAATTCAAGACCATTGTTACCCTCCCTAGGAGTGGTCGACCAACAAAGATCACTCCAAGAGCAAGGCGTGTGATAGTCAGCGAGGTCACAAAGGACCCCAGGGTAACTTCTAAGCAACTGAAGGCCTCTCTCACATTGGCTAATGTTAATGTTCATGAGTCCACCATCAGGAGAACACTGAACAACAATGGTGTGCATGGCAGGGTTGCAAGGAGAAAGCCACGGTTCTCCAAAAAGAACATTGCTGCTCATCTGCAGTTTGCTAAAGATCATGTGGACAAGTCAGAAGGCTATTGGAAAAATGTTTTGTGGACAGATAAGACCAAAATAGAATTTTTTGGTTTAAATGAGAAGTGTTATGTTTGGAGAAAGGAAAACACTGCATTCCAGCATAAGAACCTTATCCTATCTGTGAAACATGGTGGTGGTAGTATCATGGTTTGGGCCTGTTTTGCTATATCTGGGCCAGGACGGCTTGCCATCATTGATGGAACAATGCATCCTGAATTATAGCGGTGAATTCTAAAGGGAAATGTCAGGACCAGGACATCTGTCCATGAACTGAACCTCAAGAGAAGGTGGGTCATGCAGCAAGACAATGACCCTAAGCACTTTTTAAAATTTTTTTTTTTTACCTTAAGCACTTTATTTTAACTTTATTCTTAAAGAAGAATAAATTTAATGTTTTGGAATGTCCAAGTCAAAGTCCTGACCTTAATCCACTGGAAATGTTGTGGAAGGACCTGAAGCGAGCAGTTCCTGTGAGGAAACCCACCAACATCCCAGAGTTGAAGCTGTTCTGTATGGAGGAATGGGCTAAAATTCCTCCAAGCTGGTGTGCAGGACTGATCAACAGTTACCGGAAATGTTTAGTTGCAGTTATTGCTGCACAAGGGGGTCACAACAGATACTGAAAGCAAAGGTTCACATACTTTTGCCACTCACAGATATATAATATTGGATCATTTTCCTCAATAAATAAATGACCAAGTATAATATTTTTGTCTCGTTTGTTTAACTGAGTTCTCTTTATCTACTTTTAGGACTTGTGTGAAAATCTGATGATGTTTAAGGTCATATTTAGATTAGATTAGATATAACTTTATTGATCCCCTTGGGAGGGTTCCCTCAGGGAAATTAAAATTTCAGGAGCATCATTATAGGATAAACAGAGAATAGAATAGAAAAAACAGAACTTTTTCTTTCGATTATGTTCATTATGTCTTATATTAAATATAGTTAGTTTTTGTTTTTTTCTTTTTTATCAGACATATAATTTTTGGGTTTGTTTACCTGACATGTTTCGACGTACAACTTCCGTCTTCCTCAGAGTGTCACCGGATGTTATTGGTGACGCATCTTTTATCAGCTGCTGTTTCTGAAGGCAATGACCAGCTCCTTGGTCTTCGAGGTGTTGAGCTGCAAATGGTTCCTGTTGCACCAAACGGCAAAGTCCCTCACCCTGCTCCTATACTCCTCCTCTCTGTTGTCCCTGATACACCCCACGATGGCTTTGTCATAGGTGAACTTCTAAATGTGACACAGCTCCAACTTGTAGCAGAAGTCCGCGGTGTACAGGGTGAAGAGAAGAGGGGCCAGCACAGTGCCCTGGGGTGCTCCGGTGCTGCTAATCACAGTGTCAGATGTGATGTCCTTCAGCCTGATGTACTGCGGCCTGTCGGTGAGGTAGCTGGAGATCCAGGTGACCAGGCAGGGGTCCACTCGCATCCTGTTCAGTTTGTCCTGAAGCATAAGGGTCTGGATGGTGTTGAAGGCACTCGAGAAGTCCAAGAAAAGGATCCTCGCTGTGCCATTTCCCTTATCCAGATGCGAGTGGGCTCGGTGTAGCAGATAGAGGATGGCGTCTTCCACACCAACACCTGCCTGGTATGCAAACTGCAGACAGTCCTGGAAATGTTGCACCTGGGGTCTGAGGAGGCTGAGGAAGAGCCGCTCCAACGTCTTCATCAGATGTGAAGTGAGTGCCACTGGTCGGAAGTCATTCAGCTCGCTGGGTCGGTTCTTCTTGGGAACTGGAACAATACATGATGTCTTTCAGAGGGTGGGTACTCTCCCTAGCAGCAGGCTGAGGTTGAAGATGCATTGGACTGGTTCACCCAGCTCAGCAGTGCAGGTCTTCAGTAGTCGGGGACACACCTTGTCCAGGCCTGCTGCTTTATGGTGTGAAGCTTCTTCAGTTGGCCTCTGACCTTGTCTGCAGTAATGCATGGAAGAGTCTGTGTTGAGGTGGGGGGAGGGGGAGGAGGGGGCTGCTATGATGACTGGGGGGAGGTGTGTTGAGGGAAGAAGGAGAGCTGGCTGCAGTGAGGGGGAGGGTGGGGGGTTGAAACGGTTGAAAAATTCATTCAGCTCGTTCGCCCTCTCCACTGTCCCCTCAATGACTCTGGCCTTTGTGTTGTGGCCTGTGATGGTTTTCACACCTTCCCAGACCTCCCTCATGCTCTTCTCCTTCAGCTTCTGCTCCACCTTTCTCCTGTAGCTGTCCTTAGCTTCCCTCACGCAGCGTTTCACCTCCTGCTGTGCTGCTTTCATTGCCTCCCTGTCCCTGCTCCTGAAGGCGGCCTTCTTCCTGTTGAGGACAGCTTTGACTTCCTGTGTTACCCTTGGCTTGTTATTAGGGTAACACCGTACAGTCTTAGCGGGGGAGACCATGTCTGCATAGAAGTAGAGCTAATCCATCAGACAGTGTGTCAGCCCCTCTATGCCCTCACAGTGTGGGCTAAGCAGCACATCCCAGTCCATGGTGTCATAACAGTCTCTGAGGGCATCTTCCATTACAGGGGACCACCTCCTGATGGAGCTAGTTGTTGCAGGCTGCCTTTGGACCAGGGGGGTGTACTTTGGCTGTAGAAGAACCAGGTTGTGGTCAGACTTCCCTCGTGGGGGGATGGGTGTGACTCTGTATGCATCCCTCACATTAGCATACAGCAAGTCAATGGTTCTGTTGTTCCTAGTTGGACAATCCACAGCCTGGTAAAAAGCAGCCAAAGTAGAGTCCAAGGTAGCGTGATTAAAGTCCCCAGAAATGATGATAAATGCCTCAGGGTGCTGTGTCTGCAGCCTTGCTGTGACAGAGTGAATCCCCTCACATGCAGCAGCTGCGTCTGCCCTTGGACGGATGATGTTTTCATGTTTCTATTTTTCTCTCCACAGCTGCAGCAGTTCAGATCATTTCAGGACCAGAACCACAGAGCAGAGAAGAGTTTCTGAAATGTGCATCTAACCCACACACTTCACATAAATATATTGTGTGAATTAAACTTAACATGTTCACATTGTTCAGTTTGTTTTTCTCTACAGTGTCTTAAATATGTGTTTGTGAAAATCACTGTAAACCTACAACTGACTTTTTCCTCCAAAAAACATCTCTTTTAATGTCATATATTGTCTGTGTGAATAATGATGATAAATCTGTCTCTGTGAACCGGACCTGTCTGTGTCTTTCCATTTTCAATAAAATAAAGCAACAAATCCAATACAGTTCTCTGGTCTGATTGGTCAGAAGGTGTTGATTAATTTTCCGTAACAGCTCTGACAGTGGTGCATGTTCATCCCATCCAGTTTTAAAACATGTCAAGAAAGCAGTCCAGGATTCATTCTGGTATTTTTTAACACCTGTTACTTTGGAGAGATCAGAAGCAGATTAAAATTTTAATACGAGGGGAAGTCAAAAAGTTTTAAGACAAGCTGAAAAAAAATCTTTGTTCATGAAAATAAAGTTATTTCTCGACATATCCTCCATTTAAGTCTAAACCCTTCTGCAAGTGGTGTTTCCATCAGAGAATTCCTTCTTTGTAGAATTCTGGGGGATGTTTTTCACAGGCGGCACGGTGGTGTAGTGGTTAGCACTATCGCCTCACAGCAAGAAGGTCTGGGTTCGAGCCCCATGGCCGGCGAGGGCCTTTCTGTGTGGAGTTTGCATGTTCTCCCCGTGTCCGCGTGGGTTTCCTCCGGGTGCTCCGGTTTCCCCCACAGTCCAAAGACATGCAGGTTAGGTTAACTGGTGACTCTAAATTGACCGTAGGCGTGAATGTGAGTGTGAATGGTTGTCTATGTGTAGGCCCTGTGATGACCTGGCGACTTGTCCAGGGTGTACCCCACCTTTCGCCCGTAGTCAGCTGGGATAGGCTCCAGCTTGCCTGCGACCCTGTAGAACAGGATAAAGTGGCTAGAGATAATGAGATGAGATGTTTTTCACACCTTTTGAAATTATAACATCTGTCTGAGAACTTTCGACTTGCCCTCATATTTATGTTTCAGAAACCTGGTTAGCTGTTCAAACATACGCTCAACGTGTCACAGCTTGCTTTGAGCAGTTTAGCAGTTAAACAGCTTCAGCAGTTGCTTCGTGCAGACTGCAAAAGTTTTGACATGACGGAGAGCTGGCTGAGAGACAGGCTCATGGGCGGGACTGATGGCGACTGCAGCGAGGCACTCATTGCTTCTGTATATGAGTTATTCTGCAGAGGGCTGGAGCACTGAATAAAACTCACAGATATGAACAGAACATTGGCAGCACGGTGGTGTAGTGGTTAGCATGGTCGCCTCAGAGCAGGAAGGTTCTGGGTTCGAGCCCAGTGGCCGGCGGGGCCCTTTCTGTGTGGAGTTTGCATGTTCTCCCCATGTCTGTGTGGGTTTCCTCTGGGTGTTCCGGTTTCCCCCACAGTCCAAAGACATGCGGTTAGGTTAATATGGGACGGCCTTGGGCTGAGGTGCCCTTGAGCGAGGCACCGAACTCCCAACTGCTCCCCAGGTGCTGTTAGCATGGCTGTTCACTGCTCTGGGTATGTGTGTGCGCTCATTGCTCCCATGTGTGTGCATGTGTGTGTTCACTGCTTGAGATGGGTTAAATGCAGAGAGGAAATTTCACAAGTGTGTGATGAATTAAGCTTCTTTCTTTCTTTCATAACACGGTTGAGTTTACTAAGAAAGTGAAGTCAACACACATGCATTAACAGATGATATGGGCAAGATCTCAGTCAGGTTTCTGATCGCACCACTTTCTCAACATTAGCATGTCTAATATAGTTCTAATCCCATGTCGGATCTCCTACTCTAACATCTATCATCACACCAGCATTTAACAAAATACCTTCGTCAAAAGAACCATCTCCAAGGAAAGGTCTAGACTGAGGTTGACCCTCCATTCTTCCTGATAAATTGTCAATGAAAGGCTGCACGTAGTATCCCAATCTGCGACTGTTCATGCATTCGTGAGGAGTTTTATTCTGGGACAGACCACTTCCACTCATGGAACACACACATTTACACAAAATTACACAAACAGAAGATCAATAACTGAGTGGAGTACTGAAAAATTAACTGATCCTGTGACATTGTAAGATTTATAGCATCCAGTTTTATGCGCCTTGAGTCAGACTCGTGAACCTCCTACAATGAGAAGCACTCAAAATAGGGTTTACCTTACACACAGATTACAACAGTGACTTCCAATTACTTCTGAGAAACATCAGCAATTTTAAACTTATACTTTTAAAACATACCTCCAAACACAATTGGGACAAACGGATGTGTATAAGGAGGAAAAGAAATTCAAGAAATTCAACATTCTTCAAAATATCGATATTTAGAATATACTTACGAACGTATCTTTATATCAGCCTGGTTTGATGAACTGCTGTGCACCAGCCTGTGTATTGTCTGGATGATTATATGATTAATAGTTTGACCAGCAGGTTTCTCTACTGAACAAGTGAAGCCTCAAGAAATAAACCATTTCAACGCAATTAGCTGGAAAGCTTCAGTGTTTCATGAAGCTTCATCTGCCATCTTTGTTTAAAGTTATTCATTTACAGTAAAAATGAATGATTATCTCTAATGGAATTAGAAACCCAGACATTGTAACTGATACGGTCTCAGATTTGCACATTTCTAACATTTCACACAACTCAATTTGTATGAAAATTTAATGATGTTCAGGTGTAGGGGTGGACTGATGGTGATGTAAGGGTGGGGCTAACATTTGTACCTTTCCTTAGAACTTCATTTAAAAGAAATTGAACAAAATCCAACAAGGTTAATTCTGTAAGGAGGAATTCAACCAAATCCGTCCACGTGGTATGTGGAGCTGTTCCTGCTGGAGAAACACAATATTTAGTGTTTACTTTACTTGCTCAGCAACAGCCATATGCCTTTATGACCCATCAATAAATAAACTTGATTACTTGATCTGTGTTACATTAGCATGAGGACTAGCTCAGAGGTTTATTTATTCCTGATTCATTTTTTAGTCAGTTTGCTCCCCTGACCAAAATACTTTCACTAAAATACTGCTTAAAAATGTATTAACGAACGATCACCTTTACCTTTTTCCAACTTTAAGACAACCTTATGATGCTTTTGTCTTTATTTCTGTTTCTCTCCACAGCAGCAGAAGTTCAGCAGATGATTTCACCACCACAGCCAGAAAGCAGAGAAGATTTTCTGAAATATCCATCTGAAAACACACACACACACACAAAAAAAAACAACACAAATTTTCTTCGAGACTGACGTCAGGAAATGAAATTGAGTTAAATGCATCACAACTTATCTTGTATAAACACTCACTCCAGCGTTACAACGATAATAATGATTCTTTTATAATTTGGTAACAATTCTGTGCAGCACCTCATAAAGCTCAAATTATCTAATTTGCAAGTTTCAGTTTTCCTACAACACATGAAGTTACATATTGTGGCTCAGGAACACTTCTGAAAACCATCGTCTGTGAAAACAGTTCATCACTGCATCCACAAATCCCAGTTAAAACCAGATACAAACACCATCCAGAAACACTGCCGCCTTCTCTGGCCCTGAGCTCTTTTACTTTATTGGACTGAGGCAAAGGGGAAAACTCTCCTCTAGTCTGACAAAGAGAAATTGGAAATTCTTTTTGGAAATCATGGACACCACGTCCTACAGGCTAAAGAGGAGAGGGACCATCCGACTTGTTATCAGTGCATGGTTTAAAAGCCAGCATCTGTGACGGTATGAGGGGGCATTAGTGCACATGGCATTGGGAGCTTGTACATCTGGAAAGGCATCATTAATGCTGAATGAGATAAACACGTTTCAGAGCAACATGCTGCCATTAAGATGACATCTCTTTCAGGGAAGATCTTCCTTCTTTCAGCAGGATGAACTGCAATCTGCACATATTACAGCTGCATGGCTTCAGAGTAAAGGAGTCGATGCTAAACTGGCCTGCTGCAGTCCAGACCTGTCTCCTACTGAAAACATCTGGCACATTAGGAATTGAAAAACATGACAAAAGGAGACCCCGAACTGTTGAGCAAATGAAATTGTATATCAGGGAAGAACGGGACAACATTTCACTTCCAAAACTACAGCACTTGGTCTCCTCAGTTCCCAAATGTTTACAGAGTGTTGTTAAAAGTAAAGGTGATACAACACAGTGGTAAACATGCTCCTGTTCTTTCTTTAACTTTCTTGAAATATGTTGCTGGCATTGAATTCAAAATGAGTGTATATTTTTCAAAAAAACAATAAAATTTCACAGTTTCAACATTTGATATGTTGTCTTTGTACTATTTTCAATGAAATATAAAGTTTCCAAGATTTGCAAATCATCACATTCTGTTTTTATTTATATTTTACAGTGTCCAAACTTTTTAGAAACAGGGTTATACATAATACCATCACCTTGCGTGAGTCTGACTCTCATTCGGCTGATGTGAGCACTTGATAATATTCTGATCCTCTTAGAGATTATCTGATAAATGTCAGGAAGGTTGTATTGTAGTTAGTGAACTGTTATTTAATTCAGCCGAGTTCAGAAAGAGTTCTGTACTAGAGCTGATTAAAATGCTGCAAATATATATTTTAAATATTGTATATTCATTTTTAATACAACTAATCAATTAATGAAAAATAGTTGACAGATGAATTGAATATCAGAATAATCAGTAGTTGCAGCTCTACATTTTACTAAAATGGATTTGATTGGAAGTTTTAAATATAATTAAAGCACAGAAACAAGAATAATTGACTTGATATCCAGTGAAAAGGAAAAAAAAACATGTTTTGTATCTTTAAGATTTATAAAGAGCTCATTGTAATGATAGAAATGAAAATGCAGTCAATAAACGTTTGGAGATTTGTTTGTGCTTTATAGTGTTTTATAAACTCAGTTAAAGACTTTACTCCACTTCTGCTACTAATTTTCTCCTCATACACATTCACACTCATGGAAAACAACTTAAATAAAAATAATTAACACAAGATTCAGTTCATTCAGATTTATGAACTATATTATCTTTAGCAATAACTCCCAATACTAGTGACAGAGAGACTGTAAAATGTTCACCATGTAAAGCTACTGCACTCCATCAGACATCACCATTCTACTCACACAGGCTAACCGGTTAGCATTAGGCACCAACAAGCTTTAAACATCACTAATGTACCGAATACACACAAACATTCGACGCTACAGTGATTTTAACAGCACAGACTCACTAAAAGCTGCCAAAATTTACACAAAACCACCAAAAAATCTCCATTTTTAAAGCGTTTAAAGACAGAAAATGGCATTTAGGCATTTCCACTACTGCTCATTTGTGCCCTCTGCTGGTGAAACTACTGTTCACACAATTCTCATCTCTGTCTTTTATTTCCTGAAATCTTCCATCATAAACTCTCTGACAGGTTTACAGAGCTCTCAGTGGATCTGCACCCTCATGTATTTCAGAAACCCTCACACACTCTGTTCCAAATCAGGGTTTTAGGTCATTAAGTGGTTTGTTTATCTTCGTTTGTGTGGAAAACTTGTGTAAAAAAGAGATTTGTAGTATCAGTAGTAATATTACTTCATTAAGTATTGTAGATACAAACTGCAAAATAACACACATCTTATTTGTAGCCGTTTTAGAAATAAATGAATGGTAATTTTGGCTTGACAGATATCAGCTATTATTATTTATTAGATATTAATTTCATTAAATATCAGAGAGTCATTACACTAATGAATCTTGTGATTGCAGGGCGGCACGGTGGTGTAGTGGTTAGCGCTGTCACCTCACAGCAAGAAGGTCCGGGTTCGAGCCCCGTGGCCAGCGAGGGCCTTTCTGTGTGGAGTTTGCATGGTCTCCCCGTGTCCGCATGGATTTCCTCCGGGTGCTCCGGTTTCCCCCACAGTCCAAAGACATGCAGGTTAGGTTAACTGGTGACTCTAAATTGACCGTAGGTGTGAATGTGAGTGTGAATGGTTGTTTGTGTGTCAGCCCTGTGATGGCCTGGCGACTTGTCCTGGGTAAACCCCGCCTCCCACCCATAGTCAGCTGGGATAGGCTCCAGCTTACCCACGACCCTGCACAGGATAAGCGGTTATGGATGGGCTTCAGTGTTTCCTGAAGCTTCATCTGGTCATTATTATCTGTGTGTATTTCATGAAATTAATCCTAATCAGTGCGGCTACATGGGTTATATTTCTGCACTGAAGAGATATGAAATGGTTAATAGAGGAGTGTTCATGACCTCTTTGTGTTTGTGCTCCTCCTCTCTGTATCACTCTGTCTCTCTCTCTCTCTCTCTCTCCCCTTTGTCTCACACACACAGAATAAGGAAGTCACTCCTTTCAGACAAAACAAAACTGATCTCTCTCTCAGTGCGATTTTAGGAAAATGGCTGAGGCCAGCATTTCAGTAGCTCAGGACCAGTTCATGTGTCCAGTGTGTCTGGATCTCCTGAAGGATGCGGTGACTATCCCCTGTGGTCACAGTTTCTGTAAGGTGTGTATTAATGGCTGCTGGGATCAGGAGGATCAGAAGGGCGTCTACAGCTGTCCTCAGTGCAGAGACACTTTCACTACAAGGCCTGTTCTATGCAGAAACAACATGCTGGATGAAGTGGTGGAGAAACTGAAGAAGACTGAAGTCCAAGCTGCTTCTCCTGCTCACTGTTACGCTGGACCTGGAGATGTGGAGTGTGATTTCTGCACCGGGAGAAAACACAAAGCCATCAAGTCCTGTCTGTTGTGTTTGGTTTCATTTTGTGAAACTCATCTGAAAACTCATCTTGAAGACTCTACTTTGCAAACACACACATTAATTGAAGCCTCAGCAAAACTCCAAGAGAAGATCTGCTCTGAACATAACAAGCTGATTGAGATCTACTGTCGTACTGATCAAACCTGCATCTGTTATTTGTGTACGATGGATCGTCACAAAGGTCACGACACCATCACAGCCACAGCAGAAAGAGCTGAGAAACAGGTGAGAACTAGAAATCTTTCCAGAATTAAATCATCTTAATTATAGTTTCCCATCTAGAAACAGGTGCTTTAGTCAGTGATATGATTTGAACTTTAATTTCAATGTGTGTCTCAATCAGAAGGATTCTGTAAAAGCTGATTAAAATTGTCTGTGTTCTGGTGAACAGAGTGTTAAATTTATCTTCAGTGATGGTCGTAATCTGGTCAGACCAGTTAATGAACATTTCAGCCAACGCCTGTGACAGGGCGAGGCAGGTGAAAACACAAACACTTTTTTTTTTTTTACTTTTTATGATCCTTTATTTTTTACAAAAGTCGCATTACATAAAATTAATGTGAATTAATAAAGAAATATTTAATAAAGCATTTTAAATAAATTAGGCTAAATATAACAGTGCACAGTGTGAGTTAAGTTATTGCAGTGATTCTGCAATGCAGGTTTTGTGTAAAACAAAGTTCTTCTTCCACTACTGAGCACAGAGCCTCCTCACAACACCACACTGTCTTAAACATTTCCATATCACCCATACTCTTAAAAAAAATAAAATCAATCAAAACTCTGGATTTCGTTAGTCTGGACAGAATTCTCTCAGGGTCACAGTCTGTGTTTTGTGCCATTTTGTTTTTTCTACTTCAGTAGATTGCCATTTTGGCCTGGCCAAGGATAACAGTAACCAGCTGACACATGGATTTGTTTCTCCTGACATATTTAAAACCAAAAATAAAAAGCTGAAAGGTAAAATTCATATCAAATTATCTTAAAATGTTCCACAACAAATAAAAGTGAATGCAACCCGAAGCAATTGTTTCTCTCGGCGAACAATATTTCACACACACACACACACACACAATATTTTGGTCAAACAAACATAAACAAAGCTGTTATAATGAGCTCCACTCTTCTCGGAAGGCTTTTCACTAGACTTTGGGGAATGGCTGTGGGGTTGGTGTTCATTCAGCTACAGTGGTGCTTGAAAGTTTGTGAACCCTTTAGAATTCTCTATATTTCTGCATAAATATGACCTTAAACAACATCAGATTTTTATACAAGTCCTTACAGTAGATAAAGAGAACCCAGTTAAACAAATGAGACAAAAATATTATACTTGGTCATTTATTTATTGAGGAAAATGATCCAATATTACATATCTGTGAGTGGCAAAAGTATGTGACCCTTTGCTTTCAGTATCTGGTGTGACCCCCTTGTGCAGCAATAACTGCAACTAAACGTTTGCGGTAACTGTTGATCAGTCCTGCACACCGGCTTGGAGGAATTTTAGCCCGTTCCTCCATACAGAACAGCTTCAACTCTGGGATGTTGGTGGGTTTCCTCACATGGACTGCTCGCTTCGGGTCCTTCTACAACATTTCGATTGGATTCAGTGCTGCTCTTACCCCTTGCGGAGGGTGATCAGGGCTTGGTACTGACTTTCTTGGGTGGCAGCAAGGGCATAGGTGACATTCTTGAGTGGGGAGGAATCCACTGGTGGTTAACTTCAGTCTTCCTGGCTTTCAGCAACACTGTCATATGTCTCTGAGGTGGGTGGAATACTGAAGTGCAGACAGGCAGGAAATGGTGTTGAACACAGTCTCTTTTATTTGTCAGTTTGGCTTTTCAGCTTTAACATTATGTCTTGTCACACATATACACATGTTCTCCAGTCAGGAGACAACCATCTCTTTGCTCTCCCCCTCTTTCTCATGACTCTGTCATTCCTGCAAAACAGACACCCACACATCAGTTACCAACAGGTGAGATCACTTTGCCACTCACCTTCCCTGGCCCCGCCCTCTATTCACTAACTGGTGCTTGACCACACCCACACTGCCAAAAACAACAAAAAACACACACAGAGTACATAACATTCACAGCTGTAAGAAACATGAATGTACTTTGAACTGACATTAATATGGAACCAGTTCGCTCGTACTGTATAAAAAGCTGAATGTATTTTATTTGTCCTCAGAGTGAGTTAAAGGAGGAGCAGATGAAATCCCAGCAGAGAATCCAGGAGAAGCAGAAGAAGGTGCAGGAGCTGAAACAGGCTGTGAACACTATAAAGGTGAGCAGTGAGCAGAGACAGAGCTGCTCCTAGAAACACACACAACATGGACAACGAGTCATTTACAGTCCCAGTAAGAGAGGGAATGATAGATGAGCTTTAAATCTTGTGTGTGTGTGTGTGTGTGTGTGTGTGTGTGTGTGTGTCCTAACAGCTCAGTGCACAGACAGCAGTGGAGGACAGTGAGAGGATCTTTACTGAGCTGATCAGCTCCATGGAGAAAAAGCGCTGGGAGGTGACGGAGCTGATCAGAGATCAGGAGAAGGCTGAACTGAGTCGAGCTGAACGACTCCTGGAGCAACTGGAGCAGGAGATTGCTGATCTTCAGAGGAGAGTCACTGAGCTGGAGCAGCTTTCACACACACACGATCACATCCATTTCCTCCAGGTAACACTCACTGTCTGATCTACAGAGCCAGCTGTTCCTCACACACTCTCTAAAACACCTCTCATTAAGGGAACAATAAATGTCCCTGTCTGACATCACAAGTGGGTTTTACATTTCATTTGCTTTCTGTAGGTTTTAGCTTCTGGACGTCGCTCTCCTCAATTTCACAGACCATCATTTTGCACATCCAGCGTCACTGTCCGTCAACATCTCTCATTTGATGGAGTGAGGAATTCTCTCTCAGATCTGAAAAAGAGACTCGAGGAATTCTGTGAGGAGGAATTCAACAAAATCCCTCCACATGGTAAGAGGAGCTGTTCCTGCTGGAGAAACACAGTGATGTGTTATTTCTTAGCGATGCTCCTGCTTTCTTTTCTGCAGACACTTTATTCACCCGACACTTTGAACTAAAACACTGATTTAAAATGAATAAACTGACTGGATCACTTTCAACTCTTTCCATCTTTTACACAAACTCATGTTTCTATTTTTCTCTCCACAGCTGCAGCAGTTCAGATCATTTCAGGACCAGAACCACAGAGCAGAGAAGAGTTTCTGAAATGTACATCTAACACACACACACACACACACACACACACACACACACACACACACACACACACACTTCACATAAATATACTGTGTGAATTAAACCCAACATGTTCACATTGTTCAGTTTGTTTTTCTCTTTTATTTTAGATTTCTGTTATCTGACTCTGGATCCCAACACGGCACATCGTCGCCTCATTCTGTCTGAGAAGAACAGAGCGGTGAGAGGCAGTGAGAGAGAGCAGCGTTACTCTGATCATCCAGAGAGATTTGATTCCTGGGAGCAGGTGTTGTGTAAGGAGAGTGTGTGTGGACGCTGTTACTGGGAGGTGGAGTGGAGCGGTGCTGGTGGTGTGGACATATCAGTCTCATATAAAGACATCAGCAGGAAAGGACGGGGTGATGAGTGTAGGTTTGGAGGCAACAATCAGTCCTGGAGTCTGCGGTGTTCTTCTTCTTTCTCTTTCTGGCACAACAACATTAAGACTGATCTCAGAGTTCCATCACCCTCCAGAATAGGAGTGTATGTGGATCACAGTGCAGGAACTCTGTCCTTCTACAGCGTCTCTGATGCAATGAGGCTCCTCCACAGAGTCCACACCACATTCACTCAGACTCTATTCACTGGGTTTGGGTTCGGCAAAGTTTCTGGGTTTGCGTTCTACTGGCATTATGGTTCTGCTGTGAGGTTGTGTGATCCATAGTAAAAAAAAAAAAAAAGTGTGGAGTGTTTTCTGTAAAATTCCTGCATGTTGTTGTTCAGTCGTCTGTTTCACTAGAACACAATCCAGCTGCACAAAACACTCATTTTAATATTTAAGTTAAAACATGTATAATGTAAATGTATAATAATTAAAGTAGACTGCCTTTCAGATTTTTCGAATTTAGGCCATAAAAAGAATTTTCCCTGATACCCAATTATTTTAGTGGACCGAAAGCTACTGAATTCGAGACTCAGACTTCAAATTTTATTACTTTTTTTTCCTAAAAGAACAATTAATGAATTTAGAGCCACGTGGCCCTAAATTCTCCGCCATTTTTTCTTGCCTCACTGTGACCTTATCCAACATGCTAGGTCGTGCATGAGGTGGTGGGGTTTCCCTGTTGTGGGATACAAATTTGGAACCTGAGAGAACAATGGAGGATGCGAGGGTGCGCATGAAATATGGAAGACCGACTACAGTAACAGAAAGTGGGAAGAAAAGACTCTGTAGTGTGAAGGAAAGGAAACGCAGGACCAAAATAATAACAGCAAACACAAAAATCAAAAAGATGAATGTAACGGCTTCGCTGATATAGTGGACAGTGGACACTGAAACAGGCAGGCGGGATCAATGTCACTTTAGTTTTTATTTTTTAAACTGTCACTTAACACAAAACACGCTTTTCAGCAATTTCAAAATAAACTGTGTGCCACTGCCCCGACATGATTTCAGCCAGGGGAAGAGATTTACACTGTGCACACACACAGCACCTTCACCGGGCTCGTGCTCCACTCACCAACCGGCACTTGACCACGCCCCCCACCACAGTGGAAAAGAACCATATACTGTCTTGCTCAACGAAATAAACTGTGCAGTATGATAGTGAATTGAGAGGTTGTTCACCAGAAGTTGTGCAATATACAGTAGGTGTATAGTTTAATTACACACATTTTCACTCAGTGGTCTTCACCATCGCAATGATAAAAAAAGAACCTTCTATGTAAACTATCTAATGCACAGGAATAATATTTACATTGTGAAATCAATACATACTTTTCATTATCTCATCTCATTATCTCTAGCCGCTTTATCCTGTTCTACAGGGTCGCAGGCAAGCTGGAGCCTATCCCAGCTGACTACGGGCGAAAGGCGGGGTACACCCTGGACAAGTCGCCAGGTCATCACAGGGCTGACACATAGACACAGACAACCATTCACACTCACATTCACACCTACGCTCAATTTAGAGTCACCAGTTAACCTAACCTGCATGTCTTTGGACTGTGGGGGAAACCGGAGCACCCGGAGGAAACCCACGTGGACACGGGGAGAACATGCAAACTCCGCACAGAAAGGCCCTCGCCGGCCACGGGGCTCGAACCCGGACCTTCTTGCTGTCAGGCGACAGCGCTAACCACTGCACGACCGTGCCGCCCCAATGATGACATCGATTTGCTGAATAAAATGATAGGAATAAGCTTCAGATCAACTTACTGAACAAATCTAAAATTAAGCATGAAAACATCATCAATTATGAACAATTAATCGATAACAAGGATTTGGAAAGAGATCAGTGTAATTTTGTAGCTGGATTATTCAAGATTTCCTTTAGCAGTTGCTTCTTGAAAAGGGGCAGCGACATACTGTTTTGTAATTGTTTTTTTTTTTAGACTATTCCATCCAAAGGGTCCTCTATACATTAAAGTAAACTGTCGCTGATTAGATTTGGTTCGAATCGGTCTTAAGTTATTGCAATGTCTTGTGTTGTGTTTGTGGATATCTGAGTTATATATAATACTTTCTCTGTAATGTGCTGGTAAACATCAACTTCCATAGATGATTTTGTGAACAAAAAGACTAATCTGTAATTTGTTAATGTCATATATTGTTAATCCTTTTAAGTCATGAAACTAATTTGTTGAAGGGAATGTATATGACACATTTGAAGCGATCCTAATAAAGCGTTTCTGTAGTAAGAGCAGTGGCTTAAGCGTTGTTGTGTAAGTGCTTGCCCATATAATATTACAGCATGTTCGGTACTGGCAAATCTAGGTGTAGTATAGAATCATAAGTGTTTTTTGTGATAGTAAATTTCCAACCTTTCATATTATTCCGATATTTTTGTCTATCTTTTTGCTAATGAGCTCAACATGATTTTTCCATGCAAATTTTTCATCTATTAAAACACCTAAGAAGCGTGTCTGTGTATGTTGTCAATATATATTCTGGCATTTTTAAGGCAGTATTTTTTACTTTTTCCCGCAAAGATGATAAAATTTGGGTTTTTTTATATTTAAGGACAGTTTGTTTGCTCAAAACCACTTATTTACCCCACTCATTTCAGAATTCATGGAGCTAACTAGGACATCAAAATTTCAGTGGGACATAAACAGGTTTGTGTTGCCTGCAAATACTAAAGTAAACAGTTTTTTGGATACAAATGCTAAGTCATTTATAGTGGTGCTTGAAAGTTTGTGAACCCTTTAGAATTTTCTATATTTCTGCATAAATATGACCTAAAACATCTTCAGATTTTCACACCAGTCCTAAAAGTAGATAAAGAGAACCCAGTTAAACAAATGAGACAAAACAATTATACTTAGTCATTTATTTATTGAGGAAAATGATCCAATATTACATATCTGTGAGTGGCAAAAAGTATGTGAACCTCTAGGATTAGCAGTTCATTTGAAGGTGAAATTAGAGTCAGGTGTTTTCAATCAATGGGATGACAATCAGGTGTGAGTGGGTGCCCTGTTTTATTTAAAGAACAGGGATCTATCAAAGTCTGATCTTCACAACACATGTTTGTGGAAGTGTATCATGGCATGAACGAAGGAAATTTCTGAGGACCTCAGAAAAAGCATTGCTGATGCTCATCAGGCTGGAAAAGGTTACAAAACCATCTCTAAAGAGTTTGGACTCCACCAATCCACAGTCAGACAGACTGTGTACAAATGGAGGAAATTCAAGACCATTGTTACCCTCCCCAGGAGTGGTCGACCAACAAAGATCACTCCAAGAGCAAAGCGTGTGATAGTCAGTGAGGTCACAAAGGACCCCAGGGTAACTTCTAAGCAACTGAAGGCCTCTCTCATATTGGCTAATGTTCATGAGTCCACCATCAGGAGACCACTGAACAACAATGGTGTGCATGGCAGGGTTGCAAGGAGAAAGCCACTGCTCTCCAAAAAGAACATTGCTGCTCGTCTGCAGTTTGCTAAAGATCATGTGGACAAGTCAGAAGGCTATTGGAAAAATGTTTTGTGGACAGATAAGACCAAAATAGAACTTTTTGGTTTAAATGAGAAGCATTATATTTGGAGAAAAGAAAACACTGCCGTCCAGCATAAGAACCTTATCCCATCTGTGAAACATGGTGGTGGTATTATCATGGTTTGAGCCTGTTTTGCTGCATTTGGGCCAGGACGACTTGCCATCATTGATGGAACAATTAATTATAGCGGCGAATTCTAAAGGGAAATGTCAGGACATCTAACCATGAACTGAATCTCAAGAGAAGGTGGGTCATGCAGCAAGACAACGACCCTAAGCACACAAGTCATTCTACCAAAGAATGGTTAAAGAAGAATAAAGTTAATGTTTTGGAATGGCCAAGTCAAAGTCCTGACCTTCATCCAATCAAAATGTTGTGGAAGGACCTGAAGCGAGCAGTTCATGTGAGGAAACCCACCAACATCCCAGAGTTGAAGCTGTTCTTTACAGAGGAATGGGCTAAAATTCCTCCAAGCCAGTGTGCAGGACTGATCAACAGTTACCGCAAACGTTTAGTTACAGTTATTGCTGCACAAGGGGGTCACACCAGATACTGAAAGCAAAGGTTCACATACTTTTGCCACTCACAGATATGTATTATTGGATCATTTTCCTCAATAAATAAATGACCAAATATAATATTTTTGTCTCGTTTGTTTAACTGGGTTCTCTTTATCTACTTTTAGGACTTGTGTGAAAATCTGACGATGTTTTAGGTCATATTTAGATTAGATTAGATTAGATTAGATTAGATTAGATTAGATTAGATTAGATTAGATTAGATAGAACTTTATTGATCCCTTTGGGAGGGTTCCCTCATGGAAATTAAAATTTCAGTAGCATCATTATAGGATAAACAGAGAACAGAATAGAAAAAAGAGAAAACTTCTAGATAAATTTAGTCTTTAGAAAACTTCTAGATAAATAAATTAAGTATTTACATATACAAATATATTAGAAAAGATTTGAAAAAAGTCCAGCAGGAGAGGTATTGCACATTTTTATTGCACATTGTCCAGTATTGTTTGTTGTCAAGCTAGGCTACTGCTCCTTCCCGTCCTCTGTCCTCCTGACACCCCCCCCCCAGAGAGGAGTTGTACAGTCTGATGGCGTGAGGGACAAAGGAGTTTTTAAGTCTGTTAGTCCTGCACTTGGGAGGGAGCATTCTGTCACAGAATGCTGAACAGGCTCCTCAGGTTGCTGATGACGGTGTGCAGAAGGTGACTGGCATCGTCCATGATGTTCAGTAGTTTGTCCATAGTCCTCTTCTCTGCCACTGTCACCAGAGACTCCAGCTTCATGCCAACCACAGAGCCGGCCCACCTGATCAGTTTGTCCAGCCTGGATGTGTCCTTCTTGGATGTGCTGCCCCCCCAGCACACCACAGTGTAAAACAGGACACTGGTGACCACGGACTGATAGAACATCTACAGGAGTTTCCTGCAGATGTTAAAGGACCTCAGCCTCCTCAGGAAGTATAGCCTGCTCTGTCCTTTCCTGTACAATTGGTTGGTGTTGCAAGTCCAGTCCAGCTTGCTGTCCAGCCACAGCCCGAGGTACTTGTAGGAATCCACAGCCTCCACCTCGACTCCCTCTATCAGAACTGGTCATGACCTTGGTCTGGACCTCCCAAAATCAATGACCAGCTCCTTGGTCTTCGAGGAGTTGAGCTGCAGATAGTTCCTCTTGCACCAAATGGCAAAGTCCATCACCAGGCTCCTATACTCCTCCTCTCTGTTGTCCCTGATACACCCCACAATGGCTGTGTCATTGGCGAACTTCTAAATGTGACACAGCTCTGAGTTGTAGCAGAAGTCTGCGGTATACAGGGTGAAGACAAGAGGGGCCAGCATTGTGCCCTGGGGTGCTCCAGTGCTGCTAATCACAGTGTCAGACATGATGTCCTTCAGCCTGATGTACTGCGGCCTGCTGGTGAGGTAGCTGGAGATCCAGGTGACCAGGCAGGGGTCCACTCACATCCTGTTCAGTTTGTCCTGAAGCATAAGGGTCTGGATGGTGTTGAAGGCACTCGAGAAGTCCAAGAAGAGGATCTTCACTGTACCATTTCCCTGATCCAGATACAAGTGGGCTCAGTGTAGCAGGTAGAGGATGGCGTCTTCCACACCAACACCTGCCCGGTATGCAAATTGCAGACAGTCCTGGGCATGTTACACCTGGGGTCTGAGGAGGCTGAGGAAGAGCTGCTCCAACATCTTCATCAGATGTGAAGTGAGTCCCACTGGTTGGAAGTCATTCAGCTCGCTGGGCCGGTTCTTCTTGGTATCTGGAACAATATATGATGTCTTCCAGAG
Source organism: Neoarius graeffei (assembly GCF_027579695.1). Lineage (NCBI taxonomy): Eukaryota > Metazoa > Chordata > Actinopteri > Siluriformes > Ariidae > Neoarius > Neoarius graeffei. The sequence continues at coordinate 4,035,860 of NC_083570.1, forward strand.
GGTGGGTACTCTCCCCAGCTGCAGGCTGTGTTAGGACTAGGACTGTTTTGGCCTCTAGAGGCCGCTGTTATTTCCTTTTCATGTCGTGTTTATTTTGGCCTCTAGAGGCCGCCACTGTTCCTGTGTTTTTGTGTTTGTGTTAATTGCCTAATTATCTTCACCTGTGTCCTTAATTAGTTTGTCTATTTATACCCCTGAGTTCAGTCCTCTTGTGACGGAGTCTTTGTGCTGTTATGTTTATCTCCAGTTTCCTTTGTACTGTGTTTTTTGATCTTCTTAGCTTTTGTATTTTTGCACTTTGCTTTTCTTTTGGATTATACTCTTTGGTTTTTTTTTGTCTTTTGTTTTGCCCTGTATATAGTGTATATAGTTTAAATAAACCTTTTGATTCTTTTTCTACTTCCGCCTCACGCCTCTGCATTTGAGTCATCCCCCTGGTGGCCTAGTGGGGGTTTGCTGGATTATCACACCAACGAACCAGGTTCGAATCCCAGCAAAACCCTAACAGAAAGACTCCGTCATGACCGACTCAGCAGAGGCTGCTTCAACTGTCTACCCGGCCAACCTTCAGGGAATTATGGCAGCTTTGACACGCTTCGGAGCGACCATGGACGCTCATGGACGTACGCTCACCAGCCAACGTGAGGCCCTCGCTCGCCACGAGGAACTGCTTCAGCAAATTGGGAAAACCCTGGCACAGCTGACATCTCTGCCTGCATCTCCTGCTCCTGATCCAGTTCCTGCTCCTGATCCAGCTCCCACTCCTGCTCCAGTGCCTCCTGCAATGCTGCCTTCTTCACCTCGCGAACCCAGCCTTCCTGCACCACAGAGGTATGACGGCAAGCACAGTGAGTGCCGAGAGTTCCTTACCCAGTGTCAACTCACCTTTGAGCTTCAGCCTACCACCTACACTACGGATCGCCGCAAGATTGCCTTTGTGATCACCTTATTAGCTGGTAAGGCGCGAGCCTGGGCTACTGCTATCTGGCAAAGACAGGGACCTGAGTGCTTTGATTTCCAGCTGTTTTCTGAAGAGATGCTTCGGGTCTTCGATCAGGCAGACATCAGTACCGACGCAGCCCGAAAGCTCATGTCCATCCGGCAAGGAGGAAGCGTCGCAGATTACGCCATCTCGTTCCGAACACTCGCAGCAGTAAGTGGATGGAACGAGACTGCCCTGGTGTCAGCCTTCCACCATGGTCTGTCTGACCCCATCAAGGACGGTCTGGCCTCTATTGGATGCCCAAGTGACCTCGAAACCCTCATCTCACATGCTATTCGTCTGGACAACAGGATGAGAGAACGCCACCAAGCCTTGAGCCCCCCCAGCCTCCCTACCTCTACCTGGAGACCGTCTACCTCCTTCAGTGACTGTCCAGAACCCATGCAAGTGGGTCGTACTCGCCTCTCCGCATCTGAGAGGGAGCGCAGAAGGAGGGACAAGTGCTGCATCTACTGTGGCAAGCCTGGTCACTTCCGAGCATCATGTCCCGAACTCTTGGGAAAAGGACCGCCCCGTCCAGCCGAGGGAGGGTTGTGACGGGGCCTACCCTCTCTCCCGGACTCCCTGGCCAAGGAATCTACATCCCGGTCTCCATCTCCTGGGGTGAGTCTGTCCACTCTTGTCAAGCTTTGATAGACTCAGGGGCGGCTGGGAACTTTATGGATATTCACTTCGCCCAAAGCATCAATATACCTACTGCACCTCTTGAAGTCCCTCTGTCTGTGTCTGCCCTCGATGGCCAAGCGTTAGGTGATGGAAGAGTCACCCAAGTTACTTCTCCAGTCTTCCTCCAGTCTCAAGGTCACAAGGAAGAAATATCCCTGCACCTGATTCCTTCACCTGAGTTCCCAGTTATTCTAGGCCTTCCTTGGCTTACTTGCCACAACCCTCGCATAGACTGGGTAACAAGCCAGGTTGTGGAATGGGGCCCTGCATGCCATGCCTCTTGTCTGCTCTCTAGCTCTCCTGTGTCTCCTGCCGAGCCCCCTGATCTCACCGAGTTATCTCAAGTTCCCACAGAGTACTGGGATCTCAAGGAGGTATTCAGCAAGAGCAGGGCCGCCGTTCTTCCTCCGCACCGGGCCTACGACTGTGCCATCGACTTGCTCCCTGGGACTACCCCTCCTCGTGGCAGACTGTTTTCCCTCTCTCAGCCAGAACGCAAGGCCATGGAGGAATACCTCAAAGATGCCCTGGTCTCTGGGTTTATTCGACCCTCCACTTCACCTGCTGGAGCCGGCTTCTTCTTTGTCGGCAAGAAGGATGGGGGGCTCCGACCATGTATTGATTACAGGGGCCTGAATAAGATCACTGTGCGCAACCGATATCCCCTTCCGCTGATGTCCACAGCTTTCGACCTGCTCCAAGGCGCCACCGTCTTCACCAAGTTGGACCTACGGAACGCATACCACCTCATCCGTATCCGACAGGGAGACGAGTGGAAGACTGCCTTTAACACCCCGTCTGGGCACTACGAATACCAGGTGATGCCCTTCGGACTCACCAACGCACCAGCTGTTTTTCAGGCCCTAATCAACGACGTCTACGTATGCCCCTGCCCCTAGGAACCCCCCACCCCCCCGCATCTTCCAGGGGCAGACTGTGTTCACTGTGAATCGCCTGCTTGACTCCCGCCGGGTCCGCGGCGGGTTGCAATATCTGGTGGACTGGGAGGGCTATGGTCCTGAGGAGCGCTGCTGGGTTCCTGCTTGGGATGTCCTTGATAAAGAACTATGTCGGGACTTCCATTCGGCCCATCCGGATCGCCCTGGGAACGTCAGGAGACGCTCCTAGAGGGGGGGGTCCTGTTAGGACTAGGACTGTTTTGGCCTCTAGAGGCCGCTGTTATTTCCTTTTCATGTCGTGTTTATTTTGGCCTCTAGAGGCCGCCACTGTTCCTGTGTTTTTGTGTTTGTGTTAATTGCCTAATTATCTTCACCTGTGTCCTTAATTAGTTTGTCTATTTATACCCCTGAGTTCAGTCCTCTTGTGACGGAGTCTTTGTGCTGTTATGTTTATCTCCAGTTTCCTTTGTACTGTGTTTTTTGATCTTCTTAGCTTTTGTATTTTTGCACTTTGCTTTTCTTTTGGATTATACTCTTTGGTTTTTTTTTGTCTTTTGTTTTGCCCTGTATATAGTGTATATAGTTTAAATAAACCTTTTGATTCTTTTTCTACTTCCGCCTCACGCCTCTGCATTTGAGTCATCCCCCTGGTGGCCTAGTGGGGGTTTGCTGGATTATCACACCAACGAACCAGGTTCGAATCCCAGCAAAACCCTAACAGGCTGAGGTTGAAGATGCGTTGGAGTGGTTCACCCAGTTCAGCAGTGCAGGTCTTCAGTAGTCGGGGACACACCTTGTCCAGGCCTGCTGCTTTCCTGGGGTGAAGCTTCCTCAGTTGACCTCTGACCTGGTCTGCAGTAATGCATGGAGGAGTCTGTGTTGAGGTGGGGGGAGGGGGAGGCTGCTGCAATGACTGGGGGGAGGTGTGTTGAGGGAAGAAGGAGACATGGCTGCAGTGAGGGGGAGGGTGGGGGTTGAACCGGTTGAAGAAGTCATTCAGCTCGTTCACCCTCTCCACTGTCCTCTCAACGACTCTGGTCTTTGTGTTGTGGCCTGTGATGGTTTTCACACCTTCCCAGACCTCCCTCATGCTGTTCTCCTTCAGCTTCTGCTCCATCTTTCTCCTGTAGCTGTCCTTAGCTTCCCTCACGCAACTTTTCACCTCCTGCTGTGCTGCTTTCATTGCCTCCCTGTTCCTGCTCCTGAAGGCGGCCTTCTTCCTGTTGAGAACAGCTTTGACTTCCTGTGTTACCCATGGCTTGTTATTAGGGTAACACCGTACAGTCTTAGCAGGGGAGACCATGTCTGCACAGAAGTTGAGCTAATCCGTCAGACAGTGTGTCAGGCCCTCTATGTCCTCACAGTGTGGGCTAAACAGCACATCCCGGTCCATGGTGTCATAACAGTCTCTGAGGGCATCTTCCATTTCAGGGGACCACCTCCTGACAGAGCTAGTTGCTGCAGGCTGCCTTTGGACCAGGGGGGTGTACTTCGGCTGTAGATGAACCAGGTTGTGGTCAGACTTCCCTAGTGGGGGGATGGGTGTGACTCCGTATGCATCCCTCACATTAGCATACAGCAAGTCAATTGTTCTGTTGTTCTTAGTTGGACAGTCCACAGCCTGGTAAAAAGCAGCCAAAGTAGAGTCCAAAGTAGCGTGATTAAAGTCCCCAGAAATGATCATAAATGCCTGAGGGTGCTGTGTCTGCAGCCTTGCTGTGACAGAGTGAATCCTCTCACATGCAGCAGCTGCGTCTGCCCTTGTAGGGATGTAAACACAGATGGTGATCACATGACTGAACTTCCTCGGCATATAATATGGCCGCAGGCTAACGGCTAGCAGCTCCAAGTCTGGGCAACATAAGATTGTCTTTACAGAGATATGCCCCGGGTTACACCAGCGGTTGTTCACATAAATGATGAGTCCCCCACCTTTGCCTTTCCCGCATGCTTTAGTGTCTCTGTCAGCTCTCACAACAGTGAATCCCCGCAGGTCCACATTAGCATCCGGTACAAGATGTGTTAGCCATGTCTCCATCAACATAAATAAGCTGTTCCCCTGGTAAATCCGCTGGTTGTTCAGTGCGGATAGCTCGTCGACCTTGTTTGGCAGCGAGTTCACATTCCCCATGATAACGGAGGGAATGGATGGTTTGCAGCACCGCCAGTTGTCCACTAGCCTAGCCTTTAGCTTAGCCCCGGCTTTGCAGCCCCTGGGTCTCCTCCTCAGCTCCGCCAGGATGGGGTGTCATATCCCAGCTCATCCCATTGTTTTCAGGGCCAGCAGTTCCTCTCTCGAATAAGCAAGAAAACTGGCTCCTGGTTGCGTGTTAAAGTTAAAAATATCCATGTGATATGAAGAAAAACACTATGTCTTCATAAGAAGAGCAGAAAAGTAAAAAGGTGGAAAAAAGAGGTTTAAAGAACTAAAAACTACAGAGCTACTGGAGAGGCAGCCGTCTTCCACAGCACCACTACACTTTTTCTATGCAGAAATCTAGAAAATTCAAAAGGGTTCACAAACTTTCAAGCACCACTGTAGTATAGGGTGACCAGATTTCTCTAGTCTGAAACCGGGACACTTTTGCGCGTGACCATGCTCGTGCACGCACACCTTTTTTTTACGTAAACGTGACACTCAGAGAGGTGCTCTATCATTTTGTTGAAGCTCACATTTATCAACATCTCACATGAAATAAAACAAACAGGCATTTTGTTATCTAGTAGCATAGTGGTATACAGATCAGTTAAATTATGGTCAGACAACAGATTTTGTAATGGCTGAGAATAGGCCAGGCTATGTCCATAGGCCAAATTTAAACTGATTTATTTCACCTGTTTGTGAGAACACCAAGAAGAATGCATATGCACATGTAGGCTCATCATCATTATCATTATCTCTAGCCACTTTATCCTTCTACAGGGTCGCAGGCAAGCTGGGGCCTATCTCAGCTGACTACGGGCGAAAGGCGGGGTACACCCTGGACAAGTTGCCAGGTCATCACAGGGCTGACACATAGACACAGACAACCATTCACACTCATATTCACACCTACGGTCAATTTAGAGTCACCAGTTAACCTAACCTGCATGTCTTTGGACTGTGGGGGAAACCGGAGCACCCGGAGGAAACCCACGCGGACATGGGGAGAACATGCAAACTCCACACAGAAAGGCCCTCGCCGGCCACGGGGCTGTAACCCGGACCTTCTTGCTGTGAGGCGACAGCGCTAACCACGACACCACCGTGCCGCCCACATGTAGGCTATATCTCTAAAATTGTATGCACTATAGCATGAACTTAAAAAGTAGATATGTGACCTCAACATAGCCTCGGTCAGAATCAACCTTACTAACCATTCCCCACAACTGAATGAATAAAGCAAGAAGATGTGGGTGGCACGGTGGTGTAGTGGTTAGCGCTGTCACCTCACAGCAAGAAGGTCCTGGGTTCGAGCCCCGGGGCCGGCGAGGGCCTTTCTGTGTGGAGTTTGCATGTTCTCCCCGTGTCCGCGTGGGTTTCCTCCGGGTGCTCTGGTTTCCCCCACAGTCCAAAGACATGCAGGTTAGGTTAACTGGTGACTCTAAATTGACCGTAGGTGTGAATGTGAGTGTGAATGGTTGTCTGTGTCTATGTGTCAGCCCTGTGATGACCTGGCGACTTGTCCAGGGTGTACCCCGCCTTTCGCCCGTAGTCAGCTGGGATAGGCTCCAGCTTGCCTGCGACCCTGTAGAAGGATAAAGCGGCTAGAGATAATGAGATGAGATGAGAAGATGTGTACAAAAGTGAACAATTTAATGGAAGGTGCAACAGGTTGTTCAACACAGCAATATGGCCAAACTGTCAGAATGGTATGTTAAACAGAAACAAAAAAGAGACAAGTGATTTGAGAATATATACCTCGGAAGCCGAGAGAGGCCCTTCATATAATCCTTTTTTTTTATTCACCTTGTTATCCTGAGATAACGACATAATTAATTCAGGATCTCGAGAAAACAACACAACTAATTTGAGATCTCGAGAAAACAAAACCATTATTCCGAGATAACAACATAATTAATTCAGGATGTCAAGAAAACAACACAACTAATTCGAGATCTCAAGAAAACAAAACAATTATTTCATGATCTCGAGTAAACAGCTGAGAAATGGTTCATTCAGGTGCGCCAAGAGACTTGTGATATGCTGACTGTGGGGCTATTTCTCATTCTGTATAGACGCAACTTTGGTCATTAGAATATCTGGAATAATCAATCACCTAATAAGGCAATATTTTGATCAGGGGTTGACATAGGGAGAGATTGCATTAAGTCTTTTAATAAGGGATAATTTCAAAATTAGTCCGCGGCACCTCCGCAGAAGACTGGCCCGGCTTTGTCTCTACCAACGGAGATACAGTGATCCAGCTGAGATCAGGAAATAATTGTTTTGTTTTCTCGAGATCTCGGAATAACGGTTTTGTTTTCTCGAGATCTCGAATTAGTTGTGTTGTTTTCTCGAGATCCTGAATTAATTATGTTGTTATCTCTGGATAACAAGGTGAAAAAAAAGATTATATGAAGGGCCTCTCGCGGCTTCCGTAAATATACACTCAAACAAAACAGCAGTAAAGGAGGAGAGGGGCGACAGCCCGAAGAAAGCCCCCACAGGAGCGCACATCATTTGCAACATAGGCTACCCAACTCAGTACAAGAACAAAACACTTACAGTGTGTGCAGTAGGCTTCGTGCGCATTGTTCTGCACCTCTCGGAGGAAGGGGTAGGTGCCCTGTAAACCTTTGGAAAAGGTACATTTTCTTTTCAGCATAATTGCTGCGGCATTACTGCTGCTAGACAAAGAACATTCGCGCCAGTTAATGTTTATTTTATTGTTGCATGGCAACACGTTCTGTTGTCTGGAATAATGTAGCTAAATAAACACCCATGCCACAGGGCCAGGGGGCAGTAACCAGGAAAGTTTGCGATTCCTGTCAATTCATCAAAATAGTAAATGCAGACATTTCTCCGCTAATGATTCCCACGCTGCTCAGTCGCAAACATCGTGAGTGGTGAAAACCAGGACATATCCGTGTCCCGACAGACTTTTGTCGGGACTCGGGACACACAACCCCAAATCGGGACTGTCCCGCTAAACCGGGACATCTGGTCACCCTAAATAAAGAAACCATTTAATGACCTAAAACCCTGATTTGGAACAGAGTGTGTGAGGGTTTCTGAAATACATGAGGGTGCAGATCCACTGAGAGCTCTGTAAACCTGTCAGAGAGTTTATGATGGAAGATTTCAGGAAATAAAAGACAAGATGAGAATTGTGTGAACAGTAGTTTCACCAGCAGAGGGCACAAATGAGCAGTCGTGGAAATGCCAAAATGCCATTATCTGTCTTTAAACGCTTTAAAAATAGAGATCTTTTGGTGATTTTGTGTAAATTTTGGCACCTTTTAGTGAGTCTGTGCTGTTAAAATCACTGTAGCGTCGAATGTTTGTGTGTATTTGGTACATTAGTGATGTTTAAAGCTTGTTGGTGCCTAATGCTAACTGGTTAGCCTGTGTGAGTAGAATGGTGATGTATGATGAAGTGCAGTAGCTTTACATGGTGAACATTTTACAGTCTCTCTGTCACTAGTATTGGGAGTTATTGCTAAAGATAATATAGTTCATAAATCTGAATGAACTGAATCTTGTGTTAATTATTTTTATTTCAGTTGTTTTCCATGAGTGTGAATGTGTATGAGAAAATTAGTAGCAGAAGTGGAGTAAAGTCTTTATCTGAGTTTATAAAACACTATAAAGCACAAACAAATCTCCAAACTTTTATTGACTGCATTTTCATTTCTATCATTACAATGAGCTCTTTATAAATCTTAAAGATACAAAACATGTTTTTTTTTCCCTTGTCACTGGATATCAAGTCCATTATTCTTGTTTCTGTGCTTTAATTATATTTAAAACTTCCAATCAAATCCATTTTAGTAAAATGTAGAGCTGCAACTGCTGATTATTTTGATATTCAATTAATCTGTCAACTATTGTTCATTAATTGATTTGTTTATTCATTTTTAATACAACAATATGTAAAATATATATTTGCAGCATTTTAATCAGCTCAAGTACAGAACTCTTTCTGAACTTGGCTGAATTAAATAACAGTTCACTAACTACAATACAACCTTACTGACATTTATCAGATAATCTCTAACAGGATCAGAATATTATCAAGTGCTCACATCAGCCAAATAAGCCATTCAGACTAATGCAAGGTGAGATTATTATATACAATGTTTCCAGAAATGTTTGTAGATTGTAAAATATAAATTAAAAGAGAATGTGATTCTTTGCAAATCATGGAAATGCTATATTTCATTGAAAATAGTACAAAGACAACATATCAAATGTTGAAGCAGAGAATTTTTTGTTTGTTTGTTTTTTAAATATACACTCATTTAGAATTCGATGCAAGCAACACGTTTCAAGAAAGTTCCAGAACGAACGGGTTCATGTTCACCACTGTGTTCCATCACCTCTACTTTTAACAACACTCTGCAAACGTTTGGGAACTGAAGAGCCTGCTGTCATTTTGGAAGTGAAATGTTGTCCCATTCTTCCCTGATATATACTTTCAGTTGCTCCTTCATCAAGTTTTCTGTTTTGTTTAATCTGCGCCAGATGTTTTCAGTGGGAGACAGATCTGGATTTCAGGCAGGCCAGTTTAGCACCCAGACTCTTTTATGACTGAGCCATGCAGTTGTAATGCATGCAGAATGCGGTTTGACTTTGACTTGCTGAAATAAGCCAGGCCTTCCCTGAACAAGACATCATCTGGATGTTGCTCCAAAAACTGTAAATATAATTCAGCATTAATGGTGCCTGCCCAGATGTGCACTCTACCCATGCCATGTGCACTAATGCACCCACATACCATCATAGATGCTGGCTTTTGAACTGTGCACTGTTAACAAGCTGGATGGACAGTCCCTATACTCTTTAGCCTAGAGGATGCAGTGTCAATGATTTTCATTTGTGAAAAAGTTACTGAAGAGGCAACATTGCTGTGAGAATCACTTATTCACAATCTCCCTTTTCTACAACAGCAACTCTGACAGAAGTACAGCTACAGTTATAACATGTGTATACACTCATTCTAATGAGTTAGCATTTCTACATTTACAGCTCATTCATCAGGACTTACACAGAGAAAACACCACACCACATAATCTAGGACAACTAATAAACAGATCAAAAATGTGTAATTTAACAAAGAAAATCTAATTACTTTTTTTAAAAAGTGGAGATTCTGCAGTTGCTGCACACCCACCCCTCTTCTAAAGGGGATGAGGTGCAGTGGGTGAAGATGTTCCACCAAAAGCAAGAGTTTTTTCATTAACTTGGCTATTCGTGCATGAAAATGCTTTTTATCTTTCTTGAGCCCTAACTCACAAATCTAAGCTTGAAGGTTGATTATATATATGGTAATTACATTTTAAGCTTGGGTTTTATAAAGCTCATGAGCTGACATCGTTCCTGCTTAGAATTATGACTAGGATACAATCAATCTCAGAATTCCAAACATGACTTGACAAGGGGGTCCATTTCAGTATTACGAACTTTTCTGGATAACAAACTATTTGGACGTCCCCCAAGGAGTTGATTATAGCGGGGTTGTAGTGTGTTTTATTTTTATATAGTGTGACATTAAAATGTTGTTCTGTTCTGGCTTTATTACTGTTTATTAGTTATTTAATGAGAGGCTGCTTAATATGAAACAAATAGAAATTTATTATGCTAAAGTCATGAGAGATCATTTTCTTTTTAAAATTTGAGTTTCTTGTCTGACAGTTAATTTTTAACATTCCCTTTTTAAAAGTAGAGGGCCTTTTGATTTCATAAAATCGCTGAAATTTAGTTCTCTCTCAAATTTGGTCATTGTGATATATGGTTATTTCTGTAATATATATATATAAACCCAGGCCATTTTGTGGCTGGTAAGTTATTTATTTTGAGGGGATTCCTCGCAAATAATGTGCAAGAAATCACTCGCTTCGTGCAGTCAAGCAGACAGAGGAAATCCAGTGTGCGCCTGCGCAGGTTTTCATTGACCATGCACTGACCCAGTTACGTCATTTTGCCATGAGATGATGAGCTAATCTCAATAATATTCACATTGCAACTTCAGTATTCAAGTTGTGACAGAAAATATGATGGAGCCAGTGGACCCTACACCTCAAATGCTGGTTAGTCTGTTTCTCCCTATCGTAAATATTGTAATTAGTGAAGAACATGCTGCAATTAGCCCGAATATGTATCTTTTTGAGGCGAACTTGAACCTGGTCACTCATCTTGTTGAAGTCCTTTTTTCACTGAGCGTATTCTAGCCAATTATTCAGAACAAAAATTATGTATTGATTTCACAATGTAAATATTATTCCCGTGCATTAGATAGTTTACGTAGAAGATTCTTTTTTTATCATTGCGATGGTGAAGACCGCTGAGCAAAAATGTGTGTAATTAGGCTATGCACCTATATTGCACAACTTCTGGTGAACAACCTCTCGATTCACTATCATACTGTGCAGTTTATTTCATTGAGCAAGACAGTATACGGTTCTTTTTCACTGTGGCAGCGAAGGCGTGGTCAAGCACCGGTTTGTGAATGGCATGCAAGCCTGGTGAAGGTGCTATGTGTGTGTGTGTGTGTGTGTAGTGTGAATTTCTTCCCCTGGCTGAAATCACGTTGGTGCAGTGGCACACAGTTTATTTTGAACCTGCTAAAAAGCGTGTTTTGTGTTAAGTGACAGTTTAAAAAATAAAAACTAAAGTGACATTGAGCCCGCCTGCCTGTTTCAGTGTTCACTATATAAGCGAAGCCGTTCCATTCATCTTTTTGATTTTTGTATTTGCTCATTGTGGCAGCGGGGGCGTGGTCAAGCGCCGGTCGGTGACAGGAGGGCGGAGTCAGGGAAGGTAAGTGGCAGAATCACGACACCTGAGAACAATTAACCTGTGTTTGTGTGTGTCTTCCCAGTGACCGCGCCCTATTTAAGGAGGGAGAGTGAGAGCAGAAGGGAGGCTCCGGACTAGACGCTGGCTGTGTGTGTGTGTTTGTCTAGTCCCCATAAACATTGTTCACTGAAAAGTGTGGCAATAAAGCCTGTTTCCAAACCTGATCTCTGTCCTGCCGTCCTCAGTGCTCCACCCACACGTAGGGAGTCTTACAGTGGTGCCGAAACCCAGGAAGTGGAGCACCAAACCAGCAGCCCCATGGAATCCTCCCCGTTCGCCGATCTGGTCCACGCCCTCGCCACGGCTCAGCAAAGCCAGCACCAGGCACTCGTCACGCTCCGAAAGGAGCAGGAGCAGCGCTTCGAAGCCCTGGTGCTGGCCCAGCAGGAAGATCGCGAGGCGTTCCGGCATCTTCTCGTGTCGGCGGGGTCCACCAGCGCTCCGGCCGCGGGCCCGTCTCCCCTCATTGTCACCAAGATGGGCCCGCAGGACGACCCCGAGGCGTTCATCACGTTGTTCGAACAGGTCGCCGAAGCCTCGGGGTGGCCGATCGAGCAGCGCGCGGCGCGCCTCCTCCCCCTGCTCACGGGAGAGGCGCAGCTGGCCGCGCTACAGCTCCCCGCCGACCGCCGGCTGGCCTACGCGGACCTCCGCCGGGCCGTCCTCCAGCGCGTGGGGCGCACCCCGGAGCAACAGCGCCAGCGCTTCCGCGCGCTGCGACTGGAGGAAGTCGGCCGGCCGTTCGCGTTCGGCCAGCAGCTCCGGGACGCCTGCTGGCGGTGGCTGAGGGCCAACAATCGCGACGCCGAGGGAATCGTCGACCAGGTGGTACTGGAACAGTTCGTCGCCCGCTTACCAGCCGGAACCGCGGAGTGGGTCCAGTGCCACCGCCCGGCGTCGCTGGATCAGGCAGTCGAGCTGGCGGAGGATCATCTGGCGGCTGTCCCGGCGGCAGGACAGCAGATGGCATCGTCTCTTCTCTCCTCTTCTCTCTCTCTCTCCCCCTCTCCTCCTGTGTCCCGTCCTCGCCCCATTCCCCCACCGCGGAGGCGGGGGCCGGCTCCACCCCAGCCGGCCCGCCGCACCCGCGGTGCCCTCCCGTGTCTCCCTTCTGTGTCTGTCTCTCCCCCATCTCAGGTGAGTGAGCCCCAGATCACCGGTGCAGAGGGAAAGCCCGGGCCGGTTTGCTGGCGCTGCGGGGAGCCGGGCCACCTTCATGAGCAGTGCACAGCAATGGAAGTGGGCGCAGTGGTTCGGATCCCCGACGCGCCAGAGGCCGCCCTCGATCGGGCCGGAGCGTATCGCATACCGGTGAGTATCCAAGGGGCTACATATCAGGCGTTGGTGGATTCTGGTTGTAATCAGACCTCAATTCGCCAAAGCCTGGTTCAAAACGAGGCATTGGGGGGAGCACAGGGGGTGAAGGTTTTGTGTGTGCACGGGGATGTTCACAGCTACCCTTTGGTGTCGGTCCACATTATTTTCAGAGGGGAAAAATTTATAGTGAAGGCGGCGGTTAATCCTCGCCTTACCCACTCGTTAATTTTGGGGACTGATTGGCCGGGATTTCGGGGTTTAATGACACGCCTAGTCGAGAGTGGGTCCTGCCATTTGACAGGGGGAGGTCCCGGTGTCGCTTTGGCGGGAGCAGCTGTCACAGAGCCGTCTACGTCATCTCCGCGTCAGAGTGAGGAGCCGCCGGCTCCTCCTCTCTCTATTGGGGAATCCCTCGCGGATTTCCCATTAGAGCAGTCGCGAGACGAGACTCTGCGGCATGCGTTTGACCAAGTGAGAGTAATCGATGGTCAAACGCTCCCGCCGAACGCCACCCCGTCCTTCCCCTACTTCGCGATTATGAAGGATAGATTATACCGAGTGACGCAGGACACTCAAACTAAAGAGCGAGTCACGCAGCTTTTGATTCCAAAGAGCCGCCGGGAATTGGTATTCCAGGCGGCTCACTTTAATCCCATGGCTGGACACTTAGGGCAGGATAAAACACTAGCCCGAATAATGGCCCGATTCTATTGGCCGGGGATTCGCGGCGATGTCCGTAGGTGGTGTACGGCATGCCGCGAATGCCAGTTAGTAAATCCAGCGGCCATTCCAAAAGCGCCATTGCGCCCTCTACCGTTAATCGAGACCCCGTTTGAAAGAATTGGGATGGATCTCGTCGGGCCATTAGATCGGTCAGCACGAGGGTACCGCTTTATATTAGTTCTAGTGGACTATGCAACGCGATACCCGGAAGCAGTGCCTCTGCGCAATATCTCAGCACGCAGTATTGCAGAGGCACTCTTCCGCGTCATCTCCCGAGTTGGAATCCCGAAAGAGATTCTGACTGATCAAGGCACTACGTTTATGTCACGAACACTACGCGAACTGTATGGGTTACTGGGGATTAAGCCGATCCGCACCAGTGTATATCACCCACAAACGGACGGTTTAGTAGAACGGTTCAACCGCACCCTCAAAAATATCATTAAGAAATTCGTAAGTGAGGACGCACGTAATTGGGATAAGTGGCTCGAACCCTTGCTGTTCTCAGTGCGAGAGGTCCCTCAAGCCTCCACGGGGTTCTCCCCGTTCGAATTATTATATGGGCGTAAGCCGCGCGGCATCCTGGACGTGCTGCGGGAAAATTGGGAGGAGGGACCTTCACAAAGTAAGAATGAAATTCAGTACGTTATGGACCTGCGCGCAAAACTCCACACGCTCACCCACCTAACTCAGGAGAATTTGCGGCAGGCCCAGGAACGGCAAGCCCGCCTGTACAACAAGGGTACGCGCCTTAGAGAGTTCACACCGGGAGATAAAGTACTCGTACTCTTGCCCACGTCGAGCTCCAAATTAATCGCCAAGTGGCAAGGACCCTTTGAGGTCACACGGCGAGTCGGGGACATCGACTATGAGGTGAGGCGAACAGACAGGGGTGGGGCGCTACAGATTTACCACCTCAATCTGCTCAAACTCTGGAACGAGGAGGTCCCCGTGGCGTTGGTGTCGGTAGTTCCGGAGAAGGCGGAGCTGGGGCCGGAGGTTCAAAAAGGGAGTTTGGCATCACGTACCTCTCCGGTCCCCTGTGGAGACCACCTCTCCCCGACCCAGCTCACGGAGGTCGCCCAGTTGCAGGCCGAGTTTTCGGATGTGTTCTCGCCCCTGCCCGGTCGCACTAACCTCATAGAACACCACATAGAGACACCCCCGGGGGTGGTAGTGCGTAGCCACCCTTATAGACTACCCGAACACAAAAAAAAGGTGGTTCGGGAAGAACTTCAGGCCATGCTCGAAATGGGCATCGTCGAGGAGTCCCACAGCGACTGGAGCAGCCCGGTGGTCTTGGTTCCCAAGGCCGACGGCTCGGTCCGGTTCTGTGTGGACTATAGAAAAGTCAACGCGGTGTCTAAATTTGACGCGTACCCAATGCCTCGTATTGATGAGCTGCTCGATCGACTAGGCACGGCTCGCTTCTACTCGACACTGGATTTAACGAAGGGATATTGGCAGATCCCCTTGACTCCATTATCCCGGGAGAAAACGGCCTTTTCCACACCGTTTGGCTTACACCAGTTCGTCACACTTCCGTTTGGGCTGTTTGGGGCGCCCGCTACGTTTCAGCGGCTGATGGACCGGGTCCTCCGGCCCCACGCCACCTATGCGGCCGCCTACCTGGACGACATTATCGTTTATAGTAACGACTGGCAGCGGCACCTGCAACACCTGAGGGCCGTCCTTAGGTCACTGAGGCGGGCGGGGCTCACTGCCAACCCAAAGAAGTGTGCGATTGGGCGGGTGGAAGTACGGTATCTGGGCTTCCACTTGGGCAACGGGCAGGTGCATCCCCAAATTAATAAGACAGCAGCGATTGCGGCCTGCCCGAGGCCCAAGACCAAAAAGGGGGTGAGACAGTTCCTGGGGCTGGCTGGCTACTATCGTAGGTTTATACCTAATTATTCGGACGTCACCAGCCCGCTGACTGACCTCACTAAAAAGGGGGCGCCAGATCCGGTCCAGTGGACGGAGCAGTGCCAGCGGGCTTTCTCGGAGGTAAAGGCTGCACTGTGTGGGGGGCCACTTTTACACTCCCCTGACTTCTCTCTCCCTTTTATGTTACAGACGGATGCGTCGGACAGAGGGCTGGGGGCCGTTTTGTCCCAGCAGGTGGAGGGGGAGGATCGCCCGGTCTTATACATCAGCCGGAAGCTGTCAGTGCGTGAAGGGTGCTACAGCACGATTGAAAAGGAGTGCCTGGCGATCAAATGGGCGGTCCTCGCCCTCCGGTACTACCTGCTGGGGCGCTCTTTCACCCTCTGTTCGGACCACGCGCCCCTCCAGTGGCTCCACCGCATGAAAGATGCCAACGCGCGGATCACCCGTTGGTATCTGGCGCTCCAACCCTTTAATTTCAAGGTGGTCCACAGGCCGGGGGCGCAGATGGTCGTGGCGGACTTCCTCTCCCGTCAAGGGGGGGGGGAGTCGGCTGCAGGCCGGACGGCCGCCCGGCCTGAGTCGGGCGGTGGGGGTATGTGGCAGCGGGGGCGTGGTCAAGCGCCGGTCGGTGACAGGAGGGCGGAGTCAGGGAAGGTAAGTGGCAGAATCACGACACCTGAGAACAATTAACCTGTGTTTGTGTGTGTCTTCCCAGTGACCGCGCCCTATTTAAGGAGGGAGAGTGAGAGCAGAAGGGAGGCTCCGGACTAGACGCTGGCTGTGTGTGTGTGTTTGTCTAGTCCCCATAAACATTGTTCACTGAAAAGTGTGGCAATAAAGCCTGTTTCCAAACCTGATCTCTGTCCTGCCGTCCTCAGTGCTCCACCCACACGTAGGGAGTCTTACACTCATGTTTTTGCCAAACGTAGTGATCAGAAGTAATAGCTTTTGGAATATGAACCCTCCACTACATTTGTAATGCCACTAATACACTTTCCTAAACTCGACTTTTGTATAACCTCGTGAATTTCCTGTATAACCCACCCGTTTCAGACATGAACCCGAGTAGAGAAAAAAATCTTTAAAGTTTGATTGAAGGAGTGACAGGATGTCTGATCTGTTCTCTCAGGTTGCAAATTTGTATCCCACAACAGGGAAACCCCGCCACGTTATGCATGACATAGCATCTTGGATTAGGTCACGGTGAGGCAAGAAAAAAATGGCAGAGAATTTAGGGCCACGTGGCTCGAAATTCATTAATTGTTCTTTTAGGGAAAAAAAGTAATAAAATTTGAAGTCCGAGTTTCGAATTCAGTAGCATTCGGTCTACTAAAAAAGAATTGGGTGTCAGGGCAAATTATTTTTATGGCCTAAATTAAAAAAAATCTGAGAGGCAGTCTACCTTTAATTATTATACATTTACATTATACATGCTTTAACTTAAATAATAAAGTGACTGTTTTTTGTCCAGCTGGATTGTGTTCTAATAAAACAGACGATTGACCAACAACGTGGCAACGTGCAGGAATTTTACATAAAAAAGAAAAAAAAAACACTTTTTTTTTACTATGGATCACACAATCTCACAGTAGAACCAGAAAACCAGTAGAACGCTAACCCAGAAACTTTGAAGAACCCAAACCCAGCGTATAGAGTCTGAGTGAATGTGGTGTGGACTCTGTGGAGGAGCTTCATCGTGTCAGAGACGCTGTAGAAGGACAGAGTTCCTGCACTGTGATCCACATACACTCCTATTCTGGAGGGTGATGGAACTTTGAGCTCAGTCTTAATGTTGTTGTGCCAGAAAGAAAGAGAAGAAGAAGAACACCACAGACTCCAGGACTGATTGTTGCCTCCAAACCCACACTCATTACCCAGTCCTTTCCTGACGATGTCTTTATATGAGACTGATATGGAGACACCACCAGCACCGCTCCACTCCACCTCCCAGTAACAGCGTCCACTCACACTCTCCTTACACAACACCTGACAGCTGGAATCAAATCTCTCTGGATGATCAGAGTAACGCTGCTCTCTCCCACTATCTCTCACCGCTCTGTTCTTCTCAGACAGAATGAGGTGACGATGTGCCGTGTTGGGATCCAGAGTCAGATAACAGAAATCTAAAATAAAAGAGAGAAACAAACTGAACAGTGTGAACATGTTGGGTTTAATTCACACAGTATATTTATATGAAGTGTGTGTGTGTGTGTGTGTGTGTGTGTGTGTGTGTGTGTTAGATGTACATTCCAGAAAATCTTCTCTGCTCAGTGCTTCTGGTCCTGAAATGATCTGAACTGCTGCAGCTGTGGAGAGAAAAATGGAAACATGAGTTTGTGTAAAAGATGGAAAGAGTTTAAAGTGATCCAGTCAGTTTATTCATTTTAAATCAGTGTTTTAGTTCAAAGTGTCGGGTGAATAAAGTGTCTGCAGAAAAGAAAGCAGGAGCATCGCTAAGAAATAACACATCACTGTGTTTCTCCAGCAGGAACAGCTCCTCTTACCATGTGGAGGGATTTTGTTGAATTCCTCCTCACAGAATTCCTCGAGTCTCTTTTTCAGATCTGAGAGAGAATTCCTCACTCCATCAAATGAGAGATGTTGATGGACAGTGACGCTGGATGTGTGAAAATCTGGTCCGATAAGTGGAGGAGATCGACGTCCAGAAGCTAAAACCTACAGAAAGCAAATGAAATGTAAAACCCACTTGTGATGTCAGACAGGGACATTTATTGTTCCCTTAATGAGAGGTGTTTTAGAGAGTGTGTGAGGAACAGCTGGCTCTGTAGATCAGACAGTGAGTGTTACCTGGAGGAAATGGATGTGATCGTGTGTGTGTGAAAGCTGCTCCAGCTCAGTGACTCTCCTCTGAAGATCAGCAATCTCCTGCTCCAGTTGCTCCAGGAGTCGTTCAGCTCGACTCAGTTCAGCCTTCTCCTGATCTCTGATCAGCTCCGTCACCTCCCAGCGCTTTTTCTCCATGGAGCTGATCAGCTCAGTAAAGATCCTCTCACTGTCCTCCACTGCTGTCTGTGCACTGAGCTGTTCGGACACAGACACACACACACACACACACAGGATTTAAAGCTCATCTATCATTCCCTCTCTTACTGGGACTGTAAATGACTCGTTGTCCATGTTGTGTGTGTTTCTAGGAGCAGCTCTGTCTCTGCTCACTGCTCACCTTTATAGTGTTCACAGCCTGTTTCAGCTCCTGCACCTTCTTCTGCTTCTCCTGGATTCTCTGCTGGGATTTCATCTGCTCCTCCTTTAACTCACTCTGAGGACAAATAAAATACATTCAGCTTTTTATACAGTATGAGCAAACTGGTTCCATATTAATGTCAGTTCAAAGTACATTCATGTTTCTTACAGCTGTGAATGTTCTGTTCTCTGTGTGTTTTATTTTGTGTGGATTTTTTTTGGTTTTTTTGTGGCAATGAGGGTGTGGTCAAGCACCAGTTTGTGAACAGAGGGCGAGGCCAGGGAAGGTGAGTTGCAAATTGTTCTCACCTGTTGGTAACTCGTGTGTCTGTTTGCAAGAATGACAGGGTAGTGAAAAAAAGGGGGAGAGCGAAGAGGTGGTCGTCTCCTGATTAGAGAACGCATGTATGTATGTGACAAGACAACCTTAAAGCTGAAAAGCCAAACTGACAAATAAAGAAGACTGTGTTCATCACTATTTCCCGCCTATCTGCACTTCACTATTCCACCCACCTTAGGGACATATGAAAGTGGTGCCGAAAGCCAGGACTACTGAAGGAAACCACCGATGGAGTCCTCCCCACTCAAGAATGTCACCTATGCCCTTGCTGCCACCCAACAGAGCCAGTAGCAAGCCCTGATCTCCCTCCATAAGAAGTAAGAGCAGCACTTTGAAGCCTTGCTGCTGGCTCAACAAGATGATCGCCAGGCGTTCCGGCACCTGCTCGTGTTGGTGAGGTCCTTGACTGCTACAGCTGCAGACCTTCCCCATGTCACCCAAGCGAAGATGGGGCCACATGATGATCTAGAAGCCTTCATCATGCTATTTGAACAGGCGGCAGAGGCATGGGGATGGACGGTCAAGTAATGCATGACTCATCTAGCCCAGCATGTTGCGCAGCAGCTCCCCATTGACAGTCGGCTCAACCATGCCAACTTGAGGCAAGCCATCCTGCAGTGTGTCAGTTGCTTCCTGGAACAACACCATCAACACTTCCACACATTGACATTGGAAGAAGTTGGCTGGCCATTCGCTTTTGGCCAACAGCTCCAAGATGCCTGCTGGTGGTGGATGAGGGTGGAAGACTGTGACACTGAGTCATCAATGTGGTGGGGCTGGAGCAGTTCATCGTGTGGCTGCCGGAAGGGACAGTGAGTAAGAACAGTGGAGTGGGTCCAGTACCACCGCCCAGTGTTGCTGGATCGTGCAATCAAGCTGACAGAGGACCATTTGGTGGCAGTTTCAGTGGCAGGTGGAGATCCTGCCTTTTCTCTCTGTCTCTCCCTTTCTCTCTCTCTCTCTCTCTCTCTCTCTCCCCCTCCCCTCTTCCTGTCCCCACCCTGTTCTCCCACCACAGAAATGGGGGCTGGCCCTCCAGCAGCTGGTTCGCTGCACCTGTGATGTCCCCGTCCTTCCTTTCTCTTCTGTGTCTTCTCACCCTCAGGTGAGTGATCCTCAAAACACCAGTACAGAGGTGAAGCCTGGGCTGGTTTGGTGGCACTGCGGGGAACCCAGACATCTCCGGGAGCAGTTCTCTGCAATGGAGGTGGGAGCAGTGGTCCCGGATCCCCAACATGCCAGAGACTGCCCTTGATCAGGCTGGAGTGTATTGCATGTTCATGGGGATAAATAACATGCATTGGTGGATTCCGGCTGCAGTTAGACCTTAATCCACCAAAGCCTGGTTCAAGGTGAGGCATTGAGGGGGAGCACAAGTGGTCAATGTTTTGTGTGTACACGGGGATGTTCACGAATATCTGCTAGTGTCCATCGACATACTATTCTGGATGAAAAGCATAGGGTCGAGGCGGTGGTGGGTAGCCCATGCCTCACCCACCCACTAATTCTGTGGACAGATTGGCTGGGTTTAAAGGTTTAATCAAGCATGTAGTAGTGGGCAGGTCCTGGGGTAACTCATCACGGGGAATTCCGGTGTGGCATTGACTGGGGAAGCCGTCTCAGAGCCATCCATGTCAGCATCATGTCAGAGCGATACGAGGAGCAGGAAGCGGCCTGCCCCTCCTCTCTCTCTCTCTCAGGAATTCTCTCGAGGATTTCCCATTAGAACAAATGCAAGACAAGACTCTGTGTCATGCTTTTGACCAAGTGAGAGTAGGCGATGGTCAGACTCTCTAGCCAAATACAACACTCGCCTTCTTGTACTTTGCAATTATTAAAGACAGGTTATACTGAGTGACGCAGGGCACTCAAACCCGTGAATAAATAACCCAATTGTTTTTGTAATCCCAAAAAACCATAGGGAACTTAACTTCATGCAGCTCACTTTAACACTCTGGCCGGACACTTAGGTCATGATAAGACACTAGCCCAAATTATGCCCCGGTTTTATTGGCCAGAGATTTGTGGTGATAACCAGAAGTGGTGCGCAGCATGCTGCAAATGCCAGCTGGTGAATCCAGTGGCCACTCCAAAAGCACCATTGTGCCTTCTCCCTCTAATCAAGACCCTCTTTTAAGGAATTCGCATGGATCTCGTCGGGCCATTAGCTTGGTCGACACGAGGATTTTTTTTTATTTTAGTCCTAGTGGAATATGCAGCGCGATATCTGGAAACAGTCCTGCTGCATACATATCTGCAAGCAATGTGGCAGAGACACTGTTTAAAATTATCTCCCAAGTCGGGATTCCCAAAGAAATCCTGACTGACCAAGGCATGACATTCATGTCATGCACATTTCGCAAGCTTTATGAGTTATTGGGGATTAAATCCATCTGCACCACTGTGTATCACCCACAAACAGACAGTTTGGTAGAACAATTCAACCAAACACTTAAAAACTGAATTCAGAAGTTTGTAAGCGAAGACACATGTAACTGGGATAAATGGCTTGAAACCCTGTTATTCGCAGTATGAGAGGTCCCGCAAGCATCCATAGGATTCTCCCCATTTGAATGATTGCATGGGCATAAGCCTTGCAGCATTTTGGATGTGTTGCGGGAAAACTAGGAGGAGGGACCTTCAAAGAGTAAAAATGAAATTCAATACATTCTTGACCTGTGCGCAAAGCTTCACACACACTCAGTCACTTAACCCAGTAGAATTTATGGCAGGTGAAAAAACCTCAAGCCCTGATGTACAACAGGGGTGCGCACCTTAGAGAGTTCACCTTGGTAGATAAAGTACTTGTATTATTGCTCACTTTGAGCTCAAAATTAATCGCTAAGTGGCAAGGGCCCTTTGAGGTCACACGGTGAATCAGGAATGTCGACTATGAGTTGAGGCGAACGGATAGGGGTGGGGCGCTACAAGTATACCACCTCAACCTATGTAAACATTGGAAGGGGGTCCCCATGGCATTGGCATTGGTAGTTCCAGAGAGGGCAGAGTTGGGGCTGGAGGTAAAAATGAAAGTAACCACTCAAGCCACTCCGGTCCCCTGTGGAGACCACCTCTCACCAGCCCATCTCACAGAGGTTGCCAGGTTGCAAGCAGAGTTTTCTGACATGTTATTGCCCCTTCCCATCTGCACTTACCTCATTTAACATCACGTTGAGACACCCCCAGGGTTGGTGGTGCATAGCCGCCCATATCGCTTACCTGAACACAAGAAAGTGGTGGTTCGGGATGAACTCAAGGCCATACTCGAAATGAGAATAATTGAGGAGTCCCACAGTGATTGGAGCAGCCTGGTGGTCTTGGTTCGCAAGACCAATGGATCGGTCCGGTTCTGTGTGGACTGTCGGAAAGTCACTGTGGTGTCTAAATTCGATGTGTACCCAATGCCTCAAATTGATGAGTTGCTCAGTTGATTAGGTGCTGCTCGCATTTATTCGACACTGGATTTGACAAAGGGATATTAGCAGATCCCCTTGACTCCTCTATCCCGAGAAAAAAACGGCCTTTTCCACAAAGTTTGGCTTACACCAATTCATCATTCTTCCTTTTGGGTTATTCAGTGCTCCCACTATGTTCCAGTGGCTCATGGACAAAATCCTCTGCCCCCATGCGTGCTAAGCTAATAAAGACATACCCCAAAAGACTTGCAGCTGTAATTGCAGCAAAAGGTGGCTCCACAAAGTATTCACTTTGGGGATGTGAATACCTATGCACACTCCAGGTTTCTGTTTTTTCATCTTAATTATTGTTTGTATCACAATAAAACAACTATTTGTACCTTTAAAGTGGTAGGCATATTGTGTAAATCAAATGGTGCTAACCCCCCCAAAATCCATTTAAATTCCATCTTGTAATGTGACAAAACAGGACAAACACCAAGGGGGATGAATACTTTTGCAAGACACTGTACAACATTGTTCTTTAAAAGGCTTTTTTCTGCACTACATTGTCAAAAGTATCTGGACACCTGGCCATCAGACCCATGTGTGTTTTTTTCCCCAAATTGTTACCACAAAATCTGAAGCAGACAATTGTGTTGAACGCCTTTGTTTGCTGTAACATTACAATTTCCCTTCACTGGAACTCAGACGCTCAAACCTGTTTTAGCATGATGATGCTCCTGTACACAAAGTGAGCTCCATGAAGACATGGTGTGTGAAGGTTGGAGCGAAGAACTCGAGTGTCCTACATAGAGTCCTGACTGAACTCATCCCCACTGAACACCTTTGGGATGAACTGGAACACTGACTGTACCCCAGACCTCCTCGCCTGACATCAGTGTCTGATCTCACTCATGCTCTTGTAGCTGAATGAACAGTAATCCCTACCGCCATGCCCCAAAATCTATTAAAAAGCTGTGGCAGCGGGGGCGTGGTCAAGCGCCGGTCTGTGACAGGAGGGCGGAGCCAGGGAAGGTGAGTGGCAGCATCACTACACCTGATGGTAATTAACCTGTGTTTGTGTGTCTTCCCAGTAACCGCGCCCTATTTAAGGAGGCAGAGGGAGAGCAGAGGAGAGCTCTTCCCGGGACAAGAACACAGCGTGTGTGTGTGTGTGTATTTACCAGAGTAAAACGGTGTTGTTATACTGAAAAGTCTGGCAATAAAAAGCCTATCTGTACCTGAAGCTTTGTCCTGCCGTCCTCTGTGCTCCACCCACACCTCAGAGAGCTCTACAGTGGTGCTGAAACCCGGGAAAAGGTGGAGCACCAACCTCGCAGCCCCATGGAATCCTCCCCGTTCACGGACCTGGTCCATGCCCTCGCCACAGCTCAGCAAAGCCAGCACCAGGCGCTTGTCACGCTCTGAAAGGAGCAAGAGCGGTGCTTCGAAGCCCTGGTGCTGGCCCAGCAGGAAGATCGCGAGGCATTCCGGCATCTCCTCCCGTCGGCGGGGTCCACCAGCGCCCCGGCTGCGGGCCCGTCTCCCCTCATCGTGACCAAGATGGGCCCGCAGGATGAACCCGAGGCGTTCCTCACATTGTTCAAACAGGTCGCTGAAGCCTTGGGGTGGCCGATGGAGCAGAGTGCGGCACGCCTCCGCCCCCTCCTGATGGGAGAGGCGCAGCTGGCCACGCTACAGCTCCCCGCTGATCGCCAGCTGGCCTACGCAGACCTTCGCCGGGCCGTCCTCCAGCGCGTGGGGCGCACACCAGAACAACAGCGCCAGCGCTTCTGCGAGCTGCGGTTGGAGGAAGTCAGCCGGCCGTTCGCGTTCGGCCAGCAGCTCCGGGAAGCCTGCTGGCGGTGGCTGAGGGCCGACGATCGCGACGCAGAGGGAATCATCGATCAGGTGGTGCTGGAGCAGTTCATCGCCCGCTTACCAGCCGGAACCACGGAATGGGTCCAGTGCCACCGCCCGGCGTCGCTGGATCAGGCAGTAGGACTGGCGGAGGATCATTTGGCGGCTGTTCCGGTGGCAGGACAGCCGACGACGTCTTCTCTTCTCTCCTCTTCTCTCTCTCTTTCTCCGCTCCCTTCTGTGTCCCGTCCTTGCCCCATTCCCCCACCATGGAGACGGGGGCCGGCTCCACCCCAGCCAGCTCGCCGCACCCGTGGTGCCCTCCCGTTTCTCCCTTCTGTGTCTGTCTCTCCCCCCCCTCAGGTGAGTGAGCCCCAGAGCACCGGTGCAGAGGGAAAGCCTTGGCCTGTTTGCTGGTGCTGCGGGGAGCCGGGCCACCTGCAACAACAGTGCGCAGCAATGGAGGTGGGCGCGGTGGTACAGATCCCCGACGTGCCAGAAGCTGCCCTCGATCGGGCCGGAGTGTATCGCATACCGGTGAGTGTCCAAGGGGCTACATATCAGGCGTTGGTGGATTCTGGTTGCAGTCAGACCTCGATCCGCCAAAGCCTGGTGCAAGACGAGGCATTGGGGGGAGCACAGGGGGTGAAGGTGTTGTGTGTGCACGGGGATGTTCACAGCTACCCGTTGGTGTCGGTCCACATATTTTTCAGAGGAGAAAAATCTATAGTGAAGGCGGCGGTTAATCCTCGCCTTACCCACTCTTTAATTTTGGGGACTGATTGGCCGGGATTTCGGGGTTTAATGACGCGCCTAGTAAAGAGTGGGTCCTGCCATTTGACAGGGGGAGGTCCCGGTGTCGCTTTGGCTGGAGCTGCTGTCGCAGAGCCGTCTATGTCATCTCCGCGACAGAGTGAGGAGCCGCCGGCTCCTCCTCTTTCTGTTGGGGAATCCCTTGTGGATTTCCCATTAGAACAATCGTGAGACGAGACTCTGCGACATGCGTTTGACCAAGTGAGAGTAATCGATGGTCAAATGCTCCAGCCGAACGCCACCCCGTCCTTCCCCTATTTTTCTATTATGAAGGATAGATTATACCAAGTGACGCAGGACACTCAGACGAAAGAGCGAGTCACACAGCTGTTAATTCTAAAGAGCCGCCGGGAATTGGTATTTCAGGCGGCTCACTTTAATCCCATGGCTGGACACCTAGGGCAGGATAAGACACTAGCCCAGATAATGGCCCTATTCTATTGGCCGGGGATTCGCGGCGATGTCCGTAAGTGGTGTACGGTGTGCCGCGAATGCCAGTTAGTAAATCCAGCAGCCATTCCAAAAGTGCCTTTGCACCCCCTACCATTAATCGAGACCCCGTTCGAAAGAATTGGGATGGATCTCATCGGGCCATTAGATCGGTCAACACGAGGGTTCCGCTTTATATTGGTTCTGGTGGACTATGCAACATGATACCTGGAAGCGGTGCCTCTTCGCAATATCTCAGCACGCAGTATTGTGGAGGCCCTCTTCCACGTCATCTCCCGGGTTGGAATCCCGAAAGAGATTCTGACTGACCAAGGCACCTCGTTTATGTCACGAACACTGAGCAAACTGTATGGGCTATTAGGTATTAAGCCAATCCGCACCAGCGTGTATCACCCACAAACGGACGGTTTAGTTGAACGGTTCAATCGCACCCTCAAGAATATAATTAAAAAATTCGTGAGGATGCACATAACTGGGATAAATGGCTCGAACCCTTGTTATTTGCAGTGCGAGAGGTCCCCCAAGCCTCCACGGGGTTCTCCCCGTTTGAATTGTTATACGGGCATAAGCCACGCGGCATTTTAGATGTGCTGCGAGAAAATTGGGAGGAGGGACCTTCACAGAGTAAAAACAAAATTCAGTACGTTATGGACCTGCGCGCAAAACTCCACACGCTCACCCACCTAACTCAGGAGAATTTGCGGCAGGCCCAGGAACGGCAAGTCCGCCTGTACAACAAGGGCACGCGCCTTAGAGAGTTCACTCCGGGAGATAAGGTACTCGTACTCTTGCCCACGTCGAGCTCCAAATTAATCGCCAAGTGGCAAGGACCCTTTGAGGTCACACGGCGAGTTGGGGATGTCGACTATGAGGTAAGGCGAATGGACAGGGAGGGGGCGCTACAGATCTACCACCTCAATCTGCTTAAACTCTGGAATGAGGAGGTCCCCGTGGCGTTGGTGTCGGTAGTTCTGGAGAAGGCAGAGCTGGGGCTGGAGATTCAAAAAGGGACATTGGCATCATGTACCTCTCCGGTCCCCTGTGGAGACCACCTCTCCCCAACCCAACTCATGGAGGTCGCCCAGTTGCAGGCCGAGTTTTCGGATGTGTTCTCGCCCCTGCCTGGTCGCACTGACCTCATAGAACACCACATAGAGACGCCCCCGGGGGTGGTAGTGCATAGCCGCCCTTACAGGCTACCCGAACACAAAAAAAAGGTGGTTCGGGAAGAACTTCAGACCATGCTCGAAATGGGCATCGTTGAGGAGTCCCACAGTGACTGGAGCAGCCCGGTGGTCTTGGTACCCAAGGCCAACGGGTCGGTCCAGTTCTGTGTGGACTACAGAAAAGTCAACGCGGTGTCTAAATTCGACGCGTACCCAATGCCTCGTATTGACGAGCTGCTCGATCGACTAGGCATGGCTCGCTTTTACTCAACACTGGATTTGACGAAGGGATATTGGCAGATCCCCTTGACTCCATTATCCCGGGAGAAAACGGCCTTTTCCACAGGGTTCGGCTTACACCAATTCGTCACACTTCCTTTTGGGCTGTTTGGGGCGCCCGCTACATTTCAGCGGCTGATGGACAGCGTCCTCCGGCCCCACGCCACCTATGCGGCCGCATATCTGGATGACATTATCATTTATAGTAACGACTGGCAGCGGCACCTGCAACATCTGAGGGCCATCCTTAGGTCGCTGAGGCAGGCGGGTCTCACTGCCAACCCGAAGAAGTGTGCGATTGGGCGGGTGGAAGTACGGTATCTGGGCTTCCACTTGGGCAACGGGCAGGTGCGTCCCCAAATTAATAAGACAGCAGCGATTGCGGCCTGCCCGAGGCCCAAGACCAAAAAGGGGGTGAGACAGTTCCTGGGGCTGGCTGGCTACTATCGTAGGTTTATATGTAATTATTCGGACATCACCAGCCCGCTGACTGACCTCACTAAAAAGGGGGCGCCAGATCCGGTCCAGTGGACGGAGCAGTGCCAGCGGGCTTTCTCTGAGGTAAAAGCTGCACTGTGTGGGGGGCCACTATTACACTCCCCTGACTTCTCTCTCCCTTTTGTGTTGCAGACCGACGCGTCAGACAGAGGGCTGGGGGCGGTGTTGTCCCAGGAGGTGGAGGGGGAGGACCGCCCCATCCTGTACATTAGTAGGAAGCTGTCGGTGCGTGAGGGGCGCTACAGCACTATTGAGAAGGAATGCCTGGCGATCAAGTGGGCGGTCCTCGCCCTCCGTTACTACCTGCTGGGGCGCCCTTTCACCCTCTGTTCGGACCACGCGCCCCTCCAGTGGCTCCACCGCATGAAAGATGCCAACGCGCGGATCACCCGTTGGTATCTGGCACTCCAACCCTTCAATTTCAAGGTGGTCCACAGGCCGGGGGTGCAGATGGTCGTGGCAGACTTCCTCTCCCGTCAAGGGGGGGGGGAGTCGGCTGCGGGCCGGATGGGTGCTCGGCCTGAGTCGGGCGGTGGGGGTATGTGGCAGCGGGGGCATGGTCAAGCGCCGGTCTGTGACAGGAGGGCGGAGCCAGGGAAGGTGAGTGGCAGCATCACTACACCTGACGGTAATTAACCTGTGTTTGTGTGTCTTCCCAGTAACCGCACCCTATTTAAGGAGGCAGAGGGAGAGCAGAGGAGAGCTCTTCCCGGGACAAGAACACAGCGTGTGTGTGTGTATTTACCAGAGTAAAACGGTGTTGTTATACTGAAAAGTCAGGCAATAAAAAGCCTATCCGTACCTGAAGCTTTGTCCTGCCGTCCTCTGTGCTCCACCCACACCTCAGAGAGCTCTACAAAAGCCTTCCCAGAAGAGTGGAGCTCATTATAACAGCTTCATGCTTGCTTTACCAAAATTCTCTCTCTGTATGTGAAATGTTCACTAACTGGTTTGACCAGATTACGACCATCACTGAAGATAAATTTAACACTATGTTCACCAGAACACAGACAAATTTAATCAGCTTTTACAGAATCCTTCTGATTGATACACACATTGAAATTAAAGTTCAAATCATATCACTGACTAAAGCACCTGTTTCTAGATGGGAAACTATAATTAAGATAATTTAATTCTGGAAAGATTTCTAGTTCTCACCTGTTTCTCAGCTCTTTCTGCTGCGGCTGTGACGGTGTCGTGACCTTTGTGATTTTCCATCATACACAAATAACAGATGCAGGTTTGATCAGTACGACAGTAGAGCTCAATCAGCTTGTTATGTTCAGAGCAGATCTTCTCTTGGAGTTTTGCTGAGGCTTCAATTAATATGTGTTTTTTCAAAGCAGGAACTTCAAGATGAGGTTTCAGATGAGTTTCACAAAATGAAATCAAACACATCAGACAGGACTTGACAGCTTTGTGTTTTCTCCCGGTGCAGAAATCACACTCCACATCTCCAGGTCCAGCGTAACAGTGAGCAGGAGAAGCAGCTTGGACTTCAGTCTTCTTCAGTTTCTCCACCACTTCATCCAGCATATTGTTTCTGCGTAGAACAGGCCTTGTCGTGAAAGTGTCTCTGCACTGAGGACAGCTGTAGACGCCCTTCTGATCCTTCGGATCCCAGCAGCCATTCATGCAAACCTTACAGAAACTGTGACCACAGGGGATAGTCACCGAATCTTTCCGGAGATCCAGACACAGTGGACACATGAACTGGTCCTGAGAAAGCTGATCTACTGAAATACTGGCCTCAGCCATTTTCCTGAAATCCCACCGAGAGAGAGATCAGTTTTGTGTTGTCTGAAAGGAGTGACTTCCTTATTCGGTGTGTGTGTGTGTGTGTGTGAGAGAGAGAGAGAGAGAGAGAGCAGTTTGTTTTCTCCAAAATGACGAGTTACTTCCTGGTCCTGTGTCTGTGAAAGAGAGATAATGAGAGAGGAGGAGCACAGAGAGTTCATGAACACTCCTCTATTAACCATTTCATCTCCCTTCATGCAGAAATATCACCCATGTAGCCGCACTGATTAGGATTAATTTCATGAAATACACACAGATAATGGTGGCCAGATGAAGCTTCAGGAAAAACATCCATAAACGCTTATCCTGTGCATGGTTGTGGGTAAGCTGGAGCCTATCCCAGCTGACTATGGGTGAGAGGCGGGGTTCACCCTGGAGAAGTCGCCAGATCATCACAGGGCTGACACACAGAGCCAAACAACCATTCACACTCACATTCACACCTATGGTCAATTTAGAGTCACCAGTTAACCTAACCTCCATGTCTTTGGACTGTGGGGGAAACCGGAGCACCCAGAGGAAACCCACATAGACACGGGGAGAACATGCAAACTCCACACAGAAAGGGCCCCATCAGCCACTGGGCTCGAACCCAGAACCTTCTTGGTGTGAGGTGACAGTGCTAACCACTACATCACCGTGCTGCCCTGCAATCATAAGATTCATTAGTGTAATGACTATGATATTTAATGAAATTAATATCTAATAAATAATAATAGCTGATATCTGTCAAGCCAAAATGACCATTCATTTATTTCTAAAACGGCTACAAACAAGATGTGTGTTATTTTGCAGTTTGTATCTACAATACTTAATGAAGTAATATTACTACTGATACTACAAATCTCTTTTTTACACAAGTTTTCCACACAAATGAAGATAAAGAAACCACTTAATGACCTAAAACCCTGATTTGGAACAGAGTGTGTGAGGGGTTCTGAAATACATGAGGGTGCAGATCCACTGAGAGCTCTGTAAACCTGTCAGAGAGTTTATGATGGAAGATTTCAGGAAATAAAAGACAGAGATGAGAATTGTGTGAACAGTAGTTTCAGCAACAGAGGGCGCGAATGAGCAGTAGTGGAAATGCCGGCTCTCTCCCCCCCGTTGAAAATCTTATCACGCGCCTTCATTCCAGTGTTGCCAACTTGGCGACTCTCTCTCTCTCTCTCTCTCTCTCATTATCTGTAGCCGCTTTATCCTGTTCTACAGGGTCGCAGGCAAGCTGGAGCCTATCCCAGCTGACTACGGGCGAAAGGTGGGGTTCACCCTGGACAAGTCGCCAGGTCATCACAGGGCTGACACATAGACACAGACAACCATTCACACTCACATTCACACCTACGGTCAATTTAGAGTCACCAGTTAACCTAACCTGCATGTCTTTGGACTGTGGGGGAAACCGGAGCACCCGGAGGAAACCCACGCAGACACGGGGAGTACATGCAAACTCCGCACAGAAAGACCCTCGCCGGCCACGGGGCTCGAACCCGGACCTTCTTGCTGTGAGGCGACAGCGCTAACCACTACACCACCGTGCCGCCCCTTTTCTTCACTGTGACACTAAAATAAATCACTGCATTTTACTCACCCAGCCTCAGTCACTTCCTCACCTCGTCCACTGCGTGTGCACCTCTGACATCAACTCAACATCTGGCTAGCTAGCTCATCATGTCTCAGTCTGAACTGTACACTCAGAAATACAGAAAGGAGTGGGAATCAAACCCTGAACTCAAAGGCTGGTTGAAACAGTTTATTGGGGATGATACACAGGCATACTGCCTGTATTGTAAGGCTGATTTCTACGCCAAACTTTGTGACATAAAAAAACACATGGCAACTCAAAAACATACTCAAAAGTCAAAGTCTTATAACAGTTCCACCCAAAGCAAGCTGCCATTAATGTGTAAAAAAAATTGACTCTGCAAAAAAGGCTGAAGCCACCATGGCATTAGCTATTGCTGCTTCCCTGCTGGCATGTGATCACATTGGGGAAGCATGTAAAGCTGCTTTCTCAGACTCCACTGCTGCTACTCACTTCAAAATGCACTGGACAAAGTGCACGGAAATGATTAATGGTGTTCTAGCACCATACTTTCTAAAAAAATTGGTTGCAGATGTGGGTGGCCAGCGTTTCAGCCTCCTCCTCGATGAGTCCATGGATGTAAGTGTTTCTAAGTACTTGGGGGTTGTGATAAGGTACTTCAGTGACACCAAACACACAATTGTCTCAACATTTCTGGGGCTAGTTGAGTTGGAGGGAGGAGATGCCAGATCTATAGCCCGAGCTGTTGTGGCTTTCTTGGAGAAGTGTTGTCTTAAAAAAGAGAAACTCCTGGGGATAGGAACTGACAATGCCGCCGTTATGGCGGGGATTAACAATGGGGTTCATAAAGTGCTGAAGGAGGAGTATGGCCTTAAAGATCTGGTTCTTATTCGGTGTGTATGTCACTCCCTGCAGCTTGCTGTGAGCCATGCTTCCAATGACACCATTCCCCATATAGGCCATGGGCCCAGTATGGTCCACGTGCATCCCCCCCACAACTCTACAAAACAAGATTTTTTTTAAAGCATTGGGGTCCTCTGAACATGAAATCAACTGGTAACAGTAAGTATATTGGTTCTCACTCTTCATTTTCCTCAAATATTGGATCGCACACCCAAAACGTTAAATTTTCACCAATATTGTGCCAGAATTTGGGTCCGATTACCATATGTAATATATTGAAAGAAAGGTAATTGTTTACTGGTTAAGATGATATATGTCAAGTTTAGATCTGATGGTGCTAAGTATTTTAAAATTTAGACCTAACAGTTGTACCCCACTTGTCCCTGCACTATCCCGAACAATCAGTGAAAATTTTAATTCCACATAATACCAAGCCACAATGAACTTAATAAACAACATTAATATATTTAGGGACAATTTACATGAATATACCTTTCATTTGCTACCATACATAGCTTCTTACCATACCAAGTCTGCCAGATATGACAATCAGACAATCTTGTAATATGACTGTAGTGATTACAATAATCCTCAATATATAAATGCAATACAGTTTCAATGGAAGGTGAAGCAGCAATGAAGTGTTCATTTTATTGACATTGTTTTGTGTACTAATGCTTCATCCAGAGTCTCTTACAGGGCTACAAGCATATCAAGTTTGAAGCAGAATTACCTGTCGTTTGCAAGGGATTCACCAGGTCATATACTTTCCATATTTAAGTTTTACTTTCCAGCCTAAAGATAACTAACTGTATCATTTATGATGTATAGTTTTGTGAATACTTTTCTGTTGACCTAACCAGGTGTTTAGTTTACATATTCCCTAATATCTTTAAATGAACGCTGAGTTCAAAATAATGGTTTTTACATGCACCAAAGTGGTCCATGGCATAAACAGGTATTGAGCTTATATTGCTATATATAGCATGAATGTAGACCAATGTGAAAATATAAAAGCATCTTTTGGCAATACAGTCATTTTTCATGAGTATCATATTTGGCAGACTTGCTATGGTAAGAAGCTACAGTATGTATGGTATCAAATAAAAGGTATTTTCATGTAAATTGTCACTAAATATATTAATGTTGTTTATTAAGTTCATTGTGGCTTGGTATTATGTGGATTTAATATTTTCACCGATTGTTCGGGATAGTGCAGGGACAAGTGGGGTACAACTGTTAGGTCTAAATTTTAAAATACTTAGCACCAGCAGATCGAAACTTGACATATATCATCTTAACCAGTAAACAATTACCTTTCTTTTGATATATTACATATGGTAATTGGACCAAAATTATGGCACAATATTGGCGAAAATTTAACGTTTTGGGGGTGCGATCCAATATTTGAGGAAAATGAAGAGTGAGAACCAATATATTTACTGTTACCAGTTGATTTCATGTTCAGAGGACCCCAATGCTTTAAAAAAATCTTGTTTTGTAGAGTTGTGGGGGGGATGCACGTGGACCATACTGGGCCCATGGCCTAATAGTGTAGAGTACTTGGTACGGGAGACTTATAACTGGTTTTCAGTGTCTCCAAAGCGCAGGGAGGCCTACAAAGCACTATATGAGACCATCAACTGTGGGGAGAAACCCTTACAAATAACCAAGGTGTGTGCTACACGTTGGCTCTCCATTGAACCAGCAGTTTCACACATTTTGGACCAGTGGGAGGCGCTTAAACTGCATTTCACAGTCACCAAGTCCAGTGAACACTGCTACATGGCTGAGGTTTTATACTCCATGCACAATGATCCTCAAAACATCTTGTGTCTGAATTTTTTGAAGTCAGTGCTGGGTGAGGTACGGTACAATTGGCCATCAAGGCTTTTGAGGGAGAGCAGGTAGATCCTCTTAAACTTCTTGACAGCTTGGTTAGCCTGATAAAGTCTGTGAGTAACAGGGTGCTGAATCCACTGGCAAATATTGATGTACTCAAAGAGCCAATTGATGGATACATCAGTCCCAAACCGTACCTTGGTTTCCTTTTTGAGTCAAAGGCAGCCGAGCTCCATCTTGTGCCTGAGGAAAAGGACAATGTCCGAAAGCAGTGTGTAGCCTTCACCATCTCCCTCACTAATGAGTTGAGGGTGGACTGACAGACAACAACGAAGCATTGCAGTACATTGTCAGTTTTCAATGTAGAGGAAACTCTGAAGCACAATAAGAGCCTGGGAGAAATAGAAAAAATAGCCAAGCTCCTTGGCTATTCTCCTGCACAGATAGACAAGATTGTCCAGCAATGGTGTGTCATCCATCTTAGTAAGTGGAATGAAACAAAAAACACAGTGGGCTTCTGGAGTGAGATTTGGAAGTTCAGGGATGCAGCTGATATCAACCCATTTCAGGAACTTGCAATGGCTGCTGTGTCTGTGTTGTCTTTGCTATATTCGAATGCTGAAGTCGAGAGATTATTCAGCCAGATGAGTGTGGAAAAAAGCAAACTTAGAAATCAGATGTCCTTGCAGACCCTTAACTCCATCCTGTATGTCCGATTTGGTCTGAAGCTGTCTGGTGAGGTTTTGCAGCTCTTTGGCACATCAGCTGCTTACTCATTTAAGTCAGCTTCCTCAGTTGCTGAACCTGCCATAGGAAGCCTTGACCATAATGAGGATGACCTACTCTTTCTGTGAGCCAGCACAGCTTGTGTGTATGGAGGAAGGGTCTGAAAAAAAAAATGAATGTGAAATAGGGCCAGACGAGTTAGCATCATTTACTTACATTGCCATTGATAGGTTTTTTTTCTATTGTCTCTTTTTGGTCCATTAAGATTGTTAATGTTGTCATGTTAAAATAGAAAAAAAATGAATGTTATGGGTGGCACGGTGGTGTAGTGGTTAGTGCTGTCGCCTCACAGCATGAAGGTCCGGGTTTGAGCCCCGTGGCCAGCGAGTGCCTTTCTGTGCGGAGTTTGCATGTTCTCCCCGTGTCCGCGTGGGTTTCCTCCGGGTGCTCCGGTTTCCCCCACAGTCCAAAGACATGAAGGTTAGGTTAACTGGTGACTCTAAATGACCGTAGGTGTGAATGTGAGTGTGAATGGTTGTCTGTGTCTATGTGTCAGCCCTGTGATGACCTGGCGACTTGTCCAGGGTGTACACCACCTTTCGCCCGTAGTCAGCTGGGATAGGCTCCAGCTTGCCTGCGACCCTGTAGAACAGGATAAAGCGGCTAGAGATAATGAGATGAGTTAAAATGTCATGTTATGACTTGTTGTAGGCACCTTAAGAGCATAAACTGAAGAAAACCAAAAAAAACACCCAAAACCCTAAGTAACTCTGCCAGAGTGTCTCTTTTGGGTCACTTTGCCGGTCCCAAGCCCGAATAAAGGAGGATGGTTGGATGTAGAGCGAACAATTCCACCCCACATAACAGTGTTTTGATTCTATTTGATATCTAACATTTAACAGTACAGGACAAATCTGATTCATGTCACGTGGAAAGTGCCTTGAGATAATTGTATTATGATTTGGCACTTTATAAATAAAAAAAAAAATTGACAAAAGTCATTAAGTTATTTTGAGAAGTGATGGCCTATTTCAATGCCAAAATAAAAAAAAAAAGAAGAAAGTTCATTTGCAGTTCTAAACATATTTAGGGTGTTTGTTACTCACTTTTTGTCTCTCCCACGACCATGGGAGTCACCACCATTGAATGTGAAGGGGGCGTGTCCCCTTCACATTTCATAATTCTTCGTTTGGACCCCCCATATTTAACATAAAATATGAGTTCACCCAGCGCCGTTTCTATTGCTTCGTGAAAGAATCCATTCCACTTGATCAATAAGAGAATACACAGACCACTGAAAATCCACTCCGGGTTTTCCGGGCATTCCCTACAACAACTCACCGCGCGCAGTTTTCTGGAAAGTAACATGGGAAATCAGTGTGTAACCCTTGTTACGATGTAATAACAGAGCACAGGTAAATAGTCAATATTAATAGATGGACCAGTAATAGAAGACTATAAGCTTGTGAGAACCTTTGTCGTTGAGTAGTCGAAAGACACAAGCAACAGTGGTTTGAGTTTTTTGTGTGGCCACTTGTTATTAATAATCAATAACACAATAAAAATAAAAATAGACAGTTTGTTGCAAGGCATTCAATGAAAAATAACAACTAAAATAATAAAGCCGGCAAAATAAAACCCTCTGTCCCAAAGTTAGCGTTGGGGCCCTTTTTCTTCAGATCCATGTCAAGTGTATCAGTGTATGTGTATTCTGTCCTACCACACAGTCCGTGAGGAAGGGGGAATGAATGAATCCTTCACCAATCTCAGTTCAATATCGGTGGTTTCAATGTGGCTCGCCACCCAGCTCACACTGGGAATCTATGGATCATGGACTCTAGAAACAATCTCTCTGGATCTCTGGAAACCTCACACGAACCCAGCTGGAAACTCCCCGATAGACGGTGGACCTTGGCTGGGACCTCATCAAATGAAGTCACAGAAAAAAACCCTGACCTACAGAGAGGTCAAAGCAGATCCAAATAGCATGTTGATTATCACCAATCAATAATACTCATTTGCATTAACCAGTTTAAATCATGCTCTCAAAAGGTTTAGTTGTACAACAAAAATCAAATCTATCTTTAGTTCAAGAGTTCAAGTATTAATTTGTAGTTGCAAAACTATAAATACATTCAAAGTGCTTTTTTTATATTCAAGTACTGTAGTTACATTAATAACTGTTTCAAGAGCTGAAATAGTTTTATTTACATTAGTAACAAAGAAAATATAATTTTTCAAAATTAAAAATATATATATATATATTGCATAGTACCCTTTAATTTGGTAGAAAACTGCATTAAATTCAGAAACCCCATGGTAGTTAGAGGCATTAAGGCCTAACGTGCTTAATTGTCTCTCCTTGCACCGGTAACAATGAGAAACTGCACTAAATATTTACCTCTTTAAGTACCACAAGCACACACTTTCATCAAGCAGTCTCACCAATATCTTATTTTTTTTTTACATATGCAATGAACAACAGCTTAGAAAAATACTCCTTAGCAGTGGCAGATGGTAGTCTTTCAAACAGGGGAGGCTGGTCGGTTATGATATTTCCAGATTTTAAAAGAAAAAACATCAGTTTTGCCCATACTCTTGCCTCTGATCTGGCTGATTGTTGGCAGCGTCACAAACTGTGAAATAACAGGTTCTTTTGGCCCATTAGCCTACTGTCCAATATACATGATGGTGGTGTTGGGGGGGAGGGGTATATTTTCACATTTTATATTTTAAAATTGTGGCATGTTGTTTAAAAATTGATCATTATTGAAAGCAGCTCTTTGTCAGGAACCTCAGCAGTAGAGCTGGGTGCCACACATTTCATTCAATGACACTTTCCCTATATTTTACTTATTTTGACTGAGAAATGTTTTATTGACAATTTTGATAACCCTTCACTTTTAATACAGGTCTGTAGTGTGAAATGTTCTTGGCTGTGTTTTTGTTTAAAAATGTTTTCCAAATTTTAGCTGTGTTTAATTCATATCCAGAAAAATATATATTCCAATATAATATACTCAGCATAAACATTTTAAATAGATTCTATATTTTTGGTCCATCCATGACATATTACTAAAGTAGCCTATTTACTGTTGTTGATGTGGGTCACTTGCTGTTAGCCAATTCACTTTCTCGTACCAGGAGAGCTGAAAGGAACGAGTATTATTCCCTACCTTTTTCACCAAGTCAATTTGAGGCGTTGGTTTACCCTGCTCTTTAATTTTAATTTTTTCCTCGAAAGGAAGACTGGCAAATAGCTTCGCCAAAATTAAATCAGCAATGCTTGGCATCCGTGTGCAGCTTTCTTGCTAGCTGACTAGCCCCCTCAAGATCAAGTTCAGTCACTCAAATAAACGAAATTTCTGGAACTAAGATAGCAAACTTGACAACACTATATTTACACTTTATTTACAATGAAAATATATACAAACTAAAAAAGCTGGTAGAAACCGTATGTAATGAATGAAATCGAAATGTAAGCTGATCTCTTACAATACACCACAGCACTTGCGAATCCGCATGGGACTGAACTGATGTTGCCAGATACTGCTGACGTTATCCAGCCCAAAATATGTTCAAAACCCGCCAATATGCACTTAAAACCGCTCAATTGAGCGGGAAACCCCCAATCTGGCAACACTGTACCGCTGCCTGTCTATAGTTGAAACGAGCTGTCAATCAAAGAAAATATCCGGCCGCTTTCACCAATCACCAGTCTCCTCACGGAAACTGCCATGTCCCTCCCATGTGAGGCTCGGAGTCCGTGGGCGGGCGTTTTCGCAGTATTTGTCCAATAACCGTCTTGCATTTTGAGATTGAAAAGTGCAGAGCTCCCAAATGCCACTGAAGTCCACTGAGGGTGGGAGTCCGTAGGCGGGCATTTTCGCAGTATTTGTCCAATAATCGTCTTGCATTTTGAGATTGAAAGCGCAGAGCTCCCAATGCCATTGAAGCCCACTGAGGCTGTGCTGCATCGCGCTGTCATGAGGGGGAGAAACTCACGCACACATTAAAGTTATAAGGGCATTTTTAGAGGAGGCTGAGCCTCCCTCGTTGTCTTAGAGCAATCGCCCGTGTTCCTTAGTAAATAACAATAAACAACACTGAAATGATTATTTAGAAGTGACACCAACAAGCTAAGGCCCTGTCCACACGGCAACAGATTCAGGTGAAGCCGATACAATTGTTTATCGTTTCGGCCTGGCGTCCACACGGCACCGGCGTTTTGGGTGCCCCAAAACGCAATCTTTTGAGAACGGGTTCCAGAGTGGAAAGATCTGGCAACGTTGCCGTTGCGAAGTCGTCTGGATGAGTAGAACAGATTTGTTTATGATGACATCACAACCACATGACTGTGAGTGCTTCACACCGGGTAGAAGTGTAACGAACTCAATGCGAGTTGTCAACAAATCCTATAACTTGGTTCATGAAACGCGCTTACAAAATATTTTCACTGTGAATATTTATTGTGTAATGGTGCAAAGTGAGAGAGAGAGAGAGAATAGCCCTTAGGGCAGAGTCAATCCCGCCAGCAAAAATAGGGAAAAAAAGGAGTGATCTCACCTCTTCAGATGTTGGTTTAAGTCCTACAATACATTCCTCAAAAAGGGCGTAGAAGAACAAATTAATCCATTAACGTGTAGCATTCAATTTATTCCGGACCATTAAAGACGCCGCCTTCCGCGTAGAATCATACGTCATCCTCGCCGCCATGTTGGATGGGTCAAAGCGGAGAATAAAGATGCCTCATTCATGTGCTGCGTTTAACTGTACCAACAGGTTTACCGTCCAAACAAGATCACATGGGATTACCTTTCACAGGTGAGACTGGAAAAACACTTTTCATTGTATTTGGTCATTATAATGTAATTTTACGAACAGATTTTTCTGACTTTGTGGCTAATATGAAGTCTCGCGCATAATAGTTTATGCGCATGCGTCCTTACTTCTTCTATTGTTCTGGTGTCTCTGAAGGGACCGTCTTACAGCACCCCTAGAGGTGTGGCATGTGTATTGCATCGTTTTCAGCAAGTGTTGCGTTGCCATATGGACCTGATATTTTACTGATCGTTGCCCATTTGGACACGATATTTTTTTAAATAACATCTCGTTGCCGTTGTCGTGTGGATGTAGCCTAAGCTGCTAAGTTCAGGTCAATGGTCCATTAGCATCACAACACAGTCTCAGGTGGCTATAGCACCATTAGCACCTTTTTCATGGCTGCTGCGCCGATTAACATAACTTTCAGATGCTTTACAAATCAACCAAACAAGTTAAAGAGTGTTTTGTTTTTTTTCCCACTCACCGAATGATCAATTTAGGAAAGAGCGTTCCAGCAATTACCCTCGCCCGATCGCCGGAAATTGTCCGGTCTCACACTGCTCTATAAAGTTTAAATATTAACAATATACCGGTCAACCAGGGTTTAACATCATTAAGAATTATTCCAACTTGGTTTAAAACATTATTTTCAGGTCTTACCCCGTGGATGAAAACAGGTTTTATCTGCGTTTGGATCAGACAACGCACGAGGCAGCAACCGTAAACATGACCGCAAAACAGGAAGCGATGACTGGATGTAACCTACGAGGTTGATCACCTGGGGCGCACGAGGTGCACTAATTGGCTAGCCTGGGCCTGCCCATCCTAAGCGTGACGCAACACGAGGGCCTGTTGCGAGCTTAGTCTGGCCAGGCAAGCTATCTACAGCTCTTCCAAGCTCCCGAAAAATCAGGAGCCAATCAACTTTGAGCATCTCCAGCGGCCCTGAGTAGAGGCGTGTTCAAGGCAGTGACGTAGTAGAACTGCGACCGGAAGCCATAGATTGTTTACAGAATCTATGCTGGAAGCGCTTCATTCACTAGAAACATTACGAACATGGAGCAAGTTCTCACTGAAAATGGAGCAAAGAGCAGCCCTGGAGGTATTTATTGAAAGGAAGGACGTTTTCGCCTTGCTCCCGACCGACTTCGGTAAGAGTTTAATCTACCAGTTAGCCCCGTCGCGTCACATATGTCAGAGGAAAGAGTGATGTGATTGGTTTAAGCTTCGTCACAGCTTTTTCTGGCTTTGACCAGTAGCAAACTGAGGCATTTCAGGGAGGTGGGTCAACCACGCACTTTGGGAAATGGTTGGGCTTAATATCTTTGCCAGACCAAATGCTCGCAGAGCTTTGAAGTCGCGTTAGCCAGACTACTAATTGGCTATTTGGGAAGCTCGTTCTACATAGCCCTCTGCAGCAACTCTTTTTTTTTCCTTTTCTCCATTTTAAGCACTTTTCAATAGTTTTTAGTGCATATAATAAATTTCAAAGAATTATTTATAAAGCATCTATTTATTTCAAAATAAAATGAATTGCTTTTAGAATGTTAATGACTGCTCAATTACTTTCAATGAATTGTTTTTTTTTTTTTTTCCACAAATAAAATGGATTCGGGCAGCACGGTGGTGTAGTGGTTAGCGCTGTCGCCTCACAGCAAGAAGGTCCTGGGTTCGAGCCCCGGGGCTGGCGAGGGCCTTTCTGTGCGGAATTTGCATGTTCTCCCCGTGTCCGCGTGGGTTTCCTCCGGGTGCTCCGGTTTCCCCCAAAGACATGCAGGTTAGGTTAACTGGTGACTCTAAATTGAGCGTAGGTGTGAATGTGAGTGTGAATGGTTGTCTGTGTCTATGTGTCAGCCCTGTGATGACCTGGTGACTTGTCCAGGGTGAACCCCGCCTTTC
The DNA here is from genome assembly GCF_027579695.1 of Neoarius graeffei. NCBI lineage: Eukaryota > Metazoa > Chordata > Actinopteri > Siluriformes > Ariidae > Neoarius > Neoarius graeffei. The sequence goes on from NC_083570.1 coordinate 4,076,904, forward strand.
GCCTGTAGTCAGCTGGGATAGGCTCCAGCTTGCCTGCGACCCTGTAGAAGGATAAAGCGGCTAGAGATAATGAGATGAGATGAGTTCAGTCCTCTTGTCACGGAGTCTTTGTGCTATGTGTAAGCTCCAGTTACCTCTGTTCCGATTTCCTCGTCCATGTCCTCGTGTTCTTTGTATTTTTGCTTTCTTTTGGACTTTGTGGATTTTGTTTTTTGACTTTGTGAATCTTCTGAGCATTTGGTATTTTTGCCTTTTCTTTTCTAGTTTTTTGGGCTTTTGTATTGACTTTGAACTTTTGGATTTTTTTATTTTTTCCCTTAAGATCTTCTGAGCGTTTTGGATTATATTTTTTGGATTTTTGTAAATATTGTAAATAAACCTTATGATACTTTTTGTCCTTCTGCCTCACGCCTCTGCATTTGCGTCATCCCCCTGTTGGCCTAGTGGGGGTTTGCTGGATTATCACACCAGCGAACCAGGTTTGAATCCCAGCAAAACCCTAACATATACACATCTGTTTGTCCCAGTTGTGTTCGTATATATGTTTTAAAAGTATAAGTCGTTTTGCTGAAGTTTCTCAGAACGAATTGGAAGTGACTGTTGTAATCTGTGTGTATGGTAAACCCTATTTTGATTGCTTCTCATTGCAAGAGGTTCACGAGTCTGACTCAAGGCGCATACAACTGGATGCTGTAAATCTTACAGTGTCACAGGATCAGTTAATTTTTCAGTACTCCACTCAATTATTGATCCTCTGTTTGTGTAATTTTGTGTTAATGTGTGTGTTCCATGGGTGGAAGTGGTCTGTCCCAGAATAAAACTCCTCACGAATGCATGAACAGTCATGGATTGGAATACTACGTGCAGCCTTTCATTGACAGTTTATCAGGATGAATGGAGTGTCAACCTCAGTCTAGACCTTTCCTTGGAGATGGTTCTTTTGATGAAGGTATTTTGTTAAATGCTGGTGTGATGATAGATGTTAGAGTAGAAGATCCGACATGGGATTAGAACTATATTAGACATGCTAATGTTGAGAAAGTGGCGCAATCAGAAACCTGACTGAGAGCTTGCCCATATCATCTGTTAATGCATGTGTGCTGGCTTCACTTTCTTAGTAAACTCAACTGTGTTTTGAAAGAAAGAAAACACAACTTTATTCATCACACTCTTGTGAAATTTCCTCTCTGCATTTAACCCATCTGAAGCAGTGAACACACACATGCACACACACGTGAGCAATGAGCACACACACATACCCAGAGCAGTGGGCAGCCATGCTAACAGTGCCTGGGGAGCAGTTGGGAGTTCGGTGCCTCGCTCAAGGGCACCTCAGCCCAAGGCCGTCCCATATTAACCTAACTGCATGTCTTTGGACTGTGGGGGAAACCGGAGCACCCGGAGGAAACCCACGCAGACACGGGGAGAACATGCAAACTCCGCACAGAAAGGGCCCCGCCGGACACTGGGCTCGAACCCAGAACCTTCCTGATGTGAGGCGACCATGCTAACCACTACACCACCGTGCCGCCAATGTTCTGTTCATATCTGCAAGTTTTATTCAGTGTTCCATTCCTCTGCAGACTAACTCATACGGAAGCAATGAGTGCCTCGATGCAGTCGCCATCAGTCCCGCCCATGAGCCTGGCTCTCAGCCAGCTCTTCCTCATGAAAAGAATGTCAACACTTTTGCAGTCCACCCGAAGCAACTGCTGAGGCTGTTGAACTGCTAAACTGCTCAGAGCAAGCTGTGACACGTTGAGCGTATGTTTGAACAGCTAACCAGGTTTCTGAAGCATAAATATGAGGGCAAGTTGAAAGTTCTCAGACAGATGTTATAATTTCAAAAGGTGTGAAAAACATCCCCCAGAATTCTCCAAAGAAGGAATTCTCTGATGGAAACATCACTTGCAGAAGGGTTTAGACTTAAATGGAGGATATGTAGAGAAATAACTTTATTTTCATGAATAAATATTTTTTTCAGCTTGTCTTAGAACTTTTTGACTTCCCCTCGTATTAAAATTTTAATCTGCTTCTGATCTCTCCAAAGTAACAGGTGTTAAAAAATACCAGAATGAATCCTGGACTGCTTTCTTTACGTGTTTTAAAACTGGATGGGATGAACATGCACCACTGTCAGAGCTGATGTTACGGAAGATTAATCAACACCTTCTGACCAAACAGAACAGAGAACTGTATTGGATTTGTTGCTTTATTTTATTGAAAATGAAAAGAATCACAGACAGGTCCAGTTCACAGAGACAGATTCATCATCATTATTCACACAGACAATATATGACAACATTAAAAGAGATTTTTTTTGGAGGAAAAAGTCAGTTGTAGGTTTACAGTGATTTTCACAAACATATTTAAGACACTGTAGTTATTTCCCACAGATTAAATAATCTAAAAATATCCATCCAAAGTGGAGAAAAACCCCTGTTGCGTATCAATACAGTGGCTTGCAGACATCCTGACCTCAGTATTAAAAGCTTCTGTCTGAAAATGAGTTCAGCACAGAAACTCCATCACTGGGGGAAACTTTATTCTCCTGTGCTCTTATCTTTTATTCTGCAAAGCTTTGATTGTAATATTTGAATAAAAATCCCAAACTCACAGATAAACCTGGATTTATAAGGTTCTATCTGCAGGCCAATCATCATCCAGGCTGAATATGGGATGAACACGACATCGGCAGCCTGAACCGATCATGTACTGGATGTTCTAATGGAGTTTAAATATTGTTCAATGTTTTACAATCAAATCTCAGGGTTTAGAAACAACTTCAGATTTGAAAAAGTGAATGTGGATTTTACATCTTAGAACACAAACAGAAAAATCAAATTCATTCCAAAAGTGATGTTTTATTTTTATATAGTGTGACCTGAACAGGTTTAAAATGTTGTTCTGTTCTGGCTTTATTACTGTTTATTAGTTATTTAATGAGACGCTGCTTAATATGAAACAAACACAACTGTATCATGCGAAGGTCATGAGATCATTTACTTTTTAAATTTCATGAGTTTTTTGTCAGGCGGCACGGTGGTGTAGTGGTTAGCGCTCTCGCCTCACAGCAAGAAGGTCCGGGTTCGAGCCCTGTGGCTGATGAGGGCCTTTCTGTGCGGAGTTTGCATGTTCTCCCCGTGTCCGCGTGGGTTTCCTCCGGGTGCTCCGGTTTCCCCCACAGTCCAAAGACATGCAGGTTAGGTTAACTGGTGACTCTAAATTGACCGTAGGTGTGAGTGTGAATGGTTGTCTGTGTCTATATGTGTCAGCCCTGTGATGACCTGGCGACTTGTCCAGGGTGTACCCCGCCTTTCGCCCGTAGTCAGCTAGTATAGGCTCCAGCTTGCCTGCAACCCTGTAGAACAGGATAAAGCAGCTACAGATAATGAGATGAGATGAGTTTCTTGTCTGACAGTTAATTTTTAACATTCCCTTTTTAATTATTTTGAATCACTCATCTGTTTTAATTAAAATATTTAAATGAGTGTTTTTCTGCAGCTGGATTGTGTTCTAGTGAAACAGACGACTGAGCAACAACGTGGTAACATGACGGAATTTTACAGAAAACACTACACACTTTTATTCTGGATCACACAATCTCACTGTAGAACCAGAAACCCAGGGGAGCCAAAACCCAGCGTATAGAGTCTGAGTGAATGTGGTGTGGACTCTGGAGGAGCTTCATCGTGTCAGAGATGCTGTTGAAAGACAGAGTTCCTGCACTGTGATCCACATACACTCCTATTCTGGAGGGTGATGGAACTCTGAGATCAGTCTCATGTTGTTGTGCCAGAAAGAGAGAGAAGAAGAAGAAGAACACTGCAGACGCCAGGACTGATTGTTGCATCCAAACACACACTCATTACCCCGTCCTTTCCTTCTGATGTCTTTATATGAGACTGATATGGACAACATACTACCATACCCGCTCCACTCCACCTCCCAGTAACAGCGTCCACACACACTCTCCTTACACAACACCTGCCATTAGGAATCAAATCTCTCTGGATGATCAGCGTAACGCTGCTCTCTCTCACTGCCTCTCACCACTCTGTTCTTCTCAGACAGAATGAGTTGACGATGTACCGTGTTGGGATCCATAGTCAGATAACAGAAATCTAAAATAAAAGAGAGAAAAACAAACTGAACAATGTGAACATGTTGGGTTTAATTCACACAATATATTTATGTGAAGTGTGTGTGTGTGTGTGTGTTAGATGTACGTTTCAGAAACTCTGCTCTGTGGTTCTGGTCCTGAAATGATCTGAACTGCTGCAGCTGTGGAGAGAAAAATGGAAGCATGAGTTTGTGTAAAAGATGGAAAGAGTTTAAAGTGATCCAGTCAGTTTATTCATTTTAAATCAGTGTTTTAGTTCAAAGTGTCGGGTGAATAAAGTGTCTGCAGAAAAGAAAGCAGGAGCATCGCTAAGAAATAACACATCACTGTGTTTCTCCAGCAGGAACAGCTCCTCTTACCATGTGGAGGGATTTTGTTGAATTCCTCCTCACAGAATTCCTCAAGTCTCTTTTTCAGATCTGAGAGAGAATTCCTCACTCCATCAAATGAGAGACGTTGATGGACAGTGATGCTGGATGTGTGAAACTCTGGTCTCAGAAATAGAGGAGAGCGACGTCCAGAAGCTAAAACCTACAGAAAGCAAATGAAATGTAAAACCCACTTGTGATGTCAGACAGGGACATTTATTGTTCCCTTAATGAGAGGTGTTTTAGAGAGTGTGAGAGGAACAGCTGGCTCTGTAGATCAGACAGTGAGTGTGTGGCACTGGGGGCATGGTCAAGTGTTGGATTGGGAGTCAAGGGCAGGGCCAGGGAAGGTGAGTGGCAAAGTGATCACACCAGTTGTCAATTAATGCTCTGTGTGTATGTTGCAGTGATGACCTAGCAGAGAAAAGGAGGGAGAGAGCGAAGAGGCGCTGTCTCTCCTGACCAGTGCCGAGTTTCCCAAAAGCATTGTAGCACAAAGATCACCATTAAATGGTAGAGTGAATCGCACAATGAACACTCTCTCTCCTAGTTAAGATGCTCTTAGCATTAACAGTCTTTTGGGATATCCACTCAGACGGAGCATTTATGTGTGTGTATGCATGTGCAATAAATCCCAGATTGTTAAGTTGAAAAGCAAAAATAATTAATAAAAGACTGTGTTTGACATCATTTCCTGCCTGTCTGCAATTCAGTATTCCACACACCCCAGGGACATACTACAGTGGTGCTGAAACCCGGCAGTACTGAAGGGAACTACCCATGGAGTCCCCCCTGCTCAAAGACCTCATCCATGCCCTTGCAGCCTCCCAACAAAGTCAGCACCAAGCGCCAATTGCCCTTCACAAGGAGCAGGATCAGTGCTTCAAGGCCTTGCTGCTGGCCCAGCAGGAAGATCGCCAGGCATTCCTCTACCTGCTTGTGTTGGTGGGATCATCGTCTCCTATAGCTGTGGACCTTCACGAAGATGGGGCCCCACAATGACCCAGAAGCCTCTCCTCTCTCTCTCTCTCTCTCTCTCTCTCTCTCTCTCTCAGTGATTCCTCTGAAGATTTCCTTTTTGAACAAACACGAGATGAGACTCTGTGTCATGCTTTTGACCAAGTGAGAGTAGTCGATGGTCAGACTCTCCAGCCAAATGCAACACTCGCCTTCCTGTTACTTTGCAATTAATAATTGGACACTCAAACTCATGAACAAATAACCCAATTGTTAATCCCAAAGAACTGTTGGAAACTCGTATTCCATGCAGCTCACTTTAACCCTATGGCCAGACACTTAGGTCAAGATAAGATGCTGACCTGGATAATGGCTCAGTTCTATTGGCCAGGGAATCAAGGGGATGTCCATAGGTGGTGTGCGATGTGCCACGAATGCCAGCTGGTGAATCCAGTTACCACTCCAAAAGTACCATTGTGCTCTCTTCCCCTGACTGAAACCCCCTTCGAAAGAATTGGCATGGATCTCGTCAGGACATTAGATTGGTCAGCACGAGATTATTGCTTCATTTTAGTCCTAGTGGACTATACAACGCAATACCAGGAAGCAGTCCCACTGCATGAAATTTCTGCATGCAATGTGGCAAAGGCACTGTTTAAAATTATCTCCCAAGTCGAGATACTCAAAGAAATCCAGACTGACCAAGGTACAACATTCATGTCATGCACACTTTGCAAGCTTTATGAGTTATTGGGGGTTAAATCCATCTGCATCAGCGTTTCTCACCCACAAACAGGTGGCTTGGTAGAATGATTTAACCAAACTCTTAAAGCAGATACTCAGAACCTTTATTTTTCAATACATTTCTGAGTAGAGAGTATCTCCATCCTTGACTCTTGTATGCTGCATTAATGGGAATAAAAATATATATTTTTGAGAGTTAAAATTGACCGCAAAATTGGCATTGGAGCTGCCCCGCTGAGCCAGCCAGCCTTGAGTGTGTGATGTCACAGCGGTAGCCAGTTTTAAGGCCAAGGCCTTTGACAGCTATAGACCAAAGTCATATAAATAAAAATTTTTGGTGAAAGTAAGAAATACCGTGACCGACTTGCTCAACTAAGACTGATATCTTCCATTTTATGATGCGCCAAATGTTTTCTATGGGTGAAAGATCTGGACTGCAGGCTGGCCAGTTCAGTACCCGGACCCTTCTTCTACACAGCCATGATGCTATAATTGATGCAGTATGTGGTTTGGCATTGTCATGTTGGAAAATGCAAGGTCTTCCCTGAAAGAGATGTCATCTGGATGGGAGCATATGTTGCTCTAGAACCTGGATATACCTTTCAGCACTGATGGTGTCTTTCCAGATGTGTAAGCTGCCCATGGCACATGCACTAATGCAACCCCATACCATCAGAGATGCAGGCTTCTGAACTGAGTGCCGATAACAACTTGGGTCATCCATGTCCGAATGACACGGCGTCCCTGATTTCCATAAAGAACTTCAAATTTTGATTCGTCTGACCACAGAACAGTTTCTCACTTTGCCACGGTCCATTTTAAATGAGCCTTGGCCCAGAGAAGACGTCTGCGCTTCTGGATCATGTTTAGATACGGCTTCTTCTTTGAACTATCGAGTTTTAGCTGGCAACAGCGGATGGCACGGTGAATTGTGTTCACAGATAATGTTCTCTGGAAATATTCCTGAGCCCATTTTGTGATTTCCAATACAGAAGCATGCCTGTATGTGATGCAGTGCCGTCTAAGGGCCCGAAGATCACGGGCACCCAGTATAGTTTTCCGGCCTTGACCCTTACGCACAGAGATTCTTCCAGATTCTCTGAATCTTTTGATGATATTATGCACTGTAGATGATGATATGTTCAAACTCTTTGCAATTTTACACTGTCGAACTCCTTTCTGATATTGCTCCACTATTTGTCGGCGCAGAATTAGGGGGATTGGTGATCCTCTTCCCATCTTTACTTCGGAGAGCCGCTGCCACTCCAAGAAGCTCTTTTTATACCCAGTCATGTTAGTGACCTATTGCCAATTCTGTGGCCCCATGCATGAACCTGATAACCCACATATTTTTAAAAATGAGAAAATTGAATCTGAATATAATAATCTGTAAATTTGATATCAGTCAACCAGACATAGATTTGAGGTTTGTAAGGGTTTCATAAACATGTCTCCAGTTAGTCTGAAAATTGCACTGGTGAAAATTTTAAACAGCTAAGAAAAATGCAGATATATGTATATGAGGTGAATCTCCCCAATGAAGAATCTGGTGCATGAACCTGACAACCCTCAGGTTGTCAGGTTCATTCACGGTAAAACATTAAAAAAGTAGCATTACTACTTGGTTACAAAGTAATACTTTATTAACTGCAAACAACAACAACATGGTTTCAAATGAAACAACTGAATAATGAAGAAACTTGTGAAATCATCTAGTTTTAAGCCTTCCACGGCAAGTTTATATGGTATAGGCCCCAATGGCATTGCACACCGGTCCATATACTATGTCTTCTGAGGCACATCACAAGCATATGAAAGACAACCTGCAAAATAAATCTACTTGATAGTGTATAGACTTGGAATGTTTCAAAGGGTTCAATGAATATACTATATACGAGTATACTATTTCCTGAGTATTGCATATTAACATGTTTTGTTGTAGGACTGCACGAAATATAAGCAGCAATACACACACAATTCCCATTTCAAATGTGATAGGCGTAGTAAGCCAGCCTACAGCGGTCCAGATAAATTTAATGCGTCCCACACAATGTAAATGTTGAAAATTTTTAATTCTAGTACTGCTTGGTTGTTCTGTGATCACAGATATATATACATACCTCTAAGGATTTCACTAATAACTTCCTGAAAGTATAGCCTTCTCGCAGTTGTCTTCGCACGTCTTCCCATGGGCGCTGCTATGTTGGATTTTGTTGGTTGTCAGGTTCATGCATGGAAAAATATTTTGATTATATGCTCAGCAGATAGTGCTGCTACCTGTATTACAGAAGTGGAACTAATTATCAGTTCGTCAATTTCAGGGAAGGCAGATATTGATATGAACTGTTCAGAGACATGCCCAACTAAAATTTTTGGAACAAGTGGGTTGTCAGGTTCATGCATGGGGCCACAGAATTGACCTAATGAGTTGCAATTTGGTCCTCCAGCTGTTCCTTTTTTTGTACCTTTAACTTTTCCAGCCTCTTATTGTCCCTGTCCCAACTTTTTTGAGATGTATTGCTGTCATGAAATTTCAAATGAGCCAATATTTGGCATGAAATTTCAAAATGTCTCACTTTCAACATTTGATATGTTGTCTATGTTCTATTGTCAATACAATATCAGTTTTTGAGATTTGTAAATTATTGCATTCTGTTTTTATTTGCAATTTGTACTTTGTCCCAACTTTTTTGGAATCAGGGTTGTAATCAGAAGAACTGAGACAATCACATTCTGAAGCAAATTAAATAATCTTATACTGGTAACTTAAATACACAATACAAGTTACATGTATTAATCTAAATGCAGGGAAACAATGAGTGGTGGTGTTTTTTCATCCAAATTAGAGTCACAGCTTACCCGTCTGTGTTCTCACTTCTTGAAGGCCGATCTTGTGACCGATTGTTTTGAAACGATCTGACTTTCATTTGTTCGTTCAGTTCTCCATTCATTCGCTTCTTCCACGTAAGGGTGAGATATTGCTGCTGAGGCAAGCATATCCAGCGGTGAAACCAGACGGCCGGTCCACTCATTCTCCATTTTCTCCATACTGAGTACTCCACCATTACTGCAAGGCTCATGCAATTACTAAAATCTGGGACGGAGTGGGATGGGATGTCACCGGTTTTAGGTCACTGCCCGAGCAATATGTCTCATTTCGTCCCGGATTTTAGCAACAACCCTTGGCTCACACTCCAGGAGAACTGGTTTAAAGTCAGTCAAGAACTGACTTTACTTTTCTTATAGTTTTATTCTCCTTTAGTTGTTGATACTGCAACATCTTTCAATATGGACTTATAGCCAACACTTCTCAACAGATCAGAGGTTTTGTACGAGTCCTCAGTAAAATGTTCAGAGGAGAGAACTTCTCACAAAACACATCCAAATCTCTGCAGTTTGAATATTCCTGGGCCATGAATGCAACATAAATCCATCTTCTGTTATGTTGCTGTACCCACCAAAAACACATCTACGTGGCATGGCGATAAATTAGCTCAAAATGGAGGATAGGAGTTGCAGTCAGCTCTGTGTTTTAGTATAGCGGAAATGGCAATGAGACAGATAGCCTTCCTGCTGTGATGTCACGGATCTCAAGGTCATTCACTCAGGCCGCTACCTATATGAATCACTTTAATCGTAAAAATTACTACATCAGATTTATTGTTAATGCTTAAAACTATTACTATGCCATTCTTGAGGTTTCAGGCATTTATAAATAAAAAGTGAGGCCATGGCTCTGCGTATCTCCTTTAAAAACTTTAAAAATTTGGAAGTTTGTAAGTGAAGACAAATGTAATTCGGATAAATGTCTCAAGTCCCTGTTATTCGCAGTACAAGAGGTCCCACAAGCCTCCGCTTGATTCTCCCCGTTCAAATTATTATATGGGTGCAAGCCTCGCGGCATTTTGGATGTGCTGTGGGAAAATTGGGAGGAGGGACCTTCAAACAGTAAAAATGAAATTCAGTATGTTCTCAGCCTGCATGCAAAGCTCCACACACTCGGTCACTTAACCCAGGAGAATTTATGGCAGACACAAGAATGTCAGGCCTGGCTGTACAACAGGGGTGCGTGTCTTAGAGAATTCACACCGGGAGATAAAGTGCTTGTATGATTGCCCACTTTGAGCTCAAAATTTATCGCTAAGTGTCAAGGGCCCTTTGAGGTCACACGGCAAATCGGGGATGTCGACTATGGGGTGAGGTGAATGGATATACACCTCACTACAAATATACCACCTCAACCTACTAAAATCTTGGAATGAGTGGGTCCCCATGGCATTGGCATCAGTAGTTCCAGAGAGGGCAGAGCTGTGGCTGGATGTAAAAAAAATAGTGACCACTCGAGCCACTCTGGTCCCCTGTGAAGACCACCTCTCATCAGCCAACTCACGGAGGTTGCCAAGTTGCAAGTGGAGTTTTCCAACATGTTCTTGCCCCTTCCTGGCCACACTCACCTCATAGAACACCACCAATCCATAGTCAGACAGATTGTGTACAAATGGAGGAAATTCAAGACCATTGTTACCCTCCCCAGGAGTGGTCGACCAACAAAGATCACTCCACGAGCAAGGCGTGTAATAGTCAGCGAGGTCACAAAGTACCCCAGGGTAACTTCTAAGCAACTGAAGGCCTCTCTCACCTTGGCTAATGTTAATGTTCATGAGTCCACCATCAGGAGAACACTGAACAACAATGGTGTGCATGGCAGGGTTCCAAGGAGAAAGCCACTGCTCTCCAAAAAGAACACTACTGCTCATCTGCAGTTTGCTAAAGATCACGTGAACAAGCCAGAAGGCTATTGGAAAAATGTTTTGTGGATGGATGAGACCAAAATAGAACTTTTTGGTTTAAATGAGAAGCATTATGTTTAGAGAAAGGAAAACACTGCATTCCAGTATAAGAACCTTATCCCATCTGTGAGACATGGTGGTGGTAGTATCATGGTTTGGGCCTGTTTTGCTGCATCTGGGCCAGGGCGGCTTGCCATCATTGATGGAATGACGAATTCTGAATTATACCGGTGAATTCTAAAGGAAAATATCAAGACATCTGTCCATGAACTGAATCTCAAGAGAAGGTGGGTCATGCAGCAAGAAAATGACCCTAAGCACGCAAGTCGTTCTACCAAAGAATGGTTAAAGAAGAATAAAGTTAATGTTTTGGAATGGCCAAGTCAAAGTTCTGACCTTAATCCAATTGAAATGTTGTGGAAGGACCTGAAGCGAGCAGTTCATGTGAGGAAACCCACCAACATCCCAGAGTTGAAGTTGTTCTCTAAGGAGGAACGGGCTAAAATTCCTCCAAGCCGGTGTGCAGGACTGATCAACAGTTACCGTAAACATTTAGTTGCAGTTATTGCTGCACAAGGGGGTCACACCAGATACTGAAAGCAAAGGTTCACATACTTTTGCCACTCACAGATGTGTAATATTGGATCCTTTTCCTCAATAAATAAATGACCAAGTAGAATATTTTTGTTTCATTTGTTTACCTGGGTTCTCTTTATCTACTTTGAGGACTTGTGTGAAAATCTGATGAAGTTTAAGGTCAGATTTATGCAGAAATATAGAAAATTCTAAAGGGTTCACAAACTTTCAAGCACAACTGTATATTATATTTTAAGGTAACTTCATGTTGTGCTGTGAGGTTCTGTGCACTTTAACTTTTGAACCAACAGGTGCATTTGGATAAGTAAAGCCTATTTTTCTGTATTTTTGTAGTCCTGGTAATCTTTTATATTGGTAAATTTTTTTATAGGACCATTGCTCAGTGTCTTTGTTTTTTTTAATCAATAGTTTTTCAGTAATAACTTAATATTTAACATATCACTCAATTTTAATCACAAAAAGAGAAAATCGCAACAATTTCTCGCAACTTTCACTTCCTCCCGCAATGTAATCGCAAGAAAAACCTAAAAAACACCGCAACTTTCATCGCAATGTTTTGGAAAAACCACCACAACAACAGACATTTTAGCCCGCAACAATCACAAAAATGGCCCGCAAAATCCTAGGGGGAATGATTAGATTAGATTAGATTAGATTAGATTAGATTAGATTAGATTAGATTAGATTAGATTAGATTAGATTAGATTAGATTAGATAAAACTTTATTGATCCCTTTGGGAGGGTTTCCTCAGGGAAATTAAGATTCCAGCAGCATCATTACAGATAAACAGAGAAAAGAAATAGAGAAAACTTCTAGATAAATTAAAATAAATTAAGTATTTATGTGGGGGGGGGGGCAGGAAAGATATTGCACTTTATATTGCACATTATATTACATATTGTCCAGTATTGCTTATTGTCAGGCTAGGCTACTGCTCCTTCCCATCCTCTGTCCTCCTGTTACCCCTCCTCCCCCCAGAGAGGAGCTGTACAGTCTGATGGCATGAGGGACAAAGGAGTTTTTGAGTCTGTTCATCCTGCACTTGGGAAGGAGCATTCTGTCACTGAACAGGCTCCTCTGGTTGCTGATGACGGTGTGCAGAGGGTGACTGGCATCGTCCATGATGTTCAATAGTTTGTCCATAGTCCTCTTCTCTGCCACCGTCACCAGAGAGTCCAGCTTCATGCCAACCACAGAGCCGGACTGCCTGATCAGTTTGTCCAGCCTGGATGTGTCCTTCTTGGATGTGCTGCCCCCCCAGCACACCATGGTGTAAAACAAGACACTTGCAACCAGAGACTGATAGAACATCCACACGAGTTTCCTGCAGATGTTAAAGGACCACAGCCACTTAAGGAAGTATAGCTTGCTCTGTCCCTTCCTGTATAAGTGATTGGTGTTGCAAGTCCAGTCCAGCTTGCTGTCCAGCCACAGCCCGAGGTACTTGTAGGAATCCACAGCCTCCATCTCGACTCCCTCGATCAGAACTGGTTGTGACCTTGGTCTGGCCCTCCCAAAGTAAATGACCAGCTCCTTGGTCTATGAGGTGTTGAGCTGCAGATGGTTCCTGTTGCACCACACAGCAAAGTTCCTCACCAGACTCCTCTACTCCTCCTCTCTGTCGTCACTGATACACCCAACGATGGCTGTGTCATTGGCAAACTTCTGAATGTGACAGCTCCGAGTTGTAGCAGAAGTCCGCGGTGTACAGGGTGAAGAGAAGAGGGGCCAGCACCATGCCCTGGGGTGCTCCAGTGCTGCTAATCACAGTGTCAGATGTGGTGTCCTTCAGCCTGATGTACTGTGGCCTGTCAGTGAGGTAGCTGGAGATCCAGGTGACCAGGCAGGGGTCCACTCACATCCTGTTCAGTTTGTCCTGAGGCAGTAGGGGCTGGATGGTGTTGAAGGCACTCGAGAAGTCCAAGAAGAGGATCCTCACTGTGCCATTTCCCTTATCCAGATGCAAGTGGGCTCGGTGTAGCAGGTAGAGGATGACGTCTTCCACACCAACACCTGCTCAGTATGCAAACTGCAGACAGTCCTGGGCATGTTGTACCTGGGGTCTGAGGAGGCTGAGGAAGAGCTGCTCCAATGTCTTCATCAGATGTGAAGTGAGTGCCACTAGTCGGAAGTCGTTCAGCACACTGGGCCAATTCTTTTTGGGAACTGGAACGATACATGATGTCTTCCACAGGGTTGGCACTCTCTGCAGCTGCAGGCTGAGGTTGAAGTTGTGTTGGAGTGGTTCACCCAGGACAGCAGCGCAGGTCTTCAGTAGTTGTGGACACACCTTGTCCGGGCCTGCTGCTTTCCTGGGGTGAAGCTTCCTCAGTTGACCTCTGACCTGGTCTACAGTAATGCATAGAGGAGTCTGTGTTGAGGTGGGGGAGGAGGGGGCTGCTGTAATGACTGGGGGGAGGTGTGTTGAGGGAAGAAGGAGAGATGGCTGCAGTGAGGGAGAGGGTGCAGGGGACATGGGCTGGTTGAACCGATTGAAGAAGTCATTCAACTCATTCGCCCTCTCCACTGTCCCCTCAATGACTCTGGTCTTTGTATTGTGGCCTGTGATGGTTTTCACACCTTCCCAGACCTCCCTCATGCTCTTCTCCTTCAGCTTCTGCTCCACCTTTCTCCTGTAGCTGTCCTTAGCTTCCCTCATGCAGCGTTTCACCTCCTGCTGTGCTGGTTTCATTTTCTCCCTATCCCTGCTCCTGAAGGCGGCCATCTTCCTTTTGAGGACAGCTTTGACTTCCTGTGTTACCCATGGCTTGTTATTAGGGTAACACCGTACAGTCTTAGTGGGGGAGACCACGTCTGCACAAAAGTTGAGGTAATCTGTCAGACAGTGTGTCAGCCCCTCTATGTCTTCACAGTGTGGGCTAAGCAGCACATCCCAGTCTGTGATGTCATAGCAGTCTCTAAGGGCATATTCCATTTCAGGGGACCACCTCCTGATGGAGCTAGTTGTTGCAGGCTGCCTTTGAACCGGGGTGGGTGGGTGTACTTCGGCTGCAGAACAACCAGGTTGTGGTCAGACTTCCCTAGTGGGGGGATGGCTGTGACTCTGTATGCATCCTTCACATTAGCATACAGCAAGTCACTTGTCCTGTTGTTCCTTGTTGGACAATCCACAGCCTGCTAAAAAGCAGCCAAAGTAGAGTCCAACATAACATAGTTAAAGTCCCCAGAAATGATGATAAATGCCTCAGGGTGCTGTGTCTGCAGCCTTGCTGTGACAGAGTGAATCCTCTCACATGCAGCGGCTGCGGCTGCCCTCGGAGGGATGTAAACACAGATGGTGATCATGTGACTGAACTCCCTTGGCAGATAATATGGCCGCAGGCTAACAGCTAGCAGCTCCAAGTCTGGGCAACATAAAGCTGTCTTTACGGAGATATATCCTGGGTTACACCAGCGGTTGTTAACATAAATGATGAGTCCCCCACCTTTGCCTTTCCCGCATGCTTTAGTGTCTCTGTCGGCTCTCACAGCAGTGAATCCCCGCAGGTCCACATTAGCATCCGGTACAAGGTGTGTCTCCGTAAAGATAAATAAGCTGCTCTCCTGGTAAATCCACTGGTTGTTCAGAGCGGAAAGCTCACGACTTTATTCAGCAGCGAGTTCACATTCCCCATGATAACGGAGGGAATGGATGGTTTGTAGCACTGCCGGTTGTCCGCTAGCCTAGCCTTTAGCTTAGCTCCAGCTTGGCAGCCCCTGGGTTTCCTCCTCAGCTCCAATGGGATGGGGTGTCGTATCCCGGCTCATCCCATTGTTTTCAGGGCCAGCAGCTCCTCTCTCGAATAAGTGAGAAAACTGGCTCCTGGTTGCGTGTTAAAGTTAAATATCCACGTTATATAGTTAAACACACTATCTTCGTAAGAAGAGCAAAAAAAGGTAGAAAAAAGAGGTTTAAAGAGCTAAAAACTACAGAGTTACTGGAGAGGCAGCCATCTCACCCAGCGCCCAGTTTTGTTGACCTTAATCCAATAGAAATGTTGTGGAAGGACCTGAAGTGAGCAGTTCATGTGAGGAAACCCACCAACATCCCAGAGTTGAAGCTGTTCTGCACAGAGGAATGGGCTAAAATTCCTCCAAGCTGGTGTGCAGGACTGATCAACAGTTACCGGAAACATTTAGTTGCAGTTATTGCTGCACAAGGGGGTCACACCAGATACTGAAAGCAAAGGTTCACATACTTTTGCCACTCACAGATCTGTAATATTGGATCATTTCTCAATAAATAAATGAGCAAGTATAATATTTTTGTTTCATTTGCTTAACTGGGTTCTCTTTATCTACTTTTTGTCAGAAATGGCGAGCTGAGGTGAAGTGAGGACCCAAAAGCAGACTCAACAGGCAGTGTACAGAAAATAACTTCTTTAATGAAGTACAGGGTAGAGGTACAATAGGGCTCAGGCAAAAATCAGAGGTCAAAGAGCAGGCCAAGAGGTCAAAACACAGAAGAGCAGGCAGTCATGGTCAGAGTCAAAAACAGGACAGAAAATCTTCACAAAAACTGAAGAAAACAGGGACAAGGGAAACCCAGGCAGAGGAAGCAAAAAACACAATCCAGAAGAACAGGCAGGTAAAACAGGGGCAAAAATTGAACAGAAATCTAGACAAACAAACACAAAACAATACCAGCAGGAGAATCAGGAAATCAGAATACGAAAGGGGTGTAGCATGGCCCTGGCTCCCCACAGCACCAGCAACCCGGCCCGGGCTTTCTCTCTGCACCGGTGCTCTGGGGCTCACTCACCTGAGGGGGGGAGAGACAGACATGGAAGCGGGAAACGGGAGGGCACCACGGGTGCGGCGGGCCAGCTGGGGTGGGGCAGGCGCCCGCCTCTGCGGTGGGGGAATGGGGCGAGGACGAGACACAGAATGGGAGGGGGAGAGAGAGAGAGAGGAGAAGAGGAGATCTGCAATCCTACCATGGGAACAGCCACCAAATGATCCTCCGCCAACTCGATGGCCTGATCTAGCGATGCCGGGCGATGGCACTGGACCCACTCCGCGGTCCCTTTGGGAAGTCGGGCGATGACCTGCTCCAGTGCCACCAGATCGACGATTCCCTCGGCGTCACAGTTGTCGGCCCTCAGTCACCGCTGGCAGGCGTCCTGGAGTTGCTGGCCAAACTCAAACAGGCGGCCGACCTCCTGTAGGTGTACAGCGCGGAAGCACTGGCGTTGTTGTTCTGGGGTGCGCCCCACATGCTGGAGGACGGCCCGGCGCAGGTCCACGTAGACCAGCCGGCTGTCGGCGGGGAGCTGTAGTGCGGCCAGCTGCACCTTGCCCGTTAGCAGGGGGAGGAGTCGCGCCACGCGCTGTTCCACCGGCCAGCCCCAGGCCTCTGCTGCTTGCTCAAAGAGCGCTAGGAAGGCCTCGGGGTCATCATGCGGGCCCATCTTTGTTAGGGTGAGGTGGGGAGGGCCCGCGGCAGTGGAGGTGGTGGACCCCGCTGACGCGAGGAGGTGCCGGAATGCCTGACGATCTTCCTGTTGCACCAGCACCAGGGCCTCGAACCTTTGCGCTTGCTCCTTTTGGAGGGCAACCAGTGCATGGTGCTGGCTCTGTTGGGCCATGGCGAAGGTGTGGATCAGGTCCACGAAGGGGGAGGACTCCATGGGGCTGTTCTCCTCTGTGCTCCTTCCTGGGTTTCGGCCCCACTGTAGGACTTTGAGTGGGTGGGTGGAGCACAGAAGTACGGCAGGCCAGAACTGAGTTGTCAAAACTCTTTATTGTGACACTTTTCAGTCGAACACAATCTCCCAGCCACACAGACATGCACACACACATTAATCATCTGGTTGGGGAGAGAGCTCCCTTCCACTGCTCTCTCTCTCCTTCTATAGGGCACGGTCTCTGGGGAAGACACACAAACACAGGTTAATTGACATCAGGTGTAGTGATTCTGCCACTTACCTTCCCTGACTCTGCCCTCTGGTCACAGACCGACGCTTGACCCTGCCCCTGCTGCCACAGCAATGCTTCGAAGCCTTGATGCTGGCCCAGCAGGAAGATCACCATGAGTTATGGCATCTGCTTGTGTCAGCAGGGGCATCGACCATCACCGCACTGGCACCCTCATGATGATGGGCCCGCAGGATGATCTGGAAGCGTTCCTCACCCTCTTTGAACAAGCAGCCAAGGCGTGGGGGTGGCCACTGGAGCAGAATGCCACGTGCCTCCTCCTGCTCCTGACTGGTGAAGCACAGTTCACAGCGCAGCAGCTCCCTGCTGACAGCCAACTGGTGTATGCTGACCTGAAGAAAGCCATCCTGTGGCGGGTCGGACGCTCCCCGGAACAACATCACCAGCACTTCCAAATGCTGGCATTGGAGGAGGCTGGCCGGACATTTACATTTGGCCAGCAACTCCAGGAAGCCTGCTGGCAGTGGCTGAGGGTGGAAAATCTTGACGCCGATGAGATCATCGATCTGGTGGCACTGTAACAGTTCATCTCTTGACTTCCGGAAGGAATAGTGGAATGGGTCCAGTGTCATTGCCCGGCATCGCTGGGATGAGCCATCGAGCTGGCGGAGGACCATCTGGAGGCAGCTCCAACGGCAGGCCGATGAGGCATCTCTCCTCGCTTCTCCACTCGCTCTCTCTTCTCCCCCCTGGCTCTCTTTCCCCTCCCCACCCCGTTCCCCTACCATGGAGGTGGCGGCTGGCTCCTCCCCAACTGGCCTGTTGCACCCGTGGTGTCTTCCCATCTCCCTCTTCCGTGTCTGTGTTGTCTCCTTCTCAGGTGAGTGACTCCCATAATGCCAGTGTAGAGGGAAAGCCTGGCCGGTGTGCTGGTGCAGCGGGGAGTCGGAGCATCTCCAGAGTTGGAGCTCTGCCAGGGAGGTGGGAGCTGTGATCCGGATCCCTGACGTGCCAGAGACAGCCTCCGATCGGGCGGTCACATACCAGTAAGTGTTCAAGAGGATACATATCACGCGTTGGTGGATTCCAATTGGAATCAGACCTCAATTCACCAACGCCTGTTGCAAGGTGAGGCAATGGGGAGAGCACAAGCGGTGAAGGTGTTATGTGTGCATGGGGATATTCACAATTACCCTTTAGTGTCCATACATATTTTATTCCGGGACCAAATGCATAGAATTAAGGCGGGGGTTAACCCTCGTCTCACCCACTCCGTAATTTTGGGAACTGATTGGCCAGGGTTTAAAGAATTATTGGAACTCATAATGAGAGGTGGGTCCTGCATAAATATGTCACGGAAAGTTCCCAGTGTGGCATTGACTGGGGAAGCTGTCACAGAGCCGTCTACATCAGCACTGTGTCAGAGTGATGCAAGGAGTGAGGAGCACCCTGCCTCTCCTCCATCTCTTGGGGATTCCCTTGGGAATTTCCTGTGAGAGCAGTCGTGAGATGAGACTTTATCTCCCGGGTTGGGATTCTGAAAGAAATCCTGACAGACCAAGGCACTCTGTTTATGCCATGTACACTGCGTGAACTGTATGGGTTACTGGGGATTAAGTCTATCCACTCCAGTTTCTATCACCCACAAACGGATGGCTTTGTGGAGCGATTTAACCAAACACTCAAGAACATAATTTGGAAATTTGTAAGTGAGGATGCATGTAATTGACCTGTGCACAAAACTCCACACACTCACGCACTTAACCCAGGAAAATTTGCGGCAGGCACAAGAACGTCAAAGCCGTCTGTATGACAGGGGCATGTGCCTTAGAGAGTTCATGCCAGGAGACAAAGTACTCATATTATTGCCCACGTCGAGTTCTAAATTAATCATGAAGTGGAAAGGACCCTTCGAGGTCACACGGCGAGTCGGGGATGTCGACTATGAGGTGAGGCAAGCGGGCCTCACAGCTAACCCAAAAAAGTGTGCAATTGAGCGGGTGGAAGTACGGTATCTGGGGTTCCATTGGGTCATGGGCAGGTGCGTCCCCAAATTAACAAGACTGCAGCAATTGCGGCCTGCCCGAGGCCCAAGACCAAAAAGGGGGTGAGACAGTTTCTGGGGCTGGCTAGCTATTATCGTAGGTTTATACCTAATTATTCAGACATCACCAGCCCTTTAACTGATCTCACTAAAAAGGGGGCTCCTGATCCGGTCCAGTGGACGGAGCAGTGCCAACAGGCATTCTCTAAGGTAAAAGCTGCACTGTGTGGGGGCCACTTTTGCACTCCCCTGACTTCTCTCTCCCCTTTATTTTACAGACTGACACATCAGACAGAGGGCTGGGGCCCATTTTGTCCCAGAAGGTGGAGGGTGAGGAGCACCCCGTGCTGTACATCAGCCATAAACTCTCGATGCATGAAAGCAAGTACAGCACCATCGAAAAAGAGTGCCTTGCCATCAAGTGGGTGGTCCTTGTCCTCTGATACTACCTGCTGGGTCACTCTTTCACTCTCTGTTCGGACCATGCGCCCCTCTAGTTGCTCCACTGCATGAAGGATACCAATGTGCTGATCACCCGCCCTCCAGCTGTTTAAGTTTGAGGTGGTCCACAGGCTGGGGGCACAGATAGTGGTGGCGGACTCCCTGTCCCATCAGGGGGAGTCTGCTTCAGGCCGGACGGCTCCCCGGCCTGAGTCGGACAGTGGGGGTATGTGGCAACGGGGGCATGGCCAAGTGGTAGTTTGTGAATGGAGGGCGGGGTCGGGGAAGGTAAGTGGCTAAATCATTACACCTGGTGTCCATTAATGTATGTGGGTGTGTTTGTTTGTTTGTCACAGGGATTGAGCATAGAAGGAGGGGGAGAGCAGAGAAAAGGGGATCCCCGGCCCCAACATGTGTGTGTGACTGACTGACTGACTGAATGAATGAATGAATGAATGAATGAATCAATCAATCAATCAATCAAGCAAGCAAGCAAGCAAGCAAGCTGAAAAGCTAAAATAAGGACAATAAAATGTATGTATGTGAACATCAACTCTCGCCTGCCGTGCTTCTGTGCTCCACCCACATCAGGAACTGTTACAGCCATCAATAAATAAACTTGATTACTTGATCTGTGTTACATTAGCATGAGGACTAGCTCAGAGGTTTATTTATTCCTGATTCATTTTTGTAGCCAGTTTGCTCCGTTGACCAAAATACTTTCACTAAAATACTGATTTAAAATGAATTAACAAACTGTATCACCTTTACCTTTTTCCAACTTTTAGACAACCTGATGATGCTTTTGCCTTCGTTTCCGTTTCTCTCCACAGCTGCAGCAGTTCAGCAGACGATTTCACCACCACAGCCAGAAAGCAGAGAAGATTTTCTGAAATGTCCATCTGAACACACACACACAAACAAAAGACAAAAGTTTTCTTTGAGACTGACTGAAGGAAATGAAATGGTTTGAGTTAAATGCATCGCAATTTATCTTGTATAAATGCTCACTAGACCAGGGGTTCCCAAACTTTTCCATGCCAAGGCCCCCCAAACAGCATTAGCTTCTGGCCAGGGACCCCCTTTGCAAATCCACAGACAATGCTACAAAATATGTAAAGAAACATCAACTTTTAGAATGTTTTCTCTTACTTTTATTCAATATTCAATAATTGTTACATTTGTTTAGCATCAGAATATTATTAACTAACATGTTTTCAACACGGCGGCACGGTGGTGTAGTGGTTAGCGCTGTCGCCTCACAGCAAGAAGGTCCTGGGTTCAAGCCCCGGGGCCGGCGAGGGCCTTTCTGTGTGGAGTTTGCATGTTCTCCCCGTGTCCGCGTGGGTTTTCTCCGGGTGCTCCGGTTTCCCCCACAGTCCAAAGACATGCAGGTTAGGTTAACTGGTGACTCTAAATTGAGCGTAGGTGTGAATGTGAGTGTGAATGGTTGTCTGTGTCTATGTGTCAGCCCTGTGATGACCTGGCGACTTGTCCAGGGTGTACCCCGCCTTTCGCCCGTAGTCAGCTGGGATAGGCTCCAGCTTGCCTGCGACCCTGTAGAAGGATAAAGCAGCTAGAGATAATGAGATGAGATAATGAATGTTTTCAACACAAATATTTTCGCACTGAACAATAAACTTTTCAAAAACTGTTGATAAGAACAGCACAAAAGAAATCAAACCACTCTCAATTTTGTGTGTGTGTGTGTCTGGGAGTGACAGACGGTTTATGCTAGTGGGAGGGATGGGCTTTGTGGCTCCTACATAGTTTGTCAACCCTGGGCTTAATCTCCGTCAGTGCCATACGCATGTCATTGTCCACATGTAGACGTGCTCTATGTTTGGTTTTGAGTACCTTTAAAGTTGAAAAGCCAGACTCACACAAGTAGGTTGTAACAAAAGGGAGAAGGCATTTCAATGCCTTGTCAGCCAAGCTGGGATAGTCCTTTTTTACATGTAGCCAGTAGTTAGACAGGGGAAGAGCCTCAAAGTCCATTTTTAAATCCCCTGAGTTTGTCATCTCAATCAGCTCCTCCTCTGACTTTAAGTCCAGACTAGAACCGACACCAGGGGCAAAGGGGTTCCTAACCCAGTTTAAATGTGTGTTTTCGAGGTCAGGGAAATCTCATCTCATCTCATCTCATTATCTCTAGCCGCTTTATCCTTCTACAGGGTCGCAGGCAAGCTGGAGCCTATCCCAGCTGACTACGGGCGAAAGGCGGGGTACACCCTGGACAAGTCGCCAGGTCATCACAGGGCTGACACATAGACACAGACAACCATTCACACTCACATTCACACCTACGGTCAATTTAGAGTCACCAGTTAACCTAACCTGCATGTCTTTGGACTGTGGGGGAAACCGGAGCACCCGGAGGAAACCCACGCGGACACGGGGAGAACATGCAAACTCCACACAGAAAGGCCCTCGCTGGCCACGGGGCTCGAACCCGGACCTTCTTGCTGTGAGGCGACAGCGCTAACCACTACACCACCGTGCCGCCCACATGTAGGCTATATCTCTAAAATTGTATGCACTATAGCATGAACTTAAAAAGTAGATATGTGACCTCAACATAGCCTCGGTCAGAATCAACCTTACTAACCATTTCCCACAACTGAATAAATAAAGCAAGAAGATGTGTACAATAGTGAACAATTTAATGGAAGGTGCAACAGGCTGTTCAACACAGCAATATGGCCAAACTGTCAGAATGGTATGTTAAACAGAAACAAAAAAGAGACAAGTGATTTGAGAATATATACCAGTACCTCGGAAGCCGAGAGAGACCCTTCATATAATCCTTTTTTTTTATTCACCTTGTTATCACGAGATAACGACATAATTAATTCAGGATGTCGAGAAAACAACACAACTAATTCGAGATCTCAAGAAAACAAAACAATTATTTCATGATCTCGAGTAAACAGCTGAGAAATGGTTCATTCAGGTGCGCCAAGAGACTTGTGATATGCTGACTGTGGGGCTATTTCTCATTCTGTATAGACGCAACTTTGGTCATTAGAATGTCTGGAATAATTGATCACCTAATAAGGCAATATTTTGATCAGGGGTTGACACAGGGAGAGATTGCATTAAGTCTTTTAATAAGGGATAATTTCAAAATTAGTCCGCGGCACCTCCGCAGAAGACTGGCCCGGCTTCCTCTCTACCGACAGAGATACAGTGATCCAGCTGAGATCATGAAATAATTGTTTTGTTTTCTCGAGATCTCGGAATAACGGTTTTGTTTTCTCGAGATCTCGAATTAGTTGTGTTGTTTTCTTGAGATCCTGAATTAATTATGTCATTATCTCGGGATAACAAGGTGAATAAAAAAAGATTATATGAAGGGCCACTCACGGCTTCCGTAAATATACACTCAAACAAAACAGCAGTAAAGGAGGAGAGGGGCGACAGCCCGAGGAAAGCCCCCACAGGAGCGCACAGCATTTGCAACATAGGCTACCCAACTCAGTACAAGAACAAAGCACTTACAGCGTGTGCAGTAGGCTTCGTGCGCGTTGTTCTGCGCCTCTCGGAGGAAGGGGTAGGTGCCCTGTAAACCTTTGGAAAAGGTACATTTTCTTTTCAGCATAATTGCTGCAGCATTACTGCTGCTAGCTGCTAGACAAAGAACATTCGCGCCAGTTAATGTTTATTTTATTGTTGCATGGCAACACGTTCTGTTGTCTGGAATAATGTGGCTAAATAAACACCCATGCCACAGGGCCAGGGGGCAGTAACCAGGAAAGTTTGCGATTCCTGTCAATTCATCAAAATAGTAAATGCAGACATTTCTCCGCTAATGATTCCCATGCTGCTCAGTCGCAAACGTCATGAGTGGTGAAAACCAGGACATATCCGTGTCCCGACAGACTTTTGTCGGGACTCGGGACACACAACCCCAAATCGGGACTGTCCCGGTAAAACTGGGACATCTGGTCACCCTAAATAAAGAAACCATTTAATGACCTAAAACCCTGATTTGGAACAGAGTGTGTGAGGGTTTCTGAAATACATGAGGGTGCAGATCCACTGAGAGCTCTGTAAACCTGTCAGAGAGTTTATGATGGAAGATTTCAGGAAATAAACGACAGAGATGAGAATTGTGTGAACAGTAGTTTCACCAGCAGAGGGCACAAATGAGCAGTCGTGGAAATGCCAAAATGCCATTATCTGTCTTTAAACGCTTTAAAAATAGAGATTTTTTGGTGATTTTGTGTAAATTTTGGCACCTTTTAGTGAGTCTGTGCTGTTAAAATCACTGTAGCGTCGAATGTTTGTGTGTATTCGGTACATTAGTGATGTTTAAAGCTTGTTGGTGCCTAATGCTAACCGGTTAGCCTGTGTGAGTAGAATGGTGATGTATGATGGAGTGCAGTAGCTTTACATGGTGAACATTTTACAGTCTCTCTGTCACTAGTATTGGGAGTTATTGCTAAAGATAATATAGTTCATAAATCTGAATGAACTGAATCTTGTGTTAATTATTTTTATTTCAGTTGTTTTCCATGAGTGTGAATGTGCATGAGGAGAAAATTAGGAGCAGAAGTGGAGTAAAGTCTTTAACTGAGTTTATAAAACACTATAAAGCACAAACAAATCTCCAAACTTTTATTGACTGCATTTTCATTTCTATCATTACAATGAGCTCTTTATAAATCTTAAAGATACAAAACATGTTTTTTTTCCTTTTCACTGGATATCAAGTCTATTATTCTTGTTTCTGTGCTTTAATTATATTTAAAACTTCCAATCAAATCCATTTTAGTAAAATGTAGAGCTGCAACTGCTGATTATTCTGATATTCAATTCATCTGTCAACTATTTTTCATTAATTGATTTGTTTATTCATTTTTAATACAACAATATGTAAAATATATATTTGCAGCATTTTAATCAGCTCTAGTACAGAACTCTTTCTGAACTCAGCTGAATTAAATAACAGCTCACTAACTACAATACAACCTTCCTGACATTTATCAGATAATCTCTAACAGGATCGGAATATTATCAAGTGCTCACATCAGCCAAATGAGCCATTCAGACTAATGCAAGGTGAGATTATTATATACAATGTTTCCAGAAATGTTTGTAGATTGTAAAATATAAATTAAAAGAGAATGTGATTCTTTGCAAATCATGAAAATGCTATATTTCATTGAAAATAGTACAAAGACAACATATCAAATGTTAAAGCAGAGAATTTTTTTTTTTTAAATATACACTCATTTAGAATTTGATGCAAGCAACGCGTTTCAAGAAAGTTCCAGAAAGAACGGGGCATGTTTACCACTGTGTTCCATCACCTCTACTTTTAACAACACTCTGTAAACGTTTGGGAACTGAAGAGACTGCTGTCGTTTTGGAAGTGAAATGTCCCATTCTTCCCTGATATATACTTTCAGTTGCTCCTTCATCAAGTTTTCTGTTTTGTTTAATCTGGGCCAGATGTTTTCAGTGGGAGACAGATCTGGATTTCAGGCAGGCCAGTTTAGCACCCAGACTCTTTTATGACTGAGCCATGCAGTTGTAATGCATGCAGAATGCGGTTTGACTTTGACTTGCTGAAATAAGCCAGGCCTTCCCTGAACAAGACATCATCTGGATGTTGCTCCAAAAACTGTAAATATAATTCAGCATTAATGGTGCCTGCCCAGATGTGCACTCTACACATGCCATGTGCACTAATGCACCCACATGCCATCATAGATGCTGGCTTTTGAACTGTGCACTGATAACAAGCTGGATGGACAGTCCCTATACTCTTTAGCCTAGAGGATGCAGTGTCAATGATTTTCATTTGTGAAAAAGTTACTGAAGAGGCAACATTGCTGTGAGAATCACTTATTCACAATCTCCCTTTTCTACAACAGCAACTCTGACAGAAGTACAGCTACAGTTATAACATGTGTATACACTCATTCTAATGAGTTAGCATTTCTACATTTTCAGCTCATTCATCAGGACTTACACAGAGAAAATGCCACACCACATAATCTAGGACAACTAATAAACAGATCAAAAATGTGTAATTTAACAAAGAAAATCTAATTACTTTTTTTAAAAAGTGGAGATTCTGCAGTTGCTGCACACCCACCCCTCTTCTAAAGGGGATGAGGTGTAGTGGGTGAAGATGTTCCACCAAAAGCAAGAGTTTTTTCATTAACTTGGCTATTCGTGCATAAAAATGCTTTTTATCTTTCTTGAGCCCCAACTCACAAATCTAAGCTTGAAGGTTGATTATATATATGGTAATTACATTTTCAGCTTGGGTTTTATAAAGCTCATGAGCTGACATCGTTCCTGCTTAGAATTATGACTAGGATACAATCAATCTCAGAATTCCAAACATGACTTGAAAAGGGGGGCAATTCAGTATTACGAACTTTTCTGGATAACAAACTATTTGGACGTCCCCCAAGGAGTTGATTAACGCGGGGTTGTAGTGTGTTTTATTTTTATATAGTATGACCTTAAAATGTTGTTCTGTTCTGGCTTTATTACTGTTTATTAGTTATTTAATGAGAGGCTGCTTAATATGAAACAAATAGAAATTTATTATGCTAAAGTCATGAGAGATCATTTTCTTTTTAAAATTTGAGTTTCTTGTCTGACAGTTAATTTTTAACATTCCCTTTTTAAAAGTAGACGGCCTTTTGATTTCATAAAATCGCTGAAATTTAGTTCTCTCTCAAATTTGGTCATTGTGATATATGGTTATTTCTGTAATATATATATATATAAACCCAGGCCATTTTGTGGCTGGTAAGTTATTTATTTTGAGGGGATTCCTCGCAAATAATGTGCAAGAAATCACTCGCTTCGCACAGTCAAGCAGACAGAGGAAGTCCAGTGTGCGCCTGCGCAGGTTTTCATTGACCATGCACTGACCCAGTTATGTCATTTTGCCATGAGATGATGAGCTAATCTCAATAATATTCACATTGCAACTTCAGTATTCAAGTTGTGACAGAAAATATGAAGGAGCCAGTGGACCCTACACCTCAAATGCTGGTTAGTCTGTTTCTCCCTATCGTAAATATTGTAATTAGTGAAGAACATGCTGCAATTAGCTTGAATATGTATCTTTTTGAGGCAAACTTGAACCTGGTCACTCATCTTGTTGAAGTCCTTTTTTCACTGAGCGTATTCTAGCCAATTATTCAGAACAAAAATTATGTATTGATTTCACAATGTAAATATTATTCCCGTGCATTAGATAGTTTACGTAGAAGATTCTTTTTTTATCATTGCGATGGTGAAGACCGCTGAGCAAAAATGTGTGTAATTAGGCTATGCACCTATATTGCACAATTTCTGGTGAACACCCTCTCGATTCACTATCATACTGTGCAGTTTATTTCATTGAGCAAGACAGTATACGGTTCTTTTTCACTGTGGCAGCGAAGGCGTGGTCAAGCACTGGTTTGTGAATGGCATGCAAGCCTGGTGAAGGTGCTATGTGTGTGTGTGTGTGTGCAGTGTGAATTTCTTCCCCTGGCTGAAATCACGTTGGTGCAGTGGCACACAGTTTATTTTGAACCTGCTAAAAAGCGTGTTTTGTGTTAAGTGACAGTTTAAAAAATAAAAACTAAAGTGACATTGAGCCCACCTGCCTGTTTCAGTGTTCACTATATAAGCGAAGCCGTTCCATTCATCTTTTTGATTTTTGTATTTGCTCATGTTTTTGCCAAATGTAGTGATCAGAAGTAATAGCTTTTGGAATATGAACCCTCCACTACATTTGTAATGCCACTAATACACTTTCCTAAACTCGACTTTTGTATAACCTCGTGAATTTCCTGTATAACCCACCCGTGTCAGACATGAGCCCGAGTAGAGAAAAAAATCTTTAAAGTTTGATTGAAGGAGTGACAGGATGTCTGATCTGTTCTCTCAGGTTGCAAATTTGTATCCCACAACAGGGAAACCCCGCCACGTTATGCATGACATAGCATCTTGGATTAGGTCACGGTGAGGCAAGAAAAAAATGGCAGAGAATTTAGGGCCACGTGGCTCGAAATTCATTAATTGTTCTTTTAGGGAAAAAAAGTAATAAAATTTGAAGTCCGAGTTGCGAATTCAGTAGCATTTGGTCCACTAAAAAAGAATTGGGTGTCAGGGAAAATTATTTTTATGGCCTAAATTAAAAAAAAATCTGAGAGGCAGTCTACCTGTAATTATTATACATTTACATTATACATGCTTTAACTTAAATAATAAAGTGACTGTTTTTTGTCCAGCTGGATTGTGTTCTAATAAAACAGACGATTGACCAACAACGTGGCAACGTGCAGGAATTTTACATAAAAAAGAAAAAAAAAACACTTTTTTTTTTACGATGGATCACACAATCTCACAGTAGAACCAGAAAACCAGTAGAACGCTAACCCAGAAACTTTGAAGAACCCAAACCCAGCATATAGAGTCTGAGTGAATGTGGTGTGGACTCTGTGGAGGAGCTTCATCGTGTCAGAGACGCTGTAGAAGGACAGAGTTCCTGCACTGTGATCCACATACACTCCTATTCTGGAGGGTGATGGAACTTTGAGCTCAGTCTTAATGTTGTTGTGCCAGAAAGAAAGAGAAGAAGAAGAACACCACAGACTCCAGGACTGATTGTTGCCTCCAAACCCACACTCATTACCCAGTCCTTTCCTGACGATGTCTTTATATGAGACTGATATGGAGACACCACCAGCACCGCTCCACTCCACCTCCCAGTAACAGCGTCCACACACACTCTCCTTACACAACACCTGACAGTTGGAATCAAATCTCTCTGGATGATCAGAGTAACGCTGCTCTCTCCCACTATCTCTCACTGCTCTGTTCTTCTCAGACAGAATGAGGTGACGATGTGCCGTGTTGGGATCCAGAGTCAGATAACAGAAATCTGAAATAAAAGAGAAAAACAAACTGAACAGTGTGAACATGTTGGGTTTAATTCACATAGTATATTTATATGAAGTGTGTGTGTGTGTGTGTGTGTGTGTGTTAGATGTACATTTCAGAAACTCTTCTCTGCTCAGTGTTTCTGGTCCTGAAATAATCTGAACTGCTGCAGCTGTGGAGAGAAAAATGGAAACATGAGTTTGTGTAAAAGATGGAAAGAGTTTACAGTGATCCAGTCAGTTTATTCATTTTAAATCAGTGTTTGAGTTCAAAGTGTCGGGTGAATAAAGTGTCTGCAGAAAAGAAAGCAGGAGCATCGCTAAGAAATAACACATCACTGTGTTTCTCCAGCAGGAACAGCTCCTCTTACCATGTGGAGGGATTTTGTTGAATTCCTCCTCACAGAATTCCTCGAGTCTCTTTTTCAGATCTGAGAGAGAATTCCTCACTCCATCAAATGAGAGATGTTGATGGACAGTGACGCTGGATGTGTGAAAATCTGGTCCGATAAGTGGAGGAGATCGACGTCCAGAAGCTAAAACCTACAGAAAGCAAATGAAATGTAAAACCCACTTGTGATGTCAGACAGAGACATTTATTGTTCCCTTAATGAGAGGTGTTTTAGAGAGTGTGTGAGGAACAGCTGGCTCTGTAGATCAGACAGTGAGTGTTACCTGGAGGAAATGGATGTGATCGTGTGTGTGTGAAAGCTGCTCCAGCTCAGTGACTCTCCTCTGAAGATCAGCAATCTCCTGCTCCAGTTGCTCCAGGAGTCGTTCAGCTCGACTCAGTTCAGCCTTCTCCTGATCTCTGATCAGCTCCGTCACCTCCCAGCGCTTTTTCTCCATGGAGCTGATCAGCTCAGTAAAGATCCTCTCACTGTCCTCCACTGCTGTCTGTGCACTGAGCTGTTAGGACACACACACACACACACACACACACACACACACACACACACGCACACAAGATTTAAAGCTCATCTATCATTCCCTCTCTTACTGGGACTGTAAATGACTCGTTGTCCATGTTGTGTGTGTTTCTAGGAGCAGCTCTGTCTCTGCTCACTGCTCACCTTTATAGTGTTCACAGCCTGTTTCAGCTCCTGCACCTTCTTCTGCTTCTCCTGGATTCTCTGCTGGGATTTCATCTGCTCCTCCTTTAACTCACTCTGAGGACAAATAAAATACATTCAGCTTTTTATACAGTACGAGCGAACTGGTTCCATATTAATGTCAGTTCAAAGTACATTCATGTTTCTTACAGCTGTGAATGTTCTGTTCTCTGTGTGTTTTATTTTGTGTGGATTTTTTTGGGTTTTTTTGTGGCAATGAGGGTGTGGTCAAGCACCAGTTTGTGAACAGAGGGCGAGGCCAGGGAAGGTGAGTTGCAAATTGTTCTCACCTGTTGGTAACTCGTGTGTCTGTTTTGCAAGAATGACAGGGTAGTGAAAAAAAAGGGGAGAGCGAAGAGGTGGTCGTCTCCTGATTAGAGAACGCATGTATGTATGTGACAAGACAACCTTAAAGCTGAAAAGCCAAACTGACAAATAAAGAAGACTGTGTTCATCACTATTTCCCGCCTATCTGCACTTCACTATTCCACCCACCTTAGGGACATATGACAGTGGTGCCGAAAGCCAGGAAGACTGAAGGAAACCACCAATGAAGTCCTCCCCACTCAAGAATGTCACCTATGCCCTTGCTGCCACCCAACAGAGCCAGTAGCAAGCCCCGATCTCCCTCCATAAGGAGTAAGAGCAGCACTTTGAAGCCTTGCTGCTGGCTCAACAAGATGATCGCCAGGCGTTCCAGCACCTGCTCGTGTTGGTGAGGTCCTTGACTGCTATAGCTGCAGACCTTCCCCATGTCACCCAAGCGAAGATGGGGCCACATGATGATCTAGAAGCCTTCATCATGCTATTTGAGCAGGCGGCAGAGGCGTGGGGATGGACAGTCAAGTAATGCATGACTCATCTAGCCCAGCATGTTGTGCAGCAGCTCCCCATCGACAGTCGGCTCAACTATGCCAATTTGAGGCAAGCCATCCTGCAGCTTGTCAGTTGCTTCCTGGAACAACACCATCAGCACTTCCACACATTGACACTGGAAGAAGCTGGCTGGCCATTCGCTTTTGGCCAACAGCTCCAAGATGCCTGTTGGTGGTGGCTGAGGGTGGAAGACTGTGACACTGAGTCATCAATGTGGTGGGGCTGGAGCAGTTCATCGTGTGGCTGCCGGAAGGGACAGTAGAGTAAGAACAGTGGAGTGGGTCCAGTACCACCGCCCAGTGTTGCCGGATCGTGCAATCAAGCTGACAGAGGACCATTTGGTGGCAGTTTCAGTGGCAGGTGGACATCCTGCCTCTTCTCTCTGTCTCTCCCTTTCTCTCTCTCTCTCTCTCTCTCTCTCTCTCCCCTCCCCTCTTCCTGTCCCCACCCTGTTCTCCCACCACAGAAATGGGGGCTGGCCCTCCAGCAGCTGGTTCGCTGCGCCTGTGATGTCCCCGTCCTTCCTTTCTCTTCTGTGTCTTCTCACCCTCAGGTGAGTGATCCTCAAAACACCAGTACAGAGGTGAAGCCTGGGCTGGTTTGGTGGCACTGCGGGGAACCCAGACATCTCCGGGAGCAGTTCTCTGCGATGGAGGTGGGAGCAGTGGTCCCGGATCCCCAACATGCCAGAGACTGCCCTTGATCAGGCTGGAGTGTATTGCATGTTCATGGGGATAAATAACATGCATTGGTGGATTCCGGCTGCAGTTAGACCTTAATCCACCAAAGCCTGGTTCAAGGTGAGGCATTGAGGGGGAGCACAAGTGGTCAATGTTTTGTGTGTACACGGGGATGTTCACGAATATCTGCTAGTGTCCATCGACATACTATTCTGGATGAAAAACATAGGGTCGAGGCGGTGGTGGGTAGCCCATGCCTCACCCACCCACTAATTCTGGGGACAGATTGGCTGGGGTTTAAAGGTTTAATCAAGCATGTAGTAGTGGGCAGGTCCTGGGGTAACTCATCACGGGGAATTCCGGTGTGGCATTGACTGGGGAAGCCGTCTCAGAGCCATCCATGTCAGCATCATGTCAGAGCGATACGAGGAGCAGAAAGCGGCCTGCCCCTCCTCTCTCTCTCTCTCTCTCTCTCTCAGGAATTCTCTCGAGGATTTCCCATTAGAACAAATGCAAGACAAGACTCTGTGTCATGCTTTTGACCAAGTGAGAGTAGGCGATGGTCAGACTCTCTAGCCAAATACAACACTCGCCTTCTTGTACTTTGCAATTATTAAAGATAGGTTATACTGAGTGACGCAGGGCACTCAAACCCGTGAACAAATAACCCAATTGTTTTTGTAATCCCAAAAAACCATAGGGAACTTAACTTCATGCAGCTCACTTTAACACTCTGGCCGGATGCTTAGGTCATGATAAGACACTAGCCCAAATTATGACCCGGTTTTATTGGCCAGGGATTTGTGGTGATAACCAGAAGTGGTGTGCAGCATGCTGCAAATGCCAGCTGGTGAATCCAGTGGCCACTCCAAAAGCACCATTGTGCCTTCTCCCTCTAATCAAGACCCTCTTTTAAGGAATTCGCATGGATCTCGTCGGGCCATTAGCTTGGTCGACACGAGGATTTTTTTTTTATTTTAGTCCTAGTGGAATATGCAGCGCGATATCTGGAAACAGTCCTGCTGCATACATATCTGCAAGCAATGTGGCAGAGACACTGTTTAAAATTATCTCCCAAGTCGGGATTCCCAAAGAAATCCTGACTGACCAAGGCATGACATTCATGTCATGCACATTTCGCAAGCTTTATGAGTTATTGGGGATTAAATCCATCTGCATCACTGTGTATCACCCACAAACAGACGGTTTGGTAGAACAATTCAACCAAACACTTAAAAACTTAATTCAGAAGTTTGTAAGTGAAGACACATGTAACTGGGATAAATGGCTCGAAACCCTGTTATTCACAGTATGAGAGGTCCCGCAAGCATCCATGGGATTCTCCCCATTTGAATGATTGCATGGGCATAAGCCTTGCAGCATTTTGGATGTGTTGCAGAAAAACTAGAAGGAGGGACCTTCAAAGAGTAAAAATGAAATTCAATACATTCTTGACCTGCGCGCAAAGCTTCACACACACTCAGTCACTTAACCCAGTAGAATTTATGGCAGGTGAAAAAACCTCAAGCCCTGATGTACAACAGGGGTGCGCACCTTAGAGAGTTCACCTTGGTAGATAAAGTACTTGTATTATTGCTCACTTTGAGCTCAAAATTAATCGCTAAGTGGCAAGGGCCCTTTGAGGTCACACGGTGAATCAGGAATGTCGACTATGAGTTGAGGCGAACGGATAGGGGTGGGGCGCTACAAGTATACCACCTCAACCTATGTAAACATTGCAAGGGGGTCCCCATGGCATTGGCATTGGTAGTTCCAGAGAGGGCAGAGTTGGGGCTGGAGGTAAAAATGAAAGTAACCACTCAAGCCACTCCGGTCCCCTGTGGAGACCACCTCTCACCAGCCCATCTCACAGAGGTTGCCAGGTTGCAAGCAGAGTTTTCTGACATGTTATTGCCCCTTCCCATCTGCACTCACTTCATTTAACATCACGTTGAGACACCCCCAGGGTTGGTGGTGCATAGCCGCCCATATCGCTTACCTGAACACAAGAAAGTGGTGGTTTGGGATGAACTCAAGGCCATACTCGAAATGAGAATAATTGAGGAGTCCCACAGTGATTGGAGCAGCCTGGTGGTCTTGGTTCGCAAGACTAATGGATCGGTCCGGTTCTGTGTGGACTGTCGGAAAGTCACTGTGGTGTCTAAATTCGATGTGTACCCAATGCCTCAAATTGATGAGTTACTCAGTTGATTAGGTGCTGCTCGCATTTATTCGACACTGGATTTGACAAAGGGATATTAGCAGATCCCCTTGACTCCTCTATCCTGAGAAAAAAACGGCCTTTTCCACAAAGTTTGGCTTACACCAATTCATCATTCTTCCTTTTGGGTTATTCGGTGCTCCCACTATGTTCCAGTGGCTCATGGACAAAATCCTCTGCCCCCATGCGTGCTAAGCTAATAAAGACATACCCCAAAAGACTTGCAGCTGTAATTGCAGCAAAAGGTGGCTCCACAAAGTATTCACTTTGGGGATGTGAATACCTATGCACACTCCAGGTTTCTGTTTTTTCATCTTAATTATTGTTTGTGTCACAATAAAACAACTATTTGTACCTTTAAAGTGGTAGGCATATTGTGTAAATCAAATGGTGCTAACCCCCCAAAAATCCATTTAAATTCCATCTTGTAATGTGACAAAACAGGACAAACACCAAGGGGGATGAATACTTTTGCAAGACACTGTACAACATTGTTCTTTAAAAGGCTTTTTTCTGCACTACATTGTCAAAAGTATCTGGACACCTGGCCATCAGACCCATGTGTGTTTTTTTCCCCAAATTGTTACCACAAAATCTGAAGCAGACAATTGTGTTGAACGCCTTTGTTTGCTGTAACATTACAATTTCCCTTCAATGGAACTCAGACGCTCAAACCTGTTTTAGCATGATGATGCTCCTGTACACAAAGTGAGCTCCATGAAGACATGGTGTGTGAAGGTTGGAGTGAAGAACTCGAGCGTCCTACATAGAGTCCTGACTGAACTCATCCCCACTGAACACCTTTGGGATGAACTGGAACACTGACTGTACCCCAGACCTCCTCGCCTGACATCAGTGTCTGATCTCACTCATGCTCTTGTAGCTGAATGAACAGTAATCCCTACCGCCATGCCCCAAAATCTAGTAAAAAGCTGTGGCAGCGGGGGCGTGGTCAAGCGCCGGTCTGTGACAGGAGGGCGGAGCCAGGGAAGGTGAGTGGCAGCATCACTACACCTGACGGTAATTAACCTGTGTTTATGTGTCTTCCCAGTAACCACGCCCTATTTAAGGAGGCAGAGGGAGAGCAGAGGAGAGCTCTTCCCGGGACAAGAACACAGCGTGTGTGTGTGTGTGTATTTACCAGAGTAAAACGGTGTTGTTATACTGAAAAGTCTGGCAATAAAAAGCCTATCTGTACCTGAAGCTTTGTCCTGCCATCCTCTGTGCTCCACCCACACCTCAGAGAGCTCTACAGTGGTGCTGAAACCCGGGAAAAGGTGGAGCACCAACCTCGCAGCCCCATGGAATCCTCCCCGTTCGCGGACCTGGTCCACGCCCTCGCCACAGCTCAACAAAGCCAGCACCAGGCGCTTGTCATGCTCCGAAAGGAGCAAGAGCGGTGCTTCGAAGCCCTGGTGCTGGCCCAGCAGGAAGATCGCGAGGCATTCCGGCATCTCCTCGCGTCGGCGGGGTCCACCAGCGCCCCGGCTGCGGGCCCGTCTCCCCTCACCGTGACCAAGATGGGCCCGCAGGACGAACCCGAGGCGTTCCTCACATTGTTCAAACAGGTCGCTGAAGCCTCGGGGTGGCCGATGGAGCAGAGTGCGGCACGCCTCCTCCCCCTCCTGACGGGAGAGGCGCAGCTGGCCGCGCTACAGCTCCCCGCTGATCGCCGGCTGGCCTACGCGGACCTTCGCCGGGCCGTCCTCCAGCGCGTGGGGCGCACACCAGAACAACAGCGCCAGCGCTTCCGCGAGCTGCGGTTGGAGGAAGTCAGCCGGCCGTTCGCGTTCGGCCAGCAGCTCCGGGACGCCTGCTGGCGGTGGCTGAGGGCCGACGATCGCGACGCAGAGGGAATCATCGATCAGGTGGTGCTGGAGCAGTTCATCGCCCGCTTACCAGCCGGAACCACGGAATGGGTCCAGTGCCACTGCCCGGCGTCGCTGGATCAGGCAGTAGGACTGGCGGAGGATCATTTGGCGGCTGTTCCGGCGGCAGGACAGCCGACGACGTCTTCTCTTCTCTCCTCTTCTCTCTCTCTTTCTCCCCTCCCTTCTGTGTCCCGTCCTCGCCCCATTCCCCCACCACGGAGACGGGGGCCGGCTCCACCCCAGCCAGCCCGCCGCACCCGTGGTGCCCTCCCGTTTCTCCCTTCTGTGTCTGTCTCCCCCCCCCCCTCAGGTGAGTGAGCCCCAGAGCACCGGTGCAGAGGGAAAGCCTGGGCTTGTTTGCTGGTGCTGCGGGGAGCCGGGCCACCTGCAACAACAGTGCGCAGCAATGGAGGTGGGCGTGGTGGTACGGATCCCCGACGTGCCAGAAGCTGCCCTCGATCGGGCCGGAGTGTATCGCATACCGGTGAGTGTCCAAGGGGCTACATATCAGGCATTGGTGGATTCTGGTTGCAGTCAGACCTCGATCCGCCAAAGCCTGGTGCAAGACAAGGCATTGGGGGGAGCACAGGGGGTGAAGGTGTTGTGTGTGCACGGGAATGTTCACAGCTACCCGTTGGTGTCAGTCCACATATTTTTCAGAGGGGAAAAATCTATCGTGAAGGCAGCGGTTAATCCTCGCCTTACCCACTCTTTAATTTTGGGGACTGATTGGCCGGGATTTCGGGATTTAATGATGCGCCTAGTAAAGAGTGGGTCCTGCCATTTGACAGGGGGAGGTCCTGGTGTCGCTTTGGCTGGAGCTGCTGTCACAGAGCCGTCTACATCATCTCCGCGACAGAGTGAGGAGCCGCCGGCTCCTCCTCTTTCTGTTGGGGAATCCCTTGTGGATTTCCCATTAGAACAATTGCGAGACGAGACTCTGCGACATGCGTTTGACCAAGTGAGAGTAATCGATGGTCAAACGCTCCAGCCGAACGCCACCCCGTCCTTCCCCTATTTTTCTATTATGAAGGATAGATTATACCGAGTGACGCAGGACACTCAGACGAAAGAGCGAGTCACACAGCTGTTAATTCCAAAGAGCCGCTGGGAATTGGTATTTCAGGTGGCTCACTTTAATCCCATGGCTGGACACCTAGGGCAGGATAAGACACTAGCCCAGATAATGGCCCGATTCTATTGGCCGGGGATTCGCGGCGATGTCCGTAAGTGGTATACGGTGTGCCGCGAATGCCAGTTAGTAAATCCAGCAGCCATTCCAAAAGCGCCTTTGCGCCCCCTACCATTAATCGAGACCCCGTTCGAAAGAATTGGGATGGATCTCATCGGGCCATTAGATCGGTCAACACGAGGGTTCCGCTTTATATTGGTTCTGGTGGACTATGCAACGCGATACCTGGAAGCGGTGCCTCTTCGCAATATCTCAGCACGCAGTATTGCGGAGGCCCTCTTCCACGTCATCTCCCGGGTTGGAATCCCGAAAGAGATTCTGACTGACCAAGGCACCTCGTTTATGTCACGAACACTGAGCAAACTGTATGGGCTATTAGGTATTAAGCCAATCTGCACCAGCGTGTATCACCCACAAACGGACGGTTTAGTTGAACGGTTCAATCGCACCCTCAAGAATATAATTAAAAAATTCGTAAGTGAGGATGCACATAACTGGGATAAATGGCTCGAACCCTTGTTATTTGCAGTGCGAGAGGTCCCCCAAGCCTCCACGGGGTTCTCCCCGTTTGAATTGTTATACGGGCGTAAGCCGTGCGGCATTTTAGATGTGCTGCGAGAAAATTGGGAGGAGGGACCTTCACAGAGTAAAAACGAAATTCAGTACGTTATGGACCTGCGCGCAAAACTCCACACGCTCACCCACCTAACTCAGGAGCATTTGCGGCAGGCCCAGGAACGGCAAGTCCGCCTGTACAACAAGGGCACGCGCCTTAGAGAGTTCACTCCGGGAGATAAGGTACTCGTACTGTTGCCCACGTCGAGCTCCAAATTAATCGCCAAGTGGCAAGGACCCTTTGAGGTCACACGGCGAGTTGGGGACGTCGACTATGAGGTAAGACGAACGGACAGGGAGGGGGCGCTACAGATCTACCACCTCAATCTGCTTAAACTCTGGAATGAGGAGGTCCCCGTGGCGTTGGTGTCGGTAGTTCTGGAGAAGGCAGAGCTGGGGCTGGAGATGCAAAAAGGGACATTGGCATCACGTACCTCTCCGGTCCCCTGTGGAGACCACCGATCCCCGACCCAACTCACGGAGGTCGCCCAGTTGCAGGCCGAGTTTTCGGATGTGTTCTCGCCCCTGCCCGGTCGCACTGACCTCATAGAACACCACATAGAGACACCCCCGGGGGTGGTAGTGCGTAGCCGCCCTTACAGGCTACCCGAACACAAAAAAAAGGTGGTTCGGGAAGAACTTCAGACCATGCTCGAAATGGGCATCATCGAGGAGTCCCACAGTGACTGGAGCAGCCCGGTGGTCTTGGTACCCAAGGCCGACGGGTCGGTCCAGTTCTGTGTGGACTACAGAAAAGTCAACACGGTGTCTAAATTCGACGCGTACCCAATGCCTCGTATTGACGAGCTGCTCGATCGACTAGGCATGGCTCGCTTTTACTCAACACTGGATTTGACGAAGGGATATTGGCAGATCCCCTTGACTCCATTATCCCGGGAGAAAACGGCCTTTTCCACAGGGTTCGGCTTACACCAATTCATCACACTTCCTTTTGGGCTGTTTGGGGCGCCCGCTACATTTCAGCGGCTGATGGACAGGGTCCTCCGGCCCCACGCCACCTATGCGGCCGCATATCTGGATGACATTATCATTTATAGTAACGACAGGCAGCGGCACCTGCAACACCTGAGGGCCATCCTTAGGTCGCTGAGGCGAGCGGGTCTCACTGCCAACCCGAAGAAGTGTGCGATTGGGCGGGTGGAAGTACGGTATCTGGGCTTCCACTTGGGCAACGGGCAGGTGCGTCCCCAAATTAATAAGACAGTAGCGATTGCGGCCTGCCCGAGGCCCAAGACCAAAAAGGGGGTGAGACAGTTCCTGGGGCTGGCAGGCTACTATCGTAGGTTTATACGTAATTATTCGGACATCACCAGCCCGGTGACTGACCTCACTAAAAAGGGGGCGCCAGATCCGGTCCAGTGGACAGAGCAGTGCCAGCGGGCTTTCTCTGAGGTAAAGGCTGCACTGTGTGGGGGGCCACTATTACACTCCCCTGACTTCTCTCTCCCTTTTGTGTTGCAGACCGACGCGTCGGACAGAGGGCTGGGGGCGGTGTTGTCCCAGGAGGTGGAGGGGGAGGACCGCCCCATCCTGTACATTAGTAGGAAGCTGTCGGTGCGTGAGGGGCGCTACAGCACTATTGAGAAGGAATGCCTGGCGATCAAGTGGGCGGTCCTCGCCCTCCGTTACTACCTGCTGGGGCGCCCTTTCACCCTCTGTTCGGACCACGCGCCCCTCCAGTGGCTCCACCGCATGAAAGATGCCAACGCGCGGATCACCCGTTGGTATCTGGCACTCCAACCCTTCAATTTCAAGGTGGTCCACAGGCCGGGGGCGCAGATGGTCGTGGCGGACTTCCTCTCCCGTCAAGGGGGGGGAGTCGGCTGCGGGCCGGAAAGGCGCTCGGCCTGAGTCGGGCGGTGGGGGTATGTGGCAGCGGGGGCGTGGTCAAGCGCCGGTCTGTGACAGGAGGGCGGAGCCAGGGAAGGTGAGTGGCAGCATCACTACACCTGACGGTAATTAACCTGTGCTTGTGTGTCTTCCCAGTAACCGCACCCTATTTAAGGAGGCAGAGGGAGAGCAGAGGAGAGCTCTTCCCGGGACAAGAACACAGCGTGTGTGTGTATTTACCAGAGTAAAATGGTGTTGTTATACTGAAAAGTCAGGCAATAAAAAGCCTATCCGTACCTGAAGCTTTGTCCTGCCGTCCTCTGTGCTCCACCCACACCTCAGAGAGCTCTACAAAAGCCTTCCCAGAAGAGTGGAGCTCATTATAACAGCTTTATGCTTGCTTTACCAAAATTCTCTCTCTGTATGTGAAATGTTCACTAACTGGTTTGACCAGATTACGACCATCACTGAAGATAAATTTAACACTATGTTCACCAGAACACAGACAAATGTAATCAGCTTTTACAGAATCCTTCTGATTGATACACATATTGAAATTAAAGTTCAAATCATATCACTGACTAAAGCACCTGTTTCTAGATGGGAAACTATAATTAAGATGATTTAATTCTGGAAAGATTTCTAGTTCTCACCTGTTTCTCAGCTCTTTCTGCTGCGGCTGTGACGATGTCGTGACCTTTGTGATTTTCCATCATACACAAATAACAGATGCAGGTTTGATCAGTACGACAGTAGAGCTCAATCAGCTTGTTATGCTCAGAGCAGATCTTCTCTTGGAGTTTTGCTGAGGCTTCAATTAATATGTGTTTTTTCAAAGCAGGAACTTCAAGATGAGGTTTCAGATGAGTTTCACAAAATGAAATCAAACACATCAGACAGGACTTGACAGCTTTGTGTTTTCTCCCGGTGCAGAAATCACACTCCACATCTCCAGGTCCAGCGTAACAGTGAGCAGGAGAAGTAGATTGGAATTCAGTCTTCTTCAGTTTCTCCACCACTTCAGGCAGCATATTGTTTCTGCGTAGAACAGGCCTTGTCGTGAAAGTGTCTCTGCACTGAGGACAGCTGTAGACGCCCTTCTGATCCTTCGGATCCCAGCAGCCATTCATGCAAACCTTACAGAAACTGTGACCACAGGGGATAGTCACCGAATCTTTCCGGAGATCCAGACACAGTGGACACATGAACTGGTCCTGAGAAAGCTGATCTACTGAAATACTGGCCTCAGCCATTTTCCTGAAATCCCACCGAGAGAGAGATCAGTTTTGTTTTGTCTGAAAGGAGTGACTTCCTTATTCGGTGTGTGTGTGTGTGTGTGTGTGTGTGTGAGAGAGAGAGAGAGAAAGAGAGAGAGAGCAGTTTGTTTTCTCCAAAATGACGAGTTACTTCCTGGTCCTGTGTCTGTGAAAGAGAGATAATGAGAGAGGAGGAGCACAGAGAGGTCATGAACACTCCTCTATTAACCATTTCATCTCCCTTCAGTGCAGAAATATCACCCATGTAGCCGCACTGATTAGGATTAATTTCATGAAATACACACAGATAAATGGTGG
The DNA here is from genome assembly GCF_027579695.1 of Neoarius graeffei. Taxonomy (NCBI): domain Eukaryota; kingdom Metazoa; phylum Chordata; class Actinopteri; order Siluriformes; family Ariidae; genus Neoarius; species Neoarius graeffei. Next base: position 4,117,741 of record NC_083570.1, read on the forward strand.
CCAGATGAAGCTTCAGGAAAAACATCCATAAACGCTTATCCTGTGCAGGGTTGTGGGTAAGCTGGAGCCTATCCCAGCTGACTATGGGTGAGAGGCGGGGTTCACCCTGGAGAAGTCGCCAGATCATCACAGGGCTGACACACAGAGCCAAACAACCATTCACACTCACATTCACACCTATGGTCAATTTAGGGTCACCAGTTAACCTAACCTGCATGTCTTTGGACTGTGGGGGAAACCGGAGCACCCAGAGGAAACCCACAAAGACACGGGGAGAACACGCAAACTCCACACAGAAAGGGCCCCATCAGCCACTGGGCTCGAACCCAGAACCTTCTTGGTGTGAGGTGACAGTGCTATCCACTACACCACCGTGCTGCCCTGCAATCATAAGATTCATTAGTGTAATGACTCTATGATATTTAATGAAATTAATACATAATAAATAATAGCTGATCTGTCAAGCCAAAATGACCATTCATTTATTTCTAAAATGGCTACAAACAAGATGTGTGTTATTTTGCAGTTTGTATCTACAATACTTAATGAAGTAATATTACTACTGATACTACAAATATTTTTTTTGCACAGGTTTTCCACACAAATGAAGATAAAGAAACCACTTAATCACCTAAAACCCTGATTTGGAACAGAGTGTGTGAGGGTTTCTGAAATACATGAGGGTGCAGATCCACTGAGAGCTCTGTAAACCTGTCAGAGAGTTTATGATGGAAGATTTCAGGAAATAAAAGACAGAGATGAGAATTGTGTGAACAGTAGTTTCAGCAGTAGAGGGCACAAATGAGCAGTAGTGGAAATGCTGGCTCTCTCCCCCCCATTGAAAATCTTATCACGCGCCTTCATTACAGTGTTGCCAACTTGGCGACTTTCTCGCTAAGTCTGGCGACTTTACAAATCTTCTTGGCGACTTTTTTGTCAAAAGCGACTCGCGACAAATCTAGCTCTTTTTTGGTGTTTTGAAGACTCTGACATGAAAGCTCGTATATTTCTGCAGGTGCTGTGCGAGCCCCTCCGCCGCCCCACAGCACTCACAGGCAGTCAGAGTCACAGCGGCCCAGTGTTACCAGATACTTCTGACATTTTCCAGCCCAAAATATGTTCAAAACCCGCCAACATGCACTTAAAACCGCCCAAAATGTAAAATGTACTTGATGCCTATCTTGTAAAGTAAAAATATGCAGCTAAAGTCCAGTATACTATTTGTAAATCGAACAAATAGCGACATGAGCCCGTCAGTGCTGGAGGTGAAAAATCTGCTGTCTGATACTCGGCTCCGTGTGGTTCATCTCATCTCATTATCTCTAGCCGCTTTATCCTTCTACAGGGTCGCAGGCAAGCTGGAGCCCATCCCAGCTGACTACAGGCGAAAGGCGGGGTACACCCTGGACAAGTCGCCAGGTCATCACAGGGCTGGCACATAGACACAGACAACCATTCACACTCACATTCACACCTATGGTCAATTTAGAGTCACCAGTTAACCTAACCTGCATGTCTTTGGACTGTGGGGGAAACCGGAGCACCCGGAGGAAACCCACGCAGACACGGGGAGAACATGCAAACTCCGCACAGAAAGGCCCTCGCCGGCCACGGGGCTCGAACCCAGGACCTTCTTGCTGTGAGGCGACAGCGCTAACCACTACACCACCATGCCGCCCCGTGTGGTTCAATCAGATTATAACTCTGCAATCATCTGCTGTGTTCTGAATCCTACATGCACCAGTAGGTGGCGCACATGCATAATATTATGTAGGCTATGTTAGGCTACGATGCATATCTAACATCTGCATTGCTGAGGTTATTTATTTTTTATTTATTTATCTTTTTAGCCGGCGGCACGGTGGTGTAGTGGTTAGCGCTGTTGCCTCTCAGCAAGAAGGTCTGGGTTCAAGCCCCGTGGCTGGCGAGGACCTTCCTGTGTGGAGTTTGCATGTTCTCCCTGTGTCCGCATGGGTTTCCTCCAGGCACTCCAGTTTCCTCCATCAGGGCTTTGAACCAGAATTTTTTTCCTATTGGTTCGTTCTGAACAGAAACGGAATTTTAACATTTCCGGTTTTGGGTTCCACCATTATATAGATGTTCCCGAACCGGTTAGAACAAAAAAATTTCGTTCCCAGAACGGTGAATTACGTTCCCTGTCAGCTGTTTAACAAATGGCTATAATATTATGTCTCTGTCTCATCCAGCTTAAGCCAAATGTAGGCTAATTCTATTACAACCTTCATTAAATAAGACAAGAAATAATTCAAAACAATTATTTCAAATGTTGGCGATTTGGATTCTTAGTATGTCTTCCCATATACACAAACAGAAAAAGTGCCAAAAATGAAAGATAATTCGTTTAGTGTGTTACCAAAGGCTAGTCAGGCCCTATGCATTGATAGGCTAACAGAGGTTAACATCATTTAATGTTCGCGAGCCTCTCATTAACGTGGACAAATATATTGATATCGTGTTTGAAATTGATGTTTTTGAATAACGATAGACTGCAATATTTACCTCTTATTTAAGATGTGGAGACGTGATAGTAGTCCACCCTCCCACTCTCTCCATTCAGTCAGCGAACGTCACACAGGAAGCGAACCCCAGCGGGTCATAGAAACTTGCGCAGGAGAAGAATGGCTTTTTTATTTGTAGCCTACGGAAACTTTGAGGAACGAAATAAAAACCGGTATTAACCAGTTACCATTATTTTTAATAAGCGTTTCTGTTCCGGAACATAAAAAATAATAAAGTTTCTGGTTTCGTTTCTGTTCCATGTGAAATAGAAAAAGTTCCCGGTTTTCGTTCCTTGAACCGGTTCAAAGCCCTGTCCTCCATAGTCCAAAGACATGCAGGTTAGGTTAACTGGTGACTCTAAATTGACTGTAGGTGTGAATGGTTGTCTATGTGTCAGCCCTGTGATGACCTGGCGACTTGTCCAGGGTGTACCCCGCCTGTCGCCCGTAGTCAGCTGGGATAGGCTCTAGCTTGCCTGCGACCCTGTAGAATTGGCGAGATCCGGTAAATTCTAAATAAATTCTGAACAGTGAACAAACCCTGCTCTACCTCATGGTGAGCAAGGGTCTCACGTTGGCTTGTAAGAGTCCGTCCATGAGTGTCCATGGTGGATCCGAGGCGTGTTAACACAGCCATCATTCCCTGAAGGTTAGCTGCATAGACAGTTGAAGAAGCCTCTGCTGAGTCGGTCATGACAGAGTCTTTCTGTTAGGGTTTTGCTGGGAATCGAACCCGGGTCACTGGTGTAATAATCCAGCAATCCCCCACTAGGCCACCAGGGGGATGACTCAAGTGCAGAGGCGTGAGGCGAAAGTAGAGTATCAAAAACAGTTTATTTACACTATATACACTATTTACAATCCAGGGCAAAAACAAAAAGTATAATCCAGAGGCTCTGGGGCAAAAAAACAAAAAGTATAATCCAAAATGCAAAAACACTCAGAAGGTAGATCAAAAAAGGAAATCCAAAAGTTCAAAGACCAAATAAGAAAAAGGCAAAAATGTAAACGCTCAGAAGATGCCAAAGGTTAAGTGAAAAATCCAACAAGAAAACAAAAGGCCAAAAACACAAGGGTAAAAGCAAGGACACGGGACAGAGGTTCTAACGAAAAGCATTACAGCACAAAGACTCTATGACTAGGGACCAAACTGAAGAGGTATTTATACACAAACTAAAATAGGACACAGGTGACACTAATGAGGACTAGGCGGGGCACAAGACACATGGAAAACAACAAACATAAAACACAGAAACAGTGGCGGCCTCTAGAGGCCAAAACAAACATGACAAGAAAAGCAATAACAGCGGCCTCTAGAGGCCAAGACAGTCCCCAGTCCTAACACAAGCCACAATGAACTTAATAAACAACATTAATATATTTAGGGACAATTTACATGAATATACCTTTCATTTGATACCATACATAGCTTCTTACCATACCACATCTGCCAGATATGACAATCAGACAATCTTGTAATATGACTGTAGTGATTACAATAATTCTCAATATATAAACGCATTACAGTTTCAATGGAAGGTGAAGCAGCAATGAAGTGTTCATTTTATTGACATTGTTTTGTGTACTAATGCTTCATCCAGATTCACTTACATGGCTACAAGCATATCAAGTATGAAGCAGATTTACCTGTCGTGTGCAAGGGAATCACCAGGTCGTATACTTTCCATATTTAAGTTTTACTTTCCAGCCTAAAGACAACTAACTGTATCATTTATGATGTATAGTTTTGTGAATACTTTTCTGTTGACCTAACCAGGTGTTTAGTTTACATATTCCATAATACGTTTAAATGAACGCTGAGTTCAAAATAATGGTTTTTACATGCACCAAAGTGGTCCATGGCATAAACAGGTATTGAGCTTATATTGCTATATATAGTATGAATGTAGACCAATGTGAAAATATAAAAGCATCTTTTGGCAATCCAGTCATTTTTCATGAGTATCATATTTGGCAGACTTGCTATGGTAAGAAGCTACGGTATGTATGGTATCAAATGAAAGGTATTTTCATGTAAATTGTCACTAAATATATTAATGTTGTTTATTAAGTTCATTGTGGCTTGGTATTATGTGGATTTAATATTTTCACTGATTGTTCGGGATAGTGCAGGGACAAGTGGGGTACAACTGTTAGGTCTAAATTTTAAAATACTTAGCACCATCAGATCTAAACTTGACATATATCATCTTAACCAGTAAACAATTACCTTTCTTTTGATATATTACATATGGTAATCGGACCCAAATTATGGCACAATATTGGTGAAAATTTAACGTTTTGGGGGTGCGATCCAATATTTGAGGAAAATGAAGAGTGAGAACCAATATATTTACTGTTACCAGTTGATTTCATGTTCAGAGGACCCCAATGCTTTAAAAAAAATCTTGTTTTGTACAGTTGTGTGTGTGTGTGGGGGGGGGGGGGGGTGCACGTGGACCATACTGGGCCCATGGCCTAATAGTGTAGAGTACTTGCTACGGGATACTTATAACTGGTTTTCAGTGTCTCCAAAGCACAGGGAGGTCTACAAAGCACTATATGAGACCATCAACTGTGGGGAGAAACCCTTACAAATAACCAAGGTGTGTGCTACACGTTGGCTCTCCATTGAACCAGCGGTTTCACACATTTTGGACCAGTGGGAGGTGCTTAAACTGCATTTCACAGTCACCAAGTCCAGTGAACACTGCTACATGGCTGAGGTTTTATACTCCATGCACAATGATCCTCAAAACATCTTGTGTCTGACTTTTTTGAAGTCAGTGCTGGGTGAGGTACAGTTGGCCATCAAGGCTTTTGAGGGAGAGCAGGTAGATCCTCTTAAACTTCTTGACAGCTTGGTTAGCCTGATAAAGTCTGTGAGTAACAGGGTGCTGAATCCACTGGCAAATATTGATGTACTCAAAGAGCCAACTGATGGATACATCAGTCCTAAACCGTACCTTGGTTTCCTTTTTGAGTCAAAGGCAGCCGAGCTCCATCTTGCGCCTGAGGAAAAGGACAATGTCCGAAAGCAGTGTGTAGCCTTCACCATCTCCCTCACTAATGAATTGAGGGTGAGACTGACGGACAACATCGAAGCATTGCAGTACATGTCAGTTTTCAATGTACAGTAGAGGAAACTCTGAAGCACAATAAGAGCCTGGGAGAAATAGAAAAAATAGCCAAGCTCCTTGGCTACTCTCCTGCACAGATAGACAAGATTGTGCAGCAATGGCGTGCCATCCATCTTAGTAAGTGGAATGAAACAAAAAACACAGTGGGCTTCTGGAGTGAGATTTGGAAGTTCAGGGATGCAGCTGATATCAACCCATTTCAGGAACTTGCCATGGCTGCTGTGTCTGTGTTGTCTTTGCCACATTTGAATGCTGAAGTCGAGAGATTATTCAGCCAGATGAGTGTGGAAAAAAGCAAACTTAGAAATCAGATGTCCTTGCAGACCCTTAACTCCATTCTGTATGTCCGATTTGGTCTGAAGCTGTCTGGTGAGGTTTGCTATGAGCACAAGCTGCCTGATGATGTTTTGCAGCTCTTTGGCACATCAGCTGCTTACTCATTTAAGTCAGCTTCCTCAGTTGCTGAACCTGCCATAGGAAGCCTTGACCATAATGAGGATGACCTACTCTTTCTGTGAGCCAGCACAGCTTGTGTGTATGGAGGAAGGGTCTGAAAAAAAAAATGAATGTGAATTAGGGCCAGACGAGTTAGCATCATTTACTTACATTGCCATTGATAGGTTTTTTTTCTATTGTCTCTTTTTGGTCCATTAAGATTGTTAATGTTGTCATGTTAAAATAGAAAAAAAATGTTAAAATGTTATGGGCGGCACGGTGGTGTAGTGGTTAGCGCTGTCGCCTCACAGCATGAAGGTCCGGGTTTGAGCCCCGTGGCCGGCGAGTGCCTTTCTGTGTGGAGTTTGCATGTTCTCCCCGTGTCCGCGTGGGTTTCCTCCGGGTGCTCCGGTTTCCCCCACAGTCCAAAGACATGCAGGTTAGGTTAACTGGTGACTCTAAATTGAGCGTAGGTGTGAATGTGAGTGTGAATGGTTGTCTGTGTCTATGTGTCAGCCCTGTGATGACCTGGCGACTTGTCCAGGGTGTACACCGCCTTTCGCCCGTAGTCAGCTGCGATAGGCTCCAGCTTGCCTGCGACCCTGGAGAACAGGATAAAGCGGCTAGAGATAATGAGATGAGTTAAAATGTCATGTTATGACTTGTTGTAGGCGTCTTAAGAGCATAAACTGAAGAAAACCAAAAAAAACCCCAAAACCCTAAGTAACTCTGCCAGAGTGTCTCTTTTGGGTCACTTTGCAGGTCCCAAGCCCGGATAAAGGAGGAGGGTTGGATGTAGAGTGAACAATTCCACCCCACATAACAGTGTTTTGATTCTATTTGATATCTAACATTTAACAGTACAGGACAAAACTGATTCATGTAACGTGGAAAGTGCCTTGAGATAATTGTATTATGATTTGGCACTTTATAAATAAAAAAAAAATTTGACAAAAGTCATTAAGTTATTTTGAGAAGTGATGGCCTATTTCAATGCCAAAATAAAAAAAAAAAGAAGAAAGTTCATTTGCAGTTCTAAACATATTTAGGGTGTTTGTTACTCACTTTTTGTCTCTCCCACGACCATGGGAGTCACCACCATTGAATGTGAAGGGGGCGTGTCCCCTTCACATTTCATAATTCTTCGTTTGGACCCCCCATATTTAACATAAATTATGAGTTCACCCAGCGCCGTTTCTATTGCTTCGTGAAAGAATCCATTCCACTTGATCAATAAGTGAATACACAGACCACTGAAAATCCACTCCGGGTTTTCCGGGCATTCCCTACAACAACTCACCGCGCGCAGTTTTCTGGAAAGTAACATGGGAAATCAGTGTGTAACCCTTGTTACGATGTAATAACAGAGCACAGGTAAATAGTCAATATTAAGAGATGGAACAGTAATAGAAGACTATAAGCTTGTGAGAGCCTTTGTCGTTGAGTAGTTGAAAGACAAAGGCAAGCAACAGTGGTTTGAGTTTTTTGTGTGGCCACTTGTTATTAATAATCAATAACACAATAAAAATAAAAATACACAGTTTGTTGCAAGGCATTCAATGAAAAATAACAACTAAAATAATAAAGCTGGCAAAATAAAACCCTCTGTCCCAAAGTTAGCGTTGGGGCCCTTTTTCTTCAGATCCGTGTCAAGTGTATCAGTGTATGTGTATTCTGTCCTACCACACAGTCCATGAGGAAGGGGGAATGAAGGAATCCTTCACCAATCTCAGTTCAATATCGGTGGTTTCAATGTGGCTCGCCACCCAGCTCACACTGGGAATCTATGGATCATGGACTCTAGAAACAATCTCTCTGGATCTCTGGAAACCTCACACGAACCCAGCTGGAAACTCCCCGATAGACGGTGGACCTTGGCTGGGACCTCATCAAATGAAGTCACAGAAAAAACCCTGACCTACAGAGAGGTCAAAGCAGATCCAAATAGCATGTTGATTATTACCAATCAATAATACTCATTTGCATTAACCAGTTTAAATCATGCTCTCAAAAGGTTTAGTTGTACAACAAAAATCAAATCTATCTTTAGTTCAAGAGTTCAAGTATTAATTTGTAGTTGCAAAACTATAAATACATTCAAAGTGCTTTTTTTATATTCAAGTACTGTAGTTACATTAATAACTGTTTCAAGAGCTGAAATAGTTTTATTTACATTAGTAACAAAGAAAATATAATTTTTCAAAATTAAAAATATATATATATATTGCATAGTACCCTTTAATTTGGTAGAAAACTGCATTAAATTCAGAAACCCCATGGTAGTTAGAGGCATTAAGGCCTAACGTGCTTAATTGTCTCTCCTTGCACCGGTAACAATGAGAAACTGCACTAAATATTTACCTCTTTAAGTACCACAAGCACACACTTTCATCAAGCAGTCTCACCAATATCTTATTTTTTTTTACATATGCAATGAACAACAGCTTAGAAAAATATTCCTTAGCAGTGGCAGATGGTAGTCTTTCAAACAGGGGAGGCTGGTCGGTTATGATATTTCCAGATTTTAAAAGAAAAAACATCAGTTTTGCCCATACTCTTGCCTCTGATCTGGCTGATTGTTGGCAGCGTCACAAACTGTGAAATAACAGGTTCTTTTGGCCCATTAGCCTACTGTCCAATATACATGATGGTGGTGTTGGGGGGGAGGGGTATATTTTCACATTTTATATTTTAAAATTGTGGCATGTTGTTTAAAAATTGATCATTATTGAAAGCAGCTCTTTGTCAGGAACCTCAGCAGTAGAGCTGGGTGCCACACATTTCATTCAATGACACTTTCCCTATATTTTACTTATTTTGACTGAGAAATGTTTTATTGACAATTTTGATAACCCTTCACTTTTAATACAGGTCTGTAGTGTGAAATGTTCTTGGCTGTGTTTTTGTTTAAAAATGTTTTCCAAATTTTAGCTGTGTTTAATTCATATCCAGAAAAATATATATTCCAATATAATATACTCAGCATAAACATTTTAAATAGATTCTATATTTTTGGTCCATCCATGACATATTACTAAAGTAGCCTATTTACTGTTGTTGATGTGGGTCACTTGCTGTTAGCCAATTCACTTTCTCGTACCAGGAGAGCTGAAAGGAACGAGTATTATTCCCTACCTTTTTCACCAAGTCAATTTGAGGCGTTGGTTTACCCTGCTCTTTAATTTTAATTTTTTCCTCGAAAGGAAGACAGGCAAATGGCTTCGCCAAAATTAAATCAGCAATGCTTGGCATCCGTGCGCAGCTTTCTTGCTAGCTGACTAGCCCCCTCAAGATCAAGTTCAGTCACTCAAATAAACGAAATTTCTGGAACTAAGATAGCAAACTTGACAACACTATATTTACACTTTATTTACAATGAAAATATATACAAACTAAAAAAGCTGGTAGAAACCGTATGTAATGAATGAAATCGAAATGTAAGCTGATCTCTTACAATACACCACAGCACTTGCGAATCCGCATGGGACTGAACTGATGTTGCCAGATACTGCTGACGTTATCCAGCCCAAAATATGTTCAAAACCCGCCAATATGCACTTAAAACCGCTCAATTGAGCGGGAAACCCCCAATCTGGCAACACTGTACCGCTGCCTGTCTATAGTTGAAACGAGCTGTCAATCAAAGAAAATATCCGGCCGCTTTCACCAATCACCAGTCTCCTCACGGAAACTGCCATGTCCCTCCCATGTGAGGCTCGGAGTCCGTGGGCGGGCGTTTTCGCAGTATTTGTCCAATAACCGTCTTGCATTTTGAGATTGAAAAGTGCAGAGCTCCCAAATGCCACTGAAGTCCACTGAGGGTGGGAGTCCGTAGGCGGGCATTTTCGCAGTATTTGTCCAATAATCGTCTTGCATTTTGAGATTGAAAGCGCAGAGCTCCCAATGCCATTGAAGCCCACTGAGGCTGTGCTGCATCGCGCTGTCATGAGGGGGAGAAACTCACGCACACATTAAAGTTATAAGGGCATTTTTAGAGGAGGCTGAGCCTCCCTCGTTGTCTTAGAGCAATCGCCCGTGTTCCTTAGTAAATAACAATAAACAACACTGAAATGATTATTTAGAAGTGACACCAACAAGCTAAGGCCCTGTCCACACGGCAACAGATTCAGGTGAAGCCGATACAATTGTTTATCGTTTCGGCCTGGCGTCCACACGGCACCGGCGTTTTGGGTGCCCCAAAACGCAATCTTTTGAGAACGGGTTCCAGAGTGGAAAGATCTGGCAACGTTGCCGTTGCGAAGTCGTCTGGATGAGTAGAACAGATTTGTTTATGATGACATCACAACCACATGACTGTGAGTGCTTCACACCGGGTAGAAGTGTAACGAACTCAATGCGAGTTGTCAACAAATCCTATAACTTGGTTCATGAAACGCGCTTACAAAATATTTTCACTGTGAATATTTATTGTGTAATGGTGCAAAGTGAGAGAGAGAGAGAGAATAGCCCTTAGGGCAGAGTCAATCCCGCCAGCAAAAATAGGGAAAAAAAGGAGTGATCTCACCTCTTCAGATGTTGGTTTAAGTCCTACAATACATTCCTCAAAAAGGGCGTAGAAGAACAAATTAATCCATTAACGTGTAGCATTCAATTTATTCCGGACCATTAAAGACGCCGCCTTCCGCGTAGAATCATACGTCATCCTCGCCGCCATGTTGGATGGGTCAAAGCGGAGAATAAAGATGCCTCATTCATGTGCTGCGTTTAACTGTACCAACAGGTTTACCGTCCAAACAAGATCACATGGGATTACCTTTCACAGGTGAGACTGGAAAAACACTTTTCATTGTATTTGGTCATTATAATGTAATTTTACGAACAGATTTTTCTGACTTTGTGGCTAATATGAAGTCTCGCGCATAATAGTTTATGCGCATGCGTCCTTACTTCTTCTATTGTTCTGGTGTCTCTGAAGGGACCGTCTTACAGCACCCCTAGAGGTGTGGCATGTGTATTGCATCGTTTTCAGCAAGTGTTGCGTTGCCATATGGACCTGATATTTTACTGATCGTTGCCCATTTGGACACGATATTTTTTTAAATAACATCTCGTTGCCGTTGTCGTGTGGATGTAGCCTAAGCTGCTAAGTTCAGGTCAATGGTCCATTAGCATCACAACACAGTCTCAGGTGGCTATAGCACCATTAGCACCTTTTTCATGGCTGCTGCGCCGATTAACATAACTTTCAGATGCTTTACAAATCAACCAAACAAGTTAAAGAGTGTTTTGTTTTTTTTCCCACTCACCGAATGATCAATTTAGGAAAGAGCGTTCCAGCAATTACCCTCGCCCGATCGCCGGAAATTGTCCGGTCTCACACTGCTCTATAAAGTTTAAATATTAACAATATACCGGTCAACCAGGGTTTAACATCATTAAGAATTATTCCAACTTGGTTTAAAACATTATTTTCAGGTCTTACCCCGTGGATGAAAACAGGTTTTATCTGCGTTTGGATCAGACAACGCACGAGGCAGCAACCGTAAACATGACCGCAAAACAGGAAGCGACGACTGGATGTAACCTATGAGGTTGATCACCTGGGGCGCACGAGGTGCACTAATTGGCTAGCCTGGGCCTGCCCATCCTAAGCGTGACGCAACACGAGGGCCTGTTGCGAGCTTAGTCTGGCCAGGCAAGCTATCTACAGCTCTTCCAAGCTCCCGAAAAATCAGGAGCCAATCAACTTTGAGCATCTCCAGCGGCCCTGAGTAGAGGCGTGTTCAAGGCAGTGATGTAGTAGAACTGCGACCGGAAGCCATAGATTGTTTACAGAATCTATGCCGGAAGCGCTTCATTCACTAGAAACATTACGAACATGGAGCAAGTTCTCATTGAAAACAGAGCAAAGAGCAGCCCTGGAGGTATTTATTGAAAGGAAGGATGTTTTCGCCTTGCTCCCGACCGGCTTCGGTAAGAGTTTAATCTACCAGTTAGCCCCGTCGCGTCACATATGTCAGAGGAAAGAGTGATGTGATTGGTTTAAGCTTCGTCACAGCTTTTTCTGGCTTCGACCAGTAGCAAACTGAGGCATTTCAGGGAGGTGGGTCAACCACGCACTTTGGGAAATGGTTGGGCTTAATATCTTTGCCAGACCAAATGCTCGCAGAGCTTTGAAGTCGCGTTAGCCAGACTACTAATTGGCTATTTGGGAAGCTCGTTCTACATAGCCCTCTGCAGCAACTCTTTTTTTTTCCTTTTCTCCATTTTAAGCACTTTTCAATAGTTTTTAGTGCATATAATAAATTTCAAAGAATTATTTATAAAGCATCTATTTATTTCAAAATAAAATGAATTGCTTTTAGAATGTTAATGACTGCTCAATTACTTTCAATTAATTTTTTTTTTTTTCCACAAATAAAATGGATTCGGGCAGCACGGTAGTGTAGTGGTTAGCGCTGTCGCCTCACAGCAAGAAGGTCCTGGGTTCGAGCCCCGGGGCTGGCGAGGGCCTTTCTGTGCGGAGTTTGCATGTTCTCCCCGTGTCCGCGTGGGTTTCCTCCGGGTGCTCCGGTTTCCCCCACAGTCAAAAGACATGCAGGTTAGGTTAACTGGTGACTCTAAATTGACCGTAGGTGTGAATGTGAGTGTGAATGGTTGTCTGTGTCTATGTGTCAGCCCTGTGATGACCTGGCGACTTGTCCAGGGTGTACCCCGCCTTTCGCCCATAGTCAGCTGGGATAGGCTCCAGCTTGCCTGCGACCCTGTAGAAGGATAAAGCGGCTAGAGATAATGAGATGAGATAAAATGGATTATTTTAAGAGGATAGTCTTAACAAAATTATGACGCTTTACAGCCTGGGCTACAAGTGTCTGGGGAAGGAATAGTAGAAAGGAAAGCAATGGAGAGAGATGGATGTTATTCCAGGTGGATTGTGAAGGAAAGGAGGATAAAAGTTATGAAGTGGTAGAAATTGTGGTGGCACCAATGTGAGGAGTTCTATCTATAAATCTAATTGTTATACTAATCTGTAAATGTTACTGTAGTACCACCATTGCATGTAGGTTGACAAAACTGCACTTATTCATTGTGTGAAGTTCTCCTTTATGTGTCCTTGCTTGACACAATGTGATTGTGTGTTATGAAGACTGCATGATGTCATTTTTGTTATGAGTTTCACTAAATCTGAAAAAAGTCAAATGCGCCCACTAAAGTCACTGTTGGTGGTGAACAAAATTGCACCTGTTCATTGTGTGAAGTTATTTTTTATGTGTCACCGTTGTGTGATTGTGTGTCATGAAGTTTGCATGATGCCATGTCATGCCTGTTCATTGTGTGAAATTATGAATATTCTTATTTTTAAACAAGCAGTTGAGTGTCACTATTGCTTGGCACAGTGGCATGTTGTGTTACATCTAAAACTAAATAAAAAAGGAAACACAAAATAAAAAGTAAAATGCACCCATAAAGTCATCGTTGGTGATAAATTGTGTCACATTCAGAGCAGTGGGTTTAAAAACAGGCTGATGAATATATGGACTAGTTGAATGAGGACTTCTTGTTGAGTCAGGGTTAGACACCTGTTAGGGTACAGTTCAGACTGAGACATGATGAGCGAGCCAGATGTTTAGCTGATGTCAGAGGCGCGCACACAGTGGACGAGGTGAGGAAGTGACTGAGGCTGGGTGAGTAAAATGCAGTGATTTATTTTAGTGTCACAGTGAAGAAACATTTACAGCCAGGGCGGAAATAGCGGCGGCTTTGCACATGCGCGATTCATTAGAAGTCTGGCGCGGAGAGGAGAGGAGAGCCCCGCCCCCGCCCCGCCCCCCCGCTCTGACTGGCTGTGAGTGGTGTGGGGCGGCTCGCGCAGCACCTGCAGAAATGCACGCGCTTTCATTCCCTGAGGAGATTTCAGTGTGTGCGCGTGCAGGAGGCTGTGAGGCGCCACAGCGCCATTTTCTGTCTTTAAACGCTTTAAAAATGGAGATTTTTTGGTGATTTTGTGTAAATTTTGGCAGCTTTTAGTGAGTCTGTGCTGTTAAAATCACTGAAGCATCGAGTGTTTGTGTGTATTCGGTACATTAGTGATGTTTAAAGCTTGTTGGTGCCTAATGCTAACCGGTTAGCCTGTGTGAGTAGAATGGTGATGTCTGATGGAGTGCAGTAGCTTTACATGGTGAACATTTTACAGTCTCTCTGTCACTAGTATTGGGAGTTATTGCTAAAGATAATATAGTTCATAAATCTGAATGAACTGAATCTTGTGTTAATTATGTTTATTTCAGTTGTTTTCCATGAGTGTGAATGTGTATGAGGAGAAAATTAGTAGCAGAAGTGGAGTAAAGTCTTTAACTGAGTTTATAAAACACTATAAAGCACAAACAAATCTCCAAACTTTTATTGACTGCATTTTCATTTCTATCATTACAATGAGCTCTTTATAAATCTTAAAGATACAAATCAAGTTTTTTTTTCCTTTTCACTGGATATCAAGTCAATTATTCTTGTTTCTGTGCTTTAATTATATTTAAAACTTCCAATCAAATCCATTTTAGTAAAATGTAGAGCTGCAACTACTGATTATTTTGATATTCAATTCATCTGTCAACTATTTTTCATTAATTGATTAGTTGAATTGAAAATTAATAAACAATATTTAAAATATATATTTGCAGCATTTTAATCAGCTCTAGTACAGAACTCTTTCTGAACTCGGCTGAATTAAATAACAGTTCACTAACTACAATACAACCTTCCTGACATTTATCAGATAATCTCTAACAGGATCGGAATATTATCAAGTGCTCACATCAGCCGAATGAGAGTCAGACTCACGCAAGGTGATGGTATTATGTATAACCCCGTTTCTAAAAAGTTTGGACACTGTAAAATATAAATAAAAACAGAATGTGATGATTTGCAAATCTTGGAAACTTTATATTTCATTGAAAATAGTACAAAGACAACATATCAAATGGTGAAATTGTGAAATTTTTTTTTTTTTTTTTTGAAAAATATACACTCATTTTGAATTCAATGCCAGCAACATATTTCAAGAAAGTTCAAGAAAGAACAGGAGCATGTTTACCACTGTGTTGCATCACCTCTACTTTTAACAACACTCTCTAAACGTTTGGGAACTGAGGAGACCAAGTGCTGTAGTTTTGTAAGTGAAATGTTGTCCCGTTCTTCCCTGATATACAATTTCATTTGCTCAACAGTTCAGGGCCTCCTTTAGTCATGTTTTTCAATTCCTAATGTGCCAAATGTTTTCAGTAGGCGACAGGTCTGGACAGCAGCAGGCCAGTTTAGCACCGACTCCTTTACTCTGAAGCTATGCAGTTGTAATATGTGCAGATTGCAGTTTATCTTGCTGAAAGAAGGAAGATCTTCCCTGAAAGAGATGTCATCTTAATGGCAGCATGTTGCTCTGAAACATGTTTATCTCATTGAGCATTAATGATGCCTTCCCAGATGTACAAGCTCCCCATGCCATGTGCACTAATGCCCCCTCATACCATCACAGACGCTGGCTTTTAAACCATGCACTGATAACAAGCCGGATGGTCCCTCTCCTCTTTAGCCTGTAGGACGTGGTGTCCATGATTTCCAAAAAGAATTTCCAATTTCTCTTTGTCAGAATAGAGGAGAGTTTTCCCCTTTGCATCAGTCCAATAAAGTAAAAGAGCTCGGGGCCAGAGAAGGCGGCAGTGTTTCTGGATGGTGTTTGTATCTGGTTTTAACTGGGATTTGTGGATGCAGTGATGAACTGTTTTCACAGACGATGGTTTTCAGAAGTGTTCCTGAGCCACAACATGGAACTTCATGTGTTGTATGAAAACTGAAACTTGAAAATTAGATAATTTGAGCTTTATGAGGTGCTGCACAGAATTGTTACCAAATTATAAAATAATCATTATTATCATTGTAATGCGGTAGTGAGTGTTTATACAAGATAAATTGTGATGCATTTAACTCAATTTCATTTCCTGACGTCAGTCTCGAAGAAAATTTGGGTTGTTTTTTTGTGTGTGTGTGTGTGTTTTCAGATGGACATTTCAGAAAATCTTCTCTGCTTTCTGGTTGTGGTGGTGAAATCATCTGCTGAACTGCTGCTGCCGTGGAGAGAAACAGAAATAAAGACAAAAGCATCATAAGGTTGTCTCAAAGTTGGAAAAAGGTAAAGGTGATCGTTCGTTAATACATTTTCAAGGAGTATTTTAGTGAAAGTATTTTGGTCAGGGGAGCAAACTGACTACAAAAATGAATCAGGAATAAATAAACCTCTGAGCTAGTCCTCATGCTAATGTAATGCAGATCAAGTAATCAAGTTTATTTATTGATGGGGCATAAAGGCATATGGCTGTTGCTGAGCAAGTAAAGTAAAAACAAAATACTGTGTTTCTCCAGCAGGAACAGCTCCACGTACCATGTGGACGGATTTGGTTGAATTCCTCCTTACAGAATTAACCTTGTTGGATTTTGTTCAATTTCTTTTAAATGAAGTCCTAAGGAAAGGTACAAATATTAGCCCCACCCTTACATCACCATCAGTCCACCCCTACACCTGAACATCTTTAAATTTTCATACAAATTGAATTGTGTGAAATGTTAGAAATGTGCAAATCTGAGACCGTATCAGTTACAATGTCTGGGTTTCTAATTCCATTAGAGATAATCATTCATTTTTACTGCAAATGAATAACTTTAAATAATGATGGCAGATGAAGCTTCATGAAACACTGAAGCTATCCAGCTAATTGCGTTGAAATGGTTCATTTCTTGAGGCTTCACTTGTTCACGAGAGAAACCTGCTGGTCAAACTATTAATCATATAATCATCCAGACAATACACAGGCTGGTGCACAGCAGTTCATCAAACCAGGCTGATATAAAGATACATTTGTAAGTATATTCTAAATATCGATATTTTGAAGAATGTTGATTTTCTGGAATTTCTTTTCCTCATTATACACATCCATTTGTCCCCATTGTGTTTGTATGTATGTTTTAAAAGTATAAGTCGTTTTGCTGATGTTTCCCAGAACTAATTGGCGTGACTGTTGTAATGTGTGTGTAAGGTAAAGCCTATTTTGAGTGCTTCTCATTGCAAGAGGTTCACGAGTCTGACTCAAGGCGCATAAAACTGGATGCTATAAATCTTACAATATCACAGGATCAGTTAATTTTTCAGTACTCCACTCAGTTATTGATCCTCTGTTTGTGTAATTTTGTGTAAATGTGTGTGTTCCATGGGTGGAAGTGGTCTGTCCCAGAATAAAACTCCTCACGAATGCATGAACAGTCACGGATTGGGAAACTATGTGCAGCCTTTCATTGACAATTTATCAGGATGAATGGAGGGTCAACCTCAGTCCCAACCTTTCCTTGGAGATGGTTCTTTTGATGAAGCTATTTTGTTAAATGCTGGTGTGATGATAGATGTTAGAGTAGAAGATCCGACATGGGATTAGAACTATATTAGACATGCTAATGTTGAGAAAGTGGCACAATCAGAAACCTGACTGAGATCTTGCCCGTATCATCTGTTAATGCATGTGTGCTGACTTCACTTTCTTAGTAAACTTAACCATGTTATGAAAGAAAGAAAGAAAGAAAGAAAGAAAGAAAGAAAGAAAGAAACTTAATTCATCACACACTTGTGGAATTTCCTCTCTGCATTTAACCCATCTGAAGCAGTGAACACACACATGCACACACACGTGACCAATGAGCACACACACATACCCAGAGCAGTGAGCAGCCATGCTAACAGCGCCTGGGGAGCAGTTAGGAGTTCGGTGCCTCGCTCAAGGGCACCTCAGCCCAAGGCCGTCCCATATTAACCTAACCGCATGTCTTTGGACTGTGGGGGAAACCGGAGCACCCGGAGGAAACCCATGCAGACATGGGGAGAGCATGCAAACTCCACACAGAAAGGGCCCCGCCGGCCACTAGGCTCGAACCCGGAACCTTCCTGCTGTGAGGCGACCATGCTAACCACTACACCACCGTGCCGCCAATGTTCTGTTCATATCTGCAAGTTTTATTCAGTGTTCCATTCCTCCGCAGACTAACTCATACGGAAGCAATGAGTGCCTCGATGCAGTCGCCATCAGTCCCGCCCATGAGCCTGGCTCTCAGCCAGCTCTCCCTCATGAAAAGAACGTCAACACTTTTGCAGTCAGCCCGAAGCAACTGCTGAAGCTGTTTAACTGCTAAACTGCTCAGAGCAAGCTGTGACACGTTGAGCGTATGTTTGAACAGCTAACCAGGTTTCTGAAGCATAAATATGAGGGCAAGTTGAAAGTTCTCAGACAGATGTTATAATTTCAAAAGGTGTGAAAAACATCCCCCAGAATTCTCCAAAGAAGGAATTCTCTGATGGAAACACCACTTGCAGAAGGGTTTAGACTTAAATGGAGGATATGTAGAGAAATAACTTTATTTTCATGAATAAATATTTTTTTCAGCTTGTCTTAGAACTTTTTGACTTCCCCTCGTATTAAGATTTTAATCTGCTTCCGATCTCTCCAAAGTAACAGGTGTTAAGAAATACCAGAATGAATCCTGGACTGCTTTCTTTACATGTTTTAAAACTGTATGGGATGAACATGCACCACTGTCAGAGCTGATGTTACGGAAAATTAATCAACACCTTCTGACCAATCAGAACAGAGAACTGTATTGGACTTGTTGCTTTATTTTATTGAAAATGAAAAGGATCACAGACAGATCCAGTTCACAGAGACAGATTCATCATCATTATTCACACAGACAATATATGACAACATTAAAAGAGATGTTTTTTGGAGGAAAAAGTCAGTTGTAGGTTTACAGTGATTTTCACAAACACATATTTAAGACACTGTAGTTATTTCTCACAGATTAAATAATCTAAAAATATCCATCCAAAGTGGAGAAAAACCCTGTTGCGTATCAATACAGTGGCTTGCTGACATCCTGACCTCAGTATTAAAAGCTTCTGTCTGAAAATGAGTTCAGCACAGAAACTCCATCACTGGGGGAAACTTTATTCTCCTGTGCTCTTATCTTTTATTCTCCAAAGCTTTGATTGTAATATTTGAATAAAAATCCCAAACTCACAGATAAACCTGGATTTATAAGGTTCTGTCTGCGAGCCAATCATCATCCAGGCTGAATATGGGATGAACACGACATCGGCAGCCTGAACCGATCATGTACTGGATGTTCTAATGGAGTTTAAATATTGTTCAATGTTTTACAATCAAATCTCAGGGTTTAGAAACAACTTCAGATTTGAAAAAGTGAATGTGGATTTTACATCTTAGAACACAAGCAGAAAAATCAAATTTATTCCAAAAGTGATATTTTATTTTTATATAAAGTGACCTGAACAGGTTTAAAATGTTGTTCTGTTCTGGCTTTATTACTGTTTATTAGTTATTTAATGAGACGCTGCTTAATATGAAACAAACACAACTGTATCATGCGAAGGTCATGAGATCATGTACTTTTTAAATTTGATGAGTTTTTTGTCGGGCGGCACGGTGGTGTAGTGGTTAGCGCTGTCGCCTCACAGCAAGAAGGTCCGGGTTCGAGCCCCGTGGCTGATGAGGGCCTTTCTGTGAGGAGTTTGCATGTTCTCCCCATGTCCGTGTGGGTTTCCTCTGGGTGCTCCGGTTTCCCCCACAGTCCAAAGACATGCAGGTTAGGTTAACTGGTGACTCTAAATTGACCGTAGGTGTGAATGTGAGTGTGAATGGTTGTCTGTGTCTATGTGTCAGCCCTGTGATGACCTGGCGACTTGTCCAGGGTGTACCCCGCCTTTCGCCCGTAGTCAGCTAGGATAGGCTCCAGCTTGCCTGCGACCCTGTAGAACAGGATAAAGCAGCTACAGATAATGAGATGAGATGAGTTTCTTGTCTGACAGTTAATTTTTAACATTCCCTTTTTAATTATTTTGAATCACTCATCTGTTTTAATTAAAATATTTAAATGAGTGTTTTTCTGCAGCTGGATTGTGTTCTAGTGAAACAGATGACTGAGCAACAACGTGGCAACGTGACGGAATTTTACAGAAAACACTACACACTTTTATTCTGGATCACACAATCGCGCTGTAGAACCAGAAACCCAGGGGAGCCAGAACCCAGCATATAGAGGCTGAGTGATTGTGGTGTGGACTCTGGAGGAGCTTCATCGTGTCAGAGACACTGTCGAAAGACAGAGTTCCTGCACTGTGATCCACATATACTCCTATTCTGGAGGGTGATGGAACTCTGAGATCAGTCTCATGTTGTTGTGCCAGAAAGAGAGAGAAGAAGAAGAACACTGCAGACTCCAGGACTGATTGTTGCACCCAAACACACACTCCATACTCCATCCTTTCCTTCTGATGTCTTTATATGAGACTGATATGGACAACATACTACCATCACCGCTCCACTCCACCTCCCAGTAACAGCGTCCACACACACTCTCCTTACACAACACCTGCCACTAGGAATCAAATCTCTCTGGATGATCAGCGTAACGCTGCTCTCTCCCACTGTCTCTCACCGCTCTGTTCTTCTCAGACAGAATGAGGTGACGATGTGCCGTGTTGGGATCCAGAGTCAGATAACAGTAATCTAAAATAAAAGAGAGAAAAACAAACTGAACAATGTGAACATGTTGGGTTTAATTCACACAATATATTTATGTGAAGTGTGTGTGTGTGTGTGTGTGTGTTAGATGTACCGGTACGTTTCAGAAACTCTGCTCTGTGGTTCTGGTCCTGAAATGATCTGAACTGCTGCAGCTGTGGAGAGAAAAATGGAAACATGAGTTTGTGTAAAAGATGGAAAGAGTTTAAAATGATCCAGTCAGTTTATTCATTTTAAATCAGTGTTTTAGTTCAAAGTGTCGGGTGAATAAAGTGTCTGCAGAAAAGAAATCAGGAGCATCGCTAAGAAATAACATCACTGTGTTTCTCCAGCAGGAACAGCTCCTCTTACCATGTGGAGGGATTTTGTTGAATTCCTCCTCACAGAATTCCTCGAGTCTCTTTTTCAGATCTGAGAGAGAATTCCTCACTCCATCAAATGAGAGACGTTGATGGACAGTGATGCTGGATGTGTGAAACTCTGGTCTCAGGAATAGAGGAGAGCGACGTCCAGAAGCTAAAACCTACAGAAAGCAAATGAAATGTAAAACCCACTTGTGATGTCAGACAGGGACATTTATTGTTCCCTTAATGAGAGGTGTTTTAGAGAGTGTTAGAGGAACAGCTGGCTCTGTAGATCAGACAGTGAGTGTGTGGCACTGGGGGCATGGTCAAGCGTTGGATTGGGAGTCAAGGGCAGGGCCAGGGAAGGTGAGTGGCAAAGTGATCACACCAGTTGTCAATTAATGCTCTGTGTGTATGTTGCAGTGATGACGTAGCAGAGAAAAGGAGTGAGAGAGCGAAGAGGCGCTGTCTCTCCTGACCAGTGCCGAGTTTCCCAAAAGCATTGTAGCACAAAGATCACCATTAAATGGTAGAGTGAATAGCACAATGAACACTCTCTCTCCTAGTTAAGATGCTCTTAGCATTAACAGTCTTTTGGGATATCCACTCGGACGGAGCATTTATGTGTGTGTATGCATGTGCAATACATCCCAGATTGTTAAGTTGAAAAGCAAAAATTATTAATAAAAGACTGTGTTTGACATCATTTCCTGCCTGTCTGCAATTCAGTATTCCACACACCCCAGGGACATACTACAGTGGTGCTGAAACCCGGCAATACTGAAGGGAACTACCCATGGAGTCCCCTCTGCTCAAAGACCTCATCCATGCCCTTGCAGCCTCCCAACAAAGTCAGCACCAAGCTCCAATTGCCCTTCACAAGGAGCAGGATCAGTGCTTCAAGGCCTTGCTGCTGGCCCAGCAGGAAGATCGCCAGGCATTCCTCTACCTGCTTGTGTTGGCGGGATCATCGACTCCTATAGCTGTGGACCTTCACGAAGATGGGGCCCCACAATGACCCAGAAGCCTCTCCTCTTTCTCTCTCTCTCTCTCTCTCTCTCTCTCTCTCTCTCTCTCTCTCAGTGATTCCTCTGAAGATTTCCTTTTTGAACAAACACGAGATGAGACTTTGTGTCATGCTTTTGACCAAGTGAGAGTAGTCGATGGTCAGACTCTCCAGCCAAATGCAACACTCGCCTTCCTGTTACTTTGCAATTAATAATTGGACACTCAAACTCATGAACAAATAACCCAATTGTTAATCCCAAAGAACTGTTGGAAACTCGTATTCCATGCAGCTCACTTTAACCCTATGGCCAGACACTTAGGTCAAGATAAGATGCTGACCTGGATAATGGCTCAGTTCTATTGGCCAGGGAATCAAGGGGATGTCCATACGTGGTGTGCGATGTGCCACGAATGCCAGCTGGTGAATCCAGTTACCACTCCAAAAGTACCATTGTGCTCTCTTCCCCTGACTGAAACCCCCTTCGAAAGAATTGGCATGGATCTCGTCAGGACATTAGATTGGTCAGCACGAGATTATTGCTTCATTTTAGTCCTAGTGGACTATACAACGCAATACCAGGAAGCAGTCCCACTGCATAAAATTTCTGCATGCAATGTGGCAAAGGCACTGTTTAAAATTATCTCCCAAGTCGAGATACTCAAAGAAATCCAGACTGACCAAGGTACAACATTCATGTCATGCACACTTTGCAAGCTTTATGAGTTATTGGGGGTTAAATCCATCTGCACCAGCATTTCTCACCCACAAACAGGTGGCTTGGTAGAATGATTTAACCAAACTCTTAAAGCAGATACTCAGTACCTTTATTTTTCAATACATTTCTGAGTCTGACTTACTGCCGGCAACTGTTCCCAGTGCATGTTGGACTCCGGCAGGGCTGCCCTTTGTCACCGGTTCTGTTCATAATTTTTATGGACAGAATTTCTAGGCGCAGCCAGGGGCTGGAAGGAATCCTGTTTGGGAACCACAGGATTTCATCTCTGCTTTTTGCGGATGATGTTGTCCTGTTGGCTTCTTCAAACCAGGACCTTCAGCATGCACTGGGGCGGTTTGCAGTCGAGTGTGAAGCGGCTGGGATGAGAATCAGCACCTCCAAGTCCGAGGCCATGGTTCTCGATCGGAAAAGGGTGGCTTGCCCTCTCCAGGTTGGTGGAGAAGTCCTGCCTCAAGTGGAGGAGTTTAAGTATCTCGGGATCTTGTTCACGAGTGAGGGAAGGATGGCGCATGAGATCGACAGGCGGATCGGTGCAGCCTCCGCAGTGATGCAGTCGCTTTACCGGTCCGTCGTGGTGAAGAAGGAGCTGAGCCAAAAGGCGAAGCTCTCAATTTACCAGTCAATCTACGTTCCGACTCTCACCTATGGTCATGAGCTTTGGGTAATGACAGAAAGAACAAGATCGCGGATACAAGCGGCTGAAATGAGTTTCCTTCGCAGGGTGGCTGGGCGCTCCCTTAGAGATAGGGTGAGAAGCACAGTCACTCGGGAGGAGCTCGGAGTAGAGCCACTGCTCCTCCACATCGAGAGGAACCAGCTGAGGTGGCTCGGGCATCTTTTTCGGATGCCTCCTGGACGCCTCCCTGGGGAGGTGTTCCAGGCATGTCCCCCCGGGAGGAGGCCCCGGGGAAGACCCAGGACACGCTGGAGGGACTATGTCTCTCGGCTGGCCTGGGAACGCCTCGGTGTTCTTCCCGAGGAGCTGGCCGAGGTGTCTGGGGAAAGGGAAGTTTGGGCTTCCATGCTTAGACTGCTGCCTCCGTGACCCGGTCCCGGATAAGCGAAAGAAGACGAGACGAGACGAGACATTTCTGAGTAGAGAGTATCTCCATCCTTGACTCTTGTATGCTGCATTAATGGGAATAAAAAAATATATTTTTGAGAGTTAAAATTGACTGCAAAATTGGCATTGGAGCTGCCCCGCTGAGCCAGCCAGCCCTGAGTGTGTGATGTCACAGCGGTAGCCAGTTTTAAGGCCGAGGCCTTTGACAGCTATAGACCAAAGTCATATAAATAAAAATTTTTGGTGAAAGTAAGAAATACCGTGACCGACTTGCTCAACTAAGACTGATATCTTCCGTTTTATGATGCGCCAAATGTTTTCTATGGGTGAAAGATCTGGACTGCAGGCTGGCCAGTTCAGTACCCAGACCCTTCTTCTACACAGCCATGATGCTGTAATTGATGCAGTATGTGGTTTGGCATTGTCATGTTGGAAAATGCAAGGTCTTCCCTGAAAGAGACGTCATCTGGATGGGAGCATATGTTGCTCTAGAACCTGGATATACCTTTCAGCACTGATGGTGTCTTTCCAGATGTGTAAGCTGCCCATGCCACATGCACTAATGCAACCCCATACCATCAGAGATGCAGGCTTCTGAACTGAGCACTGATAACAACTTGGGTCATCCATGTCTGAATGACACGGCGTCCCTGATTTCCATAAAGAACTTCAAATTTTGATTCGTCTGACCACAGAACAGTTTCTCACTTTGCCACGGTCCATTTTAAATGAGCCTTGGCCCAGAGAAGACGTCTGCGCTTCTGGATCATGTTTAGATACGGCTTCTTCTTTGAACTATCGAGTTTTAGCTGGCAACAGCGGATGGCACGGTGAATTGTGTTCACAGATAATGTTCTCTGGAAATATTCCTGAGCCCATTTTGTGATTTCCAATACAGAAGCATGCCTGTATGTGATGCAGTGCCGTCTAAGGGCCCGAAGATCAGGGGCACCCAGTATGGTTTTCCGGCCTTGACCCTTACGCACAGAGATTCTTCCAGATTCTCTGAATCTTTTGATAATATTATGCACTGTAGATGATGATATGTTCAAACTCTTTGCAATTTTACACTGTCAAACTTTTTTCTGATATTGCTCCACTATTTGTCGGCGCAGAATTAGGGGGATTGGTGATCCTCTTCCCATCTTTACTTCTGAAGCTGCTATGTTGGATTTTGTTGGTTGTCAGGTTCATGCATGGAAAAATATTTTGATTATATGCTCAGCAGATAGTGCTGCTACCTGTATTACAGAAGTGGAACTAATTATCGGTTCGTCAATTTCAGGGAAGGCAGATATTGATATGAACTGTTCAGAGACATGCCCAACTAAAATTTTTGGAACAAGTGGGTTGTCAGGTTCATGCATGGGGCCACAGAATTGACCTAATGAGTTGCAATTTGGTCCTCCAGCTGTTCCTTTTTTTGTACCTTTAACTTTTCCAGCCTCTTATTGTCCCTGTCCCAACTTTTTTGAGATGTGTTGCTGTCATGAAATTTCAAATGAGCCAATATTTGGCATGAAATTTCAAAATGTCTCACTTTCGACATTTGATATGGTGTCTATGTTCTATTGTCAATACAATATCAGTTTTTGAGATTTGTAAATTATTGCATTCTGTTTTTATTTGCAATTTGTACTTTGTCCCAACTTTTTTGGAATCAGGGTTGTAATCAGAAGAACTGAGACAATCACATTCTGAAGCAAATTAAATAATCTTATACTGGTAACTTAAATACACAATACAAGTTACATGTATTAATCTAAATGCAGGTAAACAATGAGTGGTGGTGTTTTTTTCATCCAAATTAGAGTCACAGCTTACCCGTCTGTGTTCTCACTTCTTGAAGGCCGATCTTGTGACCGATTGTTTTGAAACGATCTGACTTTCAGTTGTTCGTTCAGTTCTTCATTCATTCGCTTCTTCCACGTAAGGGTGAGATATTGCTGCTGAGGCAAGCATATCCAGTGGAGAAACCAGACGGCCGGTCCACTCATTCTCCATTTTCTCCATACTGAGTACTCCACCATTACTGCAAGGCTCATGCAATTACTAAAACCTGGGACGGGATGGGATGGGATGTCACCGGTTTTAGGTCACTGCCCGAGCAATATGTCTCATTCCGTCCCGGATTTTAGCAACAACCCTTGGCTCACACTCCAGGAGAACTGGTTTAAAGTCAGTCAAGAACTGACTTTACTTTTCTTATAGTTTTATTCTCCTTTAGTTGTTGATACTGCACCATCTTTCAATATGAACTTATAGCCAACACTTCTCAACAGATCAGAGGTTTTGTACGAGTCCTCAGTAAAATGTGCAGAGGAGAGAACTTCTCACAAAACACATCCAAATCTCTGCAGTTTGAATATTCCTGGGCCATGAATGCAACATAAATCCATCTTCTGTCATGTTGCTGTACCCACCAAAAACACATCTACGTGGCATGGCGATAAATTAGCTCAAAATGGAGGATCTGAGTTGCAGTCAGCTCTGTGTTTTAGTATAGCGGAAATGGCAATGAGACAGATAGCCTTCCTGCTGTGATGTCACGGATCTCAAGGTCATTCACTCAGGCCGCTACCTATATGAATCACTTTAATCGTAAAAATTACTATATCAGATTTATTGTTAATGCTTAAAACTATTACTATGCCATTCTTGAGGTTTCAGGCATTTATAAATAAAAAGTGAGGCCATGGCTCTGCGTATCTCCTTTAAAAACTTTAAAAATTTGGAAGTTTGTAAGTGAAGACAAATGTAATTCGGATAAATGTCTCAAGTCCCTGTTATTCGCAGTACAAGAGGTCCCACAAGCCTCCGCTTGATTCTCCCCGTTCAAATTATTATATGGGTGCAAGCCTCGCGGCATTTTGGATGTGCTGTGGGAAAATTGGGAGGAGGGACCTTCAAACAGTAAAAATGAAATTCAGTATGTTCTCAGCCTGCATGCAAAGCTCCACACACTCGGTCACTTAACCCAGGAGAATTTATGGCAGACACAAGAATGTCAGGCCTGGCTGTACAACAGGGGTGCGTGTCTTAGAGAATTCACACCGGGAGATAAAGTGCTTGTATGATTGCCCACTTTGAGCTCAAAATTTATCGCTAAGTGTCAAGGGCCCTTTGAGGTCACACAGCAAATCGGGGATGTCGACTATGGGGTGAGGTGAATGGATATACACCTCACTACAAATATACCACCTCAACCTACTAAAACCTTGGAATGAATGGGTCCCCATGGCATTGGCATCAGTAGTTCCAGAGAGGGCAGAGCTGTGGCCGGATGTAAAAAAAATAGTGAACACTCGAGCCACTCTGGTCCCCTGTGGAGACCACCTCTCATCAGCCCAACTCACGGAGGTTGCCAAGTTGCAAGTGGAGTTTTCCAACATGTTCTTGCCCCTTCCTGGCCACACTCACCTCATAGAACACCACATTGAGATGCCACCAGGGGTGGTAGTGCATTGCCACCCAAACCACTTGCCCGAACACAAGAAAGCAATGGTTTGGGATGAACTCAAGGCAATGCTCAAAATGGGAATAATCAAGGAGTCCCACAGTAATTGGAGCACACTGGTGGTCTTGGTCCCCAGGACCGACGGGTCAGTCCAGTTCTGTGTGGACTATAGACAGGGCCATAGCCAGCATTTTAAAATCACTGAGATCCGTGATGCGCACGCAAAACGCGCGCTGAAAAAATGTCAACATATTTAAATTAGAGGGTTGAATTACATTTACATTCTGTAAAGCTGCTTTGCGACAATGCTTATTGCTAAAAGCGCTATACAAATAAACTTGACTTGACTTGACATGTCACACAAGAGATCTATTCCTGAAATTACTTTTAATGGCGTTTGAACTGAATATCATCAGTTTTGAAAACAAAAAATCATGTATGTGGCAAGAGTAAGAATAATTTAAGCTTGTTTAATGGTGTGATCTGGCCCAAGCAATGAGGACAAAACTGCTCTGCGTTGAAAATGTAAATTTAACAGCTTCATAAAAGTGTGCTGATGGTTACCATGGAAAAAATCATGTCTACTGCACTGCTTTCACTCCCCCAAGTCACGCACTCATTCATTTTTGTGTTCTTGGTCTCAGAGCCGCACACACGAAACAGACACAGAAGACAGAATCAATGTTTAACATAATTAACAATGCACTTTTTACGGAGACGTTTTAATGTTATTCTTTTTTTTTATCCAGTTGAATATTTAGTGTACAAATGTATTTTCAGCTCTTAAAAATGACCGAGGTCCGGACCTTGGTGGCCTCATACCTGGCTGCAGCCATGACTATAGGAAAGTCACCATGGTGTCTAAATTTGACTCTAACCCAATGCATTGCATTGACGTGTTGCTCAGTTGATTAGGTGCTACTCACTTTTATTTGACACTGACTTTGACAAGGGATATTGGCAGATCCCCTTGACTCCTCTATCCAGAGAAAAAACTACGTTTTCCACAAAGTTTGGCTTACACCAATTTGTCACGCTTCCTTTCGGGTTATTCAGCGTTCCCACAACATTCCAGTGGCTCATGGACAAAATTCTCCATCCACATGCTGCCTATGCCATTGCCTACTTAGACAACATCATTATATGCAGTGGTGCTTGAAAGTTTGTGAACCCTTTAGAATTTTCTATATTCCTCCATAAATATGACCTAAAACATCATCAGATTTTCACACAAGTCCTAAAAGTAGATAAACAGAACCCAGTTAAACAAATGAGACAAAAATATTATACTTGTTCAATTGTTTATTGAGGAAAATGATCCAATATTACATATCTGTGAGTGGCAAAAGTATGTGAACCTCTACGATTAGCAGTTAATTTGAAGGTGAAATTAGAGTCAGGTGTTTTCAATCGATGGGATGACAATCAGGTGTGAGTGGGCACCCTGGTTTATTTAAAAAACACAGATCTATCAAAGTCTGATCTTCACAACACATGTTTGTGAAAGTGTATCATGGCACGAACAAAAGATTTCTGAGGACCTCAGAAAAAGCGTTGTTGATGCTCATCAGGCTGGAAAAGGTTACAAAACCATCTCTAAAGAGTTTGGACTCCACCAATCCATAGTCAGACAGATTGTGTACAAATGGAGG
Source organism: Neoarius graeffei (assembly GCF_027579695.1). Lineage (NCBI taxonomy): Eukaryota > Metazoa > Chordata > Actinopteri > Siluriformes > Ariidae > Neoarius > Neoarius graeffei. The sequence goes on from NC_083570.1 coordinate 4,146,690, forward strand.
AAATTCAAGACCATTGTTACCCTCCCCAAGAGTGGTCGACCAACAAAGATCACTCCAAGAGCAAGGCGTGTAATAGTCAGCGAGGTCACAAAGGACCCCCGGGTAACTTCTAAGCAACTGAAGGCCTCTCTCACCTTGGCTAATGTTAATGTTCATGAGTCCACCATCAGGAGAACACTGAACAACAATGGTGTGCATGGCAGGGTTGCAAGGAGAAAGCCACTGCTCTCCAAAAAGAACATTGCTGCTTGTCTGCAGTTTGCTAAAGATCACGTGAACAAGCCAGAAGGCTATTGGAAAAATGTTTTGTGGATGGATGAGACTAAAATAGAACTTTTTGGTTTAAATGAGAAGCGTTATGTTTGGAGAAAGGAAAACACTGCATTCCAGTATAAGAACCTTATCCCATCCGTGAAACATGGTGGTGGTAGTATCATGGTTTGGGCCCATTTTGCTGCATCTGGGCCAGGGCGGCTTGCCATCATTGATGGAACAATGAATTCTGAATTATACCAGCGAATTCTAAAGAAAAATGTCAGGACATCTGTCCATGAACTGAATCTCAAGAGAAGGCGGATCATGCAGGGACAACGACCCTAAGCACACAAGTCGTTCTACCAAAGAATGGTTAAAGAAGAATAAAGTCAATGTTTTGGAATGGCCAAGTCAAAGTCCTGACTTAGATTAGATTAGATTAGATTAGATTAGATTAGATTAGATTAGATTAGATTAGACAGACCCTCCAGGATTTTGCGATGTTGCGATTTGCAACTTCAACGCAAATTCAACCAATCCCCGCGAATTCAGGGCGGTGTTGCAATTATATCCAGTCACCGCAACTTTCCTGCAAATTTGACCAATCACTGGCATCGTCTTGAGGTGACGTCGACAAACTACCTTCCGCCTTACTTCCGTGTACTATGCGTTCAAGAGAAGCAGCATGTGTGAGTCAGTGTTTATATACAGTAGGCTTAAATTCTGTTAGTGAAAGTGTGTTATGTTTACAGTGAAGGACTGTGTGCACTTTACATTATTTTTTTACTTAATACAAGAAATGAATGGAGGCCAACATTTTTGCCAAAATGGTATTTTATTTTCCATTGTTTAGGCAGCTTCAGCATCATACTGTGAGATTCTGTTCAAATTGTTTTTTTTTTATTCTATGAAGCCTGAGCCATTTATTTTATTAGTTTATAATTATTGTTTAATTTAGTCTTCAGGAGAGACTACTTGCACACAGGACTAGTATTAATAGTTTTTTTTCTTACATGAAAGCTGAGGCATTTATATTATATTTTAAGGTAACTTCATGTTGTGCTCTGAGGTTCTATGCACTTTAACTTTTGAACCAACAGGTGCATTTGGATAAGTAAAGCCTATTTTTCTGTATTTTTGTAGTCCTTGTAATCTTTTATATTGGTAAAGTTGTTTATAGGACCATTTCTCAGTGTCTTTGTTTTTTTAATCAATAGTTTTTCAGTAATAACTTAATATTTAACATATCACTCAATTTTAATCACAAAAAGAGAAAATCGCAACAATTTCTCGCAACTTTCACTTCCTCCCGCAATGTAATCGCAACAAAAACCTAAAAAACACCGCAACTTTCATCGCAATTTTTTGGAAACCCCCCCGCAACAACAGACATTTTAGCCCGGAACAATCACAAAAAAGGCCCGCGAAATCCTGGGGGGACTGATTAGATTAGATTAGATTAGATTAGATTAGATTAGATTAGATTAGATTAGATTAGATTAGATAAGATAAAACTTTATTGATCCCTTTGGGAGGGTTCCCTCAGGGAAATTAAGATTCCAGCAGCATCATTACAGATAAACAGACAAAAGAAATAGAGAAAACTTCTAGAAAAATTAAAATAAATTAAGTATTTATGTGGGGGGGCAGGAAAGATATTGCACTTTATATTGCACATTATATTGCACATTGTCCGGTATTGCTTATTGTCAGGCTAGGCTACTGCTCCTTCCTGTCCTCTGTCCTCCTGTTACCCCTCCTCCCCCCAGAGAGGAGCTGTACAGTCTGATGGCGTGAGGGACAAAGGAGTTTTTGAGTCTGTTCATCCTGCACTTGGGAAGGAGCATTCTGTCACTGAACAGGCTCCTCTGGTTGCTGATGACGGTGTGCAGAGGGTGACTGGCATCGTCCATGATGTTCAATAGTTTGTCCATAGTCCTCTCCTCTGCCACCGTCACCAGAGAGTCCAGCTTCATGCCAACCACAGAGCCGGCCTGCCTGATCAGTTTGTCCAGCCTGGATGTGTCCTTCTTGGATGTGCTGCCCCCCCAGCACACCACGGTGTAAAACAAGACACTGGCAAACAGAGACTGATAGAACATCCACAGGAGTTTCCTGCAGATGTTAAAGGACCACAGCCACCTAAGGAAGTATAGCTTGCTCTGTGCCTTCCTGTATAAGTGATTGGTGTTGCAAGTCCAGTCCAGCTTGCTGTCCAGCCACAGCCCGAGGTACTTGTAGGAATCCACAGCCTCCATCTTGACTCCCTCGATCAGAACTGGTTGTGACCTTGGTCTGGACCTCCCAAAGTCAATGACCAGCTCCTTGGTCTATGAGGTGTTGAGCTGCAGATGGTTCCTGTTGCACCACACAGCAAAGTTCCTCACCAGACTCCTCTACTCCTCCTCTCTGTCGTCACTGATACACCCAACGATGGCTGTGTCATCGGCAACTTTCTGAATGTGACAGCTCTGAGTTGTAGCAGAAGTCCGCGGTGTACAGGGTGAAGAGAAGAGGGGCCAGCACCGTGCCCTGGGGTGCTCCAGTGCTGCTAATCACAGTGTCAGATGTGGTGTCCTTCAGCCTGATGTACTGCGGCCTGTCAGTGAGGTAGCTGGAGATCCGGGTGACAAGGCAGGGGTCCACTCACATCCTGTTCGGTTTGTCCTGAGGCAGTAGGGGCTGGATGCTGTTGAAGGCACTCGAGAAGTCCAAGAAGAGGATCCTCACTGTGCCATTTCCCTTATCCAGATGCGAGTGGGCTCGGTGTAGCAGGTAGAGGATGGCGTCTTCCACACCAACACCTGCCCAGTATCCAAACTGCAGACAGTCCTGGGCATGTTGTACTTGGGGTCTGAGGAGGCTGAGGAAGAGCCGCTCCAATCTTCATCAGATGTGAAGTGAGTGCCACTAGTCGGAAGTCATTCAGCACACTGGGCCAATTCTTTTTGGGAACTGGAACGATACATGATGTCTTCCACAGGGTTGGCACTCTCTGCAGCTGCAGGCTGAGGTTGAAGATGCGTTGGAGTGGTTCACCCAGGTCAGCAGCGCAGGTCTTCAGTAGTCGTGGACACACCTTGTCCGGGCCTGCTGCTATCCTGGGGTGAAGCTTCCTCAGTTGACCTCTGACCTGGTCTACAGTAATGCATAGAGGAGTCTGTGTTGAGGTGGGGGAGGAGGGGGCTACTGTAATGACTGGGGGGAGGTGTGTTGAGGGAAGAAGGAGAGATGGCTGCAGTGAGGGAGAGGGTGCAGGGGACGTGGGCTGGTTGAACCGATTGAAGAAGTCATTCAACTCATTCGCCCTCTCCACTGTCCCCTCAATGACTCTGGTCTTTGTATTGTGGCCTGTGATGATTTTCACACCTTCCCAGACCTCCCTCATGCTCTTCTCCTTCAGCTTCTGCTCCACCTTTCTCCTGTAGCAGTCCTTAGCTTCCCTCATGCAGCGTTTCACCTCCTGCTGTGCTGGTTTCATTTTCTCCCTAGCCCTGCTCCTGAAGGCGGCCTTCTTCCTGTTGAGGACAGCTTTGACTTCCTGTGTTACCCATGGCTTGTTATTAGGGTAACACCGTACAGTCTTAGTGGGGGAGACCACGTCTGCACAAAAGTTGAGGTAATCTGTCAGACAGTGTGTCAGCCCCTCTGTGTCTTCACAGTGTGGGCTAAGCAGCACATCCCAGTCCGTGATGTCATAGCAGTCTCTAAGGGCATATTCCATTTCAGGGGACCACCTCCTGATGGAGCTAGTTGTTGCAGGCTGCCTTTGAACCAGGGGGGTGTACTTCGGCTGCAGAAGAACCAGGTTGTGGTCAGACTTCCCTAGTGGGGGGATGGCTGTGACTCTGTATGCATCCCTCACATTAACAGACAGCAAGTCACTTGTCCTGTTGTTCCTTGTTGGACAATCCACAGCCTGCTAAAAAGCAGCCAAAGTAGAGTCCAACGTAGCATGGTTAAAGTCCCCAGAAATGATGATAAATGCCTCAGGGTGCTGTGTCTGCAGCCTTGCTGTGACAGAGTGAATCCTCTCACATGCAGCGGCTGCGGCGGCCCTCGGAGGGATGTAAACACAGATGGTGATCATGTGACTGAACTCCGTTGGCAGATAATATGGCCGCAGGCTAACAGCTAGCAGCTCCAAGTCCGGGCAACATAAAGCTGTCTTTACGGAGATATATCCTGGGTTGCACCAGCGGTTGTTAACATAAATGATGAGTCCCCCACCTTTGCCTTTCCCGCATGCTTTAGTGTCTCTGTCGGCTCTCACAGCAGTGAATCCCTGCAGGTCCACATTAGCATCCGGTACAAGGTGTGTCTCCGTAAAGATAAATAAGCTGCTCTCCTGGTAAATCCGCTGGTTGTTCAGAGCGGAAAGCTCACGACTTTATTCGGCAGCCAGTTCACATTCCCCATGATAACAGAGGGAATGGATGGTTTGTAGCACTGCCGGTTGTCCGCTAGCCTAGCCTTTAGCTTAGCTCCAGCTTTGCAGCCCCTGGGTTTCCTCCTCAGCTCCGCTGGGATGGGGTGTCGTATCCCGGCTCGTCCCATTGTTTTCAGGGCCAGCAGCTCCTCTCTCGAATAAGTGAGAAAACTGGCTCCTGGTTGCGTGTTAAAGTTAAATATATCCACGTTATATAGTTAAACACACTATCTTCGTAAGAAGAGCAAAAAAAGGTAGAAAAAAAGACGTTTAAAGAGCTAAAAATGACAGAGTTACTGGAGAGGCAGCCATCTCACCCAGCGCCCAGTTTTGTTGACCTTAATCCAATAGAAATGTTGTGGAAGGACCTGAAGCGAGCAGTTCATGTGAGGAAACCCACCAACATCCCAGAGTTGAAGCTGTTCTGCACAGAGGAATGGGCTAAAATTCCTCCAAGCTGGTGTGCAGGACTGATCAACAGTTACCGGAAACATTTAGTTGCAGTTATTGCTGCACAAGGGGGTCACACCAGATACTGAAAGCAAAGGTTCACATACTTTTGCCACTCACAGATCTGTAATATTGGATCATTTCTCAATAAATAAATGAGCAAGTATAATATTTTTGTCTCATTTGCTTAACTGGGTTCTCTTTATCTACAGTACTTTTTGTCAGAAATGGCGAGCTGAGGTGAAGTGAGGACCCAAAAGCAGACTCAACAGGCAGTGTACAGAAAATAACTTCTTTAATGAAGTACAGGGCAGAGGTACAATAGGGCTCAGGCAAAAATCAAAGGTCAAAGAACAGGCCAAGAGGTCAAAACACAGAAGAGCAGGCAGGCATGGTCAGAGACAAAAACAGGACAGAAAATCTTCACAAAAACTGAAGAAAACAGGGACAAGGGAAACCCAGGCAGAGGAAGCAAAAAACACAATCCAGAAGAACAGGCAGGTAAAACAGGGGCAAAAATTGAACAGAAATCTAGACAAACAAACACAAAACAATACCAGCAGGAGAATCAAGAAATCAGAATACGAAAGGGCTGTAGCAAGGCCCTGGCTCCCCACAGCACCAGCAACCCGGCCTGGGCTTTCTCTCTGCACCGATGCTCTGGGGCTCACTCACCTGAGGGGGGGAGAGACAGACATGTAAGCGGGAAACGGGAGGGCACCGCGGGTGCGGCGGGCCAGCTGGGGTGGGCCAGGCGCCCGCCTCTGCGGTGGGGGAATGGGGCGAGGACGAGACACAGAAGGGGAGGGGGAGAGAGAGAGAGAGGAGAAGAGGAGATCTGCGATCCTACCATGGGAACAGCCACCAAATGATCCTCCGCCAACTCGATGGCCTGATCTAGCGATGCCAGGCGATGGCACTGGACCCACTCCGTGGTCCCTTCGGGAAGTCGGGTGATGAACTGCTCCAGTGCCACCAGATCGACGATTCCCTCGGCGTCACGGTTGTCAGCCCTCAGTCACCGCTGGCAGGCGTCCCGGAGTTGCTGGCCAAACTCGAACAGGCGGCCGACCTCCTGTAGGTGTACAGCGCGGAAGCGCTGGCGTTGTTGTTCTGGGGTGCGCCCCACATACTGGAGGACGGCCCGGCGCAGGTCCGCGTAGACCAGCCGGCTGTCGGCGGGGAGCTGTTGTGCGGCCAGCTGCACCTCGCCCGTTAGCAGGGGGAGGAGTCGCGCCACGCGCTGTTCCACCGGCCGGCCCCAGGCCTCTGCTGCTTGCTCGAAGAGCGCTAGGAAGGCCTCGGAGTCATCATGCGGACCCATCTTCGTTAGGGTGAGGTGGGGAGGGCCCGCGGCGGTGGAGGTGGTGGACCCCGCTGACGAGAGGAGGTGCCGGAACGCCTGACAATCTTCCTGTTGCACCAGCACCAGGGCCTCGAACCTTTGCGCTTGCTCCTTTTGGAGGGCGACCAGTGCCTGGTGCTGGCTCTGTTGGGCCGTGGCGAGGGTGTGGATCAGGTCCACGAAGGGGGAGGACTCCATGGGGCTGTTCTCCTCTGTGCTCCTTCCTGGGTTTCGGCCCCACTGTAGGACTTTGAGCGGGTGGGTGGAGCACAGAAGTACGGCAGGCCAGAACTGAGTTGTCAAAACTCTTTATTGTGACTCTTTTCAGTCGAACACAATCTCCCAGCCACACAGACATGCACACACACATTAGTCATCTGGTTGGGGAGAGAGCTCCCTTCCACTGCTCTCTCTCTCCTTCTATAGGGCACGGTCTCTGGGGAAGACACACAAACACAGGTTAATTGACATCAGGTGTAGTGATTCTGCCACTTACCTTCCCTGACTCTGCCCTCTGGTCACAGACCGACACTTGACCATGCCCCTGCTGCCACAGCAATGCTTTGAAGCCTTGATGCTGGCCCAGCAGGAAGATCACCATGAGTTATGGCATTTGCTTGCGTCAGCAGGGGCATCGACCATCACCGCACCGGCACCCTCATGATGATGGGCCCGCAGGATGATCTGGAAGCGTTCCTCGCCCTCTTTGAACAAGCAGCCAAGGCGTGGGGGTGGCCGCTGGAGCAGCATGCCACGTGCCTCCTCCTGCACCTGACTGGTGAAGCACAGCTCACAGCGCAGCAGCTCCCTGCTGACAGCCGACTGGTGTATGCTGACCTGAAGAAAGCCATCCTGTGGCGGGTCGGACGCTCCCCGGAACACCATCGCCAGCACTTCCAAACGCTGTCATTGGAGGAGGCTGGCCGGACATTTACATTTGGCCAGCAACTCCGGGATGCCTGCTGGCGGTGGCTGAGGGTGGAAGATCTTGACGCCGATGAGACCATTGATCTGGTGGCACTGGAACAGTTCATCTCTTGACTTCCGGAAGGAATAGTGGAATGGGTCCAGTGTCATCGCCCGGCGTCGCTGGGATGAGCCATCGAGCTGGCGGAGGACCATCTGGAGGCAGCTCCAATGGCAGGCCGATGAGGCATCTCTCCTTGCTTCTCCGCTCACTCTCTCTTCTCCCCCCCGGCTCTCTTTCCCCTCCCCACCCCGTTCCCCTACCATGGAGGCGGCGGCTGGCTCCTCCCCAACTGGCCCGTTGCACCCGTGGTGTCTTCCCATCTCCCTCTTCCATGTCTGTGTTGTCTCCTCCTCAGGTGAGTGACTCCCATAATGCCAGTGCAGAGGGAAAGCCTGGCCGGTGTGCTGGTGCGGTGGGGAGTCAGAGCATCTCCAGAGTTGGAGCTCTGCCAGGGAGGTGGGAGCTGTGATCTGGATCCCCGACGTGCCAGAGACCGCCTCCGATCGGGCGGTCACATACCAGTAAGTGTTCAAGAGGATACATATCACGTGTTGGTGGATTCCAGTTGGAATCAGACCTCAGTTCACCAACGCCTGTTGCAAGGTGAGGCAATGGGGAGAGCACAAGCGGTGAAGGCTTTATGTGTGCACGGGGATATTCACAATTACCCTTTAGTGTCTGTACATATTTTATTCCGGGACCAAATGCATAGAATTAAGGCAGGGGTTAACCCTCGTCTCACCCACTCCGTAATTTTGGGAACTGATAGGCCAGGGTTTAAAGAATTAATGGAACTCATAATGAGAGGTGGGTCCTGCATAAATATGTCACGGAAAGTTCCCAGTGTGGCATTGACTGGGGAAGCTGTCACAGAGCCGTCTACGTCAGCACTGTGTCAGAGCGATGCAAGGAGTGAGGAGCACCCTGCCTCTCCTCCATCTCTTGGGGATTCCCTTAGGAATTTCCTGTGAGAGCAGTCGTGAGATGAGACTTTATCTCCCGGGTTGGGATTCTGAAAGAAATCCTGACAGACTAAGGCACTCTGTTTATGCCATGTACACTGCGCGAACTGTATGGGTTACTGGGGATTAAGTCTATCCGCACCAGTGTCTATCACCCACAAACGGATGGCTTAGTGGAGCGATTTAACCAAACACTCAAGAACATCTCATCTCATCTCATTATCTCTAGCCGCTTTATCCTTCTACAGGGTCGCAGGCACGCTGGAGCCTATCCCAGCTGACTACGGGCGAAAGGCGGGGTACACCCTGGACAAGTCGCCAGGTCATCACAGGGCTGACACATAGACACAGACAAACATTCACACTCACATTCACACCTACGGTCAATTTAGAGTCACCAGTTAACCTAACCTGCATGTCTTTGGACTGTGGGGGAAACCGGAGCACCCGGAGGAAACCCACGCGGACACGGGGAGAACATGCAAACTCCACACAGAAAGGCCCTCGCCGGCCCCGGGGCTCGAACCCAGGACCTTCTTGCTGTGAGGCGACAGCGCTAACCACTACACCACCATGCCGCCTAATCATGAAGTGGAAAGGACCCTTCGAGGTCACACGGCGAGTCGGGGATGTCGACTATGAGGTGAGGCGAGCGGGCCTCACAGCTAACCCAAAAAAGTGTGCAATTGAGCGGGTGGAAGTACGGTATCTGGGGTTCCATTGGGTCATGGGCAGGTGTGTTCCCAAATTAACAAGACTGCAGCAATTGTGGCCTGCCCGAGGCCCAAGACCAAAAAGGGGGTGAGACAGTTCCTGGGGCTGGCTAGCTATTATCGTAGGTTTATACCTAATTATTCAGACATCACCAGCCCTTTAACTGATCTCACTAAAAAGGGGGCTCCTGATCCGGTCCAGTGGACGGAGCAGTGCCAACAGGCATTCTCTAAGGTAAAAGCTGCACTGTGTGGGGGGCCACTTTTGCACTCCCCTGACTTCTCTCTCCCCTTTATTTTACAGACTGACACATCAGACAGAGGGCTGGGGCCAGAGGCGATTCAAGGTCTGGTGGGGCCCCAAGCAGAAATCCCCCCCCCCCTCCATCCCACCCCACACAACAGAAATTCACTAGGACAAACTCTTTATTTTAATAAAACATCAACAAATTCTAAGCAATATAGTTTTTTTTTATTTCACAAGTTACAAATTGTGAAGTTACGAACACATGCAGTTCAATAAATCAACAACAAATTGTGAACAGTAATGTTTTTTTATTTCACACGCAACAAAAAAGTGAAGTTACAAAAAGTTACAAATAGATGTCAGCATTTTCATAAATGTTTCATAAAAACAACAATTTGTGAGCAGCGTTTTCTATATTTCTTAAGTTACTGTAAGTTTCTGTTCATTTTAACAGACAGTGCAAGGTAATTGCCATGTAGTACAGTCATTAAAATCAACAAAAGAAAAGTATGGCCATCCTAACGCAAGTGAAACTAGACTAGCACCATTATATAGCACTACATCATTCATTATTATTTCGACTGACTTACCACTGTCTTGCTTTCTTCTCTCCTCTCCCTTTTTTTCTTTTTTCTTTTTACATTCCCGAGTGGATAGCTCCTCTTCATTTTCTTCTTGACGTCATAATTAGAAGAATAGCTGGTTTATGTACGACAGGCACAATTTTCTATTTGCAGGTTAATACGCACAATGACTTTTCAAAACGCAAGTGTCAAATCTCGACTCTCTTTCGCCACCTAATGGATCAGGGGCCCCAAGCAGCTGCCTGCCTTGACTGGTGACAAGATGCGCCTCTGGCTGGGGCCCATTTTGTCCCAGAAGGTGGAGGGTGAGGAGCACCCCGTGCTGTACATCAGCCATAAACTCTCGATGCGTGAAAGCAAGTACAGCACCATCGAAAAAGAGTGCCTTGCCATCAAGTGGGAGGTTCTCGTCCTCTGATACTACCTGCTGGGGCACTCTTTCACTCTCTGTTCGGACCATGCGCCCCTCTAGTGGCTCCACCGCATGAAGGATACCAATGTGCTGATCACCCGCCCTCCAGCTGTTTGTTTGAGGTGGTCCACAGGCTGGGGGCACAGATAGTGGTGGCGGACTCCCTGTCCCATCAGGGGGAGTCTGCTTCAGGTCAGACGGCTCCCCGGCCTGAGTCGGACAGTGGGGGTATGTGGCAACTGGGGCATGGCCAAGTGGTAGTTTGTGAATGGAGGGTGGGGTCGGGGAAGGTAAGTGGCTAAATCATTACACCTGGTGTCCATTAATGTATGTGGGTGTGTTTGTTTGTTTGTCACAGGGATTGAGCATAGAAGGAGGGGGAGAGCAGAGAAAAGGGGATCCCCGGCCCCAACACGTGTGTGTGACTGACTGACTGAATGATTGACTGAATGAATCATTCATTCAATCAATCAATCAATCAATCAAGCAAGCAAGCTGAAAAGCCAAAATAAGGACAATAAAATGTATGTATGTGAACATCAACTCTCGCCTGCCGTGCTTCTGTGCTCCACCCACATCAGGAACTGTTACAGCCATCAATAAATAAACTTGATTACTTGATCTGTGTTACATTAGCATGAGGACTAGCTCAGAGGTTTATTTATTCCTGATTCATTTTTGTAGCCAGTTTGCTCCATTGACCAAAATGCTTTCACTAAAATACTGATTTAAAATGAATTAACAAACTGTATCACCTTTACCTTTTTCCAACTTTTAGACAACCTGATGATGCTTTTGTCTTTGTTTCCATTTCTCTCCACAGCTGCAGCAGTTCAGCAGACGATTTCACCACCACAGCCAGAAAGCAGAGAAGATTTTCTGAAATGTCCATCTGAACACACACACACACAAACAAAAGACAAAAGTTTTCTTCGAGACTGACTTCATCTCATCTCATCTCATTATCTCTAGCCGCTTTATCCTTCTACAGGGTCGCAGGCAAGCTGGAGCCTATCCCAGCTGACTACGGGCGAAAGGCGGGGTACACCCTGGACAAGTCGCCAGGTCATCACAGGGCTGACATATAGACACAGACAACCATTCACACTCACATTCACACCTACGGTCAATTTAGAGTCACCAGTTAACCTAACCTGCATGTCTTTGGACTGTGGGGGAAACCGGAGCACCCGGAGGAAACCCACGTGGACACGGGGAGAACATGCAAACTCCACACAGAAAGGCCCTCGCCGGCCCCGGGGCTCGAACCCAGGACCTTCTTGCTGTGAGGCGACAGCGCTAACCACTACACCACCGTGCCACCCCGAGACTGACTTAAGGAAATGAAATTGTTTGAGTTAAATGCATCGCAATTTATCTTGTATAAACGCTCACTAGACCAGGGGTTCCCAAACTTTTCCATGCCAAGGCCCACCAAACAGCATTAGCTTCTGGCCAAGGACCCCCTTTGCAAATCCACAGACAATGCTACAAAATATGTAAAGAAACATCAACTTTTAGAATGTTTTCTCTCATTTTTATTCAATATTCAATAAGTGTTACATTTGTTTAGCATAAGAATATTATTAACTAACATGTTTTCAACACAAATATTTTCGCACTGAACAATAAACTTTTCAACAAACTGTTGATAAGAACAGCACAAAAGAAATCAAACCACTCTCAATTTTGTGTGTGTGTGTGTGTGTGTGTGTGTCTGGGAGTGACAGGCGGTTTACACTAGTGGGAGAGATGGGCTTGGTGGCTCCTACATAGTTTGTCAACCCTGGGCTTAATCTCCGTCAGTGCCATACGCATGTCATTGTCCACATGTAGACGTGCTCTATGTTTGGTTTTGAGTACCTTTAAAGTTGAAAAGCCAGACTCACACAAGTAGGTTGTTACAAAAGGGAGAAGGCATTTCAATGCCCTGTCAGCCAAGCTGGGATCGTCCTTTCTTACATGTAGCCAGTAGTTAGACAGGGGAAGAGCCTCAAAGTCCATTTTTAAATCCCCTGAGTTTGTCATCTCAATCAGCTCCTCCTCTGACTTTAAGTCCAGACTAGAACCAACACCGGGGGCAAAGGGGTTCCTAACCCAGTTTAAATGTGTGTTTTCGAGGTCAGGGAAATAGTCTTTGAAATATCCTTGGAGGTGCTCCAGGTGGGACTGGATCAATGGAGAGACGGAGCCCAATTCATCACATGACAGCAGCTCCTGGTGAAGTACGTAGTGGGAACATTTCTGTAACTCCCTCCTGGAGCTTGTTTGACCACAGCATGATCTTTTTGGAAAAAGCACGCACTTTGTCTTGCTCCTGGAGTATGTACATGTCACGTCCTTGCATGCTTTGATTCAGTACATATAGATGCTGGAAAATGTCTGACATGTATGCAAGTTTGCGTATCCAGGTTGCATTGGTGAACCGATCTGCCAGCTGATGCTTTTCAGATGAGAGGAACTCTGCAACCTCCCTCCGCAGCTCATAGACATGGTTCAAAACTGCGCCCCGTGACAGCCAGCGCACGTTCGAGTGAAGCAGCAGCCCCTCAAAATGAGCGCTCATCTCATTACAAAGCAGGGTAAACAGTCTGTGTTTCATGGGACGGGCTTTAATAAAATTCACTACTTGTATAACCTCCTGTAGTACCTGATTCAACTCGTTATCCATCCTTTTTGTGACCAGTGCCTCGCAGAGCTGTTGGTTTGTTCCTTCGGTCTCTTCTTCAAAAACCTGTCTATTTTGCGCTAGCAATACGCTAGCTTGAGGAGCAAAGCAGCTTGATAAATGGCACAAACTGCAACGTCACAGGCAATCGGAGAGATGAGCATGGCAAACAATGTTTCGATATGATGTATTATTATTTATAATAATTATATTTTATAATAATGATTAAAAAACTAATTACAATAAATTTAATAATAATTATTTGAAAATATATTTTTTTCGCAATTTTTTGTTATCGTCCCTCCAACTTTCTGAGGCCCCCCCTAGCGCCACCTGACGGCCCCCCAGGGGGCCGTGGCCCCCACGTTGAAAACCACTGCACTAGACCATTACAACTTAATAATGATCCTTTTATAATTTGGTAACAATTCTGTGCAGCACCATATAAAGCTCAAATCATCTAATTTCCAAGTTACAGTTTTAATACAACACGAAGTTACATGTTGTGGCTCAGGAACACTTCTGAAAACCATCGTCTCTGAACACAGTTAATCACTGCATCCACAAATCCCAGCTACAACCAGATACAAACACCATCCAGAAACACTGCTGCTTTCTCTGGGCCAGAGCTCCTTTACTTTTTTGGACTAAGGCAAAGTGGAAAACTGTCCTCTTATCTGACAAAGAGAAATTGGAAATTCTTTTTGGAAATCATGGACACCACTTTCTTGAACTTTCTTGAAATATGTTGCTGGCATGGAATTCAAAATGAGTGTATATTTAAAAAAAAAATAATAAAATTTCACAGTTTCAACATTTGATATGATGTCTTTGTACTATATTCAATGAAATATAAAGTTTCCAAGATTTGCAAATCATCACATTCTAATCTCATCTCATTACCCCTAGCCGCTTTATCCTGTTCTACAGGGTCGCAGGCGAGCTGGATCCTATCCCAGCTGACTACGGGCGAAAGGCGGGGTACACCCTGGACAAGTCGCCAGGTCATCACAGGACTGACACATAGACACAGACAACCATTCACACTCACATTCACACCTACGCTCAATTTAGAGTCACCAGTTAACCTAACCTGCATGTCTTTGGACTGTGGGGGAAACCAGAGCACCCGGAGGAAACTCACACGGACACGGGGAGAACATGCAAACTCCTCACAGAGAGGCCCTCACCGGCCACGGGGCTCGAACCCGGATCTTCTTGCTGTGAACTCTCGGACAAGTTTACAGAGCCCTCAGTAGATCTGCACCCTCATGTATTTCAGAAACCCTCACACACTCTGTTCTAAATCAGGGTTTTAGGTCACTAAGTGGTTTGTTTATCTTCATTTGTGTGGAAAAACTGTGTAAAAAAGAGATTTGTAGTATCAGTAGTAATATTACATCATTATGGGTTGTAGATACAAACTGCAAAATAACACACGTCTTGTTTGTAGCCATTTTAGAAATACATGAATGGTCATTTTGGCTTGACAGATATCAGCTCTTATTCTTTATTAGATATTAATTTCATTAAACATCAGAGAGTCATAGGTCCTGGGTTCGAGCCCCGTGGCCAGCGAGGGCCTTTCTGTGAGGAGTTTGCATGTTCTCCCCGTGTCCGCGTGGGTTTCCTCCGGGTGCTCCGGTTTCCCCCACAGTCCAAAGACATGCAGGTTAGGTTAACTGGTGACTCTAAATTGACCGTAGGTGTGAATGGTTGTTTGTCTTTGTGTGTCAGCCCTGTGATGACCTGGCGACTTGTCCAGGGTGAACCCCGCCTCTCGCCCATAGTCACCTGGGATAGGCTCCAGCTCACCCATGACCCTGCACAGGATAAGCGGTTATGGATGGGCTTCAGTGTTTCCTGAAGTTTCATCTGGCCATCATTATCCATGTGTATTTCATGAAATTAATCCTAATCATTGCGGTTATATTTCTGTACTGAAGAGAGATGAAATGGTTAATAGAGGAGTGTTCGTGATCTCTCTGTGTTTGTGCTCCTCCTCTCTCTCTCTCTCTCTTTCTCTTTCTCTCTCCCCTCTGTCACATACACACAGACACACACACACAGAAGAAGGAAGTCACTCCTTTCAGACAACACAAAACTGATCTCTTTCTCATTGCGATTTCAGGAAAATGGCCGAGGCCAGTATTTCAGTAGATCAGCTTTCTCAGGACCAGTTCAGGTGCCCAGTGTGTCTGGATCTCCTGAAGGATCCGGTGACTATCTCCTGTGGTCACAGTTTCTGTAAGGTGTGTATTAATGGCCACTGGGATCAGGAGGATCAGAAGGGCATCTACAGCTGTCCTCAGTGCAGAGACACTTTCACTCCAAGGCCTGTTCTATCCAGAAACAACATGCTGGATGAAGTGGTGGAGAAAGTGAAGAAGACAGAAGTCCAAGCTGCTTCTCCTGCTCACTGTTACGCTGGACCTGGAGATGTGGAGTGTGATTTCTGCACCGGGAGAAAACACAAAGCTGTCAAGTCCTGTCTGATGTGTGTGGCTTCATTTTGTGAAACTCATCTGAAACCTCATCTTGAAGACCCTACTTTGAAAAAACACACATTGATTGAAGCCTTAGCAAAACTCCAAGAGAAGATCTGCTCTGAACATAACAAGCTGATTGAGATCTACTGTCGTACTGATCAAACCTGCATCTGTTATTTGTGTATGATGGAAAATCACAAAGGTCATGACACCGTCACAGCCGCAGCAGAAAGAGCTGAGAAACAGGTGAGAACTAGAAATCTTTCCAGAATTAAATCATCTTAATTATAGTTTCCCATCTAGAAACAGGTGCTTTAGTCAGTGATATGATTTGAACTTTAATTTCAATGTGTGTCTCAATCAGAAGGATTCTGTAAAAGCTGATTAAAATTGTCTGTGTTCTGGTGAACAGAGTGTTAAATTTATCTTCAGTAATGGTCGTAATCTGGTCAAACCAGTTAGTGAACATGTCAGCCAACGCCTGTGACAGGGCGAGGCAGGTGAAAACACAAACACTTTTTTTTTTTTACTTTTTATGATCCTTTATTTTTTACAAAAGTAGCATTACATAATAAAATGTATGTGAATTAATAAATAAATATTTAATAAAGCATTTTAAATAAATTAGGTTAAATATAACAGTGCACAGTGTGAGTTAAGTTATTGCAGTGATTCTGCAATGCAGGTTTTGTGTAAAACAAAGTTCTTCTTCCACTGCTGAGCACAGAGCCTCCTCACAACACCACACTGTCTTAAACATTTCCATATCACCCATACTCTTAAAAAAATTAAAATCAATCAAAACTCTGTAATTAGTTAGTCTGGACAGAATTCTCTCAGGGTCACAGTCTGTGTTTTGTGCCATTTTGTTTTTTCTACTTCAGTAGATTGCCATTTTGGCCTGGCCAGGGTTAACAGTAACCAGCTGACACATGGATTTGTTTCTCCGGACATATTTAAAACCAAAAATAAAAAGCTGAAAGGTAAAATTCATATCAAATGATCTTAAAATGTCCCCCAACCAATAAAACAGTGACTGCAACCCGAAGCAATGTAAAAAGACAAACAGTTTCTCTCGGAGAACAAAAGGGACACTCCTGGGGGACCTCAGGGTTTAAAATGGAGATAAAAGAATTCACAGACACTGTACAATGTAAAATCTTCCACCTCCAAATCAATCAGAAGGATTCTGTAAAAACTGATTAAAATTGTATGTGTTCTGGTTAAAAGTGTTAAATCCATCTTCGGTGAGAGTCGTAATCTGGTCAGACCAGTTACTCAACATTTCAACATTTCACACACGCAGAGAATATTTTGGCAAAACAAACAAACAAAGCTGTTATAATGAGCTCCACCCTTCTCGGAAGGCTTTTCACTAGATTTTGGGGTGTGGCGGTGGGGTTAGTGTTCATTCAGCAACAGTGGCGCTTGAAAGTTTGTGAACCCTTTAGAATTTTCTGTATTTCTGCCTAAATATGATCTAAAACATCATCAGATTTTCACACAAGTCCAAAAAGTAGATAAGGAGAACCCAGTTAAACAAATGAGACAAAAATATTATACTTGGTCGTTTATTTATTGAGGAAAATGATCCAATATTACATATCTGTGAGTGGCAAAAGTATGTGAACCTTTGCTTTCAGTATCTGGTGTGACCCCCTTGTGCAGCAATAACTGCAACTAAACGTTTGCGGTAACTGTTGATCAGTCCTGCACACCGGCTTGGAGGAATTTGAGCCCATTCCTCCGTACAGAACAGCTTCGACTATGGGATGTTGGTGGGTTTCCTCACATGAACTGCTCGCTTCAGGTCCTTCCATAACATTGTGATTGGATTCAGCGCTGCTCTTGCTCCTTGCGGAGGGTGATCAGGGCTTGGTACTGACTTTCTTGGGTGGCAGCAAGGGCATAGGTGACATTCTTGAGTGGGGAGGACTCCACTGGTGGTTAACGTCAGTCTTCCTGGCTTTCGGCACCACTGTTATATGTCCCTGAGGTGGGTGGAATACTGAAGTGCAGACAGGCAGGAAATGGTGTTGAACACAGTCTCTTTTATTTGTCACTTTGGCTTTTCAGCTTTAACATTATGTCTTGTCACACATATATACATGTTCTCCAGTCGGGAGACGACCACCTCTTCACTCTCCCCCTCTTTTTCATGACTCTGTCATTCCTGCAAAACAGACACCCACACATCAGTTACCAACAGGTGAGATCACTTTGCCACTCACCTTCCCTGGCCCCGCCCTCTATTCACTAACTGGTGCTTGACCACACCCACACTGCCAAAAAACAACAAAAAACACACACACACACACACACACACAATACATAACATTCACAGCTGTAAGAAACATGAATGTACTTTGAACTGACATTAATATGGAACCAGTTCGCTCGTACTGTATAAAAAGCTGAATGTATTTTATTTGTCCTCAGAGTGAGTTAAAGGAGGAGCAGATGAAATCCCAGCAGAGAATCCAGGAGAAGCAGAAGAAGGTGCAGGAGCTGAAACAGGCTGTGAACACTATAAAGGTGAGCAGTGAGCAGAGACAGAGCTGCTCCTAGAAACACACACAACATGGACAACGAGTCATTTACAGTCCCAGTAAGAGAGGGAATGATAGATGAGCTTTAAATCTTGTGTGTGTGTGTGTGTGTGTGTGTCCTAACAGCTCAGTGCACAGACGGCAGTGGAGGACAGTGAGAGGATCTTTACTGAGCTGATCAGCTCCATGGAGAAAAAGCGCTGGGAGGTGACGGAGCTGATCAGAGATCAGGAGAAGGCTGAACTGAGTCGAGCTGAACGACTCCTGGAGCAACTGGAGCAGGAGATTGCTGATCTTCAGAGGAGAGTCACTGAGCTGGAGCAGCTTTCACACACACACGATCACATCCATTTCCTCCAGGTAACACTCACTGTCTGATCTACAGAGCCAGCTGTTCCTCACACACTCTCTAAAACACCTCTCATTAAGGGAACAATAAATGTCCCTGTCTGACATCACAAGTGGGTTTTACATTTCATTTGCTTTCTGTAGGTTTTAGCGTCTGGACGTCAGTCTCCTCAACTTATCGGACCAGATTTTCGCACATCCAGCGTCACTGTCCATCAACATCTCTCATTTGATGGAGTGAGGAATTCTCTCTCAGATCTGAAAAAGAGACTCGAGGAATTCTGTGAGGAGGAATTCAACAAAATCCCTCCACATGGTAAGAGGAGCTGTTCCTGCTGGAGAAACACAGTGATGTGTTATTTCTTAGCGATGCTCCTGCTTTCTTTTCTGCAGACACTTTATTCACCCGACACTTTGAACTAAAACACTGATTTAAAATGAATAAACTGACTGGATCACTTTAAACTCTTTCCATCTTTTACACAAACTCATGTTTCCATTTTTCTCTCCACAGCTGCAGCATTTCAGATCATTTCAGGACCACAGAGCAGAGAAGAGTTTCTGAAATGTACATCTAACACAAACACACACTTCACATAAATATATTGTGTGAATTAAACCCAACATGTTCACATTGTTCAGTTTGGTTTTTCTCTTTTATTTTAGATTTCTGTTATCTGACTCTGGATCCCAACACGGCACATCGTCACCTCATTCTGTCTGAGAAGAACAGAGCGGTGAATGACAGTGGGAGAGAGCAGCGTTTCTCTGATCATCCAGAGAGATTTGATTCCTGGGAGCAGGTGTTGTGTAAGGAGAGTGTGTGTGGACGCTGTTACTGGGAGGTGGAGTGGGGCGGTGATGGTGGTGTGTCCATAGCAGTCTCATATAAAGGCATCAGCAGGAAAGGACGGGTTAATGAGTGTGGGTTTGGAGGCAACAATCAGTCCTGGAGTTTGCGGTGTGCTTCTTCTTCTTCTTCTTCTCTCTCTTTCTATCACGACAACATTGAGACTGTTCTCAGAGTTCCATCAGCCTCCAGAATAGGAGTGTATGTGGATCACAGTGCAGGAACTCTGTCCTTCTACAGCGTCTCTTACGCAATGAAGCTCCTCCACAGAGTCCACACCACATTCACTCAGCCTCTATACGCTGGATTTGGGGTCTACAAAGTTTCTGGGTTCGCGTTCTACTGGTCTCCTGGTTCTACAGTGAGATTGTGTGATCGAGAATAAAAGTGTGTAGTGTTTTCTGTAAAATTCCTGCATGTTGCCACGTTGTTGCTCAGTCGTCTGCTTCACTAGAACACAATCCAGCTGCACAAAAACACTCATTTTAATATTTAAGTTAAAACGTATAATGTTTTATTATTATTATTCGTCACATGCACACTTCAAGTACAGTGAAATTCATCCTCTGCATTTAACCCATCTGAAGCAGTGAACACGCTCACACCCAGAGCAGTGGGCAGCCCAGAGCACCCGGGGAGCAGTCAGGGGTTTGGTACCTTGCTCAAGGGCACCTCAGCCCAAGGCCGCCCCACGTCAACCTAACTGCATATCTTTGGACTGTGGGGGAAACTGGAGCACCCGGAGGAAACCCATGCAGACATGGGGAGAACATGCAAAGTCCAGACAGAAAGGCCCTCACCGGCCACTGGGTTCGAACCCAGAACCTTCTTGCTGTGAGGCGACCATGCTAACCACTACACCACCATAAATGTATAATAATTAAAGGTAGACTGCCTTTCAGATTTTTCTAATTTAGGCTATAAAAATAATTTTCCCTGACACACAATTATTTTTTTAGTGGACTGAAAGCTACTTTATTCGACACTCAGACTTCAAATTTTATTACTTTTTTCCCCTAAAAGAACAATTAATGAATTTAGAGCCACGTGGCCCTAAATTCTCCGCCATTTTTTTCTTGCTTCACCATGACCTTATCCAACATGTTATGTCGTGCATGAGGTGGTGGGGTTTCCCCATTGTGGGATACAAATTTGTACCCTGAGAGAACAATGGAGGACCGACTACAGTAACGGAAAGTGGGAAGAAAAAACTCTGTATTGCGAAGGAAAGGAAACGCAGGACCAAAATAATAAATGTCAGCAAACACAAAAATCAAAAAGATGAATGTAACGGCTTCGCTGATCTAGTGGACACTGAAACAGGCAGGCAGGATCAATGTCAGTTTCGTTTTTATTTTTTAAACTGTCACTTAACACAAAACATGCTTTTCAGCAGTTTCAAAATAAACTATGTGTCACTGCCCTGATGTGATTTCAGCCAGGGACAGAGATTCACACTGCACACACACACCACCTTTACCGGGCTCGTGCTCCACTCACCAACTGGCACTTGGCCACGCCCCCCACCACAGTGAAAAAGAACCGTATACTGTCTTGCTCAACGAAATAAACTGCGCAGTATGATCGTGAATCGAGAGGTTGTTCACCAGAAGTTGTGCAATATACAGTAGGTGTATAGTCTAATTACACACATTTTCGCTCAGCAGTCTTCACCATCGCAATGATAAACAAAGAATCTTCTATGTAAACTATCTAATGCACAGGAATAATATTTACATTGTGAAATCACGACATACTTTTCATTATGACTAACGAATATTGACTAGAACACGCTCAGTGTTTATTGTTTATTGCACATACAAGAACAAAATTGGCTTAACAAAATATACCAAATACTAAGACATGCAGGGGAGGCCTGAAACTTGATGGTTTTTCAAGAGCCTCCTCTTATTAAGATAAAAATGACAATATTAAGGTCAACTTATATAAAGCATAAAAAAGTTAATAATTAAAGTAATTGATCAATAGATAGCCGGGGAAACAAACATATAATTTGCTACAAGCAAATATATGAATTCATGGTAAAATAACAATGATGACATCGATTTGCTGAGTAAAATGATAGGAATAAGCTTCAGATCAACTTACTGAACAAAACTAAAATTAAGCATGAAAACATCGTCAATTATGAACAATTAATCGATCACAAGGATTTGGAAAGAGATCAGTGTAATTTTGTAGCTGGATTATTCAAGATTCTCTTTAGCAGTTGCTTCTTGAAAAGGGGCAGAGACGTATTGTTTTGTAATTGTTTTTTTAGACTATTCCATCCAAAGGGTTCTCTATACATTAAAGTAAACTGTCGCTGATTAGATTTGGTTCGAATCGGTCTTAAGTTATTGCACTGTCTTGTGTTGTGTTTGAGGATATCTGAGTTATATATAATGCTTTCTCTGTAATGTGCTGGTAAATATCAACTTCCACAGATGATTTTGTGAACAAAAAGACTAATCTGTAATTTGTTAATGTTGTATATTGTTAATATTTTTAAGTCATGAAACTAATTTGTTGAAGGGAATGTATATGACACATTTGAAGAGATCCTAATAAAGCGTTTCTGTAGTAAGAGCAGTGGCTTTAGCATTGTTGGATAAGTGCTTGCCCATATAATATGTTCGGTACGGGTAAATCTAGGTGTAGTATAGAATCATAATTTTTGTGAAAGTAAATTTCCAACCTTTCATATTATTCCGATATTTTTGTCTATCGTTTTGCTAATGAGCTCAACATGATTTTTCCATGCAAGTTTTTCATCTATTAAAATACCTAAGAAGCGTGTCTCTGTATGTTGTCAATATATATTTTGGCATTTTTATTACAGTGTTTTTTACTTTTTCCCACAAAGATGATGAAATTTGTTTTTTTTTTATATTTAAGGACAGTTTGTTTGCTCAAAACCACTTATTTACCCCACTCATTTCAGAATTCATGGAGCTAACTCGGACATCAAATTTTCAGTGGGACATAAACAGGTTTGTGTTGCCTGCAAATACTAAAGTAAACAGTTTTTTTGGATACAAATGCTAAGTTATTTACAGTGGTGCTTGAAAGTTTGTGAACCCTTTAGAATTTTCTATATTTCTGCATAAATCTGACCTAAAACATCTTTAGATCTTCACACAAGTCCTAAAAGTAGATAAAGAGAACCCAGTCAAACAAATGAGACAAAAATATTATACTTGGTCATTTATTTATTGAGAGAAATGATCCAATATTACATATCTGTGAGTGGCAAAAGTATGTGAACCTCTAGGGTTAGCAGTTAATTTGAAGGTGAAATTAGAGTCAGGTGTTTTCAATCAATGGGACGACAATCAGGTGTGAGTGGGCACCCTGTTTTATTTAAAGAACAGGGATCTATCAAAGTCTGATCTTCACAACACATGTTTGTGGGAGTGTATCATGGCATGAACAAAGGAGATTTCTGAGGACCTCAGAAAAAGTGTTGTTGATGCTCATCAGGCTGGAAAAGGTTACAAAACCATCTCTAAAGAGTTTGGACTCCACCAATCCACAGTCAGACAGATTGTGTACAAATGGTGGAAATTCAAGACCATTGCTACCCTCCCCAGGAGTGGTCGACCAACAAAGATCACTCCAAGAGCAAGGCGTGTGATAGTCAGTGAGGTCACAAAGGACCCCAGGGTAACTTCTAAGCAACTGAAGGCCTCTCTCACATTGGCTAATGTTAATGTTCATGAGTCCACCATCAGGAGAACACTGAACAACAATGGTGTGCATGGCAGGGTTGCAAGGAGAAAGCCACGGCTCTCCAAAAAGAACATTGCTGCTCATCTGCAGTTTGCTAAAGATCATGTGGACAAGTCAGAAGGCTATTGGAAAAATGTTTTGTGGACAGATAAGACCAAAATAGAATTTTTTGGTTTAAATGAGAAGTGTTATGTTTGGAGAAAGGAAAACACTGCATTCCAGCATAAGAACCTTATCCTATCTGTGAAACATGGTGGTGGTAGTATCATGGTTTGGGCCTGTTTTGCTATATCCGGGCCAGTACGGCTTGCCATCATAGATGGAACAATGCATCCTGAATTATAGCGGCGAATTCTAAAGGGAAATGTCAGGACCAGGACATCTGTCCATGAACTGAATCTCAAGAGAAGGTGGGTCATGCAGCAAGACAATGACCCTAAGCACTTTTTTAATTTTTTTTTTTTACCCTAAGCACTTTATTTTAACTTTATTCTTAAAGAAGAATAAATTTAATGTTTTGGAATGTCCAAGTCAAAGTCCTGACCTTAATCTACTGGAAATGTTGTGGAAGGACCTGAAGCGAGCAGTTCATGTGAGGAAACCCACCAACATCCCAGAGTTGAAGCTGTTCTGTACGGAGGAATGGGCTACAATTCCTCCAAGCCGGTGTGCAGGACTGATCAACAGTTACCGCAAACATTTAGTTACAGTTATTGCTGCACAAGGGGATCACACCAGATACTGAATGCAAACGTTCACATACTTTTGCCACTCACAGATATGTAATATTGGATCATTTTCCTCAATAAATAAATGACCAAGTATAATATTTTTGTCTTGTTTGTTTAACTGGGTTCTCTTTATCTACTTTTAGGACTTGTGTGAAAATCTGATGATGTTTCAGGTCATATTTAGATTAGATTAGATTAGATTAGATTAGATTAGATTAGATTAGATTAGATTAGATTAGATTAGATTAGATTAGAATTTTATTGATCCCTTTGGGAGGGTTCCCTCAGGGAAAGTAAAATTTCAGTAGCATCATTATAGGATAAACAGAGAACAGAATAGAAAAAAGAGAGAACTTCTAGATAAATTTAGTCTTTAGAAAACTTCTGGATGAATAATGTAAGTATTTACATATACAAATATATTAAAAAAGGATTTGAAAAAAGTCCAGCAGGAGAGGTATTGCACATTTTTATTGCACATTGTCCAGTATTGCTTTTTGTCAAGCTAGGCTACTGCTCCTTCCCGTCCTCTGTCCTCCTGTTACCCCCCCCCCAGAGAGGAGTTGTACAGTCTGATGGCGTGAGGGACAATGGAGTTTTTAAGTCTGTTAGTCCTGCACTTGGGAAGTAGAATTCTGTCACAGAATGCTGAACAGGCTCCTCTGGTTGCTGATGACGGTGTGCAGAGGGTGACTGGCATCATCCGTGATGTTCAGTAGTTTGTCCATAGACCTCTTCTCTGCCACTGTCACCAGAGACTCCAGCTTCATGCCAACCACAGAGCTGGCCTGCCTGATCAGTTTGTCCAGCCTGGATGTGTTCTTCTTGGATGTGCTGCCCCCCCAGCACACCACGGTGTAAAACAGGACACTGGTGACCACAGACTGATAGAACATCCACAGGAGTTTCCTGCAGATGTTAAAGGACTGCAGCCTCCTCAGGAAGTATAGCCTGCCCTGTCCTTTCCTGTTCAATTGGTTGGTGTTGCAAGTCCAGTCCAGCTTGCTGTCCAGCCACAGCCCAAGGTACTTGTAGGAATCCACAGCCTCCACCTCGACTCCCTCGATCAGAACTGGTCGTGACCTTGGTCTGGACCTCCCAAAATCAATGACCAGCTCCTTGGTCTTCGAGGTGTTGAGCTACAGATAGCTCCTGTTGCACCAAACAGCAAAGTCCCTCACCAGGCTCCTATACTCCTCCTCTCTGTTGTCCTGATACACCCCACAATGGCTGTGTCATCAGCGAACTTCTAAACGTGACACAGCTCTCAGTTGTAGCAGAAGTCTGCGGTATACAGGGTGAAGAGAAGAGGGGCCAGCACTGTGCCCTGGGGTGCTCCAGTGCTGCTAATCACAGTGTCAGACATGATGTCCTTCAGCCTGATGTACTGCGGCCTGCCGGTGAGGTAGCTGGAGATCCAGGTGACCAGGCAGGGGTCCACTCACATCCTGTTCAGTTTGTCCTGAAGCATAAGGGTCTGGATAGTGTTGAAGGCACTCGAGAAGTCCAAGAAGAGGATCCTCACTGTGCCATTTCCCTGATCCAGATGCGAGTGGGCTGGGTGTAGCAGGTAGAGGATGGCGTCTTCCACACCAACGCCTGCCCGGTATGCAAACTGCAGACAGTACTGGGCATGTTACACCTGGGGTCTGAGGAGGCTGAGGAAGAGCCGCTCCAACATCTTCCTCAGATGTGAAGTGAGTCCCACCCGTCGGAAGTCATTCAGCTCGCTGGACTGGTTCTTCTTGGGAACTGGAACAATATATGATGTCTTCCAGAGGGTGGGTACTCTCCCCTGCTGCAGGCTGAGGTTGAAGATGCATTGGAGTGGTTCACCCAGTTCAGCAGTGCAGGTCTTCAGTAGTCGTGGACACACCTTGTCTGGACCTGCTGCTTTCCTGTGGTGAAGCTTCCTCAGTTGACCTCTGACCTGGTCTGCAGTAATGCATGGAGGAGTATGTGTTGAGGTGGGGGGAGGGGGAGGCTGCTGCAATGACTGGGGGGAGGTGTGTTGAGGGAAGAGGGAGAGATGGCTGCAGTGAGGGGGAGGGTGGGTGGTTGAACCGGTTGAAGAAGTCATTCAGCTCGTTCGCCCTCTCCACTGTCCCCTCAACCACTCTGGTCTTTGTGTTGTGGCCTGTCATGGTTTTCACACCTTCCCAGACCTCCCTCATGCTGTTCTCCTTCAGCTTCTGCTCCACCTTTCTCCTGTAGCTGTCCTTAGCTTCCCTCACGCAACGTTTCACCTCCTGCTGTGCTGCTTTCATTGCCTCCCTGTCTCTGCTCCTGAAGGTGGCCTTCTTCCTGTTGAAGACAGCTTTGACTTCCTGTGTTACCCATGGCTTGTTATTAGGGTAACACCTTACAGTCTTAGCAGGGGAGACCACGTCTGCACAGAAGTTGAGCTAATCCGTCAGAGAGTGTGTCAGGCCCTCTATGTTCTCACAGTGTGGGCTAAGCAGCACATCCCGGTCCATGGTGTCATAACAGTCTCTGAGGGCATCTTCCATTTCAGGGGACCACCTCCTGTTGGAGGTAATTTGGACCAGGGGGGTGTACTTCGGCTGTAGACGAACCAGGTTGTAGTCAGACTTCCCTAGTGGGGGGATGGCTATGACTCTGCATGCATCCCTCACATTAGCATACAGCAAGTCAATTGCTCCATTGTTCCTACTTGGACAGTCCACAGCCTGGTAAAAAGCAGCCAAAGTAGAGTCCAAAGTAGCATGATTAAAGTCCCCAGAAATGATCATAAATGCCTCAGGGTGCTGTGTCTGCAGCCTTGCTGTGACAGAGTGAATCCTCTCACATGCAGCAGCTGCGTCTGCCCTTGGAGGGATGTAAACACAGATGGTGATCACGTGACTGATCTCCCTCGGCAGATAATATGGCCGCAGGCTAACGGCTAGCAGCTCCAAGTCTGGGCAACAAAAGATTGTCTTTACGGAGATATGTCCCGGGTTACACCAGTGGTTGTTCACATAAATGTTGAATCCCCCACCTTTGCCTTTCCCGCATGCTTTAGTGTCTCTGTCAGCTCTCACAACAGTGAATCCCCGCAGGTCCACATTAGCATCCGGTACGAGATGTGTTAGCCATGTCTCCATCAAGATAAATAAGCTGTTCCCCTGGTAAATCCGCTGGTTGTTCAGTGCGGATAGCTCGTCGACCTTGTTCAGCAGCGAGTTCACATTCCCCATGATAACGGAGGGAATGGATGGTTTGCAGCACCGCCGGTTGTCCACTAGCCTAGTCTTTAGCTTAGCCCTGGCTTTGCAGCCCCTGGGTCTCCTCCTCAGCTCCACTGGGATGGGGTGTCATATCCCGGCTCGTCCCATTGTTTTCAGGGCCAGCAGTTCCTTTCTTGAATAAGCAAGAAAACTGGCTCCTGGTTGTGTGTTAAAGTTAAAAATATCCATGTGATATGAAGAAAAACACTATGTCTTCATAAGAAGAGCAGAAAAGTAAAAAGGTGGAAAAAAGAGGTTTAAAGAACTAAAAACTACAGAGCTACTGGAGAGGCAGCCGTCTTCCACAGTACCACTACACTTTTTCTATGCAGAAATCTAGAAAATTCAAAAGGGTTCACAAACTTTCAAGCACCACTGTAGTATAGGGTGACCAGATTTCTCTAGTCTGAGACCGGGACACTTTTGCGCATGACCATGCTCGTGCACGCACACCTTTTTTTTACGTAAACGTGACACTCAGAGAGGTGCTCTATCATTTTGTTGAAGCTCACATTTATCAACATCTCACATGAAATAAAACAAACAGGCATTTTGTTATCTAGTAGCATAGTGGTATACAGATCAGTTAAATTATGGTCAGACAACAGATTTTGTAATGGCTGAGAATAGGCCAGGCTATGTCCATAGGCCACATTTACACTGATTTATTTCACCTGTTTGTGAGAACACCAAGAAGAATGCATATGCACATGTAGGCTCATCATCATTATCATTATCTCTAGCCACTTTATCCTTCTACAGGGTCGCAGGCAAGCTGGAGCCTATCTCAGCCGACTACGGGCGAAAGGCAGGGTACACCCTGGACAAGTCGCCAGGTCATCACAGGGCTGACACATAGACACAGACAACCATTCACACTCACATTCACACCTACGGTCAATTTAGAGTCACCAGTTAACCTAACCTGCATGTCTTTGGACTGTGGGGGAAACCGGAGCACCTGGAGGAAACCCACGCGGACACGGGGAGAACATGCAAACTCCACACAGAAAGGCCCTCGCTGGCCACGGGGCTCAAACCCGGACCTTCTTGCTGTGAGGAGACAGCGCTAACCACTACACCACCGTGCCGCCCACATGTAGGCTATATCTCTAAAATTGTATGCACTATAGCATGAACTTAAAAAGTAGATATGTGACCTCAACATAGCCTCGGTCAGAATCAACCTTACTAACCATTTCCCACAACTGAATAAATAAAGCAAGAAGATGTGTACAATAGTGAACAATTTAATGGAAGGTGCAACAGGCTGTTCAACACAGCAATATGGCCAAACTGTCAGAATGGTATGTTAAACAGAAACAAAAAAGAGACAAGTGATTTGAGAATATATACCGGTACCTCGGAAGCCGAGAGAGACCCTTCATACAATCCTTTTTTTTTATTCACCTTGTTATCCCGAGATAACGACATAATTAATTCAGGATGTCGAGAAAACAACACAACTAATTCGAGATCTCAAGAAAACAAAACAATTATTTCATGATCTCGAGTAAACAGCTGAGAAATGGTTCATTCAGGTGCGCCAAGAGACTTGTGATATGCTGACTTTGGGGCTATTTCTCATTCTGTATAGACGCAACTTTGGTCATTAGAATGTCTGGAATAATCGATCACCTAATAAGGCAATATTTTGATCAGGGGTTGACACAGGGAGAGATTGCATTAAGTCTTTTAATAAGGGATAATTTCAAAATTAGTCCGTGGCACCTCCGCAGAAGACTGGCCCGGCTTCCTCTCTACCGACAGAGATACAGTGATCCAGATGAGATCATGAAATAATTGTTTTGTTTTCTCGAGATCTCGGAATAACGGTTTTGTTTTCTCGAGATCTCTGTTAGGACTTGGACTGTTTTGGCCTCTAGAGGCCGCTGTTATTTCCTTTTCGTGTCATATTTATTTTGGCCTCTAGAGGCCGCCACTGTTCCTGTGTTTTGTGTTTTTTTTTGTTAATTGCCTGTTAGTCCTAATTATCTTCACCTGTGTCCTTAATTAGTTTGTGTATTTATACCCCTGAGTTCAGTCCTCTTGTCACGGAGTCTTTGTGCTGTTATGTTTATCTCCAGTTTCCTTTGTACTGTGTTTTGTGGATCTTCTGAGCTTTTGCATTTTTGCCTTTTTCTTTTTGAATTATACTCTTTGTTTTTTTTTTTTGTTGTTTTGCCCTGGATTGTATATAGTGTACATAGTATAAATAAACCTTTTGTTACTTTTTCTACTTCTGCCTCACGCCTCTGCTTTTGAGTCATTCCCCTGGTGGGGGTTTGCTGGATCATCACACCAACGAACCAGGTTCAAATCCCAGCAAAACCCTAACAGAAAGACTCCGTCATGACCGACTCGGCAGAGGCTGCTTCAGCTGTCTACCCGGCTAACCTTCAGGGAATTATGGCAGCTTTGACACGCTTCGGAGCGACCATGGACGCTCATGGACGTACGCTCACCAGCCAACGTGAGGCCCTTGCTCGCCACGAGGAACTACTTCAGCAAATTGGGAAAACCCTGGCACAGCTGACATCTCTGCCTGCTTCTCCTGCTCCTGATCCAGTTCCTGCTCCTGATCCAGCTCCCACTCCTGCTCCAGTGCCTCCTGCCATGCTGCCTTCTTCACCTCGCGAACCCAGCCTTCCTGCACCACAGAGGTATGACGGCAAGCACAGTGAGTGCCGAGAGTTCCTTACCCAGTGTCAACTCACCTTTGAGCTTCAGCCTACCACCTACACTACGGATCGCCGCAAGATTGCCTTTGTGATCACCTTATTAGCTGGTAAGGCGCGAGCCTGGGCTACTGCTATCTGGCAAAGACAGGGACCTGAGTGCTTTGATTTCCAGCTGTTTTCTGAAGAGATGCTTCGGGTCTTCGATCAGGCAGACATCAGTACCGACGCAGCCCGAAAGCTCATGTCCATCCGGCAAGGAGGAAGCGTCGCAGATTACGCCATCTCGTTCCGAACACTCGCAGCAGTAAGTGGATGGAACGAGACTGCCCTGGTGTCAGCCTTCCACCATGGTCTGTCTGACCCCATCAAGGATGGTCTGGCCTCTATTGGATGCCCAAGTGACCTCGAAACCCTCATCTCACATGCTATTCGTCTGGACAACAGGATGAGAGAACGCCACCAAGCCTTGAGCCCCCCCAGCCTCCCTACCTCTAACTGGAGACTGTCTACCTCCTTCAGTGACTGTCCAGAACCCATGCAAGTGGGTCGTACTCGCCTCTCCGCATCTGAGAGGGAGCGCAGAAGGAGGGACAAGTGCTGCATCTACTGTGGCAAGCCTGGTCACTTCCGAGCATCATGTCCCGAACTCTTGGGAAAAGGACCGCCCCGTCCAGCCGAGGGAGGGTTGTGACGGGGCCTACCCTCTCTCCCGGACTCCCTGGCCAAGGAATCTACATCCCGGTCTCCATCTCCTGGGGTGAGTCTGTCCACTCTTGTCAAGCTTTGATAGACTCAGGGGCGGCTGGGAACTTTATGGATATTCACTTCGCCCAAAGCATCAATATACCTACTGCACCTCTTGAAGTCCCTCTGTCTGTGTCTGCCCTCGATGGCCAAGCGTTAGGTGACGGAAGAGTCACTCAAGTTACTTCTCCAGTCTTCCTCCAGTCTCAAGGTCACAAGGAAGAAATATCCCTGCACCTGATTCCTTCACCTGAGTTCCCAGTTATTCTAGGCCTTCCTTGGCTTACTCGCCACAACCCTCGCATAGACTGGGTAACAAGCCAGGTTGTGGAATGGGGCCCTGCATGCCATGCCTCTTGTCTGCTCTCTAGCTCTCCTGTGTCTCCTGCCGAGCCCCCTGATCTCACCGAGTTATCTCAAGTTCCCACAGAGTACTGGGATCTCAAGGAGGTATTCAGCAAGAGCAGGGCCGCCGTTCTTCCTCCGCACCGGGCCTACGACTGTGCCATCGACTTGCTCCCTGGGACTACCCCTCCTCGTGGCAGACTGTTTTCCCTCTCTCAGCCAGAACGCAAGGCTATGGAGGAATACCTCAAAGACGCCCTGGTCTCTGGGTTCATTCGACCCTCCACCTCACCTGCTGGTGCCGGCTTCTTCTTTGTCGGCAAGAAGGATGGGGGGCTTCGACCATGTATTGACTACAGGGGCCTGAACAAGATCACTGTGCGCAACCGATATCCCCTTCCGCTGATGTCCACTGCTTTCGACCTGCTCCAAGGCGCCACCGTCTTCACCAAGTTGGACCTACGGAACGCATACCACCTCATCCGTATCCGACAGGGAGACGAGTGGAAGACTGCCTTTAACACCCCGTCTGGGCACTACGAATACCAGGTGATGCCCTTCGGACTCACCAACGCACCAGCTGTTTTTCAGGCCCTAATCAACGACGTCTTAAGGGACATGATTAACCTGTACGTCTTTGTCTACCTCGATGACATCCTTATCTTTTCCAAGACCATGCAGGAGCACCGCCACCATGTCCGCCAGGTTCTCCAGAGGCTGCTACAGAACAATCTGTTCGCCAAGGCCCAGAAATGCGAATTTCATGTTCCCGAGGTCTCCTTTCTGGGATTTATTGTATGGACAGGCCAACTCCAAATGGACCCTGCCAAGACCCTGGCCGTCCGGGACTGGCCTACTCCCAAGTCCGTTAAGGAGGTTCAGCGGTTCTTAGGATTCGCTAACTTCTACCGCAAGTTCATCAGGAACTTCAGTTCTGCAGCAGCACCCATGTCAGACCTCACCAAAGGGACAGGTGGATCTTATGGCTGGTCTCCTCAGGCAGAAAAGGCGTTCAAAGACCTCAAGGCCCGCTTCTGCACGGCACCCATTCTGGTCCTCCCGGACACCTCCCAACCATTCATCGTGGAGGTGGACGCCTCGGACAGTGGTGTCGGCGTGGTACTCTCTCAACGTTCGGAAGGAAAGCTGCACCCCTGCGCTTACTTCTCCCACCGCCTGAGTCCTGCAGAGTCCCGGTACGATGTGGGGGATCGAGAACTGCTAGCGGTCAAACTGGCCCTTGAGGAGTGGAGGCACTGGCTGGAGGGAGCGCAACATCCATTCCTGGTTTGGACTGACCACAAGAACCTGGAGTACCTCCAGCAAGCCAAGAGACTGAACCCTCGACAGGCTAGGTGGGCCCTGTTTTTCAGTCGGTTTGACTTCACCCTCTCGTACCGTCCCGGCTCCAAGAACACCAAACCTGACGCACTGTCCAGGCTGTTCTCTGTCACTAACAGGGAGAATGAAGTCGGGCCTATTATCCCAGTGTCCCGGATTGTGGCCCCTGTCCGCTGGGGTATTGAGGAGGCTGTTCGACGAGCCCAACGCCAGGACCCCGGTCCTGGGACGGGGCCACCGGGCCTCTTGTACGTCCCACATCAAGCCCGGGCCAAGGTTCTCCAGTGGGGTCACTCTTCCCCTCTCACCGCCCACCCGGGAGCTCGGAGGACCCTGGACTTCCTGAAAAGACGCTTCTGGTGGCCTAACATGGAGCAGGAAGTAAGGTCATTTGTCCTGTCCTGTGAGGTTTGCACCAGAACCAAGAACCCACGACAGCATCCCCAGGGTCTCCTGCATCCTCTGACCATTCCCTGGCGTCCCTGGTCCCACGTGGCAGTCGACTTCATCACGGGTCTCCCTGAGTCACAAGGTAACATGGTCATTTTGGTCATTGTTGACAGATTCTCCAAGGCCTGCCGCTTCATACCTCTGTGCAAACTCCCCTCTGCTCTTGAAACAGCGAAACTTATATTTAATCATGTCTTCCGAGTCTTTGGTCTTCCACAGGACATCGTCTCAGACCGAGGGCCCCAGTTCTCCTCCCGAGTGTGGCACGGGTTCTGCAAGGTCATCGGAGCCACTGCCAGCCTCTCCTCTGGGTTTCACCCACAGTCCAATGGTCAGACGGAGAGGCTCAACCAGGACCTGGAAACCACCCTGCGAGGCCTGGCTATGGATAACCCGACATCGTGGAGCACCTGGCTGCCATGGGCGGAGTACGCCCACAACACCCTGCAGTCATCGGCCACCAAGCTGTCACCATTCCAGTGCCAATTCGGGTTCCAGCCACCTCTGTTCCCGGACCAGGAGGAGGACGCGGGGGTGCCCTCGGTCAACCAATATGTGAGACGGTGTCGCAAGACCTGGAGCAAGGTCAGGAAGACCCTCATACAGACCTCCAGAACCAACCAGACTCAGGCCAACCGCCATAGAAGACCTGCACACACTTTCCGCCCTGGGCAGCGGGTTTGGCTGTCCACTAAGGACCTTCCGCTGCGGGTGGAGAACCGCAAGCTTGCTCCTCGTTACATTGGCCCCTTCAAGGTGGTGCGCAGGGTGAACCCTGTCTCCTACCGGCTCCAGTTGCCCCGGACTCTGAGGATCAACCCCACTTTCCATGTTTCCCTGTTGCGGCCTGTACTGACGTCTACGTATGCCCCTGCCCCTAGGAACCCCCCACCCCCCCGCATCTTCCAGGGGCAGACTGTGTTCACTGTGCATCGCCTGCTTGACTCCCGCCGGGTCCGCGGTGGGTTGCAATATCTGGTGGACTGGGAGGGCTATGGTCCTGAGGAGCGCTGCTGGGTTCCTGCTCGGGATGTCCTGGATAAAGAACTGTGTCGGGACTTCCATTCGGCCCATCCGGATCGCCCTGGGAACGTCAGGAGACGCTCCTAGGGGGGGGGGTCCTGTTAGGACTTGGACTGTTTTGGCCTCTAGAGGCCGCTGTTATTTCCTTTTCGTGTCATATTTATTTTGGCCTCTAGAGGCCGCCACTGTTCCTGTGTTTTGTGTTTTTTTTTGTTAATTGCCTGTTAGTCCTAATTATCTTCACCTGTGTCCTTAATTAGTTTGTGTATTTATACCCCTGAGTTCAGTCCTCTTGTCACGGAGTCTTTGTGCTGTTATGTTTATCTCCAGTTTCCTTTGTACTGTGTTTTGTGGATCTTCTGAGCTTTTGCATTTTTGCCTTTTTCTTTTTGAATTATACTCTTTGTTTTTTTTTTTTGCCCTGGATTGTATATAGTGTACATAGTATAAATAAACCTTTTGTTACTTTTTCTACTTCTGCCTCACGCCTCTGCATTTGAGTCATTCCCCTGGTGGCCTAGTGGGGGTTTGCTGGATCATCACACCAACGAACCAGGTTCAAATCCCAGCAAAACCCTAACAATCTCGAATTAGTTGTGTTGTTTTCTTGAGATCCTGAATTAATTATGTCATTATCTCGGGATAACAAGGTGAATAAAAAAAGATTATATGAAGGGCCTCTCGCGGCTTCCGTAAATATACACTCAAACAAAACAGCAGTAAAGGAGGAGAGGGGCGACAGCCCAAGGAAAGCCCCCACAGGGGCGCACAGCATTTGCAACATAGGCTACCCAACTCAGTACAAGAACAAAACACTTACAGTGTGTGCAGTAGGCTTCGTGCACATTGTTCTGCACCTCTCGGAGGAAGGGGTAGGTGCCCTGTAAACCTTTGGAAAAGGTACATTTTCTTTTCAGCATAATTGCTGCGGCATTACTGCTGCTAGCTGCTAGACAAAGAACATTCGCGCCAGTTAATGTTTATTTTATTGTTGCATGGCAACACGTTCTGTTGTCTGGAATAATGTGGCTAAATAAACACCCATGCCACAGGGCCAGGGGGCAGTAACCAGGAAAGTTTGCGATTCCTGTCAATTCATCAAAATAGTAAATGCAGACATTTCTCCGCTAATGATTCCCATGCTGCTCAGTCGCAAACGTCGTGAGTGGTGAAAACATGGACATATCCGTGTCCCGACAGACTTTTGTCGGGACTCGGGACACACAACCCCAAATCGGGACTGTCCCGGTAAAACTGGGACATCTGGTCACCCTAAATAAAGAAACCATTTAATGACCTAAAACCCTGATTTGGAACAGAGTGTGTGAGGGTTTCTGAAATACATGAGGGTGCAGATCCACTGAGAGCTCTGTAAACCTGTCAGAGAGTTTATGATGGAAGATTTCAGGAAATAAAAGACAGAGATGAGAATTGTGTGAACAGTAGTTTCAGCAGCAGAGGGCACAAATGAGCAGTCGTGGAAATGCCAAAATGCCATTATCTGTCTTTAAACGCTTTAAAAATAGAGATTTTTTGGTGATTTTGTGTAAATTTTGGCACCTTTTAGTGAGTCTGTGCTGTTAAAATCACTGTAGCGTCGAATGTTTGTGTGTATTCGGTACATTAGTGATGTTTAAAGCTTGTTGGTGCCTAATGCTAACCGGTTAGCCTGTGTGAGTAGAATGGTGATGTATGATGGAGTGCAGTAGCTTTACATGGTGAACATTTTACAGTCTCTCTGTCACTAGTATTGGGAGTTATTGCTAAAGATAATATAGTTCATAAATCTGAATGAACTGAATCTTGTGTTAATTATTTTTATTTCAGTTGTTTTCCATGAGTGTGAATGTGTATGAGGAGAAAATTAGGAGCAGAAGTGGAGTAAAGACTTTATCTGAGTTTATAAAACACTATAAAGCACAAGCAAATCTCCAAACTTTTATTGACTGCATTTTCATTTCTATCATTACAATGAGCTCTTTATAAATCTTAAAGATACAAATCATGTTTTTTTTTCCTTTTCACTGGATATCAAGTCAATTATTCTCGTTTCTGTGCTTTAATTATATTTAAAACTTCCAATCAAATCCATTTTAGTAAAATGTAGAGCTGCAACTGCTGATTATTCTGATATTCAATTCATCTGTCAACTATTTTTCATTAATTGATTTGTTTATTCATTTTTAATACAACAATATGTAAAATATATATTTGCAGCATTTTAATCAGCTCTAGTACAGAACTCTTTCTGAACTTGGCTGAATTAAATAACAGTTCACTAACTACAATACAACCTTACTGACATTTATCAGATAATCTCTAACAGGATCAGAATATTATCAAGTGCTCACATCAGCCAAATGAGCCATTCAGACGAATGCAAGGTGAGATTATTATATACAATGTTTCCAGAAATGTTCCCCGACCGCCCCGCGATGTTGCAGAGGCGTGTCAACCAAGACAGCCCCACAACATCCAGAGACTTGAGATACTCATGGCAGATCTCATCCACCCCCCCGGTGCCTTGCCACCGAGGAGCTTGCAAACCACCTCAGTGACTTCGGCTTGGGTAATGGACGAGTCCACCTCTGAGTCATCAGCCTCAGTCTCCTCAGTGGAAGACATGACGGTGGGATTGAGGAGATCAAATCAAATCAAATCAAATCAAATTTATTTGTACAGCGCTTTTAACAATAAACATTGTCGCAAAGCTGCTTTACAGAATTTGAACGACTTAAAACATGAGCTAATTAGGGCCCGAGCCCTATAGGGCGAAGGCCCTATTGTTCTTGTAAGAGTTCACTATTATTATTCTTCCTTCTTCTTCTTCTTCTTCTTTATTTTTCTCCGCTGTTGGGCCATTTTCGGGGCGCTTGCCATGGGCGAAAACGCACCAAATTTGGCACCAGTTCCGAGAATTGCCACCGCTACTCAGAACCAAAAGCCCAAACTTGGCCGGGGCTCAGGGCCTCTATAGCGCCCCCTAAGTCGTTGTGATTTTGGCCTCCCGCTTTAAGGTGCCTGGGTGCCGTGTAGTTTGTAGTAGTGGCATGCCATTTGGTACACATATGTATCTCACTAAGCCGGACAAAAATGTAATGCCAATGCATTAGCCACGCCCAACAGGAAGTGAGGTAATTTCACTTTTGTGCGAAATGCATGGCCACGAAGACGGCGCAACTCCTCCTGGACCGTTCATAGGAATGTCACCAAAATTGATACACATCATCTACAGACATGGCTGACAAAAGTTACTAAATACGTTTCACGTAGGGTAAACCGTTCAGAAGTTATACGTCAGTCAATTTTCGATGCAAAATTTTACATGCTTAAAAATTCATAACAAATCTTCTGATTGCTCAAAACTGCTCATACTTCACACGCAAATCACTCATTGGGCTTCTGACATGTTACCCAATTTCTGTGATATTTCGCCACTGGGGGCGCTATTTTTGGGCAAAAAATCCAATCTTTCCTCAAATTCGGTCAAACTTCACGGCCACCCTCTTACTACCTCCCATGTCATGTATACCACTTTTTGGGAATTTTCGTCCATGGGGGGCGCTGTTTTTGGCCGACACAATTGCTCCAAAACGGGTTTTTGTTAAATAATTCCATAATGCTTTCCCTTCACACCACTACCTTGTGATAGTACGTTGCTGTTGTAGACACTTATTTTTCCAACTCATAATCGCTCATGTACAGCATAGCGCCACCTACTGACATGGGAAAAACCAAAAAATTTATTCTTCAAAAATCTATATCTCATCTTCTATTTACTCAATTGTCATCAAACTTCATACCCAAACTCTTCATAGCTCACCTGACATATACACCAAATTTTGTGCACTTTCGCCCCTGGGGGTGCTGGTTATGGCAAAAATGATATTGCAGCTTCTGATTTGTCAAACTTGGCAAGCAAACTCTTTACAAGACCCTTATTGGGGCGCTTGCCATGGTCGACAACGCACGAAATTTGGCTCCTTTTTCTTAGACTGCCACCGCTACTGAGAACCAGAAGCCCAGATCCAGCCGGGCCTCAGGGCCTCTTTAGCGCCCCCTAAGTCGTTGTGATTTTGGCCTCCCGCATAAAGGTGCCTGGGTGCCATGTAGTTTGTAGTAGTGGCATGCCATTTGGGACGCATATGTATCTCCCTAAGCCGGACAAAAATGTATTGCCAATGCATTAGCCACGCCCAACAGGAAGTGAGGTAATTTCACTTTTGTGCGAAATGCATGGCCACGAAGACGGCGCAACTCCTCCTAGGCCGTTCATAGGAATGTCACCAAAATTGATAGCCTTCATCTACAGACATGGCTGACAAAAGTTACTAAATACGTTTCACGTAGGATAAGCCGTTCAGAAGTTATACGTCAATCAATTTTCAATGCAAAATTTTACATGCTTAAAAATTCATAACAAATCTTCTAATTGCTCAAAACTGCTCATACTTCACACGCAAATCACTCATTGGGCTTCTGACATGCTACCCAATTTCTGTGATATTTCGCCACTGGGGGCGCTATTTTTGGGCAAAAATTCCAATCTTTCCTCAAATTTGGTCAAACTTCACGGCCACCCTCTTACTACCTCCCATGTCATGTATACCACTTTTTGGGAATTTTCGTCCATGTGGGGCGCTGTTTTTGGCCGACGCAATTGCTCCAAAACGGGTTTTTGGTAAATAATTCCATAATGCTTTTCCTTCACACCACTACCTTGTGAGAGTATGTTGCTGTTGTAGACACTTATTTTTCCAACTCATAATCGCTCATGTACAGCATAGCGCCACCTACTGACATGGGAAAAACCAAAACATTTATTCTTCAAAAATCAATATCTCATCTTCTATTTACTCAATCTTGATCAAACTTGATACGCACACTCTTAACAGGTCACCTGACATATCTCCCAAATTTTGCGAACTTTTGCCACTGGGGGCGCTGTTTTCAGGCAACAATTTTTATCTCGGCTTCTGATTGGTCAAACTTGATCAAACTTCACACAACAACTCTTCATAGGTCCCTTGACATGTATACCAAATTTGGTGAACTTTCACCACTGGGGGCGCTCATTGCGCTGTAGCAGTTGCAGGAGAGGTGTTTACAATCATGAGGCACCAGGAGTATGTTGTTTTGGTTGCCTTAAACACACATGACTTGTGGGGAATGGGTAGGCAGTCGGGAGCAAGTGTTGTAGCTTTACATACAGACTAATAGATGTCTAACAGAAGACAATCCTATGTAGCTATAGCTTGGTGACTGATGAGGTAAATACATTAATTTGGTTGGGAAGCCATGGCATAAAATGTTCTGTCCATGACAACATCTCAGCGCACCATGTACTCTGTGTCCAATTCTGTGCTTTGTCGCCATTGTGGGAGTAATGTCTCTTGCCGAAGAAGCTGTGGAAGGTTTTTCGCGGGGACGCATGCCCCCGCCCCCCTTGGCCGCTGGCGCGAGGGCCCGTCGAGGCCGCTTGCGGCTTTAATTTTATCCCTAATCTATCCCCAATGAGCAAGCCTGTGGCGACGGTGGCAAGGAAAAACTCCCTCAGACGACATGAGGAAGAAACCTCGAGAGGAACCAGACTCAAAAGGGAACCCATCCTCATTTGGGCAACAACAGACAGCCTGACTATAATATTAACAGTTTTAACAGGTATAACCCTCAACTGTCCTCATGCGGCCGTCCTTCACAGGAGTGGGGCGATAAAACTCCGACCAGACACAGGGCACCAGGATGGATCAAGCAGGTCCGAGGGGCAGAAGAGGCCAGCATCCCAATCCCAGGCCCAACATGTAACCCAGAGGGACAGATGGGGGGGGGGAGAGAGAGAGAGAGAGAAAGAAAACACGTTGTTAGGTATGCCCTAAAAATGACAAGTATTAAATCTGTGTGGTAGGCTCATCAGGCATAACACACAATGGCATGTTAATATGGTAAAATATATCATGACCTGCTCTGGCTGGATGCTTGATTGGGTGATGGGAGCACACTCCTCAGCAATGATGAGATGCAGATGGGACCCTTAGGGCTGGCCAAGACAATTCAGTTACATTTCACCGGGTCTGGGACATGCGACAGAATGTCTGACGGCCGATTCCCTGCAGGCTACGATAGCCAGTCGAGGTGTCCACCGTCTCCACCAAAAGATTTCCTGTTGACTCCATGTAACTCAGAGGGACAGATTTGGGGTGGGGGGGAGGGAAAGAAAACACAGGTGTTTAGGTATGCCCAATGTCACTTGAATAAGTAGGAACAGTATACATATTGCACCGAGTGCAAGCAGGGACTCCGGCAACTAACTATGACAGCATAACTAAAAGGAGAGAGCCAGAAGGTAACACAGGCATGAGGGAGGCCCAGGACATAAAGCAGCCAGCCACCACACCGTCAACAAACTCGAGTGAGCAAGCGAGTGGGGACTGACAGCATCCATACATCCCAGTTTACCAAAACACTCTATGTCTGAGGACCCTCCAGATCTACTCCTTTACCTCATAAACACCATTAACAAAAGGCTTGACTAAACAGATATGTTTTCAGCCTAGACTTAAATGCTGAGACTGTGTCTGATTCCCGAACATTACTTGGAAGGCTGTTCCATAACAGTGGGGCTTTGTAAGAAAAGGCTCTGCCCCCTGATGTAGCTTTCACTATACGAGGTACCAGCAGATAGCCTGCACCTTTTGATCTAAGTAGGCGTGGTGGGTCATAGAGGAGCAGAAGTTCACTCAGGTACTGTGGTGCGAGACCATTTAGTGCTTTAAAGGTCAATAGTAGTATTTTATAATCAATACGAAATTTGAT
The DNA here is from genome assembly GCF_027579695.1 of Neoarius graeffei. Lineage (NCBI taxonomy): Eukaryota > Metazoa > Chordata > Actinopteri > Siluriformes > Ariidae > Neoarius > Neoarius graeffei. The sequence continues at coordinate 4,187,051 of NC_083570.1, forward strand.
TGGGAGCCAATGCAGTGTGGATAAGACAGGCGTGATGTGGTCATATTTTCTAGTTCTAGTAAGGACTCTTGCTGCTGCATTTTGAACTAACTGGAGCTTGTTTATGCACTTATTGGAACATCCAGACAGTAAGGCATTACAATAATCCAACCTGGAGGTAACGAAAGCATGGACTAGTTTTTCTGCATCATGCAATGACATTAAATTTCTTATCTTTGCAATATTTCTGAGATGAAAGAGGAGATCCTCAAAGTATTCCTTCCACCGCCCGACAATGTCCCCAGTCGAGGTCAACAGCTCCCCACCTGCACTGTAAACAGTGTTGGCAGAGTACAGCTTCCCCCTCCTGAGGCGCCGGACGGTTTGCCAGAATTTCTTCGAGGCCGACCGATAGTCCTTCTCCATGGCCTCCCCGAACTCCTCCCAGTTCCGAGTTTTTGCCTCCGCAACTGCCCGAGCTGCAGCACGCCTGGCCTGCCGATACCCGTCGGCTGCCTCAGGAGTCCCGGAGGTCAACATGGCCCGATAGGACTCCTTCTTCAGCTTGACGGCATCCCTTACTGAACTGAATCTTGTGTTAATTATTTTTATTTCAGTTGTTTTCCATGTGTGTGAATGTGTATGAGGAGAAAATTAGTAGCAGAAGTGGAGTAAAGTCTTTAACTGAGTTTATAAAACACTATAAAGCACAAACAAATCTCCAAACTTTTATTGACTGCATTTTCATTTCTATCATTACAATGAGCTCTTTATAAATCTTAAAGATACAAAACATGTTTTTTTCCCTTTTCACTGGATATCAAGTCAATTATTCTTTTTTCTGTGTTTTAATTATATTTAAAACTTCCAATCAAATCCATTTTAGTAAAATGTAGAGCTGCAACTGCTGATTATTCTGATATTCAATTCATCTGTCAACTATTTTTCATTAATTGATTTGTTTATTCATTTTTAATACAACAATATGTAAAATATATATTTGCAGCATTTTAATCAGCTCTAGTACAGAACTCTTTCTGAACTTGGCTGAATTAAATAACAGTTCACTAACTACAATACAACCTGACTGACATTTATCAGATAGTCTCTAACAGGATCAGAATATTATCAAGTGCTCACATCAGCCAAATGAGCCATTCAGACTAATGCAAGGTGAGATTATTATATACAATGTTTCCAGAAATGTTTGTAGATTGTAAAATATAAATTAAAAGAGAATGTGATTCTTTGCAAATCATGGAAATGCTGTATTTCATTGAAAATAGTACAAAGACAACATATCAAATGTTGATGCAGAGAATTTTTTTGTTTATTTTTTAAATATACACTCATTTAGAATTTGATGCAAGCAACGCGTTTCAAGAAAGTTCCAGAAAGAACGGGGCATGTTTACCACTGTGTTCCATCACCTCTACTTTTAACAACACTCTGTAAATGTTTGGGAACTGAAGAGACTGCTGTCGTTTTGGAAGTGAAATGTTGTCCCATTCTTCCCTGATATATACTTTCAGTTGCTCCTTCATCAAGTTTTCTGTTTTGTTTAATCTGCGCCAGATGTTTTCAGTGGGAGACAGATCTGGATTTCAGGCAGGCCAGTTTAGCACCCATACTCTTTTATGACTGAGCCATGCAGTTGTAATCCATGCAGAATGCGGTTTGACTTTGACTTGCTGAAATAAGCCAGGCATTCCCTGAACAAGACATCATCTGGATGTTGCTCCAAAAACTGTAAATATAATTCAGCATTAATGGTGCCTGCCCAGATGTGCACTCTACCCATGCCATGTGCACTAATGCACCCACATACCATCATAGATGCTGGCTTTTGAACTGTGCACTGATAACAAGCTGGATGGACAGTCCCTATACTCTTTAGCCTGGAGGATGCAGTGTCAATGATTTTCATTTGTGAAAAAGTTACTGAAGAGGCAACATTGCTGTGAGAATCACTTATTCACAATCTCCCTTTTCTACAACAGCAACTCTGACAGAAGTACAGCTACAGTTATAACATGTGTATACACTCATTCTAATGAGTTAGCATTTCTACATTTACAGCTCATTCATCAGGACTTACACAGAGAAAACGCCACACCACATAATCTAGGACAACTAATAAACAGATCAAAAATGTGTAATTTAACAAAGAAAATCTAATTACTTTTTTTAAAAAGTGGATATTCTGCAGTTGCTGCACACCCACCCCTCTTCTAAAGGGGATGAGGTGCAGTGGGTGAAGATGTTCCACCAAAAGCAAGAGTTTTTTCATTAACTTGGCTATTCGTGCATAAAAATGCTTTTTATCTTTCTTGAGCCCCAACTCACAAATCTAAGCTTGAAGGTTGATTATATATATGGTAATTACATTTTAAGCTTGGGTTTTATAAAGCTCATGAGCTGACATCGTTCCTGCTTAGAATTATGACTAGGATACAATCAATCTCAGAATTCCAAACATGACTTGAAAAGGGGGTCCATTTCAGTATTACGAACTTTTCTGGATAACAAACTATTTGGACGTCCCCCAAGGACTTGATTAACGCGGGGTTGTAGTGTGTTTTATTTTTATATAGTGTGACCTTAAAATGTTGTTCTGTTCTGGCTTTATTACTGTTTATTAGTTATTTAATGAGAGGCTGCTGAATATGAAACAAATAGAAATTTATTATGCTAAAGTCATGAGAGATCATTTTCTTTTTAAAATTTGAGTTTCTTGTCTGACAGTTAATTTTTAACATTCCCTTTTTAAAAGTAGACGGCCTTTTGATTTCATAAAATCGCTGAAATTTAGTTCTCTCTCAAATTTGGTCATTGTGATATATGGTTATTTCTGTAATATATATATATAAACCCAGGCCATTTTGTGGCTGGTAAGTTATTTATTTTGAGGGGATTCCTCGCAAATAATGTGCAAGAAATCACTCGCTTCGCGCAGTCAAGCAGACAGAGGAAGTCCAGTGTGCGCCTGCGCAGGTTTTCATTGACCATGCACTGACCCAGTTACGTCATTTTGCCATGAGATGATGAGCTAATCTCAATAATATTCACATTGCAACTTCAGTATTCAAGTTGTGACAGAAAATATGATGGAGCCAGTGGACCCTACACCTCAAATGCTGGTTAGTCTGTTTCTCCCTATCGTAAATATTGTAATTAGTGAAGAACATGCTGCAATTAGCTTGAATATGTATCTTTCTGAGGCGAACTTGAACCTGGTCACTCATCTTGTTGAAGTCCTTTTTTCACTGAGTGTATTCTAGCCAATTATTCAGAACAAAAATTATGTATTGATTTCACAATGTAAATATTATTCCCGTGCATTAGATAGTTTACGTAGAAGATTCTTTTTTTATCATTGCGATGGTGAAGACCGCTGAGCAAAAATGTGTGTAATTAGGCTATGCACCTATATTGCACAACTTCTGGTGAACAACCTCTCGATTCACTATCATACTGTGCAGTTTATTTCATTGAGCAAGACAGTATACGGTTCTTTTTCACTGTGGCAGCGAAGGCGTGGTCAAGCACCGGTTTGTGAATGGCATGCAAGCCTGGTGAAGGTGCTATGTGTGTGTGTGTGTGTGTGTAGTGTGAATTTCTTCCCCTGGCTGAAATCACGTTGGTGCAGTGGCACACAGTTTATTTTGAACCTGCTAAAAAGCGTGTTTTGTGTTAAGTGACAGTTTAAAAAATAAAAACTAAAGTGACATTGAGCCCACCTGCCTGTTTCAGTGTTCACTATATAAGCGAAGCCGTTACATTCATCTTTTTGATTTTTGTATTTGCTCATGTTTTTGCCAAACGTAGTGATCAGAAGTAATAGCTTTTGGAATATGAACCCTCCACTACATTTGTAACGCCACTAATACACTTTCCTAAACTCGACTTTTGTATAACCTCGTGAATTTCCTGTATAACCCACCCGTTTCAGACATGAGCCCGAGTAGAGAAAAAAATCTTTAAAGTTTGATTGAAGGAGTGACAGGATGTCTGATCTGTTCTCTCAGGTTGCAAATTTGCATCCCACAACAGGGAAACCCTGCCATGTTATGCATGACATAGCATCTTGGATTAGGTCACGGTGAGGCAAGAAAAAAATGGCAGAGAATTTAGGGCCACATGGCTCGAAATTCATTAATTGTTCTTTTAGGGAAAAAAAGTAATAAAATTTGAAGTCCGAGTTTCGAATTCAGTAGCATTCGGTCCACTAAAAAAGAATTGGGTGTCAGGGAAAATTATTTTTATGGCTTAAATTAAAAAAAAATCTGAGAGGCAGTCTACCTTTAATTATTATACATTTACATTATACATGCTTTAACTTAGGGGCGGCACAGTGGTGTAGTGGTTAGTGTCGTCGCCTCACTGCAAGAAGGTCCTGGGTTCGAGCCCCGGGGCCGGCGAGGGCCTTTCTGTGTGGAGTTTGCATGTTCTCCCTGTGTCCACGTGGGTTTCCTCTGGGTGCTCCGGTTTCCCCCACAGTCCAAAGACATGCAGGTTAGGTTAACTGGTGACTCTAAATTGAGCGTAGGTGTGAATGTGAGTGTGAATGGTTGTCTGTGTCTATGTGTCAGCCCTGTGATGACCTGGCGACTTGTCCAGGGTGTACCCCGCCTCTCGCCCGTAGTCAGCTGGGATAGGCTCCAGCTTGCCTGCGACCCTGTAGAAGGATAAAGCGGCTAGAGATAATGAGATGAGATGCTTTAACTTAAATAATAAAGTGACTGTTTTTTGTCCAGCTGGATTGTGTTCGAATAAAACAGACGATTGACCAACAACGTGGCAACGTGCAGGAATTTTACATAAAAAAGAAAAAAAAACACACTTTTTTTTACTATGGATCACACAATCTCACAGTAGAACCAGAAAACCAGTAGAACGCTAACCCAGAAACTTTAAAGAACCCAAACCCAGCGTATAGAGTCTGAGTGAATGTGGTGTGGACTCTGTGGAGGAGCTTCATCGTGTCAGAGACGCTGTAGAAGGACAGAGTTCCTGCACTGTGATCCACATACACTCCTATTCTGGAGGGGGATGGAACTCTGAGATCAGTCTTAATGTTGTTGTGCCAGAAAGAAAGAGAAGAAGAAAAACACCACAGACTCCAGAACTGATTGTTGCCTCCAAACCCACACTCATTACCCAGTCCTTTCCTGCTGATGTCTTTATATGAGACTGATATGGACACACCACCAGCACCGCTCCACTCCACCTCCCAGTAACAGCGTCCACACACACTCTCCTTACACAACACCTGCTCCCAGGAATCAAATCTCTCTGGATGATCAGAGTAACGCTGCTCTCTCCCACTGTTTCTCACCTCTCTTTTCTTCTCAGACAGAATGAGGCGACGATGTGCCGTGTTGGGATCCAGAGTCAGATAACAGAAATCTAAAATAAAAGAGAGAAACAAACTGAACTGTGTGAACATGTTGGGTTTAATTCACACAGTATATTTATATGAAGTGTGTGTGTGTCTGTGTTAGATGTACATTTCAGAAACTCTTCTCTGCTCTGTGGTTCTGGTTCTGAAATGATCTGAACTGCTGCAGCTGTGGAGAGAAAAATGGAAACATGAGTTTGTGTAAAAGATGGAAAGAGTTTAAAGTGATCCAGTCAGTTTATTCATTTTAAATCAGTGTTTTAGTTCGAAGTGTCGGGTGAATAAAGTGTCTGCAGAAAAGAAAGCAGGAGCATCGCTAAGAAATAACACATCACTGTGTTTCTCCAGCAGGAACAGCTCCTCTTACCATGTGGAGGGATTTTGTTGAATTCCTCCTCACAGAATTCCTCGAGTCTCTTTTTCAGATCTGAGAGAGAATTCCTCACTCCATCAAATGAGAGATGTTGATGGACAGTGACGCTGGATGTGTGAAATGATGGTCTGTTCAATGTAGGAGAGCGACGTCCAGAAGCTAAAACCTACAGAAAGCAAATGAAATGTAAAACCCACTTGTGATGTCAGACAGGGACATTTATTGTTCCCTTAATGAGAGGTGTTTTAGAGAGTGTGTGAGGAACAGCTGGCTCTGTAGATCAGACAGTGAGTGTTACCTGGAGGAAATGGATGTGATCGTGTGTGTGTGAAAGCTGCTCCAGCTCAGTGACTCTCCTCTGAAGATCAGCAATCTCCTGCTCCAGTTGCTCCAGGAGTCGTTCAGCTCGACTCAGTTCAGCCTTCTCCTGATCTCTGATCAGCTCCGTCACCTCCCAGCCCTTTTTCTCCATGGAGCTGATCAGCTCAGTAAAGATCCTCTCACTGTCCTCCACTGCTGTCTGTGCACTGAGCTGTTCGGACACACACACACACACACACACACACACACACACACACACACACAGGATTTAAAGCTCATCTATCATTCCCTCTCTTACTGGGACTGTAAATGACTCGTTGTCCATGTTGTGTGTGTTTCTCGGAGCAGCTCTGTCTCTGCTCACTGCTCACCTTTATAGTGTTCACAGCCTGTTTCAGCTCCTGCACCTTCTTCTGCTTCTCCTGGATTCTCTGCTGGGATTTCATCTGCTCCTCCTTTAACTCACTCTGAGGACAAATAAAATACATTCAGCTTTTTATACAGTACGAGCGAACTGGTTCCATATTAATGTCAGTTCAAAGTACATTCATGTTTCTTACAGCTGTGAATGTTCTGTTCTCTGTGTGTTTTATTTTGTGTGGATTTTTTTGTTTTTTTTTGTGGCAATGAGGGTGTGGTCAAGCATCAGTTTGTGAACAGAGGGTGGGGCCAGGGAAGGTGAGTGGCAAATTGTTCTCACCTGTTGGTAACTCATGTGTGTGTGTGTGTGTCTGTGTGTGTGTGTGTCTGTTTTGCAAGAATGACAGAGTAGTGAAAAAAGGGGGAGAGCGAAGAGGTGGTCGTCTCCCGATTAGAGAACGCATGTATGTACGTATATCATATTTATTGTTAACGCTTAAAACTATTACTATGCCATTCTTGAGGTTGCAGGCATTTATAAATAAAAAGTGAGGTCATGGCTCTGCGTATCTCCTTTAAAAACTTTAAAAATTTGGAAGTTTGTAAGTGAAGACAAATGTAATTGGGATAAATGTCTCAAGTCCCTGTTATTTGCAGTACAAGAGGTCCCACAAGCCTCTGCTTGATTCTCCCCATTCAAATTATTATATGGGTGCAAGCCTCGTGGCATTTTGGATGTGCTGTGGGAAAATTGGGAGGAGGGACCTTCAAACAGTAAAAATGAAATTCAGTATGTTCTCAGCCTGTATGCAAAGCTCCACACACTCAGTCACTTAACCCAGGAGAATTTATGGCAGACACAAGAATGTCAGGCCTGGCTGTACAACAGGCGTGCGTGTCTTAGAGAATTCACAGGGGGAGATAAAGTGCTTGTATGATTGCCCACTTTGACCTCAAAATTTATCGCTGTCACGGGCCCTTTGAGGTCACACGGCAAATCGGGGATGTCGACTATGGAGTGAGGTGAATGGATAGGGGCAGAGCACTACAAATATACCACCTCAACCTACTAAAACCTTGGAATGAGTGGGTCCCCATGGCATTGGCATCAGTTGTTCCAGAGAGGACAGAGCTGTGGCCGGATGTAAAAAAAATAGTGACCACTCGAGCCACTCTAGTCCCCTGTGGAGACCACCTCTCATCAGCCCAACTCACGGAGGTTGCCAAGTTGCAAGTGGAGTTTTCCAACATGTTCTTGCCCCTTCCTGGCCACACTCACCTCATAGAACACCACATTGAGATGCCACCAGGGGTGATAGTGCATTGCCACCCAAACCACTTGCCCGAACACAAGAAAGTGATGGTTTGGGATGAACTCAAGGCAATGCTCGAAATGGGAATAATCAAGGAGTCCCACAGTAATTGGAGCACACTGGTGGTCTTGGTCCCCAGGACCGACGGGTCAGTCCAGTTCTGTGTGGACTATAGGCAGGGCCGTAGCCAGCATTTTAAAATCACAGAGATCCGTGATGTGCACGCAAAACGCGCGCTGAAAAAATTTCAACATATTTAAATGAGAGGGTTGAATTACATGTCACACAAGAGATCTATTCCTGAAATTACTTTTAATGGTGTTTGAACTGAATATCATTAGTTTTGAAAACAAAAAATCATGTATGTGGCAAGAGTAAGAATAATTTAAGCTTGTTTAATGGTGTGATCTTGCCCAAGCAATGAGGACAAAACTGCACTGCTTTGAAAATGTAAATTTAACAGCTTCATAAAAGTGGACTGATAGTTACCATGAAAAAAAACCATGTCTACTGCACTGCTTTCACTCCCCCAAGTCTCATTCGTTTTTGTGTTCTTGGTCTCAGAGCCGCACGCACGAAACAGACACAGAAGACAGAATCAACGTTTAACATAATTAACAATGCACTTTTTACGGAGGCGTTTAATGTTATTCTTTATTTTTTTATCCAGTTGAATATTTAGTGTACAAATGTATTTTCAGCTCTTAAAAATGACCGAGGTCCGGACCTTGGTGGCCTCATAGCTGGCTGCAGCCATGACGATAGGAAAGTCACCATGGTGTCTAAATTTGACTCTAACCCAATGCATTGCATTGACGTGTTGCTCAGTTGATTAGGTGCTACTCAGTTTATGTGACACTGAATTTGACAAAGGGATATTGGCAGATCCCCTTGACTCCTCTATCCAGAGAAAAAAACTACGTTTTCCACAAAGTTTGGCTTACACCAATTTGTCACGCTTCCTTTCGGGTTATTCAGCGTTCCCACAACATTCCAGTGGCTCATGCACAAAATTCTCCATCCACATGCTGCCTATGCCATTGCCTACTTAGACAACATCATTATATACAGTGGTGCTTGAAAGTTTGTGAACCCTTTAGAATTTTCTATATTCCTCCATAAATATGACCTAAAACATCAACAGATTTTCACACAAGTCCTAAAAGTAGATAAACAGAACCCAGTTAAACAAATGAGACAAAAATATTATACTTGTTCAATTGTTTATTGAGGAAAATGATCCAATATTACATATCTGTGAGTGGCAAAAGTATGTGAACCTCTAGCAGTTAATTTGAAGGTGAAATTAGAGTAAGGTGTTTTCAATCAATGGGATGACAATCAGGTGTGAGTGGGCACCCTGGTTTATTTAAAAAACACAGATCTATCAAAGTCTGATCTTCACAACACATGTTTGTGAAAGTGTATCATGGCACGAACAAAAGATTTCTGAGGACCTCAGAAAAAGCGTTGTTGATGCTCATCAGGCTGGAAAAGGGTACAAAACCATCTCTAAAGAGTTTGGATTCCACCAATCCATAGTCAGACAGATTGTGTACAAATGGAGGAAATTCAAGACCATTGTTACCCTCCCCAGGAGTGGTCGACCAACAAAGATCACTCCAAGAGCAAGGCGTGTAATAGTCAGCGAGGTCACAAAGGACCCCAGGGTAACTTCTTAGCAACTGAAGGCCTCTCTCACCTTGGCTAATGTTAATGTTCATGAGTCCACCATCAGGAGAACACTGAACAACAATGGTGTGCATGGCAGGGTTGCAAGGAGAAAGCCACTGCTCTCCAAAAAGAACATTGCTGCTTGTCTGCAGTTTGCTAAAGATCACGTGAACAAGCCAGAAGGCTATTGGAAAAATGTTTTGTGGATGGATGAGACTAAAATAGAACTTTTTGGTTTAAATGAGAACCGTTATGTTTGGAGAAAGGAAAACACTGCATTCCAGTATAAGAACCTTATCCCATCCGTGAAACATGGTGGTGGTAGTATCATGGTTTGGGCCCATTTTGCTGCATCTGGGCCAGGGCGGCTTGCCATCATTGATGGAACAATGAATTCTGAATTATACCAGCGAATTCTAAAGAAAAATGTCAGGACATCTGTCCATGAACTGAATCTCAAGAGAAGGCGGATCATGCAGGGACAACGACCCTAAGCACACAAGTCGTTCTACCAAAGAATGGTTAAAGAAGAATAAAGTTAATGTTTTGGAATGGCCAACTCAAAGTCCTGACCTAGATTAGATTAGATTAGACTAGACAGACCCTCCAGGATTTTGCGATGTTGCGATTTGCAACTTCAACGCAAATTCAACCAATCCCTGCGAATTCAGGGCGGTGTTGCAATTATATCCAGTCACCGCAACTTTCCTGCAAATTTGACCAATCACTGGCATCGTCTTGAGGTGACATCGACAAACTACCTTCCGCCTTACTTCCGTGTACTATGCGTTCAAGAGAAGCAGCATGTGCAAGTCAGTGTTTATATACAGTAGGCTTAAATTCTGTTAGTGAAAGTGTGTTATGTTTACAGTGAAGGACTGTGTGCACTTTACATTATTTTTTTACTTAATACAAGAAATGAATGGAGGCCAACATTTTTGCCAAAATGGTATTTTATTTTCCATGGTTTAGGCAGCTTCAGCATCATACTGTGAGATTCTGTTCAAATTGTTTTTTTTTTTATTCTATGAAGCCTGAGCCATTTATTATATTAGTTTATAATTATTGTTTAATTTAGTCTTCAGGAGAGACTGCCTGCACACAGGACTAGTATTAATAGTTTTTTCTCTTACATGAAAGCTGAGGCATTTATATTATATTTTAAGGTAACTTCATGTTGTGCTCTGAGGTTCTATGCACTTTAACTTTTGAACCAACAGGTGCATTTGGATAAGTAAAGCCTATTTTTCTGTATTTTTGTAGTCCTGGTAATCTTTTATATTGGTAAAGTTGTTTATAGGACCATTTCTCAGTGTCTTTGTTTTTTAATCAATAGTTTTTCAGTAATAACAATATTTAACATATCACTCAATTTTAATCACAAAAAGAGAAAATCGCAACAATTTCTCGCAACTTTCACTTCCTCCCGCAATGTAATCGCAACAAAAACCTAAAAAACACCGCAACTTTCATCGCAATTTTTTGGAAACCCCCCTGCAACAACAGACATTTTAGCCTGCAACAATCACAAAAAAGGCCCGCGAAATCCTGGGGGGACTGATTAGATTAGATTAGATTAGATTAGATTAGATTAGATTAGATTAGATTAGATTAGATTAGATTAGATTAGATAAAACTTTATTGATCCCTTTGGGAGGGTTCCCTCAGGGAAATTCAGATTCCAGCAGCATCATTACAGATAAACAGAGAAAAGAAATAGAGAAAACTTCTAGATAAATTAAAATAAATTAAGTATTTATGTGGGGGGAGCAGGAAAGATATTGCACTTTATATTGCACATTATATTGCACATTGTCCAGTATTGCTTATTGTCAGGCTAGGCTACTGCTCCTTCCCGTCCTCTGTCCTCCTGTTACCCCTCCTCCCCCCAGAGAGGAGTTGTACAGTCTGATGGTGTGAGGGACAAAGGAGTCTTTGAGTCTGTTCGTCCTGCACTTGGGAAGGAGCATTCTGTCACTGAACAGGCTCCTCTGGTTGCTGATGACGGTGTGCAGAGGGTGACTGGCATCGGCCATGATGTTCAATAGTTTGTCCATAGTCCTCTTCTCTGCCACCGTCACCAGAGTGTCCAGCTTCATGCCGACCACAGAGCCGGCCCGCCTGATCAGTTTGTCCAGCCTGGATGTGTCCTTCTTGGATGTGCTGCCCCCCCAGCACACCACGGTGTAAAACAAGACACTGGCAACCAGAGACTGATAGAACATCCACAGGAGTTTCCTGCAGATGTTAAAGGACCACAGCCACCTACGGAAGTATAGCTTGCTCTGTCCCTTCCTGTATAAGTGATTGGTGTTGCAAGTCCAGTCCAGCTTGCTGTCCAGCCACAGCCCGAGGTACTTGTAGGAATCCACAGCCTCAACCTCGACTCCCTCGATCAGAACTGGTTGTGACCTTGGTCTGGACCTCCCAAAGTCAATGACCAGCTCCTTGGTCTACGAGGTGTTGAGCTGCAGATGGTTCCTGTTGCACCACGCAGCAAAGTTCCTCACCAGACTCCTCTACTCCTCCTCTCTGTCGTCACTGATACACCCAACGATGGCTGTGTCATCGGCAAACTTCTGAATGTGACAGCTCCGAGTTGTAGCAGAAGTCCGCGGTGTACAGGGTGAAGAGAAGAGGGGCCAGCACCATGCCCTGGGGTGCTCCAGTGCTGCTAATCACAGTGTCAGACGTGGTGTCCTTCAGCCTGATGTACTGTGGCCTGTCAGTGAGGTAGCTGGAGATCCAGGTGACCAGGCAGGGGTTCACTCGCATCCTGTTCAGTTTGTCCTGAGGCAGTAGGGGCTGGATGCTGTTGAAGGCACTCGAGAAGTCCAAGAAGAGGATCCTCACTGTGCCATTTCCCTTATCCAGATGCGAGTGGGCTCAGTGTAGCAGGTAGAGGATGGCGTCTTCCACACCAACACCTGCTCAGTATGCAAACTGCAGACAGTCCTGGGCATGTTGTACCTGGGGTCTGAGGAGGCTGAGGAAGAGCTGCTCCAACGTCTTCATCAGATGTGAAGTGAGTGCCACTAGTCGGAAGTCGTTCAGCACACTGGGCCAATTGTTTTTGGGAACTGGAACGATACATGATGTCTTCCACAAGGTTGGCACTCTCTGCAGCTGCAGGCTGAGGTTGAAGTTGTGTTGGAGTGGTTCACCCAGGACAGCAGCGCAGGTCTTCAGTAGTCATGGACACACCTTTTCCGGGCCTGCTGCTTTCCTGGGGTGAAGCTTCCTCAGTTGACCTCTGACCTGGTCTGCAGTAATGCATAGAGGAGTCTGTGTTGAGGTGGGGGAGGAGGGGGCTGCTGTAATGACTGGGGGGAGGTGTGTTGAGGGAAGAGGGAGAGATGGCTGCAGTGAGAGAGAGGGTGCAGGGGACGTGGGCTGGTTGAACCGATTGAAGAAGTCATTCATCTCATTCGCCCTCTCCACTGTCCCCTCAATGACTCTGGTCTTTGTATTGTGGCCTGTGATGGTTTTCACACCTTCCCAGACCTCCCTCATGCTGTTCTCCTTCAGCTTCTGCTCCACCTTTCTCCTGTAGCTGTCCTTAACTTCCCTCATGAAGCGTTTCACCTCCTGCTGTGCTGGTTTCATTTTCTCCCTATCCCTGCTCCTGAAGGAGGCCTTCTTCCTGTTGAGGACAGTTTTGACTTCCTGTGTAACCCATGGCTTGTTATTAGGGTAACACCGTACAGTCTTAGTGGGGGAGACCACATCTGCACAAAAGTTGAGGTAATCTGTCAGACAGTGTGTCAGCCCCTCTATGTCTTCACAGTGTGGGCTAAGCACCACATCCCAGTCCATGATGTCATAGCAGTCTCTAAGGGCATATTCCATTTCAGGGGACAACCTCCAGATGGAACGAGTTGTTGCAGGCTGCCTTTGAACCAGGGGGGTGTATTTCGGCTGCAGAAGAACCAGGTTGTGGTCAGACTTCCCTAGTGGGGGGATGGCTGTGACTCTGTATGCATCCCTCACATTAGCATACAGCAAGTCACTTGTCCTGTTGTTCCTTGTTGGACAATCCACAGCCTGGTAAAAAGCAGCCAAAGTAGAGTCCAATGTAGCATGGTTAAAGTCCCCAGAAATGATTATAAATGCCTCAGGGTGCTGTGTCTGCAGCCTTGCTGTGACAGAGTGAATCCTCTCACATGCAGTGGCTGCGGCTGCCCTCGGAGGGATGTAAACACAGATGGTGATCACGTGACTGAACTCCCTTAACAGATAATATGGCTGCAGGCTAACAGCTAGCAGCTCCAAGTCCGGGCAACATAAAGCTGTCTTTACGGAGATATATCCTGGGTTACACCAGCGGTTGTTGACATAAATGATGAGTCCCCCACCTTTGCCTTTCCCTCATGCTTTAGTGTCTCTGTTGGCTCTCACAGCAGTGAATCCCCGCAGGTCCACATTAGCATCCGGTACAAGGTCTGTCTCCATAAAGATAAATAAGCTGCTCTCCTGGTAAATCCACTGGTTGTTCAGAGCGGAAAGCTCACGAATTTATTTGGCAGCAAGTTCACATTCCCCATGATAACGGAGGGAATGGATGGTTTGTAGCACTGCCAGTTGTCCGCTAGCCTAGCCTTTAGCTTAGCTCCAGCTTTGCAGCCCCTGGGTTTCCTCCTCAGCTCCGCTGGGATGGGGTGTCGTATCCCGGCTCGTCCCATTGTTTTCAGGGCCAGCAGCTCCTCTCTCGAATAAGAGAGAAAACTGGCTCCTGGTTACGTGTTAAAGTTAAATATATCCACGTTATATAGTTAAACACACTATCTTTGTAAGAAGACCAAAAAAGGTAGAAAAAAGAGGTTTAAAGAGCTAAAAACGACAGAGTTACTGGAGAGGCAGCCATCTCACCCAGCGCCCAGTTTTGTTGACCTTAATCCAATAGAAATGTTGTGGAAGGACCTGAAGCGAGCAGTTCGTGTGAGGAAACCCAACAACATCCCAGAGTTGAAGCTGTTCTGCACAGAGGAACGGGCTAAAATTCCTCCAAGCTGGTGTGCAGGACTTATCAACAGTTACCGGAAACATTTAGTTGCAGTTATTGCTGCACAAGGGGATCACACCAGATACTGAAAGCAAAGGTTCACATACTTTTGCCACTCATCTCATCTCATCTCATCTCATTATCTCTAGCCGCTTTTATCCTTCTACAGGGTCGCAGGCGAGCTGGAGCCTATCCCAGCTGACTACGGGCGAAAGGCGGGGTACACCCTGGACAAGTCGCCAGGTCATCACAGGGCTGACACATAGACACAGACAACCATTCACACTCACATTCACACCTACGGTCAATTTAGAGTCACCAGTTAACCTAACCTGCATGTCTTTGGACTGTGGGGGAAACCGGAGCACCCGGAGGAAACCCACGCGGACACGGGGAGAACATGCAAACTCCACACAGAAAGGCCCTCGCTGGCCACGGGGCTCGAACCCAGGACCTTCTTGCTGTGAGGCGACAGCGCTCACCACTACACCACCGTGCCGCCCTTTTGCCACTCACAGATCTGTAATATTGGATCATTTCTCAATAAATAAATGAGCAAGTATAATATTTTTGTCTCATTTGCTTAACTGGGTTCTCTTTATCTACAGTACTTTTTGTCAGAAATGGCGAGCTGAGGTGAAGTGAGGACCCAAAAGCAGACTCAACAGGCAGTGTACAGAAAATAACTTCTTTAATGAAGAACAGGGCAGAGGTACAATAGGGCTCAGGCAAAAATCAGAGGTCAAAGAACAGGCCAAGAGGTCAAAACACAGAAGAGCAGGCAGGCATGGTCAGAGACAAAAACAAGACAGAAAATCTTCACAAAAACTGAAGAAAACAGGGACAAGGGAAACCCAGGCAGAGGAAGCAAAAAACACAATCCAGAAGAACAGGCAGGTAAAACAGGGGCAAAAATTGAACAGAAATCTAGACAAACAAACACAAAACAATACCAGCAGGAGAATCAAGAAATCAGAATACGAAAGGGCTGTAGCAAGGCCCTGGCTCCCCACAGCACCAGCAACCCGGCCCGGGCTTTCTCTCTGCACCGGTGCTCTGGGGCTCACTCACCTGAGGGGGGGAGAGACAGACATGGAAGCGGGAAACGGGAGGGCACCATGGGCGCGGCAGGCCAGCTGGGGTGGGGCAGGTGCCCGCATCTGCGGTGGGGGAATGGGGCGAGGACGAGACACAGAAGGGGAGGGGGAGAGAGAGAGAGCGGAGAAGAGGAGATCTGCGATCCTACCATGGGAACAGCCACCAAATGATCCTCCACCAACTCGATGGCCTGATCTAGCGATGCCGGGCGATGGCACTGGACCCACTCCGTGGTCCCTTCGGGAAGTCGGGCGATGAACTGCTCCAGTGCCACCAGATCGACGATTCCCTCGGCGTCACGGTTGTCAGCCCTGAGTCACCGCTGGCAGGCGTCCCGGAGTTGCTGGCCAAACACGAACAGGCGGCCGACCTCCTGTAGGTGTACAGCGCGGAAGTGCTGGCGTTGTTGTTCTGGGGTGCGCCCCACATGCTGGAGGACGGCCCGGTGCAGGTCCGCGTAGACCAGCCGGCTGTCGGCGGGGAGCTGTAGTTCAGCCAGCTGCGCCTCGCCTGTTAGCAGGGGGAGGAGTCGCGCCACGCGCTGTTCCACCGGCCAGCCCCAGGCCTCTGCTGCTTCCTCGAAGAGCGCTAGGAAGGCCTCGGGGTCATCATGCGGGCCCATCTTCGTTAGGGTGAGGTGGGGAGGGCCCGCGGCGGTGGAGGTGGTGGACCCCGCTGACGAGAGGAGGTGCCGGAACGCCTGACGATCTTCCTGTTGCACCAGCACCAGGGCCTCGAACCTTTGCGCTTGCTCCTTTTGGAGGGCAACCAGTGCCTGGTGCTGGCTCTGTTTGGCCGTGGCGAGGGTGTGGATCAGGTCCACGAAGGGGGAGGACTCCATGGGGCTGTTCTCCTCTGTGCTCCTTCCTTGGTTTCGGCCCCACTGTAGGACTTTGAGTGGGTGGGTGGAGCACAGAAGTACGGCAGGCCCGAACTGAGTTGTCAAAACTCTTTATTGTGACTCTTTTCAGTCGAACACAATCTCCCAGCCACACAGACATGCACACACACATTAGTCATCTGGTTGGGGAGAGAGCTCCCTTCCACTGCTCTCTCTCTCCTTCTATAGGGCACGGTCTCTGGGGAAGACACACAAACACAGGTTAATTGACATCAGGTGTAGTGATTCTGCCACTTACCTTCCCTGACTCTGCCCTCTGGTCACAGACCGATGCTTGACCATGCCCCTGCTGCCACAGCAATGCTTCAAAGCCTTGATGCTGGCCCAGCAGGAAGATCACCATGAGTTATGGCATCTGCTTGCGTCAGCAGGGGCATTGACCATCACTGCTCCGGCACCCTCATGATGATGGGCCCGCAGGATGATCTGGAAGCGTTCCTCGCCCTCTTCGAACAAGCAGCCAAGGCGTGGGGGTGGCCACTGGAGCAGCATGCCACATGCCTCCTCCTGCACCTGACTGGTGAAGCACAGCTCACAGCACAGCAGCTCCCTGCTGACAGCCGACTGGTGTATGCTGACCTGAAGAAAGCCATCCTGTGGCGGGTCGGATGCTCCCCGGAACAACATCACCAGCACTTCCAAACGCTGTCATTGGAGGAGGCTGGCCGGACATTTACATTTGGCCAGCAACTCCGGGACGCCTGCTGGCGGTGGCTGAGGGTGGAAGATCTTGACACCGATGAGATCATTGATCTGGTGGCACTGGAACAGTTCATCTCTTGACTTCTGGAAGGAATAGTGGAATGGGTCCAGTGTCATCGCCCGGCGTCGCTGGGATGAGCCATCGAGCTGGCGGAGGACCATCTGGAGGCAGCTCCAATGGCAGGCCGATGAGGCATCTCTCCTCGCTTCTCCGCTCGCTCTCTCTTCTCCCCCCCAGCTCTCTTTCCCCTCCCCACCCCGTTCCCGTACCATGGAGGCGGCGGCTGGCTCCTCCCCAAATGGCCCGTTGCACCCGTGGTGTCTTCCCATCTCCCTCTTCCGTGTCTGTGTTGTCTCCTCCTCAGGTGAGTGACTCCCATAATGCCAGTGCAGAGGGAAAGCCTGGCCGGTGTGCTGGTGGGGTGGGGAGTCAGAGCATCTCCAGAGTTGGAGCTCTGCCAGGGAGGTGGGAGCTGTGATCTGGATCCCCGATGTGCCAGAGACCGCCTCCAATTGGGTGGTCACATACCAGTAAGTGTTCAAGAGGATACATATCACGAGTTGGTGGATTCCAGTTGGAATCAGACCTCAATTCACCAACGCCTGTTGCAAGGTGAGGCAATGGGGAGAGCACAAGCGGTGAAGGTTTTATGTGTGCACGGGGATATTCACAATTACCCTTTAGTGTCCGTACATATTTTATTCCGGGACCAAATGCATAGAATTAAGGCGGGGGTTAATCCTCGTCTCACCCACTCCGTAATTTTGGGAACTGATTGGCCAGGGTTTAAAGAATTAATGGAACTCAAATTGAGAGATGGGTCCTGCATAAATATGTCACAGAAAGTTCCCAGTGTGGCATTGACTGGGGAAGCTGTCACAGAGCCATCTACGTCAGCACTGTGTCAGAGTGATGCAAGGAGTGAGGAGCACCCTGCCTCTCCTCCATCTCTTGGGGATTCCCTTGGGAATTTCCTGTGAGAGCAGTCATGAGATGAGACTTTATCTCCCGGGTTGGGATTCTGAAAGAAATCCTGACAGACCAAGGCACTCTGTTTATGCCATGTACACTGCGCGAACTGTATGGGTTACTGGGGATTAAGTCTATCCACACCAGTGTCTATCACCCACAAACGGATGGCTTAGTGGAGCGATTTAACCAAACACTCAAGAACATAATTTGGAAATTTGTAAGTGAGGACGCATGTAATTGACCTGTGCACAAAACTCCACACACTCACGCACTTAACCCAGGAAAATTTGCGGCAGGCACAAGAACGTCAAAGCCGTCTGTATGACAGGGGCATGTGCCTTAGAGAGTTCATGCCAGGAGACAAAGTACTCATATTATTGCCCACGTCGAGTTCTAAATTAATCATGAAGTGGAAAGGACCCTTCGAGGTCACACGGCGAGTCGGGAATGTCGACTATGAGGTGAGGCGAACGGGCCTCACAGCTAACCCAAAAAAGTGTGCAATTGAGCGGGTGGAAGTACGGTATCTGGGGTTCCATTGGGTCATGGGCAGGTGCGTCCCCAAATTAACAAGACTGCAGCAATTGCAGCCTGCCTGAGGCCCAAGACCAAAAAGGGGGTGAGACAGTTCCTGGGGCTGGCTAGCTATTATCGTAGGTTTATACCTAATTATTCAGACATCACCAGCCCTTTAACTGATCTCACTAAAAAGGGGGCTCCTGATCCGGTCCAGTGGACGGAGCAGTGCCAACAGGCATTCTCTAAGGTAAAAGCTGCACTGTGTGGGGGCCACTTTTGCACTCCCCTGACTTCTCTCTCCACTTTATTTTACAGACTGACACATCAGACAGAGGGCTGGGGCCCATTTTGTCCCAGAAGGTGGAGGGTGAGGAGCACCCCGTGCTGTACATCAGCCATAAACTCTCGATGCGTGAAAGAAAGTACAGCACCATCGAAAAAGAGTGCCTTGCCATCAAGTGGGCAGTCCTCGTCCTCTGATACTACCTGCTGGGTCACTCTTTCACTCTCTGTTCGGACCATGCGCCCCTCTAGTGGCTCCACCGCATGAAGGATACCAATGTGCTGATCACCTGCCCTCCAGCTGTTTAAGTTTGAGGTGGTCCACAGGCTGGGGGCACAGATAGTGGTGGCGGACTCCCTGTCCCATCAGGGGGAGTCTGCTTCAGGCCGGACGGCTCCCCGGCCTGAGTCGGACAGTGGGGGTATGTGGCAACGGGGGCATGGCCAAGTGGTAGTTTGTGAATGGAGGGCGGGGTCGGGGAAGGTAAGTGGCTAAATCATTACACCTGGTGTCCATTAATGTATGTGGGTGTGTTTGTTTGTTTGTCACAGGGATTGAGCATAGAAGGAGGGGGAGAGCAGAGAAAAGGGGATCCCCGGCCCCAACATGTGTGTGTGACTGGCTGACTGAATGAATGAATGATTCAATCAATCAATCAATCAATCAATCAATCAATCAATCAAGCAAGCAAGCAAGCAAGCAAGCTGAAAAGCCAAAATAAGGACAATAAAATGTATGTATGTGAACATCAACTCTCGCCTGCCGTGCTTCTGTGCTCCACCCACATCAGGAACTGTTACAGCCATCAATAAATAAACTTGATTACTTGATCTGTATTACATTAGCATGAGGACTAGCTCAGAGGTTTATTTATTCCTGATTCATTTTTGTAGCCAGTTTGCTCCGTTGACCAAAATACTTTCACTAAAATACTGATTTAAAATGAATTAACAAACTGTATCACCTTTACCTTTTTCCAACTTTTAGACAACCTGATGATGCTTTTGTCTTTGTTTCCGTTTCTCTCCACAGCTGCGGCAGTTCAGCAGACGATTTCACCACCACAGCTAGAAAGCAGAGAAGATTTTCTGAAATGTCCATCTGAACACACACACACAAACAAAAGACAAAAGTTTTCTTCGAGACTGACTTAAGGAAATGAAATTGTTTGAGTTAAATGCATCGCAATTTATCTTGTATAAACGCTCACTAGACCAGGGGTTCCCAAACTTTTCCATGCCAAGGCCCCCCAAACAGCATTAGCTTCTGGCCAGGGACCCCCTTTGCAAATCCACAGACAATGCTACAAAATATGGAAAGAAACATCAACATTTAGAATGTTTTCTCTTACTTTTATTCAGTATTCAATAATTGTTACATTTGTTTAGCATAAGAATATTATTAACTAACATGTTTTCAACACAAATATTTTCGCACTGAACAATAAACTTTTCAACAAACTGTTGATAAGAACAGCACAAAAGAAATCAAACCACTCTCAATTTTGTGTGTGTGTGTCTGGGAGTGTCAGACGGTTTACACTAGTGGGAGGGATCGGCTTGGTGGCTCCTACATAGTTTGTCAACCCTGGGCTTAATCTCCGTCAGTGCCATACGCATGTCATTGTCCACATGTAGACGTGCTCTATGTTTGGTTTTGAGTACCTTTAAAGTTGAAAAGCCAGACTCACACAAGTAGGTTGTTACAAAAGGGAGAAGGCATTTCAATGCCTTGTCAGCCAAGCTTGGATCGTCCTTTCTTACATGTAGCCAGTAGTTAGACAGGGGAAGAGCCTCAAAGTCCATTTTTAAATCCCCTGAGTTTGTCATCTCAATCAGCTCCTCCTCTAACTTTAAGTCCAGACTAGAACCGACACCGGGGGCAAAGGGGTTCCTAACCCAGTTTAAATGTGTGTTTTCGAGGTCAGGGAAATAGTCTTTGAAATATCCTTGGAGGTGCTCCAGGTGGGACTGGATCAATGGAGAGACGGAGCCCAAATCACCACATGACAGCAGCTCCTGGTGAAGTACGTAGTGGGAACATTTCTGTAACTCCCTCCTGGAGCTTGTTTGACCACAGCATGATCTTTTTGGAAAAAGCATGCACTTTGTCTTGCACCTGGAGTATGTACATGTCACGTCCTTGCATGCTTTGATTCAGTACATTTAGATGCTGGAAAATGTCTGACATGTATGCAAGTTTGCGGATCCAGGTTGCATCGGTGAACCGATCTGCCGGCTGATGCTTTTCAGATGAGAGGAACTCTGCAACCTCCCTCCGCAGCTCATAGACACGGTTCAAAACTGCGCCCCGTGACAGCCAGCGCACGTTCGAGTGAAGCAGCAGCCCCTCAAAATGAGAGCTCATCTCATTACAAAGCAGGGTAAACAGTCTGTGTTTCATGGGACGGGCTTTAATAAAATTCACTACTTGTATAACCTCCTGTAGTACCTGATTCAACTCGTTATCCATCCTTTTTGTGACCAGTGCCTCGCAGAGCTGTTGGCTTGTTCCTTCGGTCTCTTCTTCAAAAACCTGTCTATTTTGCGCTAGCAATACGCTAGCTCGAGGAGCAAAGCAGCTTGATAAATGGCGCAAACTGCAACGTCACAGGCAATCGGAGAGATGAGCATGGCAAACAATGTTTCGATATGATGTATTATTATTTATAATAATTATATTTTATAATAATGATTAAAAAACTAATTACAATACATTTAATAATAATTATTTAAAAATATATTTTTTTCGCAATTTTTGTTATCGTCCCTCCAACTTTCTGAGCACCCCCCCCCCCCCCCCCCCAGCACCCCCTGGCGGCCCCCCAGGGGGCCGTGGCCCCCACTTTGAAAACCACTGCACTAGACCATTACAACTATAATAATGATCCTTTTATAATTTGGTAACAATTCTGTGCAGCACCATATAAAGCTCAAATCATCTAATTTCCAAGTTACAGTTTTAATACAACATGAAGTTACATGTTGTGGCTCAGGAACACTTCTGAAAACCATCGTCTCTGAACACAGTTAATCACTGCATCCGCAAATCCCAGCTACAACCAGATACAAACACCATCCAGAAACACTGCTGCTTTCTCTGGGCCAGAGCTCCTTTACTTTTTTGGACGAAGGCAAAGTGGAAAACTGTCCTCTTGTCTGACAAAAAGAAATTGGAAATTCTTTTTGGAAATCATGGACACCACTTTCTTGAACTTTCTTGAAATATGTTGCTGGCATTGAATTCAAAATGAGTGTATATATTTAAAAAAAAAACAGTAAAATTTCACAGTTTCAACATTTGATATGATGTCTTTGTACTATATTCAATGAAATATAAAGTTTCCAAGATTTGCAAATCATCACATTCTAATCTCATCTCATTACCCCTAGCCGCATTATCCTGTTCTACAGGGTCGCAGGCGAGCTGGATCCTATCCCAGCTGACTACGGGCGAAAGGCGTGGTACACCCTGGACAAGTCGGCAGGTCATCACAGGGCTGACACATAGACACAGACAACCATTCACACTCACATTCACACCTACGGTCAATTTAGAGTCACCAGTTAACCTAGCCTGCATGTCTTTGGACTGTGGGGGAAACCGGAGCACCCGGAGGAAATCCACGCGGACACAGGGAGAACATGCAAACTCCACACAGAAAGGCCCTCGCCGGCCACGGGGCTCGAACCCAGGACCTTCTTGCTGTGAACTCTCGGACAAGTTTACAGAGCCCTCAGTAGATCTGCACCCTCATGTATTTCAGAAACCCTCACACACTCTGTTCTAAATCAGGGTTTTAGGTCACTAAGTGGTTTGTTTATCTTCATTTGTGTGGAAAAACTGTGTAAAAAAGAGATTTGTAGTATCAGTCGTAATATTACATCATTATGGTTTGTAGATACAAACTGCAAAATAACACACGTCTTGTTTGTAGCCGTTTTAGAAATAAATGAATGGTCATTTTGGCTTGACAGATATCAGCTCTTATTCTTTATTAGATATTAATTTCATTAAACATCAGAGAGTCATAGGTCCTGGGTTCGAGCCCCGTGGCCGGCGAGGGCCTTTCTGTGAGGAGTATGCATGTTCTCCCCGTGTCCGCGTGGGTTTCCTCCGGGTGCTCCGGTTTCCCCCACAGTCCAAAGACATGCAGGTTAGGTTAACTGGTGACTCTAAATTGACCGTAGGTGTGAATGATTGCTTGTCTTTTTGTGTCAGCCCTGTGATGACCTGGCGACTTGTCCAGGGTGAACCCCGCATCTCGCCCATAGTCACCTGGGATAGGCTCCAGCTCACCCATGACCCTGCACAGGATAAGCGGTTATGGATGGGCTTCAGTGTTTCCTGAAGTTTCATCTGGCCATCATTATCCATGTGTATTTAATGAAATTAATCATAATCAGTGCGGTTATATTTCTGTACTTAAGAGAGATGAAATGGTTAATAGAGGAGTGTTCGTGATCTCTCTGTGTTTGTGCTCCTCCTATCTCTCTCTCTCTCTCTCTCTCTCTCTCTTTCTCTCTCCCCTCTGTCACATACACACAGACACACACACACAGAAGAAGGAAGTCACTCCTTTCAGACAACACAAAACTGATCTCTTTCTCATTGCGATTTCAGGAAAATGGCCGAGGCCAGTATTTCAGTAGATCAGCTTTCTCAGGACCAGTTCAGGTGCCCACTGTGTCTGGATCTCCGGAAGGATGCGGTGGCTATCTCCTGTGGTCACAGTTTCTGTAAGGTGTGTATTAATGGCCACTGGGATCAGGAGGATCAGAAGGGTGTCTACAGCTGTCCTCAGTGCAGAGACACTTTCACTCCAAGGCCTGTTCTATCCAGAAACAACATGCTGGATGAAGTGGTGGAGAAAATGAAGAAGACAGAAGTCCAAGCTGCTTCTCCTGCTCACTGTTACGCTGGACCTGAAGATGTGGAGTGTGATTTCTGCACCGGGAGAAAACACAAAGCTGTCAAGTCCTGTCTGATGTGTGTGGCTTCATTTTGTGAAACTCATCTGAAACCTCATCTTGAAGACCCTACTTTGAAAAAACACACATTGATTGAAGCCTTAGCAAAACTCCAAGAGAAGATCTGCTCTGAACATAACAAGCTGATTGAGATCTACTGTCGTACTGATCAAACCTGCATCTGTTATTTGTGTATGATGGAAAATCACAAAGGTCACGACACCGTCACAGCCGCAGCAGAAAGAGCTGAGAGACAGGTGAGAACTAGAAATCTTTCCAGAATTAAATCATCTTAATTATAGTTTCCCATCTAGAAACAGGTGCTTTAGTCAGTGATATGATTTGAACTTTAATTTCAATGTGTGTCTCAATCAGAAGGATTCTGTAAAAGCTGATTAAAATTGTCTGTGTTCTGGTGAACAGAGTGTTAAATTTATCTTCAGTAATGGTCGTAATCTGGTCAAACCAGTTAGTGAACATGTCAGCCAACGCCTGTGACAGGGCGAGGCAGGTGAAAACACAAACACTTTTTTTTTTTTTTTACTTTTTATGATCCTTTATTTTTTTTTACAAAAGTAGCATTACATAATAAAATGTATGTGAATTAATAAATAAATATTTAATAAAGCATTTTAAATATATTTGGCTAAATATAACAGTGCACAGTGTGAGTTAAGTTATTGCAGTGATTCTGCAATGCAGGTTTTGTGTAAAACAAAGTTCTTCTTCCACTACCGAGCACAGAGCCTCCTCACAACACCACACTGTCTTAAACATTTCCATATCACCCATACTCTTAAAAAAATTAAAATCAATCAAAACTCTGTAATTAGTTAGTCTGGACAGAATTCTCTCAGGGTCACAGTCTGTGTTTTGTGCCATTTTGTTTTTTCTACTTCAGTAGATTGCCATTTTGGCCTGGCCAGGGTTAACAGTAACCAGCTGACACATGGATTTGTTTCTCCGGACATATTTAAAACCAAAAATAAAAAGCTGAAAGGTAAAATTCATATCAAATGATCTTAAAATGTCCCCCAACCAATAAAACAGTGACTGCAACCCGAAGCAATGTAAAAAGACATAAACAGTTTCTCTCGGAGAACAAAAGGGACACTCTTGGGTGACCTCAGGGTTTAAAATGGAGATAAAAGAATTCACAGACACTGTACAATGTAAAATCTTCCACCTCCAAATCAATCAGAAGGATTCTGTAAAAACTGATTAAAATTGTATGTGTTCTGGTTAACAGTGTTAAATCCATCTTCGGTGAGAGTCGTAATCTGGTCAGACCAGTTACTCAACATTTCAACATTTCACACACGCAGAGAATATTTTGGCAAAACAAACAAACAAAGCTGTTATAATGAGCTCCACCCTTCTCGGAAGGCTTTTCACTAGATTTTGGGGCGTGGCGGTGGGGTTAGTGTTCATTCAGCTACAGTGGCCCTTGAAAGTTTGTGAACCCTTTAGAATTTTCTGTATTTCTGCAGAAATATGATCTAAAACATCATCAGATTTTCACACAAGTCCAAAAAGTAGATAAGGAGAACCCAGTTAAACAAATGAGACAAAAATATTATACTTGCTCATTTATTTATTGAGGAAAATGATCCAATATTACATATCTGTGAGTGGCAAAAGTATGTGAACCTTTGCTTTCAGTATCTGGTGTGACCCCCTTGTGCAGCAATAACTGCAACTAAATGTTTGCGGTAACTGTTGATCAGTCCTGCACACCGACTTGGAGGAATTTTAGCCCGTTCCTCCGTACAGAACAGTTTCAACTCTGGGATGTTGGTGGGTTTCCTCACATGAACTGCTCGCTTCAGGTCCTTCCATAACATTGTGATTGGATTCAGCGCTGCTCTTGCTCCTTGCGGAGGGTGATCAGGGCTTGGTACTGACTTTCTTGGGTGGCAGCAAGGGCATAGGTGACATTCTTGAGTGGGGAGGACTCCACTGGTGGTTAACGTCAGTCTTCCTGGCTTTCGGCACCACTGTTATATGTCCCTGAGGTGGGTGGAATACTGAAGTGCAGACAGGCAGGAAATGGTGTTAAACACAGTCTCTTTTATTTGTCACTTTGGCTTTTCAGCTTTAACATTATGTCTTGTCACACATACATACATGTTCTCCAGTCGGGAGACGACCACCTCTTCACTCTGCCCCTCTTTTTCATGACTCTGTCATTCCTGCAAAACAGACACCCACACATCAGTTACCAACAGGTGAGATCACTTTGCCACTCACCTTCCCTGGCCCCGCCCTCTATTCACAAACTGGTGCTTGACCACACCCACACTGCCAAAAAACAACAAAAAACACACACAATACATAACATTCACAGCTGTAAGAAACATGAATGTACTTTGAACTGACATTAATATGGAACCAGTTCGCTCGTACTGTATAAAAAGCTGAATGTGTTTTATTTGTCCTCAGAGTGAGTTAAAGGAGGAGCAGATGAAATCCCAGCAGAGAATCCAGGAGAAGCAGAAGAAGGTGCAGGAGCTGAAACAGGCTGTGAACACTATAAAGGTGAGCAGTGAGCAGAGACAGAGCTGCTCCTAGAAACACACACAACATGGACAACGAGTCATTTACAGTCCCAGTAAGAGAGGGAATGATAGATGAGCTTTAAATCTTGTGTGTGTGTGTGTGTGTGTGTGTGTGTGTGTGTGTGTGTGTGTGTCCTAACAGCTCAGTGCACAGACAGCAGTGGAGGACAGTGAGAGGATCTTTACTGAGCTGATCAGCTCCATGGAGAAAAAGCGCTGGGAGGTGACGGAGCTGATCAGAGATCAGGAGAAGGCTGAACTGAGTCGAGCTGAACGACTCCTGGAGCAACTGGAGCAGGAGATTGCTGATCTTCAGAGGAGAGTCACTGAGCTGGAGCAGCTTTCACACACACACGATCACATCCATTTCCTCCAGGTAACACTCACTGTCTGATCTACAGAGCCAGCTGTTCCTCACACACTCTCTAAAACACGTCTCATTAAGGGAACAATAAATGTCCCTGTCTGACATCACAAGTGGGTTTTACATTTCATTTGCTTTCTGTAGGTTTTAGCTTCTGGACGTCAGTCTCCTCAACTTATCGGACCAGATTTTCGCACATCCAGTGTCACTGTCCATCAACATCTCTCATTTGATGGAGTGAGGAATTCTCTCTCAGATCTGAAAAAGAGACTCGAGGAATTCTGTGAGGAGGAATTCAACAAAATCCCTCCACATGGTAAGAGGAGCTGTTCCTGCTGGAGAAACACAGTGATGTGTTATTTCTTAGCGATGCTCCTGCTTTCTTTTCTGCAGACACTTTATTCACCCGACACTTTGAACTAAAACACTGATTTAAAATGAATAAACTGACTGGATCACTTTCAACTCTTTCCATCTTTTACACAAACTCATGGTTCCATTTTTCTCTCCGCAGCTGCAGCATTTCAGATCATTTCAGGACCAGAACCACAGAGCAGAGAAGAGTTTCTGAAATGTACATCTAACACACACACACACTTCACATAAATATATTGTGTGAATTAAACCCAACATGTTCACATTGTTCAGTTTGGTTTTTCTCTTTTATTTTAGATTTCTGTTATCTGACTCTGGATCCCAACACGACACATCGTCACCTTATTCTGTCTGAGAAGAACAGAGCGGTGAATGACAGTGGGAGAGAGCAGCATTACTCTGATCATCCAGAGAGATTTGATTCCTGGGAGCAGGTGTTGTGTAAGGAGAGTGTGTGTGGACGCTGTTACTGGGAGGTGGAGTGGAGCGGTGATGGTGGTGTGTCCATAGCAGTCTCATATAAAGGCATCAGCAGGAAAGGACGGGTTAATGAGTGTGGGTTTGGAGGCAACAATCAGTCCTGGAGTTTGCGGTGTGCTTCTTCTTCTTCTTCTTCTCTCTCTTTCTATCACGACAACATTGAGACTGTTCTCAGAGTTCCATCACCCTCCAGAATAGGAGTGTATGTGGATCACAGTGCAGGAACTCTGTCCTTCTACAGCGTCTCTTACGCAATGAAGCTCCTCCACAGAGTCCACACCACATTCACTCAGCCTCTATACGCTGGATTTGGGGTCTACAAAGTTTCTGGGTTCGCGTTCTACTGGTCTCCTGGTTCTACAGTGAGATTGTGTGATCGAGAATAAAAGTGTGTAGTGTTTTCTGTAAAATTCCTGCATGTTGCCACATTGTTGCTCAGTCGTCTGTTTCACTAGAACACAATCCAGCTGCAGAAAAACACTCATTTTAATATTTAAGTTAAAACATGTATAATGTTTTATTATTATTATTATTCGTCACATGCACACTTCAAGTACAGTGAAATTCATCCTCTGCATTTAACCCATCTGAAGCAGTGAACACACTCACACCCAGAGCAGTGGGCAGCCCAGAGCACCCGGGGAGCAGTCAGGGGTTCAGTACCTTGCTCAAGGGCACCTCAGCCCAAGGCCGCCCTACGTCAACCTAACTGCATATCTTTGGACTGTGGGGGAAACTGGAGCACCTGGAGGAAACCCATGCAGACATGGGGAGAACATGCAAAGTCCAGACAGAAAGGCCCTCACCGGCCACTGGGTTCGAACCCAGAACCTTCTTGCTGTGAGGCGACCGTGCTAACCACTACACCACCATAAATGTATAATAATTAAAGGTAGACTGCCTTTCAGATTTTTCTAATTTAGGCCATAAAAAGAATTTTCCCTGACACCCAATTATTTTTTTAGTGGACTGAAAGCTACTGAATTCGACACTCAGACTTCAAATTTTATTACTTTTTTCCCCTAAAAGAACAATTAATGAATTTAGAGCCACGTGGCCCTAAATTCTCCGCCATTTTTTTCTTGCCTCACCGTGACCTTATCCAACATGCTATGTCGTGCATGAGGTGGTGGGGTTTCCCCATTGTGGGATACAAATTTGTACCCTGAGAGAACAATGGAGGACCGACTACAGTAACGGAAAGTGGGAAGAAAAAACTCTGTATTGCGAAGGAAAGGAAACGCAGGACCAAAATAATAAATGACAGCAAACACAAAAATCAAAAAGATGAATGTAACGGCTTCGCTGATCTAGTGGACACTGAAACAGGCAGGCGGGATCAATGTCACTTTCGTTTTTATTTTTTAAACTGTCACTTAACACAAAACATGCTTTTCAGCAGTTTCAAAATAAACTGTGTCATTGCCCAGATGTGATTTCAGCCAGGGACAGAGATTCACATTGCACACACACACACACACACACACACCACCTTCACCGGGCTCGTGCTCCACTCACCAACTGGCACTTGGCCATGCCCCCCACCACAGTGAAAAAGAACCGTATACTGTCTTGCTCAACGAAATAAACTGCGCAGTATGTTTGTGAATCGAGAGGTTGTTCACCAGAAGTTGAGCAATATACAGTAGGTGTATAGTCTAATTACACACATTTTCGCTCAGCGGTCTTCACCATCGCAATGATAAACAAAGAATCTTCTATGTAAACTATCTAATGCACAGGAATAATATTTACATTGTGAAATCATGACATACTTTTCATTATGACTAACGAATATTGACTAGAACACGCTCAGTGTTTATTGTTTATTGCACATACAAGAACAAAATTGGCTTAACAAAATATACCAAATACTAAGACATGCAGGGGAGGCCTGAAACTTGATGGTTTTTCAAGAGCCTCCTCTTATTAAGATAAAAATGACAATATTAAGGTCAACTTATATAAAGCATAAAAAAGTTAATAATTAAAGTAATTGATCAATAGATTGCCGGGGAAACAAACATATAATTTGCTACAAGCAAATACATGAATTCATGGTAAAATAACAATGATGACATCGATTTGCTGAATAAAATGATAGGAATAAGCTTCAGATCAACTTACTGAACAAAACTAAAATTAAGCATGAAAACATCGTCAATTATGAACAATTAATCGATAACAAGGATTTGGAAAGAGATCAGTGTAATTTTGTAGCTGGATTATTCAAGATTTTCTTTAGCAGTTGCTTCTTGAAAAGGGGCAGCGACGTACTGTTTTGTAATTTTTTTTTAGACTATTCCATCCAAAGGGTTCTCTATACATTAAAGTAAACTGTCGCTGATTAGATTTGGTTCGAATCGGTCTTAAGTTATTGCACTGTCTTGTGTTGTGTTTGTGGATATCTGAGTTATATATAATGCTATCTCTGTAATGTGCTGGTAAACATCAACTTCCATAGATGATTTTGTGAACAAAAAGACTAATCTGTAATTTGTTAATGTCGTATATTGTTAATACTTTGAAGTCATGAAACAAATTTGTTGAAGGGAATGTATATGACACATTTGAAGCGATCCTAATAAAGCGTTTCTGTAGTAAGAGCAGTGGCTTAAGCGTTGTTGTGTAAGTGCTTGCCCTTATAATATTACAGCATGTTCGGTACGGGCAAATCTAGGTGTAGTATAGAATCATAAAAGTGTTTTTTGTGATAGTAAATTTCCAACTTTTCATATTATTCCGATATTTTTGTCTATCTTTTTGCGAATGAGCTCAACATGATTTTTCCATGCAAGTTTTTCATCTATTAAAACACCTAAGAAGCATCTGTGTATGTTGTCAATATATATTCTGGCATTTTTATGACAGTATTTTTTACTTTTTCCCACAAAGATGATAAAATTTGGTTTTTTTTAAATATATTTAAGGACAGTTTGTTTGCTCAAAACCACTTATTTACCCTACTCATTTCAGAATTCATGGAGCTAACTAGGACATCAAAATTTCAGTGGGACATAAACAGGTTTGTGTTGCCTGCAAATACTAAAGTAAACAGTTTTTTTGGATACAAATGCTAAGTTATTTACAGTGGTGCTTGAAAGTTTGTGAATCCTTTAGAATTTTCTATATTTCTGCATAAATCTGACCTAAAACATCTTTAGATCTTCACACAAGTCCTAAAAGTAGATAAAGAGAACCCAGTCAAACAAATGAGACAAAAAATATTATACTTGGTCATTTATTTATTGAGAGAAATGATCCAATATTACATATCTGTGAGTGGCAAAAGTATGTGAACCTCTAGGGTTAGCAGTTAATTTGAAGGTGAAATTAGAGTCAGGTGTTTTCAATCAATGGGACGACAATCAGGTGTGAGTGGGCACCCTGTTTTATTTAAAGAACAGGGATCTATCAAAGTCTGATCTTCACAACACATGTTTGTGGAAGTGTATCATGGCATGAACAAAGGAGATTTCTGAGGACCTCAGAAAAAGTGCTGTTGATGCTCATCAGGCTGGAAAAGGTTACAAAACCATCTCTAAAGAGTTTGGACTCCACCAATCCACAGTCAGACAGATTGTGTACAAATGGTGGAAATTCAAGATCATTGTTACCCTCCCTAGGAGTGGTCGACCAACAAAGATCACTCCAAGAGCAAGGCGTGTGATAGTCAGTGAGGTCACAAAGGACCCCAGGGTAACTTCTTAGCAACTGAAGGCCTCTCTCACCTTGGCTAATGTTAATGTTCATGAGTCCACCATCAGGAGAACACTGAACAACAATGGTGTGCATGGCAGGGTTGCAAGGAGAAAGCCACGGCTCTCCAAAAAGAACATTGCTGCTCATCTGCAGTTTGCTAAAGATCATGTGGACAAGTCAGAATGCTATTGGAAAAATGTTTTGTGGACAGATAAGACCAAAATAGAATTTTTTGGTTTAAATGAGAAGTGTTATGTTTGGAGAAAGGAAAACACTGCATTCCAGCATAAGAACCTTATCCTATCTGTGAAACATGGTGGTGGTAGTATCATGGTTTGGGCCTGTTTTGCTATATCTGGGCCAGGATGGCTTGCCATCATTGATGGAACAATGCATCCTGAATTATAGCGGCGAATTCTAAAGGGAAATGTCAGGACCAGGACATCTGTCCATGAACTGAATCTCAAGAGAAGGTGGGTCATGCAGCAAGACAATGACCCTAAGCACTTTTTAAAAAAATTTTTTTTTACCTTAAGCACTTTATTTTAACTTTATTCTTAAAGAAGAATAAATTTAATGTTTTGGAATGTCCAAGTCAAAGTCCTGACCTTAATCCACTGGAAATGTTGTGCAAGGACCTGAAGCGAGCAGTTCATGTGAGGAAACCCACCAACATCCCAGAGTTGAAGCTGTTCTGTATGGAGGAACGGGCTAAAATTCCTCCAAGCCGGTGTGCAGGACTGATCAACAGTTACCGCAAACGTTTAGTTGCAGTTATTGCTGCACAAGGGGGTCAAAACAGATACTGAAAGCAAAGGTTCACATACTTTTGCCACTCACAGATATATAATATTGGATCATTTTCCTCAATAAATAAATGACCAAGTATAATATTTTTGTCTCGTTTGTTTAACTGAGTTCTCTTTATCTACTTTTAGGACTTGTGTGAAAATCTGATGATGTTTAAGGTCATATTTAGATTAGATTAGATTAGATTAGATTAGATTAGATTAGATTAGATTAGATTAGATATAACTTTATTGATCCCCTTGGGAGGGTTCCCTCAGGGAAATTAAAATTTCAGGAGCATCATTATAGGATAAACAGAGAATAGAATAGAAAAAACAGAGAACTTCTAGATAATTTAAGTCTTTAGAAAACTTCTAGATAAATCAATTAAGTATTTACATATACAAATATATTTAAAAAAGATCTGAAAAAAGTCCAGCAGGAGAGGTATTGCACATTGTCCATTATTGCTTTTTGTCAGGCTAGGCTACTGCTCCTTTCCGTCCTCTGTCCTCCTGTTACCCCTCCTCCCCCCAGAGAGGAGTTGTACAGTCTGATGGCGTGAGGGACAAAGGAGTTTTTAAGTCTGTTAGCCCTGCACTTGGGAAGGAGCATTCTGTCACTGAACAGGCTCCTCT
This sequence comes from Neoarius graeffei, assembly GCF_027579695.1. NCBI lineage: Eukaryota > Metazoa > Chordata > Actinopteri > Siluriformes > Ariidae > Neoarius > Neoarius graeffei. The sequence continues at coordinate 4,219,826 of NC_083570.1, forward strand.
GGTTGTTGATGACGGTGTGCAGAGGGTGACTGGCATTGTCCATGATGTTCAGTAGTTTGTCCATAGTCCTCTTCTCTGCCACTGTCACCAGAGAGTCCAGCTTCATGCCAACCACAGAGCCAGCCCACCTGATCAGTTTGTCCAGCCTGGATGTGTCCTTCTTGGATGTGCTGTCCCCCCAGCACACCACAGTGTAAAACAGGACACTGGCGACCATGGACTGATAGAACATCCACAGGAGTTTCCTGCAGATGTTAAAGGACCGCAGCCTCCTCAGGAAGTATAGCCTGCTCTGTCCCTTCCTGTACAATTGGTTGGTGTTGCAAGTCCAGTCCAGCTTGCTGTCCAGCCACAGCCTGAGGTACTTGTAGCAATCCACAGCCTCCACCTCGACTCCCTCGATCAGAACTGGTCGTGACTTTGGTCTGGACCTCCCAAAGTCAATGACCAGCTCCTTGGTCTTCGAGGTGTTGAGCTGCAAATGGTTCCTGTTGCACCAAACAGCAAAGTCCCTCACCCTGCTCCTATACTCCTCCTCTCTGTTGTCCCTGATACACCCCACGATGGCTGTGTCATAGGTGAACTTCTAAATGTGACACAGCTCCAACTTGTAGCAGAAGTCCGCGGTGTACAGGGTGAAGAGAAGAGGGGCCAGCACAGTGCCCTGGGGTGCTCCGGTGCTGCTAATCACAGTGTCAGATGTGATGTCCTTCAGCCTGATGTACTGCGGCCTGTCGGTGAGGTAGCTGGAGATCCAGGTGACCAGGCAGGGGTCCACTCGCATCCTGTTCAGTTTGTCCTGAAGCATAAGGATCTGGATGGTGTTGAAGGCACTCGAGAAGTCCAAGAAAAGGATCCTCGCTGTGCCATTTCCCTTATCCAGATGCGAGTGGGCTCGGTGTAGCAGATAGAGGATGGCGTCTTCCACACCAACACCTGCCCGGTATGCAAACTGCAGACAGTCCTGGAAATGTTGCACCTGGGGTCTGAGGAGGCTGAGGAAGAGCCGCTCCAACGTCTTCATCAGATGTGAAGTGAGTGCCACTGGTCGGAAGTCATTCAGCTCGCTGGGCCGGTTCTTCTTGGGAACTGGAACAATACATGATGTCTTTCAGAGGGTGGGTACTCTCCCTAGCAGCAGGCTGAGGTTGAAGATGCATTGGACTGGTTCACCCAGCTCAGCAGTGCAGGTCTTCAGTAGTCGGGGACACACCTTGTCCAGGCCTGCTGCTTTATGGGGTGAAGCTTCTTCAGTTGACCTCTGACCTTGTCTGCAGTAATGCATGGAAGAGTCTGTGTTGAGGTGGGGGGAGGGGGAGGAGGGGGCTGCTATGATGACTGGGGGGAGGTGTGTTGAGGGAAGAAGGAGAGCTGGCTGCAGTGAGGGGGAGGGTGGGGGGTTGAAACGGTTGAAAAATTCATTCAGCTCATTCGCCCTCTCCACTGTCCCCTCAATGACTCTGGCCTTTGTGTTGTGGCCTGTGATGGTTTTCACACCTTCCCAGACCTCCCTCATGCTCTTCTCCTTCAGCTTCTGCTCCACCTTTCTCCTGTAGCTGTCCTTAGCTTCCCTCACGCAGCGTTTCACCTCCTGCTGTGCTGCTTTCATTGCCTCCCTGTCCCTGCTCCTGAAGGCGGCCTTCTTCCTGTTGAGGACAGCTTTGACTTCCTGTGTTACCCTTGGCTTGTTATTAGGGTAACACCGTACAGTCTTAGCGGGGGAGACCATGTCTGCATAGAAGTAGAGCTAATCCATCAGACAGTGTGTCAGCCCCTCTATGTCCTCACAGTGTGGGCTAAGCAGCACATCCCAGTCCATGGTGTCATAACAGTCTCTGAGGGCATCTTCCATTTCAGGGGACCACCTGGAGCTAGTTGTTGCAGGCTGCCTTTGGACCAGGGGGGTGTACTTTGGCTGTAGAAGAACCAGGTTGTGGTAAGACTTCCCTCATGGGGGGATGGGTGTGACTCTGTATGCATCCCTCACATTAGCATACAGCAAGTCAATGGTTCTGTTGTTCCTAGTTGGACAATCCACAGCCTGGTAAAAAGCAGCCAAAGTAGAGTCCAAGGTAGCGTGATTAAAGTCCCCAGAAATGATGATAAATGCCTCAGGGTGCTGTGTCTGCAGCCTTGCTGTGACAGAGTGAATCCTCTCACATGCAGCAGCTGCGTCTGCCCTTGGAAGGATGGTGTTTTCATGTTTCTATTTTTCTCTCCACAGCTGCAGCAGTTCAGATCATTTCAGGACCAGAACCACAGAGCAGAGAAGAGTTTCTGAAATGTGCATCTAACCCACACAGTCCATCTCCAAGGAAAGGTCGGGACTGAGGTTGACCCTCCATTCATCCTGATAAATTGTCAATGAAAGGCTGCACGTAGTATCCCAATCTGCGACTGTTCATGCATTCGTGAGGAGTTTTATTCTGGGACAGACCACTTCCACTCATGGAACACACACATTTACACAAAATTACACAAGCAGAGGATCAATAACTGAGTGGAGTACTGAAAAATTAACTGATCCTGTGACATTGTAAGATTTATAGCATCCAGTTTTATGCGCCTTGAGTCAGACTCGTGAACCTCCTACAATGAGAAGCACTCAAAATAGGGTTTACCTTACACACAGATTACAACAGTGACTTCCAGTTAGTTCTGAGAAACATCAGCAATTTTAAACTTATACTTTTAAAACATACCTCCAAACACAATTGGGACAAACGGATGTGTATAAGGAGGAAAAGAAATTCCAGAAATTCAACATTCTTCAAAATATCGATATTTAGAATATACTTACGAACGTATCTTTATATCAGACTGGTTTGATGAACTGCTGTGCACCAGCCTGTGTATTGTCTAGATGATTATATGATTAATAGTTTGACCAGCAGGTTTCTCTCGTGAAGAAGTGAAGCCTGAAAAAATGAACCATTTCAACGCAATTAGCTGGAAAGCTTCAGTGTTTCATGAAGCTTCATCTGCCATCATTGTTTAAAGTTATTCATTTGCAGTAAAAATGAATGATTATCTCTAATGGAATTAGAAACCCAGACATTCTAACTGATACGGTGTCAGATTTGCAAATTTCTAACATTTCACACAACTCAATTTGTATGAAAATTTAATGATGTTCAGGTGTAGGGGTGGACTGATGGTGATTTAAGGGTGGGGCTAATATTTGTACCTTTCCTTAGGACTTCATTTAAAAGAAATTGAACAAAATCCAACGAGGTTAATTCTGTAAGGAGGAATTCAACCAAATCCATCCACATGGTACGTGGAGCTGTTCCTGCTGGAGAAACACAGTATTTTGTTTTTACTTTACTTGCTCAGCAACAGCCATATGCCTTTATGCCCCATCAATCAATAAACTTGATTACTTGATCTGCATTACATTAGCATGAGGACTAGCTCAGAGGTTTATTTATTCCTGATTCATTTTTGTAGCCAGTTTGCTCCCCTGACCAAAATACTTTCACTAAAATACTGCTTAAAAATGTATTAATGAACGATCACCTTTACCTTTTTCCAACTTTTAGACAACCTGATGATGCTTTTGTCTTTATTTCTGTTTCTCTCCACGGCAGCAGCAGTTCAGCAGATGAGTTCACCACCACAGCCAAAAAGCAGAGAAGGTTTTCTGAAATGTCCATCTGAAAACACACACACACACACAAAACCCCCCACAAATTTTTTTCGAGACTGACGTCAGGAAATGAAATTGAGTTAAATGCATCACAATTTATCCTGTATAAACACTCACTCCAGCATTACAACGATAATAATGATTCTTTTATAATTTGGTAACAATTCTGTGCAGCACCTCATAAAGCTCAAATTATCTAATTTGCAAGTTTCAGTTTTCATACAACACATTAAGTTCCATGTTGTGGCTCAGGAACACTTCTGAAAACCATCGTCTGTGAAAACAGTTCATCACTGCATCCACAAATCCCAGTTAAAACCAGATACAAACACCATCCAGAAACACTGCCGCCTTCTCTGGCCCTGAGCTCTTTTACTTTATTGGACTGATGCAAAGGGGAAAACTCTCCTCTATTCTGACAAAGAGAAATTGGAAATTCTTTTTGGAAATCATGGACACCACGTCCTACAGGCTACAGAGGAGAGGGACCATCCGGCTTGTTATCAGTGCATGGTTTAAAAGCCAGCATCTGTGACGGTATGAGGGGGCATTAGTACACATGGCATGGGGAGCTTGTACATCTGGGAAGGCATCATTAATGCTGAATGATATAAACATGTTTCAGAGCAACATGCTGCCATTAAGATGACATCTCTTTCAGGGAAGATCTTCCTAATTTCAGCAGGATAAACTGCAATCTGCACATATTACAACTGCATGGCTTCAGAGTAAAGGAGTCGATGCTAAACTGGCCTGCTGCAGTCCAGACCTGTTTCCTACTGAAAACATCTGGTGCATTAGGAAACGAAAAACATGACAAAAGGAGACCCCGAACTGTTGAGCTAATGAAATTGTATATCAGGGAAGAACGGGACAACATTTCACTTCCAAAACTACAGCACTTGGTCTCCTCAGTTCCCAAACGTTTACAGAGTATTGTTCAAAGTAGAGGTGATGCAACACAGTGGTAAACATGCTCTTGTTCTTTCTTGAACTTTCTTGAAATATGTTGCTGGCATTGAATTCAAAATGAGTGTATATTTTTCAAAAAAACAATAAAATTTCACAGTTTCAACATTTGATATGTTGTCTTTGTACTATTTTCAATGAAATATAAAGTTTCCAAGATTTGCAAATCATCACATTCTGTTTTTATTTATATTTTACAGTGTCCAAACTTTTTAGAAACAGGGTTATACATAATACCATCACCTTGCGTGAGTCTGACTCTCATTCGGCTGATGTGAGCACTTGATAATATTCTGATCCTGTTAGAGATTATCTGATAAATGTCAGGAAGGTTGTATTGTAGTTAGTGAACTGTTATTTAATTCAGCCGAGTTCAGAAAGAGTTCTGTACTAGAGCTGATTAAAATGCTGCAAATATATATTTTAAATATTGTTTATTCATTTTTAATACAAATAATCAATTAATGAAAAATAGTTGACAGATGAATTGAATATCAGAATAATCTGTAGTTGCAGCTCTACATTTTACTAAAATGGATTTGATTGGAAGTTTTAAATACAATTAAAGCACAGAAACAAGAATAATTGACTTGATATCCAGTGAAAAGGAAAAAAAAATGATTTGTATCTTTAAGATTTATAAAGAGCTCATTGTAATGATAGAAATGAAAATGCAGGCAATAAAAGTTTGGAGATTTGTTTGTGCTTTATAGTGTTTTATAAACTCAGTTAAAGACTTTACTCCACTCCTGCTACTAATTTTCTCCTCATACACATTCACACTCATGGAAAACAACTGAAATAAAAATAATTAACACAAGATTCAGTTCATTCAGATTTATGAACTATATTATCTTTAGCAATAACTCCCAATACTAGTGACAGAGAGACTGTAAAATGTTCACCATGTAAAGCTACTGCACTCCATCATACATCACCATTCTACTCACACAGGCTAACCGGTTAGCATTAGGCACCAACAAGCTTTAAACATCACTAATGTACCGAATACACACAAACACTCGCCGCTACAGTGATTTTAACAGCACAGACTCACTAAAAGGTGCCAAAATTTACACAAAATCACCAAAAATCTCTATTTTTAAAGTGCTTAAAGACAGATAATGGCATTTGGGCATTTTCACTACTGCTCATTTGTCCCTCTGCTGGTGAAACTACTGTTCACACAATTCTCATCTCTGTCTTTTATTTCCTGAAATCTTCCATCATAAACTCTCTGACAGGTTTACAGAGCTCTCAGTGGATCTGCACCCTCATGTATTTCAGAAACCCTCACACACTCTGTTCCAAATCAGGGTTTTAGGTCATTAAGTGGGTTCTTTATCTTCATTTGTGTGGAAAACTTGTGTAAAACAGAGATTTGTAGTATCAGTAGTAATATTACTTCATTAAGTATTGTAGATACAAACTGCAAAATAACACACATCTTGTTTGTAGCTGTTTTAGAAATAAATGAATGGTCATTTTGGCTTGACAGATATCAGCTATTATTATTTATTAGATATTAATTTCATTAAATATCAGAGACTCATTACACTAATGAATCTTGTGATTGCAGGGCGGCACGGTGGTGGAGTGGTTAGCGCTGTCACCTCACAGCAAGAAGGTCCGGGTTCGAGCCCCGGGGCCGGCGAGGGCCTTTCTGTGCGGAGTTTGCATGTTCTCCCCGTGTCCGCGTGGGTTTCCTCCGGGTGCTCCGGTTTCCCCCACAGTCCAAAGACATGCAGGTTAGGTTCACTGGTGACTCTAAATTGAGCGTAGGTGTGAATGGGAGTGTAAATGGTTGTTTGTGTGTCAGCCCTGTGATGGCCTGGCGACTTGTCCTGGGTAAACCCCGCCTCTTACCCATAGTCAGCTGGGATAGGCTCCAGCTTACCCACGACCCTGCACAGGATAAGCAGTTATGGATGGGCTTCAGTGTTTCCTGAAGCTTCATCTGGCCATCATTATCCATGTGTATTTCATGAAATTAATCCTAATCAGTGCGGCTACATGGGTTATATTTCTGCACTGAAGACAGATGAAATGGTTAATAGAGGAGTGTTAATGACCTCTTTGTGTTTGTGCTCCTCCTCTCTCTATCACTCTGTCTCTCTCTCCCCTTTGTCTCACACACACAGAATAAGGAAGTCACTCCTTTCAGACAAAACAAAACTGATCTCTCTCTCAGTGCGATTTTAGGAAAATGGCTGAGGCCAGTATTTCAGTAGCTCAGGACCAGTTCATGTGTCCACTGTGTCTGGATCTCCTGAAGGGTCCGGTGACTATCCCCTGTGGTCACAGTTTCTGTAAGGTGTGTATTAATGGCTGCTGGGATCAGGAGGATCAGAAGGGCGTCTACAGCTGTCCTCAGTGCAGAGACACTTTCACGACAAGGCCTGTTCTACGCAGAAACAACATGCTGGATGAAGTGGTGGAGAAACTGAAGAAGACTGAAGTCCAAGCTGCTTCTCCTGCTCACTGTTATGCTGGACCTGGAGATGTGGAGTGTGATATCTGCACCGGGAGAAAACACAAAGCCATCAAGTCCTGTCCAATCTGTGTATTTTCTTATTGTGAAACTCATCTGAAACCTCATCTTGAAGACCCTACTTTGCAAACACACACATTAATTGAAGCCTCAGCAAAACTCCAAGAGAAGATCTGCTCTGAACATAACAAGCTGATTGAGATCTACTGTCAGACTGATCAAGCCTGCATCTGTTATTTGTGTACAATGGATCGTCACAAAGGTCACGACACCGTCACAGCCACAGTAGAAAGAGCTGAGAAACAGGTGAGAACTAGAAATCTTTCCAGAATTAAATCATCTTAATTATAGTTTCCCATCTAGAAACAGGTGCTTTAGTCAGTGATATGATTTGAACTTTAATTTCAATGTTTGTATCAATCAGAAGGATTCTGTAAAAGCTGATTAAAATTGTCTGTGTTCTGGTGAACAGAGTGTTAAATTTATCTTCAGTAATGGTCGTAATCTGGTCAAACCAGTTAGTGAACATTTCAGCCAACGCCTGTGACAGGGCGAGGCAGGTGAACACACACACACTTTTTTTTTTTTACTTTTTATGATCCTTTATTTTTTACAAAAGTCGCATTAGATAATAAAATTAATGTGAATTAATAAATAAATATTTAATAAAGCATTTTAAATAAATTTGGCTAAATATAACAGTGCACAGTGTGAGTTAAGTTATTGCAGTGATTCTGCAATGCAGGTTTTGTGTAAAACAAAGTTCTTCTTCCACTACCGAGCACAGAGCCTCCTCACAACACCACACTGTCTTAAACATTTCCATATCACCCATACTCTTAAAAAAAATAAAATCAATCAAAACTCTGGATTTAGTCAGTCTGGACAGAATTCTCTCAGGGTCACAGTCTGTGTTTTGTGCCATTTTGTTTTTTCTACTTCAGTAGATTGCCATTTTGGCCTGGCCAGGGTTAACAGTAACCAGCTGACACATGGATTTGTTTCTCCGGACATATTTAAAACCAAAAATAAAAAGCTGAAAGGTAAAATTCATATCAAATGATCTTAAAATGTCCCCCAACCAATAAAACAGTGACTGCAACCTGACGCAATGTAAAAAGACATAAAAAACAGTTTCTCTCGGAGAACAAAAGGGACACTCTTGGGTGACCTCAGGGTTTAAAATGGAGATAAAAGAATTCACAGACACTGTACAATGTAAAATCTTCCACCTCCAAATCAATCAGAAGGATTCTGTAAAAACTGATTAAAATTGTATGTGTTCTGGTTAACAGTGTTAAATCTCTCTTCGGTGAGAGTCGTAATCTGGTCAGACCAGTTACTCAACATTTCAACATTTCACACACGCAGAGAATATTTTGGCAAAACAAACAAACAAAGCTGTTATAATGAGCTCCACCCTTCTCGGAAGGCTTTTCACTAGATTTTGGGGTGTGGCGGTGGGGTTAGTGTTCATTCAGCTACAGTGGTGCTTGAAAGTTTGTGAACCCTTTAGAATTCTCTATATTTCTGCATAAATATGACCTAAAACAACATCAGATTTTTATACAAGTCCTAAAAGTAGATAAAGAGAACCCAGTTAAACAAATGAGACAAAAATATTATACTTGGTCAATTATTTATTGAGGAAAATGATCCAATATTACATATCTGTGAGTGGCAAAAGTATGTGAACCTTTGCTTTCAGTATCTGGTGTGACCCCCTTGTGCAGCAATAACTGCAACGAAACGTTTGCGGTAACTGTTGATCAGTCCTGCACACCGGCTTGGAGGAATTTTAGCCCGTTCCTCCATACAGAACAGCTTCAACTCTGGGATGTTTGTGGGTTTCCTCACATGAACTGCTCGCTTCAGGTCCTTCCACAACATTTCGATTGGATTCAGCGCTGCTCTTGCTCCTTGCGGAGGGTGATCAGGGCTTGGTACTGACTTTCTTGGGTAGCAGCAAGGGCATAGGTGACATTCTTGAGCGGGGAGGAATCCACTGGTGGTTAACTTCAGTATTCCTGGCTTTCGGCACCACTGTTATATGTCCCTGAGGTGGGTGGAATACTGAAGTGCAGACAGGCGGGAAATGGTGTTGAACACAGTCTCTTTTATTTGTCAGTTTGGCTTTTCAGCTTTAACATTATGTCTTGTCACACATATATACATGTTCTCCAGTCAGGAGACAACCACTTCTTCGCTCTCCCCCTCTTTTTCATGACTCTGTCATTCCTGCAAAACAGACACCCACACATCAGTTACCAACAGGTGAGATCACTTTGCCACTCACCTTCCCTGGCCCCACCCTCTATTCACTAACTGGTGCTTGACCACACCCACACTGCCAAAAACAAGAAAAAACACACACAGTACATAACATTCACAGCTGTAAGAAACATGAATGTACTGTGAACTGACATTAATATGGAACCAGTTCGCTCGTACTGTATAAAAAGCTGAATGTATTTTATTTGTCCTCAGAGTGAGTTAGAGGAGGAGCAGATGAAATCCCAGCAGAGAATCCAGGAGAAGCAGAAGAAGGTGCAGGAGCTGAAACAGGCTGTGAACACTATAAAGGTGAGCAGTGAGCAGAGACAGAGCTGCTCCTAGAAACACACACAACATGGACAACGAGTCATTTACAGTCCCAGTAAGAGAGGGAATGATAGATGAGCTTTAAATCTTGTGTGTATGTGTGCCCTTACAGCTCAGTGCACAGACAGCAGTGGAGGACAGTGAGAGGATCTTTACTGAGCTGATCAGCTCCATGGAGAAAAAGCGCTGGGAGGTGACGGAGCTGATCAGAGATCAGGAGAAGGCTGAACTGAGTCGAGCTGAACGACTCCTGGAGCAACTGGAGCAGGAGATTGCTGATCTTCAGAGGAGAGTCACTGAGCTGGAGCAGCTTTCACACACACGTGATCACATCCATTTCCTCCAGGTAACACTCACTGTCTGATCTACAGAGCCAGCTGTTCCTCACACACTCTCTAAAACACCTCTCATTAAGGGAACAATAAATGTCCCTGTCTGACATCACAAGTGGGTTTTACATTTCATTTGCTTTCTGTAGGTTTTAGCTTCTGGAAGTCGGTCTCTTCTCTTCCAAAGACCAGATTTTCTCACATCCAGCATCACTGTCCGTCAGCATCTCTCATTTGATGGAGTGAGGAATTCTCTCTCAGATCTGAAAAAGAGACTCGAGGAATTCTGTGAGGAGGAATTCAACAAAATCCCTCCACATGGTAAGAGGAGCTGTTCCTGCTGGAGAAACACAGTGATGTGTTATTTCTTAGCGATGCTCCTGCTTTCTTTTCTGCAGACACTTTATTCACCCGACACTTTGAACTAAAACACTGATTTAAAATGAATAAACTGACTGGATCACTTTAAACTCTTTCCATATTTTACACAAACTCATGTTTCTATTTTTCTCTCCACAGCTGCAGCAGTTCAGATCATTTCAGAACCAGAACCACAGAGCAGAGAAGAGTTTCTGAAATGTACATCTAACACACACACTTCACATAAATATACTGTGTGAATTAAACCCAACATGTTCACATTGTTCAGTTTGTTTTTCTCTTTTATTTTAGATTTCTGTTATCTGACTCTGGATCCCAACACGGTACATCGTCACCTCATTCTGTCTGAGAAGAACAGAGCGGTGAATGACAGTGGGAGGGAGCAGGGTTACTCTGATCATCCAGAGAGATTTGATTACTGGGAGCAGGTGTTGTGTAAGGAGAGTGTGTGTGGACGCTGTTACTGGGAGGTGGAGTGGAGCGGGGCTGGTGGTGTGGACATATCAGTCTCATATAAAGACATCAGCAGGAAAGGACAGGGTAATGAGTGTAGGTTTGGAGGCAACAATCAGTCCTGGAGTTTGCGGTGTTCTTCTTCTTTCTCTTTCTGGCACAACAACATTAAGACTGAGCTCAAATTTCCATCACCCTCCAGAATAGGAGTGTATGTGGATCACAGTGCAGGAACTCTGTCCTTCTACAGCGTCTCTGATGCAATGAAGCTCCTCCACAGAGTCTACACCACATTCACTCAGCCTCTATTCACTGGGTTTGGGTTCGGCAAAGTTCCTGGGTTCGCGTTCTACTGGCATTATGGTTCTGCTGTGAGATTGTGTGATCCATAGTAAAAAAAAAAAAAAGTGTGGAGTGTTTTCTGTAAAATTCCTGCACGTTGTTGTTCAGTCGTCTGTTTCACTAGAACACAATCCAGCTGCACAAAACATTCATTTTAATATTTAAGTTAAAACATGTATCATGTAAATGTATAATAATTAAAGTAGACTGCCTTTCAGATTTTTCGAATTTAGGCCATAAATAGAATTTTCCCTGATACCCAATTATTTTAGTGGACCGAAAGCTACTGAATTCGAGATTCAGACTTCAAATTTTATTACTTTTTTTTCCTAAAAGAACAATTAATGAATTTAGAGCCATGTGGCCCTAAATTCTCCGCCATTTTTTCTTGCCTCACCGTGACTTTATCCAACATGCTGTGTCGTGCATGAGGTGTTGGGATTTCCCTGTTGTGGGATACAAATTTGCAACCTGAGAGAACAATGGAAGACGTGAGTGTGCGCATGAAACATGGAAGACCGACTACAGTAACAGAAAGTGGGAAGAAAAGACTCTGTATTGCGAAGGAAAGGAAACACAGGACCAAAATAATAACAGCAAACACAAAAATCAAAAAGATGAATGTAACGGCTTCGCTGATATAGTGGACACTGAAACAGGCAGGCGGGATCAATGTCACTTTAGTTTTTATTTTTTAAACTGTCACTTAACACAAAACACGCTTTTCAGCAATTTCAAAATAAACTGTGTGCCACTGCACCGACATGATTTCAGCCAGGGGAAGAGATTTACACTGTGCACACACACACAGCATCTTCACCGGGCTCGTGCTCCACTCACCAACTGGCATTTGACCACGCCCCCCGCCACAGTGAAAAAGAACCATATACTGTCTTGCACAACGAAATAAACTGCGCAGTATGATAGTGAATTGAGAGGTTGTTCACCAGAAGTTGTGCAATATACAGTAGGTGTATAGTTTAATTACACACATTTTCACTCAGTGGTCTTCACCATCGCAATGATAAAAAAAGAACCTTCTATGTAAACTATCTAATGCACAGGAATAATATTTACATTGTGAAATCAATATATACTTTTCATTATCTCATCTCATTATCTCTAGCCGCTTTATCCTGTTCTACAGGGTCGCAGGCGAGCTGGAGCCTATCCCAGCTGACTACGGGCGAAAGGCGGGGTACACCCTGGACAAGTCGCCAGGTCATCACAGGGCTGACACATAGACACAGACAACCATTCACACTCACATTCACACCTACGGTCAATTTAGAGTCACCAGTTAACCTAACCTGCATGTCTTTGGACTGTGGGGGAAACCGGAGCACCCGGAGGAAACCCACGTGGACACGGGGAGAACATGCAAACTCCACACAGAAAGGCCCTCGCCAGCCACGGGGCTCGAACCCGGACCTTCTTGCTGTCAGGCGACAGCGCTAACCACTGCACGACCGTGCCGCCCCAATGATGACATCGATTTGCTGAATAAAATGATAGGAATAAGCTTCAGATCAACTTACTGAACAAATCTAAAATTAAGCATGAAAACATCATCAATTATGAACAATTAATCGATAACAAGGATTTGGAATGAGATCAGTGTAATTTTGTAGCTGGATTATTCAAGATTTCCTTTAGCAGTTGCTTCTTGAAAAGGGGCAGCGACATACTGTTTTGTAATTGTTTTTTTTTTTAGACTACTCCATCCAAAGGGTCGTCTATACATTAAAGTAAACTGTCGCTGATTAGATTTGGTTCGAATTGGTCTTGTTATTGCACTGTCTTGTGTTGTGTTTGTGGATATCTGAGTTATATATAATACTTTCTCTGTAATGTGCTGGTAAACATCAACTTCCATAGATGATTTTGTGAACAAAAAGACTAATCTGTAATTTGTTAATGTCATATATTGTTAATCCTTTTAAGTCATGAAACTAATTTGTTGAAGGGAATGTATATGACACATTTGAAGCGATCCTAATAAAGCGTTTCTGTAGTAAGAGCAGTGGCTTTAGCGTTGTTGGATAAGTGCTTGCCCATATAATATTACAGTATGTTCGGTATGGGCAAATCTAGGTGTAGTATAGAATCATAAGTGTTTTTTGTGATAGTAAATTTCCAACCTTTCGTATTATTCCGATATTTTTGTCTATCTTTTTGCTAATGAGCTCAACATGATTTTTCCATGCAAGTTTTTCATCTATTAAAACACCTAAGAAGCGTGTCTCTGTATGTTGTCAATATATATTCTGGCATTTTTATGACACTATTTTTTACTTTTTCCCACAAAGATGATGAAATTTGTTTTTTTTTTATATTTAAGGACAGTTTGTTTGCTCAAAACCACTTTTTTACCCCACTCATTTCAGAATTCATGGAGCTAACTAGGACATCAAAATTTCAGTGGGACATAAACAGGTTTGTGTTGCCTGCAAATACTAAAGTAAACAGTTTTTTGGATACAAATGCTAAGTCATTTACAGTGGTGCTTGAAAGTTTGTGAACCCTTTAGAATTTTCTATATTTCTGCATAAATATGACCTAAAACATCTTCAGATTTTCACACAAGTCCTAAAAGTAGATAAAGAGAATCCAGTTAAACAAATGAGACAAAAACATTATACTTGGTCATTTATTTATTGAGGAAAATGATCCAATATTACATATCTGTGAGTGGCAAAAGTATGTGAACCTCTAGGATTAGCAGTTAATTTGAAGGTGAAATTAGAGTCAGGTGTTTTCAATCAATGGGATGACAATCAGATGTGAGTGGACACCCTGTTTTATTTAAAGAACAGGGATCTATCAAAGTCTGATCTTCACAACACGTTTTTGGAAGCGTATCATGGCATGAACGAAGGAAATTTCTGAGGACCTCAGAAAAAGCATGGCTGATGCTCATCAGGCTGGAAAAGGTTACAAAACCATCTCTAAAGAGTTTGGACTCCACCAATCCACAGTCAGACAGATTGTGTACAAATGGAGGAAATTCAAGACCATTGTTACCCTCCCCAGGAGTGCATGACCGACAAAGATCACTCCAAGAGCAAAGCGTGTGATAGTCGACGAGGTCACAAAGGACCCCAGGGTAACTTCTTAGCAACTGAAGGCCTCTCTCACATTGGCTAATGTTAATGTTCATGAGTCCACCATCAGGAGAACACTGAACAACAATGGTGTGCATGGCAGGGTTGCAAGGAGAAAGCCACTGCTCTCCAAAAAGAACATTGCTGCTCATCTGCAGTTTGCTAAAGATCATGTGGACAAGTCAGAAGGCTATTGGAAAAATGTTTTGTGGACAGATAAGACCAAAATAGAACTTTTTGGTTCAAATGAGAAGCGTTATGTTTGGAGAAAAGAAAACACTGGATTCCAGCATAAGAACCTTATCCCATCTGTGAAACATGGTGGTGGTAGTATCATGGTTTGGGCCTGTTTTGCTGCATCTGGGCCAGGACGGCTTGCCATCATTGCTGGAACAATGAATTATAGTGGCGAATTCTAAAGGGAAATGTCAGGACATCTATCCATGAACTGAATCTCAAGAGAAGGCGGGTCATGCAGCAAGACAACAAGCCTAAGCACACAAGTCATTCTACCAAAGAATAGTTAAAAATGAAAAAAGTTAATGTTTTGGAATGGCCAAGTCAAAGTCCTGACCTTCATCCAATCGAAATGTTGTGGAAGGACCTGAAGCGAGCAGTTCATGTAAGGAAACCCACCAACATCCCAGAGTTGAAGCTGTTCTGGATGGAGGAATGGGCTAAAATTCCTCCAAGCCGGTGTGCAGGACTGATCAACAGTTACCGCAAATGTTTAGTTGCAGTTATTGCTGCACAAGGGGATCACACCAGATACTGAAAGCAAACATTCACATACTTTTGCCACTCACAGATATGTAATATTGGATCATTTTCCTCAATAAATAATTGACCAAGTATAATATTTTTGTCTTGTTTGTTTAACTGGGTTCTCTTTATCTACTTTTAGGACTTGTGTGAAAATCTGATGATGTTTCAGGTCATATTTAGATTAGATTAGATTAGATTAGATTAGATTAGATTAGATTAGATTAGATTAGATTAGATTAGATTAGATTAGATTAGATTAGATTAGAATTTTATTGATCCCTTTGGGAGGGTTCCCTCAGGGAAATTAAAATTTCAGTAGCATCATTATAGGATAAACAGAGAACAGAATAGAAAAAAGAGAGAACTTCTAGATAAATTTAGTCTTTAGAAAACTTCTAGATAAATAAATTAAGTATTTACATATACATATATATTAAAAAAAGATTTGAAAAAAGTCCAGCAGGAGAGGTATTGCACATTTTTATTGCACATTGTCCAGTATTGCTTTTTGTCAAGCTAGGCTACTGCTCCTTCCCGTCCTCTGTCCTCCTGTCCCCCCCCCGAGAGGAGTTGTACAGTCTGATGGCGTGAGGGACAATGGAGTTTTTAAGTCTGTTAGTCCTGCACTTGGGAAGGAGCATTCTGTCACAGAATGCTGAACAGGCTCCTCTGGTTGCTGATGACGGTGTGCAGAGGGTGACTGGCATCATCCGTGATGTTCAGTAGTTTGTCCATAGACCTCTTCTCTGCCACTGTCACCAGAGACTCCAGCTTCATGCCAACCACAGAGCTGGCCCGCCTGATCAGTTTGTCCAGCCTGGATGTGTCCTTCTTGGATGTGCTGCCCCCCCAGCACACCACGGTGTAAAACAGGACACTGGTGACCACAGACGGATAGAACATCCACAGGAGTTTCCTGCAGATGTTAAAGGACTGCAGCCTCCTCAGGAAGTATAGCCTGCTCTGTCCTTTCCTGTACAATTGGTTGGTGTTGCAAGTCCAGTCCAGCTTGCTGTCCAGCCACAGCCCGAGGTACTTGTAGGAATCCACAGCCTCCACCTCGACTCTCTCGATCAGAACTGGTAATGACCTTGGTCTGGACCTCCCAAAATCGATGACCAGCTCCTTGGTCTTCGAGGTGTTGAGCTGCAGATAGTTCCTGTTGCACCAAACAGCAAAGTCCCTCACCAGGCTCCTCTACTCCTCCTCTCTGTTGTCCCTGATACACCTCACAATGGCTTTGTCATCGGCGAACTTCTAAACATGACACAGCTCTGAGTTGTAGCAGAAGTCTGCGGTATACAGGGTGAAGAGAAGAGGGGCCAGCACTGTGCCCTGGGGTGCTACAGTGCTGCTAATCACAGTGCCAGACATGATGTCCTTCAGCCTGATGTACTGTGGCCTGCTGGTGAGGTAGCTGGAGATCCAGGTGACCAGGCAGGGGTCCACTCACATCCTGTTCAGTTTGTCCTGAAGCATAAGGGTCTGGATGGTGTTGAAGGCACTCGAGAAGTCCAAGAAGAGGATCCTCACTGTGCCATTTCCCTGATCCAGATGCGAGTGGGCTCGGTGTAGCAGGTAGAGGATGGCATCTTCCACACCAACACCTGCCCGGTATGCAAACTGCAGACAGTCCTGGGCATGTTACACCTGGGGTCTGAAGAGGCTGAGGAAGAGCCGCTCCAACATCTTCATCAGATGTGAAGTGAGTCCCACCGGTCGGAAGTCATTCAGCTAGCTGGACTGGTTCTTCTTGGGAACTGGAACAATATATGATGTCTTCCAGAGGGTGGGTACTCTCCCCTGCTGCAGGCTGAGGTTGAAGATGCATTGGAGTGGTTCACCCAGTTCAGCAGCGCAGGTCTTCAGTAGTCAGGGACACACCTTGTCCAGGCCTGCTGCTTTCCTGTGGTGAAGCTTCCTCAGTTGACCTCTGACCTGGTCTGCAGTAATGCATGGAGGAGTCTGTGTTGAGGTGGGGGGAGGGGGAGGCTGCTGCAATGACTGGGGGGAGGTGTGTTGAGGGAAGAGGGAGAGATGGCTGCAGTGAGGGGGAGGGTGGGTGGTTGAACCGGTTGAAGAAGTCATTCAGCTCGTTTGCCCTCTCCACTGTCCCCTCAACGACTCTGGTCTTTGTGTTGTGGCCTGTGATGGTTTTCACACCTTCCCAGACCTCCCTCATGCTGTTCTCCTTCAGCTTCTGCTCCACCTTTCTCCTGTAGCTGTCCTTAGCTTCCCTCACGCAACGTTTCACGTCCTGCTGTGCTGCTTTCATTGCCTCCCTGTCTCTGCTCCTGAAGGTGGCCTTCTTCCTGTTGAGGACAGCTTTGACTTCCTGTGTTACCCATGGCTTGTTATTAGGGTAACACCGTACAGTCTTAGCAGGGGAGACCACATCTGCACAGAAGTTGAGCTAATCCGTCAGACAGTGTGTCAGGCCCTCTATGTCCTCACAGTGTGGGCTAAGCAGCACATCCCAGTCCATGGTGTCATAACAGTCTCTGAGGGCATCTTCCATTTCAGGGGACCACCTCCTGATGGAGCTAATTTGGACCAGGGGGGTGTACTTCGGCTGTAGACGAACCAGGTTG